>NC_136069.1:1670155152-1670788040 GCF_964261635.1 Lissotriton helveticus | reverse complement strand
TGTTCCTAGAAATGCAGAAGAGGTGTTAGCTGATGACGTTTTAGGGAGACGTCCTAAAGTTCCAGTGTACACTTGGAATTGTAGTAGTATTTGCAGTGTACAGCAAGAATCTATAGATTTTTTACGCAATTTCTTACGTAACTATACTAAGAAAAATGTTAAACAAAAGATTAAGATGTTGCAAGGACTAGATCCTTGTAGAGTGAGAGAAAATACTGGTTTGCAAGGTCATTCTCTGGCTTGTCTTTCTAAAAAAGTATGTTGAAGTGTTTTTCACCATTTCAGGATGTTAGCAGTACATCATTCTGAAATGAGGAAATTAGTCAGAAGATTGTATTATGCAAAAAGTCCAGCTCTACTGTTAAAAAAGTTGAACAGTGCTCTATTGCATGGATCTGTATCAAGTGTAAAGAACGTTTGTGATGAAATTGAGGTTAGTTATTTTGGTCCTGAGGAAGAAATTGAGATATTAATAGAAGGAAATGTAGAAGAGAATGTACAACATTGTAGTACAGAAAAATTTGAGCAAGAAATTACAAAGTTTAAGGTGATTTCAGGTGAAAGGCCAAATTATTGTTGTGTGTGTCGTCGTCGAACTCATTATAAAAATCAGACCAGGACTGTTGATCTGTATTTAAAAAGTGAAAAGGAAAATAATAATGAGTGGAAGGATTTTGCAGCTTATTTGTTGGTAGAGAATTTTTTTAATTTGGGTACTGATCAGCGTATTTGTAAATATTGTTATACCAATTAGACGAGAACAAAATGCCTGCTAGAGCTGTGCATAATAATCTTGAGTTGGTAAATATTCCTTCTGAACTGCTGGATTTAAATACCTATGAGTCTATTCTTATTCAATGTGTGCATCCATTTCAGGCTATTGTTCGTATGGAGCCTAAGACAGGAAAATTGCCTCCTTCTGATTTACAGAGAGGATTAAAGGGAAGAGTTGTATATTTGCCTCTAGAATTGAAGAAAAATATTGAAACAATTGGTGTAGAAAATGTAGAGGATGAACCTTTAGTTATTCTTGTTAATGGCGTTTCTACTAAGAGTAAGAAAATCTGGCAAGAATTAGTGGATGTTAGGAAAGTGAAAAAGGCAACGTTGTATCTGGTAAAAATTAATCAATATTACAGAAATGTGTATGTGAGAGAAGAAATAACTGTAGAAGAAGATAGTGACTTGCCATCTGGACAAATTGAAAAAGTGGATGTGTCCAGAACTGAAGAAATCTACGAACATTACAGTGTTCATCCACTGCATTCTAAAGAAGTGATGGGGAATACTATAGAGTTATTCCAAATGAAAGAAGCAAAAAGGAAGTCCCATTAGTGTATGGGAAAAAAGCTTGGAAGCTCGTTGTTTCCCTCAATTGTTTCCCACAGGAAAAGGAGGATGATATGATGACCGACCTGTGCAGATCCCTGCATCTAAATACCGGACATCAAGATTATATGCAGAAGATTCAAAATTTTGACAATGCATTACGTATTTGTTTCATCTTTTGTTTTAGAGTGATTTGTCTGGACTTTCTTATGCAGTAAACCATATATTAAAAACAGGTGTACATCTGCAAAATGTTTCAGCAAAGGAATTTAGGCATAAAGTACTGCAAAAAGATAATGTTTTGGAATCTCAGCTAATTAATCTCATGGCGTGTCAGCGTGGTACTGATGAGTACTGGTACCGTCGTCATGGAGAACTGAAATGTATGCTTAGGAACTCTTACATGGTTCCTTACTCTAAGCTGTGCTGAATATGCTTGGGATGATTTACTTCAATGTCTTCTAGAGGCAAATCCAAATATACTAAATATTGAATACAAGACAGCTGGGGAATTGTGCTCTTTGGATCCAGTTAATGCATGCAGGTATTTCAATCATAGATTTGAAGCTATGATGTCTTTTATCACCAATAAAAAGAATTCTCCTCTTGGAGAGGTTCTGGACTTCTTTTGGAGAAAGGAGTATCAAGCAAGAGGTGCTCCTCACATACACATGCTAATATGGATCAAAGATGCTCCCAAATTTGGAACAGACTCAGATGATACTGTGTTGTCTTTTATTGAAGAACATGCTACATGTGATATACCCAAAAGTACACAAGATAAGGACTTAAGACAACAAGTCTTACGATTCCAAAGCCATTGTTGTGGGAAATACTGTCGCCGAAAGTACAAATCTAAGGACCAATTCTACACCAAATGCCGTTTTGGATTTCCACGTCCAGTAATATCGAAAGGAAGAGTGAAGAGTTTTATGTCATCTTTGCGACATACTATCACAAGAAAGTCTCCAAAAAATACCTACAACTTAAGAAGAAATGAAAAGTCAAAATAAATAAATGACTATAACCCAGTCATTTTGTCTATGTGGAATGCTAATATGGATATTCAATATGTTGCAGACAATTCCATTGCTATTGCTCGATATGTAACATCATACATAACAAAATCAGAAAAGACGGAATTGAAGGAAATGTGGGAAGAGATTTCCCACGAGAAGAGTCTAAGTAAGAAATTATATACTTACAGTTTGAAGATGTTATCTCATCGAGAAATTGGAGAGTATGAATGCTCGGGTCACCTATCATCTGCAAGTCTATACTCCAAATCTAGAAGAATCATTTGGGTGAGTCTAGGTCTTGCTGCAACACGAAACCGAGTACTTAAATCTGTACAAGAAATTGAATATTTAGCTGAAAAAGAGCCAGAAAGTACAGATATTGTGAAAACAAATATGTTGGATACATATTATCCAAATAGAGGTCATCATCTTGAGAACATTTGTCTCTATGAAGTGCTGCAAAACTATATTTTTAAACGGAATATAACAGAAAACATCAATAATGGTATATATGCCGTGATTGGTTCTGAAGGATGTCTGGTGAAAGAAAGGAAAAGGACATTTGATTAATCACCGTAAACTGAGTTGTGAAACACCTGACAAAAGCGAATTTTACTATTTAGCTCTTTTACAACCTTTCAAGCCATGGCGTTCAGAATTGGAATTACTTGGAGATTTCGAGAGCTATGAAGATTCCTTCAATGCAACTAAAGATACTATAGAATGTCCTGTTTTTGCTAATTATGTGAAAATGTTGAATGACGAAATTGAGCAAGAAGATACAATTGCAGCTGAGATTGCTAGAGACAGTTCTCAAGAGAGTCAAACTTCTGCTCCGTTGAGTCAGGACCCACTGGGAAAACCAATTGTTCAAAATGAAGCAGCAACTGCTATGGAAGAGGTGGAAACAGCAATGTATCAAGCTCAAGAAGATGTAACAAACTTAGTAAACTTGGAAGAGCAACTAAATGTTGAGCAGAAAGAAATATATGAGCAAGTGAGAGAACAGAATGACCATGGATTACTTGATGAGAAGAAAGAGTGCTCTTGCTCATCATTTGAACCTATCCCAAATGTATGTGAGTGGACAGCTGGAACAGGCAAAAGTTTTTTAATTAAAGTAATCACAACTTTTCTACAGAAAACAAGTGAGTTGCATGTGTCTTGTGTTGTCACTGCTCCAACTGGATTAGCAGCCTACAATATTAAAGTTTGAAGTTTATTTATTCGTGCTTGATTAATTAAACCATTGCATACAAAGGATAACATTTCTCATGGTTGGTATTAAAAATATAATAAATGGTATTTAAAATAGCACAAATAATTAAAATGTTCTGTACGTTGGCCATGTTCGATACCAATATTATTTTAACTATGGGTGTTCCTATTACATTCCAGTTGGCTCATGTAATAATTAGTCTTTTTGCCACTCAGTCCAGTGTTTTATTCTTTTTGCAGTTATATCAAGGAATTTAATTAGCCGGCAATTTAGCTGAACCAGGTCTGGGTTGAAGCACACCATTAACGCTTGTCTGCATGTTCTGGCTCCGTACTGTTTGAATGCTGACTTTAACAAAGTAACCCATATATATTTTAACATGTTGCAGATACATATAACATGGATTGCGTCCTCAATACCGCTGCCACATAAATGACACTGCTGGGCTCCATCCTTTCTCTCCCAAGGGGGCAGGAATTGGTTAAAGGGACCTACCCCCAGTTGGAATCTTAGGAAGTTTTCCTTGATGTTAATTTTTAATCCCATATTCAGGTAGAGCTCGGGTTTTAGTTTGTTATATGTACGTAGAACCATCCAGCCATGTGATCGTTTGGCTAATGCTTTCTTGTCCTCAGTTGCGGATAGTAAGCTAGTTACTTTTGAAACTGAATTTTTGAATGTTAGATGGTTTACCTGGATGTCCCACAGCTCTCTTAAACCTAGATCTTTAATAGATTCCTCAAGGTAAACACTTGCTGGTGATTTTCCTGGGTGTGAGAGCTCCATCCAAAGTTGCTCGTTCCGGGTCCCCTTTTCATCACCTTTGATTTTATGTCAACATTTCACGTATGCTCCCATACGTTGAAAAGACTGTTTTTGTAGCCCAAATTCCAATCGTATTTGGCGGGGGGAGACCATTCTGGGGAGTTGGAAGATTGCACGATATGATTTAGATATTATATTATCAAGGGTTAATGAATCCTTTCCCTTGAGCACTTCGCTCCCGTAAGTAATCGTTGGCTGGAGTTTTAGTTGTAGGACCCGTACTAGAGGGTCGAGTGTCAGGTCCGGTAAAAGCTTCTATAAGGGCTTTATTGCTAGGTAGGTCGTTGCACCCTTTCGCCGGAGGGAGTCTAACTGTGGTTTGAATGAGTTATTTTGATCCAATATTACCCCTAGATATTTATAGCTTGCTCCTTGTTCCAAGCGATGACCATCAAGGAACCAGCTCAGATGTTTCTTCTTGCGGTAATTTACTTCCATTATTTTTGCTTTGTTATAGTTTATTTTTAGAGCGTTTTCTTGTGAGTATGTATGGGTGGCATTCAGTAGGTGTTGAAGACCAATTGGAGTCCTGCTTATCACTACTAAGTCGTCCGCATAAAGCAGGTTTAACAAGGTAGCTTTCCCAAATTTTGGTGCATGAGCTGCACAGCTATTCAGTCTTTTTGGTAAGTCTTCTAGGAATAGATTGAATAGCTTGGGGGCTAGAACGTACCCTTGTTTAAGTCCATTTGAAGTGGGAATTTGATTTGATATTTGTCGACCATCACCAAGCTTTATCCTGACCCATGTTTTGGTGTGTAGGTTCCTTAGTTGTAATAGTTGGTTTGACGGAATCCCCCAGCCATCTCGTTTTTGCCAGAGTTTAGTTCGATCTACGTGATCGAATACTGTAACAAAGTCTATGAAACAAAGGAAGAGCGGATATTTTCCCTGTTTGGCTGCATCCATACGGAGGTTCAGGGTCATTATGTTTGTTATTGGTCCTTGCCCTTTCCGAAATCCAGTTTGTGTTAAAGGTATTATTTGATTATTTTCAGCCCAGGTGGTTATATCGTTTAGGAGGAGTCATGCAAAATATTTAGCCTCGATATCGATCAACGTTATTAAACGATAATTTTTCGGCTCGGCCCTTGTTCCTTGTTTGTAAATTGGGCATATAATGGAACCTCTCCACGATTCAGGAATTATAGTTTTTCTAACTGCATAATTGAAAACAGGTTCCATTGCGTTACTCCAGTATTCCGGGTCGTTTTTAAACAGCATAGGTGGAATTCCGTTGGGACCCGGGACTCCAGCCAGTTGGCCCTTGCTATTTGTTTCATTATCTGTTTAGTTGATTTGGTGGTGAGCCCCTCCTTTAATCTCCAATCAGCATTTAGTGCTTGTGATTCTGTTGGTTCTCGTTGTTCTTGAATTAGTGCTGATCTATTGTTATCCTCTGTAGGAGATTGGCGGAGGGGTTTTGGCTCCTTTACGTCATTACTGCAGTTCACAGGCTCTAGACATTTTGGTTGGAGAACTGTTTCTTCTTTTTAATTAAAATGATTAAAGAAAAACGCTGTCCAAGTCTCTTCAGAGATGTGGGAGTTGATTCTGTGATAGTTTGGCAGATGTACTTTATTTACTGTTTGCCAAAATTTCGTGCTGTGTTTTTTTGGTTGGCATCATATAGCAGTTTGGCCCAAAATTTGTTGTTCGCAGTCGTTTTCCTAGCCCATCTTCTCCTCTTTAGAATGGCCTTTGAGGCACGTAACGACTGCTGCAAATTTTGATTGCCGGGTGACCTCCGGAGTTGCCGCAGAAGTTGGTTTAGAGATGATTTCATTTTTTTTGACACTGGGGTCGTTGCTATCAAATTTGGAGGGTCGTTTGCGATCTTTCATTTTGGTCCCTTGCTGATTGAAAATTTATTGCCAAGAGTGACGGTAAATTTTTTCCAAGTTTCCAACGGGTGGCCTAAGTGGTTGTGTACTTCCTTAAGCACTTCTTTTGCTATTACTGCTACTGTTTCAATGTTTGTTGAATTACACCTGATTCGATGAAGATTGGTTGTTCCTATTGTGACAATAGATTTTTCGGCCTCTTGTGGCATATGGTCACTAAGTGTGCTGTTCCCTATTTGAAATGAGGCTATCTTGTCAAACATAGTTAGTGTTGTAAAAGTGAAGTCAAGATGGGAAGATAATTTAGATGAATGAAATGTAGGTGCTGGGGGATTATCTTCAAAGAAGCGGCCATTAACTGCCCTCGAATTCAGATGTTCTAGTTCCGAGAGTAGGTAGTTTGAACACTTTGATGGTTTAGTTACCATTGAGCAACACTGGGACGGGATATCCCATATACTAGTTAGATCCTGCGTGAGGTCGTCTTCCTGGTTATTCCCTAAAAGATGCATGTTAAAATTGTCTGTGGCAGCCTCTACTATTATTCTTGTTACTTCTTTGCTTGCTTCTTTGGATGCTTGTAATTTGTGTTTGGGATGAAGGTAGATGTTTATCAAGATTACCTTTTGAGCTGTCTGATTGAAGAACAGCATAACCGTTGAAGCTTGAATGCAGCTTGGGGCGGAGATATATGTTTTTAGTGGCTGCATCTTGCCAATTTTTGTTATAGAGGAAAGAATGAGTAAACCCCCCGATCGGCGTCCAAAAATGGAGTGTTTAATGGCAGAAGTAAAACTAGAGGTATATCCCTGTAAGTCGAGGGGTTTGTCTTCCCAGGTCTCCTGGAGTAGAATGATGTCAAAAGTTTTGAGGTAGTTCAAGAAGTCGTGATCACTCATCTTCAAATTTAAGCCGTTAATGTTCCAAATACAGATTTTGACTTCATTGGAGCCCGATCGAAGTGGTGCTGTGGGTAGCCTCCTGTGTCAATTTAAATGCGTTAAAAGGATAGTGCGTTGGAGCCCTTGCCTTCCATTCGTCAACAAAGATTCCTTTAGGGGGACTGACTGGTTGTTGGTGTCCGACCCTTTGCATCTCTTAGGACTGAAGACACTGGTCGAAGAGGACTGTCTGTAGTTAGAAATGGAGCTGGGTATTTTGGTTTTGGGACTGATTTTAATGTGATCCCCCAGTTTTGAAATTTTTTATTTTCTCAGGTAATTCTGCTGGCTATTTCCGATGTTTTCCATCTGGTTTTGGAAATTTCAGTGGTTGGCAGACCATTATTTGGTAAGAACTCAACGTTCAATAGGTCGGAGCTGTGAATGTTTGTTAGTTTGGGGATGGCTTGCAACAGTCGTAGTATGTTCCCTCTGTTTAAGGTATCTATTCGGCCTCGCGATTTGTATAGAGGTACGAAGATGATCGTATCAGACTCCTCCTCTTGGGCGAATTGCTGGATCGGATGCGCAGATGTGTAGCTAACCGCGCCGCCAACCTGGTGTAAACTGGAGGTGCCTGAGACAGGGAAATTCCATCCGATAGTTTTGTTGTTAGATGGTAAATTGATATGGCGATCCCGGTCTTTTGCTTCCGTGCCTCCACTTAGAGATATTTTTTTCGGTGGTTCTTGACTTAATTCTCTAGTTGTGGGTTCAGATGTGCGTAGGCTCACTTTTTCCATTTCTTGGTTTTGAGCCGAGGGTACCTTAACTGGGGTTTTTATCACGTATCGGGACTCCTGGGTTTTGATGGTTGGAGATGTTCCTAATTGGCAACTTGGTTTAAGGCTTTCCACTCCTGCCTCGCATGCCTATATTTGCTTTACTTTTGGTAAAGAATATGAATCATCTTGTGTCATTTCGTACAATTTAGTGGGGTCGCCTGTGGTGCCTTCTTTTGGTAATGCTACTAAAGGATTTTGATTACTTATGGGTTTAGGGTTAGTTTCCGCTGGTTGCCGTGTTAACCCATTAGACAGATGTTGGGCTTGAGCTGCATTTTTTTCTTTTCCTCCCCTTTCTTTTGTTTCGGCGGCCGATTTTCATTGACGTTATTTTTCTTAGTTCTATTGATTCTGTTGCTGCTTTTCCTGGAGAGGCGGCCTCTGGGTGTAGGGGAGCCCTGTGCTCTTCTATTTCTTCAGACTCATTTAGAGTTTGCTTCACTGTATAACCGAGTTCTGATTCTATTGCCCCCTTTGCTGGTTGGTCCGGGCTTCCTGCTGTTCGAGTTACTGTTGTTGCAATAGATAGTAGATCGCCGAGTAATGATGGTAGCATGGAAAGTTTTTCTATAATTGGGGCACAGTTACAGTCTTGCTGATGTAATTTGTCGTTGAAGGCTGCTTCCTGTCCTCTTTTTATCAGTCCATTTAGGTCGGCTAGCTTCCCACCAATTACAGATGTAAAATCTGCCAGTGTTTGAAGCACTGTCAGTTGTAGATCCATTTTTCGTGATTGGTATTGGTATTGAAGCGCTGCTGTTGAATACTGCCTCATAGTGGGATCACTGACAGAATATCGACAGTCAAAATATCGACTTGCCAAAATATCGAGGTAAAAATATAGAATGCCAGAATATCGACTTCCTATCTACAAACAGGTAAGTACAAAAATATCGACTCCAAAATATCGATAGGAAAAAATATACAGTCAAAATATCGCATTTTTTAAATATCTTAAAAGTAATTTTAAAGTAATATAATAATAAATATAATTAATTTAAACATACTTAAAATACTTAAATAAACTTTAAATTAATAAATAATTAATGTAACTTAAAAAAATATATACACATATTATTTACAAAACATATACAATATTTTTTGCGTGGGATAGCGAGAGGGTTAAATTTACTATTCACACTCAAGAGAGTGTAACAGTAGGGAAAGCGTTGGATAGCGTAGGGATAAAAATTACTATTCCCACTCCAGAGAGCGCAACAGTAGGGAAAGCGTTGGATAGCGTAAGGTTAAAAATTACTATTCCCACTCCAGAGAGCGCAACAGTAGGGAAAGCATTGGATAGCGTAGGGGTAAAAATTACTATTCCCACTCCAGTGAGTGCAACAGTAGGGAAAGCGCTGGATAGCGTAGGGGTAAAAATTACTATTCCAACTCCAGAGAGTGCAACAGTAGGGCAAGCGTTAGATAGTGAGAGAGTAAAAATTACTATTACCACTCCAGAGAGAGCAACAGTAGGGAAAGCATTGGATAGCCTAGGGGTAAAAATTACTATTCCCACTCCAGAGAGCGCAAAAGTAGGGAAAGCATTGGATAGCGTAGGGGTAAAAATACCTATTCCCACTCCAGAGAGTGCAACAGTAGGGAAAGTGTTGGATAGCGTAGGAGTAAAAATTACTATTCCCACTCCAGTGAGTGCAACAGTAGAGAAAGCGTTGGATAGCGTAGGGATAAAAATTACTATTCCTACTCCAGAGAGTGCAACAGTAGGGAAAGTGTTGGATAGCGTAAGGATAAACATTACTATTCCCACTCCAGTGAGTGCAACAGTAGGGAAAGCGTTGGATAGCGTAGGGGTAAAAATTACTATTCCAACTCCAGAGAGTGCATCAGTAGGGAAAGCGTTGGATAGCGTAGGGGTAAAAACTACTATTCCCACTCCAGTGAGTGCAACAGTAGGGAAAGGGTTGGATAGCCAAGGAGTAAAACTTACTATTCCCACTCCAGTGAGTGCAATATTAGGGAAAGCGTTGGATAGCGTAGGGGTAAAAATTACTATTCCCAGTCCAGTGAGTGCAATAGTAGGGAAAGTAAATACTTCATATATAAATATAAATAACATAAATATTAATACCAATTACAAAATAATTAAAATATTTTAAAATTTTATAAAATATATTAATTAATCAATTAAAATTACAAATAAAAATTAACTAATAATAAAAATTACCTACTAATACTAATTATTTACCAATTACCAATAAATTAATTTACAATATAAAAATAAATAACAATTAGACACAGAAAAATAATTAAAAAATATATTTACTTACAATTAAATTACTTCCCAAGCTATTCCCCTATAAACACACAACCCACTACAGAAAATAATGTAATAAAAGTAACATATTTATCAATTAATCAATTACAATAAATTACAAATGATATTTTAATTAATTACCAATTAATAATTAACAATTAATTCTAAATAAATAACAATAAATAAAATAACATATTTAAATAATTATAATTAAATTACTTCCCACCCTATTCCCCTATAAACCCACAACCCGCTACAAAACAAATTACTAAAATGAACATAGTTATCAATTAATCAATTAAAATTATTTACCAATTATATTTTAATTATTACCAATTAATAATTATTTAACAATTAATTCTAAATAAATACAAATAAGTAAAATAACATATTTAATTAATTATAATTAATTTACTTCCCACCCTATTCCCCTATAAACCCACAACCCGCTACAGAATTATATTACACAAAAAATAAAAATTCATATTAACTTACCTTAAATTCAATGTTTTTGTTGTCTATATTATGTCTAGTCGCTATTATGTCTATTCTATATTTTTGATTCGATATTATGTCCATTCTATTCGATATTAAAATGTTCTAGTTGATATTTTGGTAGTCTATATTATGTCTAGTCGATATTATGTCCATTCTATATTTTTTACTCGATATTATGTCTAGTCGATAATAAAAACTCAATATTTTGACTCTATACCATCATAGTGAGGACTGTTTCCCAAAAAACGTCTTTGGTCTGTTTACTTTTATCACAAACTTCTGCTTTTGTAATGTTTCTTTTGTTTTGAGAATCTTTGTTGTATGTGGCCACTAGCTCCTCCCAATCTTGGGATGCTAGAAACGACAAGTCACCGTTAGAATTTTGATGGGACTCCTGATGATGCCCCGGTGTGGTATTATCTATTAATGATTGTACTTTGCTTTCTTTAGTGTTAGGCTGGGGGTGAGAAGAGCCACTGATGGTTAGCTCATGTTTGTGCCCCAACACGATGTTATCTATAAGTGCTTGTGCTATGCTCACTTTAATGTAGGGCTGGGGGAGAGGAGGGCCACCGGAAGCTAGCTCCTGGTTGAGCCCTGGCGTGATGTTTTCGTCTTTTATATGCGGTTCATATGTTTGAGTAGACAGCCAATTTTGGGACAGAGCTCTAGTAGTTAGCGCCTGGCTGAATCCAGGCGTAGTGTATTAGTTCGTTGTTCGTGCTTTATTCTCTTGGGAGGTTGGCCGATAATGGAAAAGGCCACTGATGGTTTGCACACTGGGTGGTTTCAGCGATTGATCTTTTCTTTGTACTGTGTTTTTTACGTTCGCCTGGTTAATGTTTGGTTGGACGGTTGGAGTTGGTCCTAGAAATACTAGGCTAGAGGTGATTATTGTAAGGTGTGAGTCCTCTAATTTTACAGAGTACTGTTGATGTGTGGTTGTTGAAACCATTGTAGTTAGATCTCGCTGTAATGGTAGTAGCGTGGCTAGCTCAATTTCATTGCTTGCCGTGATCAGTGGAAGTTTGGAAGATTTATTGACGGAGGACTTAATGCACCCTCTATCTAACTGTGGGTGTAAAGGGGTTGGATGATGCAATTGAATGTTTTCTATTTCGAATTGCTTAGGGGGTTATTAGACCCTATCGGCTATCGGGACCGCCCGCCTAAAGGGCGGGGGTCCCGACATTGGTATTAGGATGCGCCCGCCACAGTGGAGGGCGCATTCCTCAATTTAACATTGTGGCGGGCGGTGCTCACTGCACCGCCCGCCACAATGTTAAAAAAAAATGCACGCATTTAAATGATCGAAGCGGCAGGCACCGGATGGTGCCTGCCGCTTTGATCATGTAAATGCAGGGGGGTACCACAGGTACCCCCCGTGTGCCACCCCCCTTTGGCCGTCACTCTGGGGGCCCACAGGGGGCCCCCAGGGTGAACACCGCATGCCTTTGAAAAATGCACATAGTAATATGGCGGGCAGTGTCTAACAGACACCGCCACCATATTACTCGTTTTCCGCCCCGGCCGCAATGCGACCAGGGCGGAAAACAGGCGGGCGGTGTTTTTCACCGCCGCCATCCTAATATGGCGGGGGGGATTTGGGCTTGCGATGTCGGGCAGATTTCCTCCGCCAGGCCGGCGGTGGCCACCGCCAGCTTGGCGGAGGCAATCCGCCCGACATCGTAATGGACCCCTTAGTGTGGTCCCCTAGTTCCTATTTTAGTTTTGTGGGGTTGGGATCCGCTGCATTTTCTAGTTCCAATTCTAAGTCCTTTGTCCATACTGAATTCCCATTCGATTTATGCTCTTTAATGGTCATTGAATCAGTTAAGAGCCTATTGTTCGACCCACTCAATTCTAGTTGATGCTTTTGATGTGCTTTGTTTGGCTCCATTGTGTGGATTTGTGCCACAGTTTGTTTTAAGTTTGGTTTTGTCTCAGTCTAAGAGGCGAAATTAAAGTTGCTTGGTTGCAGTGGTGTTTGTAGTCCTTTGATGTCACTGGTTTTTGAAAATATTATAGTGCCTGGGTCTTTCAGGAACGCAAATTTGGTATAGATCTTGGGTTGAAAGAAGTGCCGGCTCTTTCAATTGGAGGAGTCCTCTATTGTAATTAAATTCTTGGTTCCTAGGCTCGGCCGTAAGGTGGCCACTGGGTTTGACTTAGTTGCTTTAATCGTTGGTTTTGATGGTGTCCGGGTTTGCGTTGGGGAGACATTGTAAGTAATTTGACGTGGGCTGTAGTTTGCAGGGCTATCAGCTGGGGTAGTGCTCTTCTGGCAGTGGTGTATCGCTTTCTTCCTCGAGCCTGCCACATTTGACTTTCTGAGTATCTAGGTCAGAGCCGATGGGGTCCTCGACCCTGTCCCCATTACTCCCATCGTCTGTCCTTTTTTCCCTTTTCGTTGATTTCGTTGTTTTTTGCATAAGTTTAGGAGTGGAAGGATTTTTCCTCTCTCTGCCAGACCTCATGTTTCTCCAATTAAGAAGGCGGACCAAGGGACAAAGAAAAGGTCTGCTGGCTATTGTAATGCTCTCTAGGTTAATAACGCAGTCACAATTCTACGGTTTTAGCTTCCTCTATTTGTCAGTCTGTAGGCTGTAGGCCTACCGCTTCTACTGCTGCCACTGTCACTGCCAAAGTCCGCTCCCCAGGATCCGGTCCCAAGTTCCCAAGCGGGGAACAAAGCAGCAAACTCTGCTTTTGTCACCGGGCTCCACCTGTGTTCACCAACCTCCACCGCAGCTACTCCACACCCGTCAACCGGCTTCTGGAGGAAATGTGCGGGGGCTGCACTTGGGTCAGAGCACTCAATGCCCCGATCCCACGACTCCCAGCTGCCTCGGACGCTGTTTCTCCAACGGAGTAGGCGGGGTAGGCGGGCCGGGCCAGACCGGGGCCGGGCTGCACGGTCAGCCCCTGCCTCCGCGGTGAATTCTCGGTCCGGGAGACACAGGCGGGTGGGCTCCGGGTTTCAGACGGTTATGCAGTGCGACGCGGGGAAAAGCTTTGCGGTCGCAGTGTCCGTTTCGATCGGCTGCAACAGACACTGCAACAGACTCTGGCATGTGGCGTGGTAAGGCGCAAACTACGGTCTGGATCGAGGTCAAGGGAGACTCAAGATCACACAGCACAATATTAAAGGAATTACTTTATATCGTTTATTAATGCTACCATTAGAGCATGGAAACAAATTAGAATACCACAAGCTATCTGGAGAAGCTTATTCTGAAGTTTCAAGAGTCTTGAGGAAAATGAAACTTCTGAATATAGATGAGGTAAGCATTTTATCAAACTTAATGCTTGATTTTGTGCATTTAAGAATGCAGCAAATTCTTAAAACAGAGTATGACATATTATTCGGAGGAAAACACGTCATAGTTTTTGGAGACCTTCTACAACTTACTCCTATAAAAGGACAACCAGTGTTTAAAAAACTGGCGTATGAAGATACAAGAAAGTCTTTGGGGAGCATTGGAAATGTTAACATTTGGTCATATTTTGAGTATATGGAACTTATTACAAATATGCGACAGGCAAATGATGCTGATTATGGAACTTGTCTTCAAGATATAAGAATTGGAAAAATTACTGAACATGGCAAATAAGTTTTACAGAGACGATTACTTTCCAATTTGTTTCCAAATGAAAATATTGTCCCAGAAAAAATATACATGAGAATTGCAGAAAACAAATCTGTAATCTGCTTAATACCAACACTACGTGAATGTTCTATATTCAATGAAGAAATGTTAAGTTGGAAAATGAAGAAATTATGAAATTGGAAGCTATTGATAAAATAGAACATGAAGGAATCACTAATATTTTGACTGAAAAGTTGATGAAATTGGATTCTTTAGAGAAATCGAAAAGTAAAACTGCTGGTGTAGAAAAGAATTTGTATGCATGTGTAAACTGAAGGGTAATTTTACGACGTAATTTGAATGTGGAAAAAGGTTTAGTAAATGGAGCCATGGGTAAAATTGTTGATTTCGGTAATTATGTAAATAGAAATGGGATTGAATTTTTGAAAATCAAATTTGATGAAATTGCTGAAGTACAACAATTTAGTCGTTGTTCATCTCGGTTTTTGCTTGTAAAAGATTTGTATGTACGCAGAAAACAGTTTCCTATTTGTTTGGCATATGCGGTGACCATTCATAAATCTCAAGGTTTAAGTGTAGATAGTGCTTTAGTGAATATTGGAAGTACCGTGTTTAAAGAGGGTATGGCATATGTTGCTTTGTCTCGAGTCAGAACTTTATCTGGATTGTACTTGATTGATTTTGATGAGACAAAGATTAGTGCAGATGCAAATTGTGTGAAAGAGTATAATAGGTTAAGAAGAGAATATGCATCCAATGTAGGTCAATATCCAGTATTTGAAAAGCGTGCGGTAGGTAGAAAAAGAAGATTTGAGAATATCTGTAGTGAAACTGTAGAGAAAGAAAAAAAACAAGATGAAGTTGCGCCTGCAAGCAAAAGAAAAAGGACAATGTTGAAGAGAATGTTGGTTATCGGTTTGAAAATAGTTGTGGTGTCAACTGCTATGCTAATGTAATTGTTAATGTAGTTTTTGTTCTTGAAAGTTTGCAACAGCAAATTGTTGAAAATCGCGACGAAAGATTCTGTTCATTGTTGTATTCTGTTTATGAGAAAAGTAGTAGTGATAAAAGTAAAACACAAAGTGTTTCTGATATTCGAAATGTTTTGGACATATGTTCTGGTTCTAGTCAATTTACGCAGACTATTCAGCAAGATTGTCAGGAATTTTTAATGTTTATGCTTGGTGTACTGGAAGATGAAGGTATAGATATTGAAAACCTTTTTAGCCTTTCTTATGAATGGCAACATGACTGTCAAAATTGTTTGTTTACATGTAGCAGTAACATAGACACTGAAAGATTCATATATTTGACTTTACCTGACTGTGAATCAGTGTCTTTTAAAAATCTAATTAGAGGAGCAAGTCAAAACATGGAGTGTAGCCAATGTAAATCAGAAATGTCATCAACATTGTTTATACAAAGATATGGACAGTATGTAATTTTAATGCTGCAACGTTGTAGAGCTGATGGAAGAAAATTGGAAACTTTAAAAATGTTGTAGCTGGTCAAGTTTCAATATCAGGAAGAACTTTTGTAGCTGTTGCAATTATTTTTCATGATGGACCTTCTACAACAACTGAACATTACACTGTTTATTTAAAATGTCTGAAAGGTTGGATACATTGTAATGATAGTCAATTAGTTTTTAAGCAACATTTGCCTAAAGAGTTACCAAATTCTTACCTAATATTTTTAAAGCCAAAATTGTAAGATCAAAATTTGGCCTTTCAGGATTACTGCTGTTAAGGTAGATTAGTCTGGTGTTGTAGAGTATTTTGTAAGTGAGGGTGAGGAGCTTGAAGGTGATCCTCTTGTTGATATTGAGGAAGTGTAGGTGTATCAGGTGGTGGCTGATATGGCTGCAGCAGTGGACATTGATGATCACTCAGGTGGAGGTCTTTTGGATTTGTTGGAGTTGTTGTAGGTGTTTGGCTGGAATTCCTGTGTAGAGTGTTTTGCCACAGTGTAGTCTGCTGCTGATGAGGGCCTGTGTAACTGTTCTTCTTTTGGTTAGGATCCACTTGTAAATGTTGCGGAGTATGTGGAAGGTGTTATAGCAGTATGAGGAGACAGTGTAGACTTGCTTACACATGGAGAGGGAGGAGTTGAGGATGAATCCTAGATTGTGGACATGGTTGGTAGGAGTTGGTACTGTCCACAGTGTAGTTAGCTAGCAGGAGTCGTCCGAGGCTGAGGGGGTGGGTCTGAGGATGAGTACCTTCATTTTGTGTGAGTTCATGTTTAGAGAGCTGCTCTTTATGTAGTTGGTGACGTCCTTCATTGTGTCGTGGAGGTTGCTTTTAGTGGTATGTGGCTTCTTGGTGAGGAAGAGGATGAGCTGGGTGTTGGCGTAGGAGATGTTGTTGAGGTTGTAATGGTGGGCTACTTGTGTGAGGGTGGCCATGTAGATGTTGAATAGCGTCGGGTTGAGGGATGAGCACTGGGGGACGGAGCAAATGATGTCGGTGGTTTTGGATCAGAATGCTGGGAGGCAGACGCTCAGGATTACTATTGAACAATTTCCAAAGTAACAATTAGACGCATACTATTTGACTGTGTGAAAAATTATGTGAAACCAATCAAGAGTTTTTGTTGTATATTTTGTCAGTATATATTTGTAAGTAACATTATTTTCAGTGTATGAAAATTAATCATAATGTTTTGTTATTTTATGATTGTTTGAGATCTGTCATATTTACTTAAGAAATTGCTCTTAGAAAAAAACATTTAAGATATGTTTTATTTCTATTTTTTAGATTGTTATTGAGAATGTGGAATGATTTTTTTTACGATAATCTTCTTGATTGTCTTTTTTTTTGCATGCTGTTATCTGATGAGTACTATTGAAGTCACTGTTTCTAGTGAAATTCAATATATTCTGAGAACAGCAAAAAAGGCAAATGTAATACTTTACAAATTATTTTGTGTTGTAAAAGAGATATTGAAACTGTATTTTTTGTGTCTTCCACAGATGTTAATTTTACCATATATAATTTTATTATTATTTATTATGCTTAAGGTAAGTACAAGTAACTGTTTAAAATGGTCGATGGAATGTGCTTCAACGGAGTTGAAGTAATAAAACATGGATGGAGAACATTAGTGTGTGAAGATGGATTGTATCTTTTAAAGACATTTCAAAAAATGATATACTGAGTGTACCTGTCAGAACCCCTAATCAATCAGTGGATAAGATAATGACTTATCTAAACCATAGCTGGCGCAGGAGAGATGAAGAATCCGCAAGAAAACAGACTAGGAGTGCTTTAGTGCAACAGAGGAATTCTAAGATAGCCGCCTCGAGGAAAGACGCGGTGGCGGTCTAGTCATTTACCACACACCTGTGGGGAATCCTTGGTGAGGCACGCGTCCGTAACGAGTGCACACTTCACCTAAGACGTTCCCGAGTTAGGACCCGTTTTCAATTGCTCCATAGATATTCCTGAAGAGAAAGCACAAAGGTTGCAGATAAACACTAGAGGAGAGGCTAGTTTGAAAGACCAAGGAGTAGGTAATTAGTAGCGTTAGACTAAATTATAGATAAGGAATAGAGATAGAGTAGGGTAGGTTATTAAATAATTGTTCTTGTTAGTTTGCGTTATGTATCCATGTCAATGATACAAAGATGACTTGTATCTTTTATATAGATTTGAAAAACTTAAAATATAAATATACTGAGTGTTCCAGTATTCTTTGCATTTCACTACAACACATCTACCGGTTTGGACCAGGTAAGGTGAATAGAGATATTGTAATTATTTAGTACTGCATGTTATAATAACAGCCTATTTTTTTTCAGATAGTGATAAGGAGTGACTGGTTTGGTAATTTAGGAAATGTTAAAACTGAACGTTCATATAAATAATTATAATTATATAATGTTATAAAGTAGTGGAGAATGGTATTTATATAATATTTATTAAAGGGCAAATTAGTTGATAAAGCTAGTTTTGTGTTCTGGATTATGAAAATAGATAAAATAAAGTGTTTATGTTTTTGTACAAAGAGGTCAGCATAACAAATTTACAATGGAAAATCAAGAAAACAATATGGAAGACGATTTTGAAAATACTAACACTGTCGTAGAAGAGCTGAACATATCTTTTATGAGCAACATTATTGAAGTGAAAGAAATGAATGCTGGAGATATCAGGTGTGATTTTCTTAATGAAACCTTGGATGATGCTTTTGTGGAAGCATTAGATGAGATTGAGATTCATCAGATGACTTTTGAAAATGATAACCAGGAACATGAAATACCTGATGAAATTATAATAGAAGCTGCATTAACTTATGAAATGTTACAAGAATAAATGTATTATTATATAATAATATTAGCATGAGATACTCTGCTTCCAGAATTGTAATCATTTAGCTACTACCCAAGTACTGATGGTGCAAAGTGGGCCTTAGGGTATGGACTGTTTCAAACCCTTATAGACAACATATGTATTTTTTTTATGCACCGGCAAACTTGTCTTTTATAGGTTCTATTCCCTAGTGTGTATCATTAGACTTTCACCAAACACGCTCACACTATTGGTTCAATGTTCTAGTGAGTAATTCAGTAGTATGTGCTTATGTATATACTGTTCTAAAAGTGAAGCTGCTATACATTCAGCCAGACACTCTCACTTGGCAGTTTTACATTCACCATACACTAATGTATTCATTCATTCATTTATGAGCTACACTTTAATTTTGACAAACTTTAACAGACTAATATAGAAACATAGTTCATTCTTTGACCAGTGAAGGTAGTTATGAAAATAACTGTTTTATTTGTCTTTTTAGTTTTCTATTTCATTTGTATTTTTTCAACAAGTAAAAAAAAAAATGGAACTAGAAACAAAAAAGTGTGGAACAGGAACAAAAAAGTTTAAAAAAAAATAAAATTAATGTTTTGGACAACGGTGCTCCTTTTTCCTCTTCACAATGAGATCAAAAGACTGCTGATTGTAACAAAGTAATTTGTTGCAATATTTACAATGAAATTTCAGATCTGCAAACTGTGGCACAATAATAGGATGCGGACTGCTCGGAGAAGGTGGTGGTGCAGTTGAGGTAGTAGGAACTGCAGGGTGATTCTCCTGCAACATTTGTGTTGCCATCCTTGCATAGTTATTTGGATGCAAATACTTGACATGGTGAACCATGCTGGCTGTACTGAAAAAGTACTTTTTAGTAGGATCACCCCTGGAAAGAGTAACCTCACAGATCTTGAAAGTGACTTTCGGTGCATTGACTTTTTTCAGTCCCTCAGCATATGTAAAAAAACTTTCAAATGAAAGCTTCCTTTCTCTTTTTCTGAGGTTGCTCAGCAACAAATTCTTCCTCAGAGGAATGTTCTGATGAAGTTTCAAAAAGAGCAGCTATTGTATAATTTGGTTCTAAAGGACTACTGCTCCACAGAATAGATGCTTCTCTTGAGAAAGTCCAAGTAGAATTATGAAAACAGGAAGGGTCTTTTAACAGTTTTAAATATGAAGTATTATGAACGAATCAAAACATTCCTTTTATGCACACATGGCTTTGCATACATTTATCGTGCGTTTACGATGCGAGTACGTACAACGAACAGTTGCATTTTTCGTAATTGCTTTCAAAAGTAATATACGTTTATTAAAAGTAAAAAAAAAGTATGTTCATGATTATCCCAGGTAATGTCTTTCCTTAGTCTGTACATTAAATACATAAATCTATGTTTTTAAACAATTAGAAACTGATGCGCCGTACGCGCACGGGGCGTCGTACATGATGTCACACGGAAGTGTCGATGCGACGTATAACGTCAAAACGTATTCGTAACGTGTGCACTTGTACACGCAGTGTACGAGTACCTGTATAAAGTATGTGCGATCACCGTACACGTACAGTATGATTATACAAAAAGGCAAAAGGAAATATATAGGATTTGATTTTAATATATTGGGGGGAAAATGATTAATAAAACAAATATTTTAGACTTTTGTTTTGTAATTATTTTACATTAAGAATATGAAATATAACTTAAAAAATAAAATAACTATAAATAATTATAATACAAAATTTAGGAAATTAGTATAAAAAGAAGGAAATATAATAATGAATACCTTTAAAAATTATCATTTACAAAACCTTTGAAATTCACTGAAAAAACCATAGGTTTCAGCCACGTTATTGTTAGGAATTAGCATTTAAAAAACCTTAGAAACCTTAGAAATTCACATTTGAGATGTCATCAGTGATGTCATGAGTGATGTCACTGAGCATGTCATGAGTGATGTCGTATGTGACGTCATCAGCAGGGCATTGCGGGCGCGCAAGTTATAGTTAGCTGAACTAACTATAACGGGGGAATTTCTATGGTTTTGTATGAGTGAAATGTCCAGCTAACTATAACATCTGTGAAACTTATGTTTTTTTCAGTGAATTTCTAAGGTTTTTTAAATGCTAATTCCTAACTATAACGTGGCTGAAATATATATATATATATATATATATATATATATATATATATATACACAAATAGTAGATTTTCACAGGATTACATTTTACCAGCGATTAGGCTTGGACAAGTATATATTACATATTTACAGAGTGAACGAAGAAATAAAAAATCAAAAGGGGTAGAGAGCGGTAGGTGGGGGAGAAGAGTCGGAGGCTGAGATTGGTGAGAGGAGAGAGGGGGTCCTAAGGGGAAGAAAGAGATAAGGCAGTCCAGCAAAAGAGAAATGTCTGAAGGTCGGCAGGATGGAATCCAATCGACCAAAGGAAAGGACAAGAATCCACAAAATGGCGGACTGGGTCGTGGGCATCGATGGAAACCATCTTAAAATGGCAAGATGCACCCAGGTCAAGACCTAAAAAAACAGGAGAGCAGAGTTCCATTAAGTAGGGTTGGAGGGGGGACGCAGTCACAGCACCAAGGGAGGGCAGAGGGCAGTAGAATGTCTGCTGTTTGCGTTCACAGGTACAGCACCACAGGGGCATCAGGCTGACGACCAGCGCATCAAGGAGAGACGAGAACTGGAGCGAAGCTCTGAATAGGTAGGGACCACAGAGACCGAAATAGAAGAGTGTCCTGCATGTTGCCTGCCCCACTGAGAACAGTGACGAATTCAGGCCAAAATCCATGGAGGGAAGCCGGAGCCACCAAACAGCAAGCACTGCCGAGGAGCACTCTGCCATCTTGTGCCATCAAGCGCGCATCTGACCCGGAAAGTTTAAGGCCCCCGCCCAAGAGCCATGTGTAACCTATTCCCTTCCTCTGCTCCACTTCACAGGTAGGTAACCATCTCAATAGGGAGAGGTGTTTGTGGGTGGGAAGCCAGAACTACAACTCCCACCATGCACCCTTGTCCCACAGATCAGCAGGATGGAGAATTCCCTCCCACCCACAACCATGTGGCAGCTATTTCCCACCACTGTGTCACCAAACTGGTAGGTAGACAGTGCATGCACCCTGCCATCCTTCTCAAAATGCATGGAGCCATATGACCAAACCAGCCCTCACATTTCATCCAACTTAGCATAAATCCAAAATCCACATCCAGTGTGCAGACAGCTAAGCGTACGTAACTGTCACAGAAATTAAACTTTGAACCACCGAGTCACATGTGGAAGAAATTCAGGGACCAATAATGCACAGCACAGAATGCAATGTGTAAGTGCCATGGTGTCAGAGCACGAAGGCTCATATGAACACAAAACATGCATGGTCAATCTGTCAAACAAACAAAAGTACATGATATGAAAAAGGTATGTATAACATTACAATGGTTATTTCTTTCTTAGCCAAAACTGATTCCATGCAGAGCAAACTAAAAAGATGCATCACACAAAGTTGATGTGCCGCAAGTCGATAGATGATGACATGTCCTTGTAATCACACAATCTGTATGTGGCACATGGTTTCTCTTTACATGTTACACAATGGACAAGTAATTAATGTACCGCAAGATAATGTCATGATGCTCAGTATCTTGCAGCCATACCAAGTGATTGCAATGTAAAGTGTGTGGTGTATCACATGTAACATCCAAGCGTCTAACACCAAGCTTGTGGAGTGCACTTCAATGACCATTTCACCTCTGTTCAACAGGAGATCCACAAGCACCTGCTGCAGAAAATAACACCAACCTGCAGAGCCAGTCTTTCAACCACCCCCCCCCCCCGGACATGAACTCTCGAATGCAGACTCGCTATGTTTCTCGGATAAGGAGCAACAAGAAAACAAGTTACGTACCTGTAAATTTGGTTTTCCAGTTTTAGTAACTTTCATAGATTCCCATAGCTTGTATCATTCCCCGTCGTCGGATTGGGAGACTCAGTAAATAAAAAATAACATAGCAGTAGGTACAAAAGAGAAAGAAAGGCCTAGGCCTCATCTCATTTTGTAGCATATCCACCTCTTTTTGCAAAAGAGACCAAAAACATGCAATAACCAATCAGATTAGCCTCACCCCATAGAACCTTCCTGAGAGAGCCTCAGATTTTCGTAGCCTTTGTGTAACAGTAACCAAATATGCTGAAGGCTGAGCTTTCCCAGGGTAGGAGAGTGGGCGCATGGGAATCTATGAAAGTTACCAATACTGGAGAACTAAAGTTACAGGTAAGTAACTTGTTTTCTTACTCCAGTATTGGAACTTTCATAGATTCACATAGCTGGTATCAGAGTAGCTAGCAGTTAGCCACAAAGCACATTTTGTGAAATAAATACTGAAATAACACTGTCTCCATATTTTCATAAGAAATAAACAGACATTGAAACATTAGTCAGAAAATATTACCAGATACAAAATGTGCAATAACACGAAGGAGGGATAGAAGGGAAAGTCCACCACTTTCTGGAAGAGGTTCCTCAGGACTGCTTGTCCCACTGCAGCCTCACTCTGCATGGAAGAATCCAAGCAGTAGTGCTTTGTGAAAGTATGGGCACTGCTCCATGTAGCTGCCCTACAAATGTCCTTGATAGGAACTCCAGCGAAAAGAGCAGCAGACGATGAAACTGATCTTGTGGAGTGAGCACCGTCACGTCCTTCTAGCGGCTTACCCGCCGTTTGATGACAGTAGTGAATTGCGCTGGCAATCTAACATGAAATCCCTTGCTTCGAAAGGGGAAATCCTTTTCGAGGAGCACTAAAAGCGACAAAGAGTTTGGTAGATTTCCTGAAATCCTTGGTGCGCTGAAGATAGAATTGCAAACACCTCTGAACATCCAAGGAGTGAAGAGACCTTTCTGCTGGAGTCGTAGGTCGAGGGGGAAAAAGATTATAGAATGACAGGCTCATTCAAATGGAAATCCAAAGAAACCTTTGGAACAAATTTCGGATTTGTTCCTAGAATCAGAGTGTCCTTTTTGAACTGTAAAAAGTGTTCCTTAATCGTGAAAGCTTAACGTTCTCCAACTCTCCTGGCTGATGTTAAAGCGAGAAGGAGAGCCACCTTCCATGACAGAAACTTAAGATCCACTCTATGAATAGGCTCAAACGTAGGTCTCATGAGTTGAGCAAGAACCAAATTGAGTTGCCACATGGGAAGCGGAGGACGAACTGGAGGGAAAACTCTAAAGAGTCCTTTCAGAAATTGTTTCACAATTCTTGCAGACCAGAGGGAAGGGCCAGAGGCTGTCAGTCTGAATCTATACCTTGACAGAAGAATGGGCAAGACCTGACTTGGCCAGAGACAGAATGTAAGGTAATATTTGATGCGTAGCAGAAGAGAAAGGATGAATGTTTTCCCGGTGACACCACAAACAGAAACGTTTCCATTTTGAACGATAGGTTTTATTCGTACTTGGTGCACAGGCTTGAGCTAAAACCTCTTTACATTCCTGAGGTGTATCTAAATTCTGAAACTCTTAGTGTTCATGAGCCACGCTGTCAACTGAAGTGAGCTCGGATCCGGATGTACCACTTGGCCCTGGGACATTGTCAATAGAGAAAGAATGGGTCGCAGGTGAACCAGCTGATCTTGAGAGAGTAGGAGAAGCTCAGTGAACCAGAACTGGCAGGGCCACGCCGGTGCTATTAGAATCATTCTGCAGGGTTCCGTTTTGAGTTTCCTGAGTAATATTGGAACCAGGGGAATTGTAGGAAAGGCGTTAACAAATGCGCCTGACCAGGCCATTGAAAGAGCATTCCCCAACGACCCTCGATGGTGATCCCTGCTTGCGTAAAAGCGTCTTTTCCTGTTTTCTGGGGTAGCAAACAGGTCTATGGACGGAGTGCCCCAACGATTGAAAATACTGTAGAGAGTGCCCTGGTCCAGATCCCACTAGTGACAGACTGACTTCAGACGACTCAAGGTATCTGCTGTCGTGTTGAGGGTACCCAGAAGATGTTCAGCCGAAAGAGTGATTTGGTGAAGAATTGCCCATTTCCAAATCTCTTGGGCCTCCTTGGAAAGAAGTTGAGACCTTGTTCTACCTTATTTGTTCACATAGTGCATGGCCGCCGTGTTGTCTGTATGGTCCAGGATGGTGGAGTTCCGAATCCTCGAAAGGAAAGCCTGTAAAGCCAAACGAATCGCCTTGAGCTCCAGAAGATTGATGTGGAGAGTGCGTTGTTTGGGTTTCCAGTGTTCGCTTACTTGAAGGTCTTGCAAGACCGCCCCTCAGCCTTCTAGAGAGGCATCCGTGGTCAGTATCAAAGGAGCTGGAACAACTGTGAAAGTGAGACCTTTTGAGATATTGTCTTTGATCGTCCACCAGCTGACCGCCTCTTTCATACGAGGAGTAACGATTATCTTGTCGTCGAACGAGCCTTCCGCCTGGCACTATTGCATGTCCAGTTGTTCTTGTAATGGGCACATACGAAATCTTCAATGCGGAATTAAGGGAATGCAAGATGAAATTGATCCTAGGAGAGATTTGTATAGGCGGACAGATAGGAACCGTCTGCTTTGCAATTGACGGGCGGAACAAAATCAGCCTTTTCTGTCTTCTGATGGGAAAGCTTTGCAACAAGTTGTATCCAGAATGGCTCCCAGAAACTTGGCTGACCTGGAGGGAAGAAGGACTAAATTTTTTCTGTTGAGTTGAAGACCCAGATGATTGAAAAGCTGAATGCAACTTTCGACTGCACTTGTAGTTGCTTGAGAAGATGGAGCTTTTATCAACCAATCGTCTAGGTACGGAAAAAAACCTGCGGAGACTGTTTTCTGAGAAACGCTGCAACTGGGGCCAATTCCTTCGTGAATATCCGCGGTGCGGATCTGAGTCCGAAAGGCAGGACCTTGAACTGAAAGTGTCTCTTGGCTACTGTGAAGCGTAGAAATCTCCTGTGGGCTGGGTGGATAGGAACATGGAAGTATGTGTCCTCGAGATCCAGTTGCCATGTAATCGCCTAGATTCAGAAGAAGCAAGATGTCCTGAAGGAATACCATGCGAAACAAGAGTTTTTTGAGATAGGTGTTGAGCTCCCTCAGGTCTAAGATTGGGCGCCATTTTTCTTCTGCCTTGCGAACCAGGAAAAAACGGGTATAGAACCCTTTGCCTTGTTGGGATAAAGTACTGGTCCTATAGCTCCTTTGATGAGCAGTTGATGAGCTTCGAGACGTGGAAGGTGTAGATGTTTTGATTCAGTGGCGCAAGGGGCTCTGGAAGGTGGGAGGTGTTGAAACTCTAGCGTGTGGCCAAACCGGATGATATTGAGGACCCACCGATCTGATGTCATGATCTCCCAGCTGCGGAGGCATTGTGATATCCTGCCCCCCACTGATGTTACAGGGGGTGAAGGTACGGTAGACAGAGCCGGGAAGCCGCTATTGGTGTTTAGAGAAATCTCTCCCTTGACGCCCCTGTCGTCCTCTTGAAGGCTGGCGAGAAAAAGACACAGATTGGCCCTGGCGTTGAGAGTACTGGGGTTTGTACGACTGTGAAGACTGTGAAGAGGAGGAGTAGCGCTGCTGCTGGTATCTTCCTTTGCACGTAGAAAAACCTTTCCCTCTTGCACCACGGAAAGGCACTTTGCAGTATTGCAAAGTCCCAAGGGACCTTGCTGTTTCTGTATCTTTCTTAATATCCTGCAGTGCGTTGTCCACATGCTTTTCAAAAAGCATTTCTCCATCAAATAGCAAATCTAAGATCTTATTTTAAATCTCTGGGCGAAACCAGGTGGCCCGAAGCCAACCTTCCTGTCTTATAACAGCCGAACCCGGCAAGGCGTGGAAAGCAGTGGTGGCAATGTCCATTGTGCAATCGCTGATCTCTGAAGAAGACCGCTCTCCTTCCTCCAGGATCTTGTTTGCGTCAGCCTTGGAGCCATCTGGAAGCTGATCCATAAATTGAGATAAATCGCACAACATTTGGCGATCATATCGTCCCAAAATTGCTAGTGCATTGGCAGCCCTAACAAGGAGGCTGAACAGAGAAAAACCTCTTTCTCACATTATCTAAACGCCTAACCGCCTTATCCGGTGGTGTGGTAAAGGGCGCCAATGGATTTTTTGTCTTCCGTTGAGCCGCCTGAGAGATGACAGAGTTTGGCTTCGGTTGACCAACTAGGCAAGCGGGACCATCTTCTGGAGCCTTGTATTTCTTCTCCAGTCGCGGAAGAACAGGGATGGCAGTTGCTGGAGACTGCATCACCTTTATTACCTCACTCCATACATGTTCCACAATCGGGATAGAACGGACAGATTTTCTGTAAGGCTCCTTAAAATCATAAAGAAAGCATTCTGATTGTACAGTTGGAATGAGAAGACCAAACCGTTTGGAAGCCCTCTCCATCAGATTAGGACAATCTCCGATGTCTGCTGGAGGAGAATCTATAGGATCCGGTGAAGGTGCAGCAGGATCCGTAATTACATATTTGTCCCATTCCCTATCTGGATTCGTGACCTGTTCCACATTCTGATCATCATCTGATGAATCATCGTCATCATGCACAGCGACGACATTCTGGCACCCTTCTGTTGGATCCGGCTCCGGAGGTTGAGACAGTTGAGGAGCCGCTGAGGCAGAAGAATAGGTTGGGGGTGGCGGAGGAGTCGCTTGCATTGATTGTTGTTCAGAGGCTTGTGATGGAAATCTCCTCTTATAATCTAACAACATGATTTGTAAGTCACTAATAAGTGAAGATGGCATGGCCAACATACCCTGTTGTGGTTGTTCTTGAGGTCTATCTTGTGGAAGGTATTGCTGTTGTTCCATGTTATAGTCTTCAGAATCCGAGTCCTGGTATTTTACTTGAAGTTGGTATGGACTGTATGCATCCCCATAAGGACCCTTGTTAGAACCCAAGGTCTCTGGTTGGCACAGGTAGGTACTTGTGCCAAGCAGGGACCCTCAGCTCCACATCAGGGCAAGGGAACTACTCCTTCGATTAACCCCTGCTCACCCTCTAGGTAGTGTGGCGCGAGCAGACAAGGCTAATCCTCAGGGCGATAGTAAGTTAAGCATTTATGATCACACACAGTAAACCCACTGACCCACCACAAACGGACACCAGTAGGATGGTTGTATCAAAAATACGTAAACTTTATATAAAAGATATATTCAAGCAGGCTTATCACAAGACCAAAATAACGTTTAGCGAATGAAGGCCACCAGATTACAATAGGCAAACTTAATCTTTCAATGTTCGTTGTTCGGCAAGGTACGAGGACAGGAAAATAAGAACGTTGCGGACCCTGAATCCAATATGGACTCGAGACGGAGTCCAAGGGTACCTTGCTTGTGGAAGTCCGAGGCGTTTCAGGCGCGGCTACTGGTGAGGGCGGACCCTGGACGAGGCCGACGGTTCTCCAGAGGATTTCTCCTGTTCGATCACCCTCGAGGAGCGAGGCGGGGGAACTAGACTGTGGAGGGTTGCGGCAATCTGGGGTCAATGCAACTCACGGGGCGAGGCGCCGTTCAGGCCTGCGGGACGTACTACTTCTTAGCACGCCGGGTCTGACTCGTGGATCTGTTAGGGGCGTCGCGTTCTCGGGCAGACGGGTGCAACACCAGGCTTCCGGTACCACTGTACGGGGAAGGCCTTTCTTGAGGTGCGGCACGAGCCTTGGTATGCACGAGGACAAAGCCAGACAGTCGGGTACGTTGCCACGTACGGACCGTCCGAGGCTATGGAAATGTCCTCTGTGCAGATTCCGGCTGGAGAGATGAGAGGAACACAATCGCGCTCCGTTAGCGGCGAGGTGACAGGAGAGCAGGCGGCCCGGCACTGAAGCGGACAGCGACTCAGGGATGAGCGGGGCTCTCTACGTCGGGGCGA
Organism: Lissotriton helveticus; assembly: GCF_964261635.1. Lineage (NCBI taxonomy): Eukaryota > Metazoa > Chordata > Amphibia > Caudata > Salamandridae > Lissotriton > Lissotriton helveticus. The sequence continues at coordinate 1,670,759,490 of NC_136069.1, read as the reverse complement.
CCAGGCTCCGAGCTGTCACGACCTGGGAGGGGGCGAAGGCACCCGAGTCACAACTCTGGTGAGGGAATAAGAACTAAGGCCCAACAGCAGACGGGCACAAGCAGATAGAACCCAGTGCTCCTGGGGTTCCTTTCAGGGGGCAAGCTCTCGATCAAGCCCTTGGAGATCGTTTCAGGCACAATTCTACAAAGACCTTTCTGGTCCTTTCCTCTCCGTTCTCAGCAAGGCACCACTGCAGGCAAGTCTAACAGGATACAGACTGGTTTCCGTCCTTCAGCTTCTCTTGGTCCTTCTAGTCAGGCAGAGGTTTGTCTTGGTCAAAACTGGATCTGATTTGTAAGGAGCGGAGCTCCTAAATTTATACTGTGTTTCTTTTGTCTTTGCAGGCCAGGGGGCCTGAGCCTGGTTCAACCCAGTTCTGGAGTACTCTGTCGACAGGACGCTGCCGTCTTCTTTCAGGGTGCAGGGCAGAGACATCAGACGCTCCGCAGGCGGTGGAGCCAGCATTGTGGTCGGGAAGCACAACCCTATTCAGAGTCAAGGACTACTCCGCCCCCCCATCCTTGTGTAAGCACCCCATTCACCCTCTGGAGCACCCAACTATCCCCAGGAATCTCCCAGCCCTGTCACTCACGCAAACCCAGACAGCAGATACACATCCTGGCAGAGGCGTTTGAACAGTTAGGCGAGCAAAGGCTAACTTTCTAAAAGTAGCATTTGCAAACACATGATATTAAAATAAACCCTGCTAAAGGAAGTATTTTATTATTCAGAGCTCAGGCATACTAAACTCGACCTGCTACCGTGTTCCCGGAGCCTGCCGGGACTATAGCGCGTAATAGCTCTGACAGCTCGTCTGGCCTAAGAGAACAGGTAGCCCTTCAATAGTGAAGAACGAAAAGGGCGGTAATTCACTACTAGGACATGCCACACTCTAGGCTTGTCCTACCTTACACTTACAATGCACCCCGCCCGTAGGCCTACCATAGGGGTGGCTGACATGAAGGTTTAGGGAAGGTTTGGGGACTGGCAAGTGTGGGCAATTGCGCAGTCAGCGTGACAGTACGGGACTGTACGCGGGGTCAGCAATGGCGGACCCGAGACACATCTTACGAGGCCGCTTCTGTGGGTGGCGCAACCAGCGCTGCAGGCCCACTAGCAGCATTTGTATCTACAAGCCCCGGCATTCCTCGTGCACTTTACTGGGGACTGACAGTAGACCAAATAATCCAATCGTGGAAATCAATTACATATACACTTACATTGGGAGCACTTGCACTGCGGCACGGATTGGCGTGGCGCAGTGCCCTGAGCATCGAACACCAGCAAAGCATCTGAGGCACATCAGCAAAAAGTGGAAGGGAAACTCACGCCAAGGTGCCAGGTCTAACAACCCTCATATTCCTCTGAAAATTCCTCATCCAAGAGCAATGCCGGAGGTAATGATGTCACTCTACGAGGAAATGTCATTTCTGGTGTGATTTGGCATGTTTTTATTGAAATTTGAACTTTCTGTATCGTTGATGAGGTCGTCGTCTAAGGAATCGTCGACGGAGAGTGGATCATCGATGACGATGGACTGATCTTCGACGGTACCGTTGACGAGCTCGTCGTCAGTACCATTGTAGATGTCGACGTCGTTGTCTTCGTCGTTGCCGTCGACACAATTGTTTGTGTCATCATCGTCGACGTCGAGGTAGTCATCATCGTCGACATTGTAACAGGCACCTGTAGCGTTGGGACCTATCAGAGGTCTTTTGTAAGGCCTTAGTAGGAGGATCAGTCGACGTTGAAGGGGAAGACCTACCCCTCTTTCTAGACCTCCTTGAAGATGTTGCTGAGGAAGCATCATCACTGTCACTGGATATGTCTTCCTTACCTGACTTCAACTTCTGCAACTAGGTCAGCAAACATTCTTCGCGGTCTCTCAAGGTCTTGGAAGAGAAGGTCCTGCAGATCTTACAATCAGTGGCTTTGTGAATAGGGTACATGCAATAAATGCAGTCCTTATGCTTGTCCTCAATGTAAAGCCTTTTCTTAGAAGAAGTAGCACAGGCTTTAAATAAAGCTTTCTTCTCCTTGTCTGACATGACATAACATAACATGTTTATTTGTAAAGCGCTCGTTCACCCAGAGGTCTCTTGGCGCTGAATTACAGATGTTTATTGTTACCCAACTCAATGGTACTCATTTTATCGACCTCAGATGGATGAAAGGCTGAGTGGACCCGCCAGGATTTGAACCTGTGACCATGAGGTCGAACACATGCCCCTGTAGTGGATGCATTAGTCCACTGAGCTACCAGACCCGGCATATGAATCCTGAAGAGAACTGTAGAGAAAAGAGATGAAATCCAAAGTTGTAGAGAAATCTGAGCAGAGCTCAGTGGAGACTCCCTTAGCACAACGTGCGGTTGAAAATCTGAGGATCTGAGGTTCTCTCAGGAAGGTTCTATGGGATGAGGCTAATCTGATTGGTTGTTGAATGTTTTTGGTCTCTTTTGCACAAAGAGGTGGATATGCTACAAAATGAGATGAGGCCTAGGCCTTTCTTTCTTTTTTGTACCTACTGTTATGCTATTTTTTATTTACAGAGGCTTCCGTTCCGACGACGAGGAATGATACAAGCTATGGGAATCTATGAAAGATCCAATGCTGGAGTAACCTGGCCATCAGGACTGCCAGGGAGCACCACGTCTTAGGCTCTCATTGTCCCCCCCACCCCATCACCACAGCAACAACAGCGATGACCCCTTTTGCAATGACCTGGGCGGCCTCAACCACCACCAACATCACTGCTGCCTGCAACACACTCCCTTCCTCAGTGGTTACCAACATCACTACACAATCAGAGGAGGGCAGGGAGAGTTTGTGGTTGCATCGAGTGCCAACACCACAGGTCAGGGTCAGCAGGACAGGTGGGAGGGCAACTGGGGGACAAATACAGGAGGACACTGAGACCGAAGCCCTGGCCACCATCGCCAGAGTCGTTGGGGCATATGAGCAGTCCCAGGGACCAATGGGACAGGTTGTGGAAGAAGTGAGTGAGCTCCGCCTGCCACTGAGGTCCATGGACATGCATATGGGCCAACTAGTGGACCTCATGGGCCAGCTTGTGGGTGTTCTGAGGAACAGACATGCAGCCCAAATGACAGCTCAACCCCCTTTCAGTGGCCTGCATGCTGATACTCCCACCACTCATCTGCGGCCACAGAGAGGGGTGAGCTACAACAAAATGACTCCTCAGACAACGTTGAGCCCGCAGCAGAGGCCCCCCCACCAAATGCACAAGGGGCCATCCGAGAAACCCTAGGGGAGGATCACGTGGCAATTGACCATCGAAACACTAGTGCAGAGCCAGCCATAATGGGACCTGTGTTCCCAATGGCGACTATCCTTACCCACATTGTCATGTTGATGGCAGGAGTCTGTTGGACTGTGTGACTACATCAATCTAGTGACTACTCTATTTGTCTCATTTACCATCACTGACAACTCATAATTTCACTTTGCACCATTTCTTAAATAATCACCCCTCTTTGTCACAAAAAAACACTCTTTACAGACCTATGTCTTTGTATCAGCTCCATGTTTATCACAGTATGTACATTGTCAACTCAGAATCCAATGTACCACAAGCTCGGATTGTGACAAGGAATTGAGAGGGTGAAGGGACCTAGAAAGACACAAGAGAATAAGATTTACTTGTCAGGTTATGTCATTACAGCTAGAACACACCACTAGTTATCAAGGTACAAAAACCAGCACACATAACAATGAACAACAACATCAACATAGACATGAGGTACCTGTATATAAATACCCTGTGCCACATACATCAGCCATTAGCATAGAGCCAACAACGGCCAGTAGTCAAAAGGTTCTTCTTTGCCTTGCCACTACTATCAAAGACAACAGACAAGATCACTGTTGTACAATATCAATCACACTTAAGGGAAGGAGTTGTCGACGAACTGTTGACGCAGGTCAACACCTTCCTCTTCTCCACTATGGTCGGCACTGGGCATGTATGGGTTTGCAGGTGTGGGAATCTGCTGCTCATCATCGTCCAGGGGGATCACTTTGCGCAAGTCTAGGTTGTAGAGCATGCAGCATGCAACTATGATCTGACACACCTTTGGGGAGAGAAGAGTAGTGCACCTCCGCTCTTGTGCAGACACCGGATTCTAGCATTCAGAAGCCCAAAAGTACGCTCCACCACACGACGTGTCGTCCCATGCCCATCATTGTAGCAGACTTCACCCGGGGTCCTTGGATTCCTCAGTGGGCTAAGCAATCAACGCCGGTTGGGAAACGCAGTGTCACCGAGGTGTGAGATACACAGAGCAATTTACTAATATAAACGGTAGCTGAGAACAGCATGTCACACATACAGCACACTACTTGACTCTGCATACTCACCAACAAGCCACTCATGCTCCGGATGCAGATGTGCCATCAATTGTGGGATGATGCTGTTACGCAGTAGGTAGGAGTCATGTGCAGAACCGTGGAATATAGCACACACATGGGAGATAATCGTATTTGCTTGGCATACCACCTTCACATTAATGAAATGGAAATGTTTCCTGTTCCGCTAGATGTGCTCACGTGACGGTGGTGGAACTAGGCCAACATGTGTGCACTCAATGGCGCCAACAATATTAGGTATGTGTCCAAAATCATAGAAATCACCCTTCAACCTGCCAATTCATGTATCCTTGGGAAGTGGATGTAGCGGTTCTTGTGTGTCATCATTGCGGACAGGACATCACGTATCACCATGCTGAACATAGCTTGAGACATCCCACCGGCAATGGCCACCGTGTACTGAACCAAACCTGTTGCATAGAAATGCAAGTCCACCTTTACTGTTGGCGTCATAGCCTCAGATGGGGCTCCAACTGACCACATAGGTCTTGAACGGTAAGGCGCGCGAGGCAGAATTTCCTTATGATGTCCTCATCCTCCATGTTCACCAGCACTGGGAACAGACGATGCACATTTGGTCGTCTCCTACAAAATATGAAAGGGGACACATGTCAATTTAATTCCCCTATGAGATGTGTCACATATCTTACATCTTGACTGACGCAGCGCCAAAAATGACTGGACTGTAACAACAGCTTCATGCACAAGTCATACGCAGAGACACCTTGATCTCATGTAGTCGTACATGTGGTACCTCCCAAAAAGATTCTGACTATGTAAATTGTAAATGGTACACTCATACATCTTCTGTCACCAGCCCAGAGTGTGAATGACCCAGCACATGTTGGAAACAGCAACACTGCTGACCTTTAAGTAGCTGCTGTACCAACTCCCCCAAACAGCACCCCAAAAACAGGCAAGTGAGAAAAAACGGGAAAGCTTTTTCACCATGGATTTAGTCCACACCACTTTTATCGGGTATTAGACCTTCCCAGCAATGACCCCAGACCCGTCAACCCCGGCGAAAACTAGTAGAAGACCCCCAAACAGCCAAAAAGCAAAAATACAAAAATGGGGACAGACATTTTTAGGCACATTTCCAAAATCACTCCGTGCGCGCTCTGCAGCTAGGCCCTAACTCCCCTTTGCCACCATGGATTTTCTTCAAAGCACTTGCAATCAAAGGTATCCATGCCCAGCATTGCTCCAAGACCCCCCAACCCACCCCCAAACACCAGGAACCCCCCCAAACAGCACCCCAAAAACAGGCAAGTGAGCAAAAACGGAAAAACTTTTTCACCTCTGATTTTCTCCAAAACACTTTTATCCGGTATTAGACCTTCCCAGCAATGCCCCCAGACCCGTCAACCCAGGCAAAAACAAGTAGAAGACCCCCAAACAGCCAAAAAGCAAAAATACAAAAATGGGGACAGACATTTTTAGGCACATTTCCAAAATCACTCCGTGCACGCTCTGCAGCTAGGCCCTAACTCCCCTTTGCCACCATGGATTTGCTTCAAACCTCTTGTAATCAAAAGCATCCATACACAGCATTGCTCCAAGACCCCAAAACCCACCCCCAAAGACCAGGAACCAGCCCCTAACAGCACCCCAAAGACAAGCAATTGAGCAAAAACGCAAAAACTTTTTCACCTCCGATTGTCTTCAAAACACTTTTATCCGGTATTAGACCTTCCCAGCAATGCCCCCAGAGCCGTCAACCCAGGCGAAAACAAGTAGAAGACCCCCAAACAGCCAAAAAGCACAAATACAAAAATGGGCACTTAGAATTATTTTAGCCCCATTCCAAAATCACTCCGTGCGCGCTCTGCAGCTAGGCCCTAACTCCCCTTTGCCACCATGGATTTGCTTCAAACCTCTTGTAATCAAAAGTAACCATACACAGCATTGCTCCAAGACCCCAAAACCCACCCCCAAACACCAGGAACCCCCCCACACAGCACCCCAAAGACAAGCAAGTGAGCAAAAACGCAAACACTTTTTCACTTCTGATTTTCTCCAAAACACTTTTATCCGGTATTAGACCTTCCCAGCAATGCCCCTGGAGCAGTCAACCCAGGCGAAAACAAGTAGAAGACGCCCAAACAGCCAAAAAGCAAAAATACAAAAATGGGCACTTAGAAATATTTTGGCCTCATTCCAAAATCACTCCATGCGAGCTCTGCAGCTAGGCCCTAACTCCCCTTTGCCACCATGGATTTTCTTCAAAGCACTTGCAATCAAAAGTATCCATGCCCAGCGTTGCTCCAAGACCCCCCAACCCACCCCCAAGCACCAGGAACCCCCCAAACAGCACCCCAAAAACAGGTAAGTGAGCAAAAACGGAAAAACTTTTTCACCATGGATTTAGTCCAAACCACTTTTATCCGGTATTAGACCTTCCCAGCAATGCCCCCAGACCGGTCAACCCTGGCGAAAACAAGTAGAAGACCCCCAAACAGCCAAAAAGCAAAAATACAAAAATGGGGACAGACATTTTTAGGCACATTTCCAAAATCACTCCGTGCGCGCTCTGCAGCTAGGCCCTAACTCCCCTTTGCCACCATGGATTTGCTTCAAACCTCTTGCAATCAAAAGTATCCATACCCAGCATTGCTCCAAGACCCCAAAACCCACCCACAAACACCAGGAACCCCCCCAAACAGCACCCCAAAGACAAGCAAGTGAGCAAAAACACAAAAACTTTTTCACCTCCGATTTTCTCCAAAACACTTTTATCCGGTATTAGACCTTCCCAGCAATGCCCCCAGAGCCGTCAACCCAGGCGAAAACAAGTAGAAGACCCCCAAACAGCCAAAAAGCAAAAATACAAAAATGGGCACTTGGAAATATTTTGGCCTCATTCCAAAATCACTCCATGCGAGCTCTGCAGCTAGGCCCTAACTCCCCTTTGCCACCATGGATTTTCTTCAAAGCACTTGCAATCAAAAGTATCCATACCCATTGTTGCTCCAAGACCCCAAAACCCACCCACAAACACCAGGAACCCCCCAAACAGCACCCCAAAGACAAGCAAGTGAGCAAAAACGCAAACATTTTTTCACCTCAGATTTTCTCCAAAACACTTTTATCCGGTATTAGACCTTCCCAGCAATGCCCCCAGAGCCGTAAACCCAGGCGAAAACAAGTAGAAGTCCCCCAAACAGCCAAAAAGCAAAAATACAAAAATGGGCACTTGGAATTATTTTGGCCTCATTCCAAAATCACTCCATGCGAGCTCTGCAGCTAGGCCCTAACTCCCCTTTGCCACCATGGATTTGCATCAAACCTCTTGCAATCAAAAGTATCCATACCCAGCGTTGCTCCAAGACCCCAAAACCCACCCACAAACACCAGGAACCGCCCCAAAAAGCACCCCAAAGACAAGCAAGTGAGCAAAAACACAAAAACTTTTTCACCTCTGATTTTCTCCCAAACACTTTTATACGGTATTAGACCTTCCCAGCAATGCCCCCAGAGCCGTCAACCCAGGCGAAAACAAGTAGAAGACCCCCACACAGCCAAAAAGAAAAAATACAAAAATGGGGACTTAGAAATTTTTAGGCACATTTCCAAAATTACTCAGTGCGCGCTCTGCAGCTAGGCCCTAACTCCCCTTTGCCACCATGGATGTTCTTCAAACCTCTTGCAATCAAATGTATCCATACCCAGCGTTGCTCCAAGACCCCAAAACCCACCCACAAACACCAGGAACCCCCCCAAACAGGCCCTCGAAAACGCTAAAGTGAGTGAAATGCCTGAAAATGGAAAAACGTTTTCACCTCCGATTTTCTCCAAACCACTTTTATCCGGTATTAGACATTCACAGCAATGCCCCCAGACCCGTCAACCCAGGCAGAAACAAGTTTAACACCCCCAAACAGCCAAATAGCAAAACCACAAAAAGTGAGACTTAGCAAATTTCGGGCCTACCTGGAATTCAGTCCAAATGCACTGTGCAGCTAGGCCCTAACTCCCCTTTTCCACTATGGATTTCCTGAAAAAGAAATGCAATACACATTAAACTGTGCCAGCAGTGCTCCCAGACCCCAAAACCCACCCACAAAAACCTAGAAGCCCCCCAAACAGCACCCCAAAGACAGGCAAGTGAGCAAAAACGCAAAAACTTTTTCACCATGGATTTTATCCAAAACACTTTTATCCGATATTAGACCTTCCGAGCTATGCCCCTAGACCCCTGCAGCCACCCCCGAAAAAGCAGAACACCCCCAAACAGGCAAAAAGCAAAAATGGGCCTACCTTGAATTCAGTCCAAATACGCTCTGCAGCTAAGCCCTAACTCCCCTTTTCCACCATGGATGTCCTGAAAAACAAGTGCAATCAACATTAGACTGTGCCAGCAGTGCTCCCAGACCACAAAACCCACCCAAAAAAACATAGAAGCCCCCCAAACAGCCCCCCAAAAGCATGCAATACTGGTATATTCAAAACATGGCAAATTGCGCTGTTCACAAAACATTGCTGTTTTCAGCACTTCCACTACTTCGATTCTCTTGAAACTCACCTGGACAGTCACTTGTTCCAGCGATTCACAAGAATCTCAGCAAGGCAGAACAAAATCGAACCACTGCGCTCTTTGAAGAAGAAGAAGGTCTACGACTAGTTTTCACCTAGTTTTCACCCAAACACGCGCCCGCAAAACACCCAAAGAGGCCAAAATTCTGTCAATTCTGGACCAAAGAACACCAAACCCCCTAAAACATTGCCAAAATCATTATGAACGAACCTGCATCGGGCCCAAGCCCTAGAATCAGCGTGAACCATACCAACTTAATCCTAAAAACCCTAGTAAATCGCACTGACTGAACCCTACCTAAACCGTAGATATGCTTTGTCTGTCTGTGTCAAAGAGCCTAGGTATGCTACATCAGGAGGATGCTTCACTCAATGGTGTCTGCCTTGACCGTCTGCATGGCCCTGCCGCAAGCATGTCCCAAAAATCCGTTCCACTCAGGAATTTGCTATTTTTCGATACTTTCGCGAATTTTGCGAAATACCGAAAAACAGCAAATTTTGCAAACATAACGGATGTTTGGACCAAGCTGAGGTAATGCCATGCAGAGGGTCAAGGCAGGCACCACTGAGTGAAGCAACCTGATGTAGCATACCTAGGGTCTTTGTCAGACAAACAAAGCATATCTAATTGTATGCAGCAAGCCACATAGCCCCAATTTTACATGAACTGCTGTCTGGAGTGGACTCTGCCTGGCATAACAACAACAGTACACTGCCTCGCCCTCGACCAATACATACCACGAATACACAGACATGTAGTCCTGCTGTAGTAGTTATTGTAGACTGGTTTACCTGTTTGCCACTCAAGAATTGGCCATTGTTCTTCCGTAAATCGACTCTGATGATGCTGATCCATCCATCCAAGTGAGTAATTGTAAAGAAAAAAGATAAAATATTTAATCAATCATCATGGTATATTGGCAAGTGAGTCCGCTCCAAGGTCATTTTGCATATTTTGTGAAATGCAATATAGTGGCCCCTGAATTTGAAGTACAATTTTAATCAAACAAGGTAAAAAAACAGAGTTGTTGACATGAGGTACAATTACTGTGTGAAAGATTAAATAATAACTAAGACAAGACATATGAATCATCATTTCATGCACAAAAAACAAACAGCAATTGGTTTCATCAGAGCCAGACAGCCATTGCTGTCCACTGCATGCCATCTTCTCAATTATTCATTACCTGTTCTACTTTTTGTCCGCATCTTCTTCGGAAAGTGAGGGCCCACAGGGCAGCCTCTCCTGTAAATTTCAGAAGTAACTCTGTCAGCAATCAGCAAGCATGTAGTCAGTCAGTTATTTCAGTCCCACTTGAGGGGACTCGTCTACGAAGACAAAGTTTATTTTTTCTCCATAATCCATCCATCTGCCTTGAGGGAAATGGATAGGGGGAGTCTGGAGGAGGAGGATAGAGGAGCATGATTGAGTTGTGAACTTGTGAACATCAGGAATGCAGACTGCGGCACCTTCAAATCAATAAGGGAAATAAGATGAAGACAGTGCTGATGATGGACTTGTTGTGATTAGGTGATTAGAGTTTTGTTGTGGTAAAAGTTGCAAAACAAAGAAAGACACACAGGAATAAAAGTGAATAAGTACGGAAAAAAAGGAAGTCATTTTCAGGCCTCGGTGTCAGGGAAGTAGAGCTCGTCCTCAAAGTCTATGAATTGAGACGGGAGTAGGTCTGGTGAGAGAGAAGAACTTCCGTTGGCGTCACCTAAGTCGGTGTCCTCTTCTTCCTGCATGCATTTACGTATTTTGTAATCGGGTGGTATGAAGTGCTGATTCATCTTGATTATTGTTAACCTCTCCACATTTTTGGGCAAAAGGCGGGTCCTTTTTGAAGTTACAATGGCACCAGCAAAGAAAACACATTCAGAAGACACGCTTGCGAGTGGGCAAGAAAAATAATTTAGACCCAGGTTGGTGATCAGTCGCCATCCAGACCTTTTCATATACCAATATGCCAATGGGTTCTCATTATGACAGACCTCTGTTGGGTCATCCAGATAGGCCTGCACCACTGATTCAAGGTTCTCCATAGTTGATCCACTTTGCGTAACATCTGCGACCTTTGCAAAAGTGGACCGAGCAAACCCTTGCTGAGTTAGCCAATCCCCTTCCGACAATATTTTTGGGCGGCCTGTTGCAGGTGAGGATGATGATAAGGTTGCTGGTGTCGTTAACGGCTGTAAGGGAAAGTGACTCCCTTCGGCCGCGGATTGAGAAGTCGAACTTGACGCCGGATGGCCTGCTGATTCAGTTGTACTTGTGCTACCTCCTTGAAGGTTCTGCCACTCTTTTTCGAACTGAGTGGCTGACACAGCTAGCCAATGTTTGTACTTTGAAACATCTGCTTCATCAAAAGGAATGAATGCTTTGCTAGCCACTGCCTTTTTGTACCGTGGATCCAGAATAGTGGCACAAATGTAATGTTGTTCTGTATGTATGTTTTTAAGCCTTTCATTGAGAAGTAGGCCCCTTAATAACTTCTCCGCTAAATCATATGCTTCTCACTTTTCAACATCATCTCTGAACGTTGAAGACACGTCCTTCAGTTGGTGCTCTAGCATGCGCAACAGTGGGATAGCTTTGCTCAAAGAACAGTCCTCCCTGCTGACTTCACGCGTGAAAGGACGAAGCATGTCTGTCAGGCTTGCAATTAGCTTCCATTCCTCCAACTCTAGCCTCATCTCTTTGTGAGTAGAACCCAGTTTATAGACATAATCAATTATTACCTCCCACTGCTCAGACAGACGCTCAAGCGTGTAAAAGGTTGAGTTCCAACGTGTTGCCACCTCCTGGATGAGTCCTTTGACTGGCAGTCTACGTTCATGTTGAATGGTCCTCAGATCCTTCCAGGCCTTAAAAGAATGGCTGAAATGTGTGAAGATTCTTCGGCAGGTGGTCAGTAACTTGCTGACTGTGTTTTAATTTTTCAAGAAATCTTGCACCACAATGTTAATACTGTGCGCCAAACACGGCACTCTGAAATAGCCTATATATACAAATAATAACTGTGGGTCTAAAGAAACTCAGGTTTCTGTGTTCAAGATATGTCTAAACTGCTACACAATACATCGGGACTCATCAAAGTGTGATATGGATTCCCATCAGTTACGCACTCTGAACCGCCCTAATTGTCATCATTTGGGCCAGTTTCACAAGGTGGTATGTCCACTACGTACATACAATTAATCTGAATGGTGGTAACCGAAAAGCAGTAGAGGGGGCTCTACCTATGGGACTTCGACCTCGGAGGACACTTCCAGTGACTCAGACTCAAGGAACCAAGGTAACTCTAACAACCAACAACGTGGCAGAGGTAATAGGAGGAATTGGAGAGGCCAAAATTATGGCCCTAATCAATTTAACCCATGGTGGTCACCCAATCCTTGGATGACTGGAGGTCCTTTCCCACCACCACCCATGGGCCCTTTTGGCCCCATGCCTTTCCCTCAAAATCAAAATATGCAGCCTTTTTTAGGGTTTGGCCAAGGAAGGACACGAGGCAGAAGACAAACCTCCAGAGGACAAGTACAGTGGACTGTCCCGCCACAACCGATGGGTCTACGGAGCGGGAAGCAAATACATCAGGATCAAGCAGGAACGAGCACAGAGACAGTTTAATCATCAATCTGAGCTCCAGAGAGCTTTCCTCTACCGAAACTCCGTGCTTAATCGAGGACTTGGTTTTGTGCAAACTACCACTGGTGATCCTTTTCAGACGCATGTTGAGTTAGCTCAAATTTTTAGGAAGATTAGGTTACATTTTTTCTTTTTGAAATCAGAGAACCTTCCTATTGAATTAAACACGGGACTTAAGAAACCCTCAACCTTTATGCCTGTACCTCATACCATACCTACCAAGGTCATAACCTTCGAGGAAGCAGTACGACACGACATCCAGAGCCTGTTCTCAAGCACTGACAGGCCGTTTATGAACCTTCCAAAGCAAGAACAACAGGCTTTGTCTGATTTAGCGAAAGACGATTCAATCACTATCAAGCCCGCAGACAAAGGGGGTGCCACGGTTCTTATGGACACAAGTGTTTATAGACAGGAATGTCTTAGACAACTTAATGACATCAATTCCTACAGTCCAATGTCCGAAGATCCGACTGAGAGACTTTCTACCAATATCAAGCGCCTGACTGAAGAGGCATTATCGGAAGGCTGGATTACTGCCAATGAGGCCTCCTTTCTTTGTACTTCGAACCCGGTGATGCCATATTTGTATGTGCTCCCGAAAGTTCACAAAGAACAACGCCCTCCACCAGGACACCCAATAATTTCCGGTATCGGGTCGCTTCTCGAACCATTGTCGACATTTGTCGATATTTTTCTGCGACCGTTGGTTAAACTGATGCCAACGTACATCCAAGATACGAAAGATCTGTTGAGGACTCTCCCTAACATCGAGTTTGACACCAGCTTGGACATTCTGGTGTCCTTTGATGTAGAGTCCCTCTACACTTCGATACCGCAAAATGAGACACTAGAAGTGGTCGAAATGTTACTACGAGAAAAAGAATGGGACTCCATCACTCCAGTATCTTTTATCATGGAACTGGCCACCATGGCAATGAGGAGACAGTGTTCCTCCAGACCTCCGGGACCAGCATGGGCAGCGTTTTTGCCCCTAGTTTGGCAAATTTATATGTTCACAAGTTTGAACAGGATTGTGTATTGTCACCTACGAATCCCTTTTTTCCATCGATAAGGGCTTGGAAGCGCTATATAGATGATATTCTGGTGGTGTGGCGTGGATCAGAAATCGAACTTAAGGCCTTCCATCTGTGGCTGAATGAACAGAACTCTTTTCTACGCTTTACGGTTGAGCATTCCAAAACAACCCTGGCATTTTTGGACCTTCGAATTACAGCCACCTCAGGAGGCTTGGTAACGGAATTATATAAGAAGCCTATGGCGCGGAACTCGCTACTTCAATACGACAGCTGTCACCCAAAAGCGCTCCGGGACAATCTGTCCTTCGGACAGTTTTTACGCATTCAGCGAAACTGCAGCACAAAAGAGAGTTTCCAAAAACATGCAGGTGAACTGGAGAAATGCCTTCGAGACAAGAAATATCCTAAGAAACTGATTCGAGATTCTAAAAAAAGAGCCTCGAATAATAATCGCGAGTCTCTACTGGAAATGATCCCTCCTAAACCCAAGAATGAAAGGATAGCGTTTGTTAATACCTTTAACACGAGGTCCAATGCCATTAAGAAGATCGTGAGACAACATTGGAGGATCCTTAACACTGGCCCGGACAATCTTCCAGAACCCTTGTTTGCCTACAAAAGAGGAACTAGTATCAAAGATCGGCTAGTACATACTAGACCAGGACCCAAGAAATTTCATCAAGTGGGTACCCTGTGGGATCTGCCACCAGTTGAAGGGCATCATCCTTGCGGGAACTGTGCTGCCTGTCCGCAAACATCTCACTCTACGAGCATCAATATAGGAACACCTAGACGTTGGGAACAAAAACAATTTACTAATTGTAATAGCACCAACCTCATTTACCTTATCACATGCCCTTGTTCCCTACAATATATTGGGATGACGACGAGAAAAATTAAAACACGGATCTCGGAACATAAAAGCACGATCCGGTGTAAAAAGCAGGCGACTCGTCTCACAAATCATTTCCTAGGGGTGGGACATAAGCCAACTGACTTCTCCTGGACCGTCCTGGAACAACCACGAATTCCCCCTCATATCACAGACATCACTAAACATCTTTTTAAACTTGAGCAGAAACGGGTATACCATTTGAATACAGATAAAAATGGTCTTATTGAAGACATTCCTTGGACAGCTCTATAAGGTGATTACTGTATTCTTTGACTTCCAGCACTAAACTTTTTACGAGTCGATAGGTCGGTGACCTCTTTGCTATAAGCGGCGTATCCATATATAATACTAAGGAGCGCTGCGAGGACCTAATTGTAATTTATGTCCCTCTCACTAATATGATCACATACTGTAGAATATGGTTTAATCACTGTAAAATATGTAAGCAACAACGAATGGTGGATTTGCTTAATTTGATCAGCACATCCCAACATCATATTCCCTTTGTCAAAAATTCCATATTGTTTCAATTTAATACACTTTTTGGGAGTGTTCGTCCGGTATCGTGCTCATCCACCTTGTGGCACCAATCCACGATATCCTGCTCACTCAAGGTGAGACAGAGTATCATACACAAATTACAACAAAGATACCAGTGCACATCCCTTCTTATTGCTATTATCCAATTGGCAACCAGCCACAAGAGTTCACTGTTTTCACTCTCCCCGTTGTCCTCAAACAGACAAGTACAATGTTTATTAATGTTCAGTTTCCATTTATTGTTGATTCGTCTCTTTGGTCACACTGTCACAGCCGACGCGCGTTTCGCCCTCCGCGGGCTTTTTCAAGGCTGTAATTTACATACAAAAGAAGAAGTCACCAAAATCATTCAATATATTAAAAAGCCACCTTCACATAGCGATTTTCTCTGCTTATCTAAAATGTTTATAAACATGCTCCTAATATTCCCTCATCATATTAGCACATCATGAAGTATACCTTTACTTCAACCAGTTAATGCGCCTATACATAAAACACACTACAAGTTATTATACATAAATGATACCATGCAACTGAGTGCGATCATCTAGGTCCATTATTTCCAGTCCTTCCTAAACCTTAATTTATTCCATGATAAAACCAAATTATTTCCAAGATGACCACTATAAGTGAACCAAGTATTAACAAATAAAACTAGTGAGGTTATTGAACCCATTCACACAGTGATTACTACATATCCTAGTTTTTAAAGCAAACCCATCTATGATCTCTCTTACCCAGAATGTAATGTAGTGAGCAGAATTTTAACGTCAATCAATCAAATGCCAGATTTAAAGAGTCGTAGAGCTTGTCGAACAATAAACCTGTTAGAATGAGTGGACATTATATTACCATTTATGCCACGTAGCAAGAATTAATAGACTGTGTTATATACGCACACCATTCCATACACGTATGCTAAAAGGCTTACCTTTAGGCCTTAAGCTTGGTGTACCATAAAGTCGTTAGTCCACCGTGTAAGAATTAGTGGTCCATTCATGTGTCACTATACGAAATACTGAGTGCTATCTGGAGCCTTGATAACTTCCATCTATAATGAAGTTTATATAGGAAAACAATTTAGTCTATTTGTTTTCCAGAGGAAGAATTTCAGTTAAAAAAAACACTAATTAAAAATTCAAAACACTATTAGCAGTTCCTTCATCTGTTACAAACCATCGGTTTTTTAGACTGTGGGTATTTGCATTTTCTCAGCAAAAATAAATAAAGAAAGTGTACATTTGGTGCTAAGCACGACTATAGGGTTCCACTGTCTCGTATGTGTATGCGTTTAACCTCTGCTTTGTTTAACAATCAGTTTAATTAGCCAAACTAGTCCCTCAGTATAGCAAGACTACCCCAGATTTGAGACCAAAGCGCTTCATATCATGCATTTGATCCAATAGCTGGTTAGAAATCGCCGAATTCAGTACAATTTGTTTCACCTTTTATATATTAAAAAAACAACACAATGGCACATTTTTGTATCACAGTGAGGATCGCAGTTGGTTGTGACTACACATGAAGTCACTCGGTTTCACAATACTCATTTTGCATTCATATTACATTTTTATGGCATGAAGTTTGTACACGAGTCTCATTAGTTACGTCGTGAATGAGGAGCCTACAAACTCAAGTTTCCCCAATTCGGAGCAGAGCGCGTAGCGTTATGCATGTTGGGGATGCCACTACCCTTCACCATTAAAAAGTCTCTAACCCTGCACGAATTGGATCGCGTGCTTATATACACTGTATATTCCCAGTTACAACGTCGGGCGTTTTCTAAGTATTTTTTAAAACTTACCGCCATAGCGCATTTGTTTGGCGTTCGTATGGAGTCCTGTTTTCACAATCACCTTCCCAGAAGTCAGTGTGACTTCCTTCCTACATATTTAAATAGGAGTCAAAGACGGACTATTTGGCGATTCTATTCACTGTGCCATGTTTGCAAAGTGGACATTTTGGAGTGTTGTAAAAAGCTATGGGGAGCCCATACAGAATATTCAAAAAGGGATCATGGCGTTATTACTAAACCAAATTCAACTCATTTGGATCTAGAATGATCGCACCCAATCTACAATTTCTTACATTTAAAATGTTATTTAAAAAATAATAATTATAATTTGCGTCACATTTAAATCCAGTTACATGTTACATATAAATATAACACGATGTGATTGACTACCTCTATCTCCCAAATAAATATAATCATCCACTTCATTTATATTTCTTTTTAGAAGGCACATTTTTCGAAAGGAGTTTTACATAAATTGGATAATTGACATCGTACCACATATAGCTTGATCATCTCCATAGTACAAGTCAGGCAATTCATCTACAAAAACTCGCACATCTCTTTATCAATGTTGGCCCCCTTCTCCACTGCTCTCAAAGAAATTATCCATTTGCTTTCCAATTGTCGCAATTTGCGTTCACGGTTACCTCCCCTATTTCCTGCCATTGCCACATCTATTCCATGGAATCTGATTTTATTCAACTCATTCTGTTGATGTGTCATATTAAAATGTACCGCGAATGGATATTGCATATTGTTATTGCGTATGGCACGGATATGCTCTTGTATTCTTTCCTTTAAAGGCCTTATCGAGCTCCCGATATATATCCAATCGCATATGCATTTGATACAATACACTGTATGTGTGGTATTACAGTTAATAAAATGATATATCGTGTGCAGTTTTTGGCTATTGTATCTGAAGTTGATCGTCCTATTTAATGCAAAGCAACAAATGCAGCAATTGCCACATCTGTAGAACCCTTTCGGGGCCATAGGCATCCAAGTCTCTGCTTTTTGAGGGGGAATGTAACTCGGACATAGTTCCTGTCTTAATGTTCTGCCTCTGCTAAAAGTAATGGAGGGTTTTTGTCCTATCTTCTCAATTAGACTTTTATCCTCCAATAGCAAATGCCAGTGTTTATTTAGTATTTTGTAAAGATCTGTGCTCACTGAGCTATATGGTGTTATAAATCTTATATTTCTTTTGGTCTTAACAGATTTTCGTTGTTTATATTTGAGCAGTGAGTCTCTATTGATTTTATTGATTTTATCTCTAGTACTGGTTACTAATTCTTTGTTGTAACCCCTGGACATGAATTGCCTTTCTACAGCTTTAATCTCTGTATCTACCCTGCCTTCATCACTGCAATTTCTTTTAATTCTAAGCATTTCCCCATAGGGGATTGCTTTGATCTGCGAAAAAGGGTGTGCACTTTGCGCATGCAATAATGAGTTACATGCAGTATCCTTTCTGTAAGGAACAGTGTGTAGTTTATTCTTCTTTGCCACAATTGTAATATCTAAGAAATTAATTCTTGACATGCTTTGTTCCTTTGTGAACTTAAGGTTGAAAGGATTGTCATTAAGATGATCAAAGAACATGTCTAGTTCTTCCCTGTTGCCTGACCAAAACATGAGTAGGTCATCTATGTACCTGCCTAGGTAAATGGGTCTGCTGTCAAGAAAATGACGGCCCGCTAGTAAACCTTTATCACAAGGTATGCTCGTATACAGCGAGCAAACATCTAATGTAACTAGCAGATGTCCATCTACCCGCACACTCATTTA
The DNA here is from genome assembly GCF_964261635.1 of Lissotriton helveticus. Classification (NCBI taxonomy): domain Eukaryota; kingdom Metazoa; phylum Chordata; class Amphibia; order Caudata; family Salamandridae; genus Lissotriton; species Lissotriton helveticus. The sequence goes on along the minus strand of NC_136069.1, from coordinate 1,670,740,811 downwards.
AATTTTTTGGTTGCGTGTCACTGATCTTGTTGCAACACCCGCCCTTCCTTTTTGATCCTGTTCTCTTGATCCCCCTCCTTGTCCTTTTGTGTTTGTATCTTTCTTGACAAAAGCACGCAACCAAAAAATGTAAATGAGTGTGCTGAAATCGGTAATAAAATTGATATTGTAAATTCTCGGACCATGTGTTGACACAACCAGAAATAAAAATACTGAGCAAAGGATTGGGTTTCTGTCCAAGTAATGTACCGGATTTTACGTCTTTTCACGTCAGTTGTTTTAAATTTGTCAGAAATATCAAACTGCTTAAATTTTTTGTTGACAAACCTAACAGACAATGTGGGGGAGCAAATGTATCTATGCACAGTACGAATCCTTCAATTAGAGACATTAGGGACACCCACTTATTGTTGAGTATTAATGATGAGGAAGGAACAGAAAGCATAGAATCCGTGGCAGCTGACTTACAACTAGACGCACACACAGATATCAACAGTGGTCTAAGAACAAAATCCAGATTTACACCTCAATTGCAAGGGAATAACAACATAGACAGATTTCAGCAAAATGTAGTGCAAGATCTCTACCGTTTGGAAGATAAATTTACATATACACAGAGGTATGCAACACACAATATCTCCCAGGAAGAACGTAAGGCAGTGGCAAACCTAAAAAAGAAAGACTCCCTTGTCATCCGTGAGGCTGACAAGGGGGGAAACATAGTCCTGATGAATCGCAGTGATTACATGGGTGAGATTGATAAACAACTAGGAGACATGAACACATACATCAAATTAAAAACTAATCCTATAAAGGAGACGAAGTTAATAATTCATGATCATCTCAAAATCTGGAAGGAACAGTGTTTGATTTCAGAGACGGAAATGAAATACAATGATTCACCAACATATCCCTGTATATATTGCCTACCCAAGGTACATAAGAAAAGTGACTTCCCCCCGGGTAGGCCTATAATAGCAGGTATTGGATCACCAACCGAAAAAATATCGGAATACATTGATCTTTTTTTGCAACCATTTGTAGTGAACTTACCCACGTACATTGAGGATACTGGGGATGTTTTGAACAAGATTGGAGATGTGGATTGGGTAGATGGACATCTGCTAGTTACATTAGATGTTTGCTCGCTGTATACGAGCATACCTTGTGATAAAGGTTTACTAGCGGGCAGTCATTTTCTTGACAGCAGACCCATTGAGACGTACACTCACTCGAACATGTTAATGGCGATGATTCAACTGGTACTTGCAAACAATATATTCCTGCATAATGGAGAATAGTTTCGCCAGATAAAGGGCATGGCAATGGGGGCGAAATTCTCGCCCTCATTGGCCAATTTGTACATGGGATATTTTGAACTGATCCACATATGGAGAAAATGCCCAGTCAATTTAACAGAAAACATCCTTTACCTAGGCAGGTATATAGATGACCTACTCATGTTTTGGTCAGGCAACAGGGAAGAACTAGACATGTTCTTTGATCATCTTAATGACAATCCTTTCAACCTTAAGTTCACAAAGGAACAAAGCATGTCAAGAATTAATTTCTTAGATATTACAATTGTGGTAAAAAAGAATAAACTACACACTGTTCCTTACAGAAAGGATACTGCATGCAACTCATTATTGCATGCGCAAAGTGCACACCCTTTTTCGCAGATCAAAGCAATCCCCTATGGGGAAATGCTTAGAATTAAAAGAAATTGCAGTGATGAAGACAGGGTAGATACAGAGATTAAAGCTGTAGAAAGGCAATTCATGTCCAGGGGTTACAACAAAGAATTAGTAACCAGTACTAGAGATAAAATCAATAAAATCAATAGAGACTCACTGCTCAAATATAAACAACGAAAATCTGTTAAGACCAAAAGAAATGTAAGATTTATAACACCATATATCTCAGTGAGCACAGATCTTTAAAAAATACTAAATAAACACTGGCATTTGCTATTGGAGGATAAAAGTCTAATTGAGAAGATAGGACAAAAACCCTCCATTACTTTTAGCAGAGGCAGAACATTAAGACAGGAACTATGTCCGAGTTACATTCCCCCTCAAAAAGCAGAGACTTGGATGCCTATGGCCCCGAAAGGGTTCTACAGATGTGGCAATTGCTGCATTTGTTGCTTTGCATTAAATAGCACGATCAACTTCAGATACAATAGCCAAAAACTGCACACGATATATCATTTTATTAACTGTAATACCACACATACAGTGTATTGTATCAAATGCATATGCGATTGGATATATATCGGGAGCTCGATAAGGCCTTTAAAGGAAAGAATACAAGAGCATATCCGTGCCATAGGCAATAACAATATGCAATATCCATTCGCGGTACATTTTAATATGACACATCAACAGAATGAGTTGCATAAAATCAGATTCCATGGAATAGATGTGGCAATGGCAGGAAATAGGGGAGGTAACCGTGAACGCAAATTGCGACAATTGGAAAGCAAATGGATAATTTCTTTGAGAGCAGTGGAGAAGGGGGCCAACATTGATAACGAGATGTGCGAGTTTTTGTAGATGAATTGCCTGACTTGTACTATGGAGATGATCAAGCTATATGTGGTACGATGTCAATGATCCAATTTATGTAAAACTCCTTTCGAAAAATGTGCCTTCTAAAAAGAAATATAAATGAAGTGGATGATTATATTTATTTGGGAGATAGAGGTAGTCAATCACATCGTGTTATATTTATATGTAACATGTAACTGGATTTAAATGTGACGCAAATTATAATTATTATTTTTCAAATAACATTTTAAATGTAAGAAATTGTAGATTGGGTGCGATAATTCTAGATCCAAATGAGCTGAATATGGTTTAGTAATAACGCCATGATCCCTTTTTGAATATTCTGTATGGGCTCCCCATAGCTTTTTACAACACTCCAAAATGGCCACTTTGCAAACATGGCACAGTGAATAGAATCGCCAAATAGTCCGTCTTTAACTCCTATTTAAATATGTAGGAAGGAAGTCACACTGACTTCTGAGAAGGTGATTGTGAAAACAGGACTCCATACGAACGCCAAACAAATGCGCTATGGCGGTAAGTTTTAAAAAATACTTAGAAAACGCCCGACGTTGTAACTGGGAATATACAGTGTATATAAGCACGCGATCCAATTTGTGCAGGGTTAGAGACTTTTTAATGGTGAAGGGTAGTGGCATCCCCACCATGCATAACGCTGCGCGCTCTGCTCAGAATTGGGGAAACTTGAGTTTGTAGGCTCCTCATTCACGACGTAACTAATGAGACTCGTGTACAAACTTCATGCCATAAAAATTTAATATGAATGCAAAATGAGTATTGTGAAACCGAGTGACTTCATGTGTAGTCACAACCAACTGCGATCCTCACTGTGATACAAAAATGTGCCATTGTGTTGTTTTTTTAATATATAAAAGGTGAAACAAATGGTACTGAATTCGGCGATTTCTAACCAGCTATTGGATCAAATGCATGATATGAAGCGCTTTGGTCTCAAATCTGGGGTAGTCTTGCTATACTGAGGGACTAGTTTGGCTAATTAAACTGATTGTTAAACAAAGCAGAGGTTAAACGCATACACATACGAGACAGTGGAACCCTATAGTCACGCTTAGCACCAAATGTACACTTTCTTTATTTATTTTTGCTGAGAAAATGCAAATACCCACAGTCTAAAAAACCGATGGTTTGTAACAGATGAAAGAACTGCTAATAATGTTTTGAATTTTTAATTAGTGTTTTTTAACTGAAATTCTTCCTTTGGAAAACAAATAGACTAAATTGTTTTCCTATATAAACTTCATTATAGATGGAACTTATCAAGGCTCCAGATAGCGCTCAGTATTTCGTATAGTGACACATGAATGGACCACTAATTCTTACACGGTGGACTAACTACTTTATGGTACACCAAGCTTAAGGCCTAAAGGTAAGCCTTTTAGCATACGTGTATGGAATGGTGTGCGTATATAACACAGTCTATTAATTCTTGCTACGTGGCATAAATGGTAATATAATGTCCACTCATTCTAACAGGTTTATTGTTCGACAAGCTCTACGACTCTTTAAATCTGGCATTTGATTGATTGACGTTAAAATTCTGCTCACTACATTACATTCTGGGTAAGTGAGATCATAGATAGGTTCGCTTTAAAAACTAGGATATGTAGTAATCACTGTGTGAATGGGTTCAATAACCTCACTAGTTTTATTTGTTAATACTTGGTTCACTTATAGTGGTCATCTTGGAAATAATTTGGTTTTATCATGGAATAAATTAAGGTTTAGGAAGGACTGGAAATAATGGACCTAGATGATCGCACTCAGTTGCATGGTATCATTTATGTATAATAACTTGTAGTGTGTTTTATGTATAGGCGCATTAACTGGTTGAAGTAAAGGTATACTTCATGATGTGCTAATATGAAGAGGGAATATTAGGAGCATGTTTATAAACATTTTAGATAAGCAGAGAAAATCGCTATGTGAAGGTGGCTTTTTAATATATTGAATAATTTTGGTGACTTCTTCTTTTGTATGTAAATTACAGCCTTGAAAAAGCCAGCGGAGGGAGAAACGCGCGTCGGCTGTGACAGTGTGACAAAAGAGACGAATCAACAATAAATGGAAACTGAACATTAATAAACATTGTACTTGTCTGTTTGAGGACAACGGGGAGAGTGAAAACAGTGAACTCTTGTGGCTGGTTGCCAATTGGATAATAGCAATAAGAAGGGATGTGCACTGGTATCTTTGTTGTAAACTGTAAAATATGTAGATAACATTACAAACTGTTTCACGTAATTTGAGATTTAGTGGCATGTAATCGAGTATAATATCGCTGAAAAATAAAACAAGAAAATAACACCTATTTGATTAGTTATAAACAATCTAATGGATTATGTCTATCCACTTCATTGACAACAATTGGCCAAAGCGTTTTTGTGAAATGCTGTGGCGTGTGTGGGAGTCGAACATGTAGCTTCTTTTAGTATAAGGGAGGAGGGGTTTTATCCAAAAGAATCCACATGGGACCTGGGTGCTATATGATGTACATAAGAGGGGTCCCTGTGAACTGGTATACCATTATTTAAATGTATTTAAGGAAAAAGTAATAAGACAATCAACACACTGTAAATTAATCACAATGAGTAAACAAATACAATTAATAAATAACAGTGCCCCAAAGGAAAGGGAGTGAAATAGCGTGATGCTGTGAAAGAAAAGAAAAAGTGAAGAGGTAGTAGTCGTGACAAATAAAAATTATCCAATTTCATTCGAAATACAAACACTATTCAACGGCTTCAGATCCCTGAGCCCAAGTGTGGGATCATAACATATCCCATTTTGAATAAAAATTGTCTATATTGACACTGGTATGAAAATATCCAAGATAGTGCGGGCGGTGTCAACTGAGGAAGGAAGAAGGTAGCCGTCGACGTTTCGACCCCACGCTAGAATTGCAGGCGTACTTGTTGCCTTACATCGGGGTCTTCATCAGGACAAGGTGTATACAGGGTGCACTACAATTTCTGTAAAGATGTAAACAATGTGACATAAATATACTGAAGAGCGACAGTGAATATCGAGTTACCGTAGTGAGCGGTAAACAAAACAATTCAGATATTACCATGGTTCTTAAAGAAAAGTGGTAATAGAGATAATGAATTATTATCTTTGGATCACCACAGATGAAAAATCATCAGTTTTGCACTATTAGATGATTAAATAAATGCATTTCTTACTCAATGAATGATACCTAACTTACCCACGTTAAAACCAAGAAACAAAAACACAAACATCCTGTTTCAACCAGGAAAAACCAAAGTACTGTCAATGACAAGATTAATAGTCTTGAACATAATATGGGTAGAGTTCATTGCATTGGGTATTAAGAAGTAAACTTCTAAGGGTTCATGGTAGACACTTGGACAGTATAGGCATGAACCTGTTAATACTAGTGAGGAAGGAAGTTGATATGCTTATCATATCGTTAATTATCTGAGATTCTTCAGAGCATCAATCAAGAGAAGCTCTATTACATGCATTAAGGCTGGCATACCTGCAGCAAGGAACACCGGAGGTGTGTGCTAATCTTTACGTTTTCGGTCGGAAAGATATAAGAAGACCTGCAAGGATAGAGAGGAGGGGCTATGTAATTCAAATAGGCCTCGATTGTAACAGCAGACCATTAGTTATTAGGGAGCATATTACCCACGTACCTGAGGCGGGAACTGGGAATGTGTCATGTCCGATCGCTCCCAAACGCCATATCTGTAGGGCGGTAATTGTAACTCTCAGTAATACGGAGTAAGCATAATACCGGATCAGATGGCAGATTTAATTGAGCTAAGTCTTACCTAATACTAGCGTAGATTCTCCTTAAGTGCGAAACCAGCCTCTTGGTGTCTACAGTCGCCAAGGTAGTGATTATCCCGTCAAAATAAACGGAGGACTATGCGTCATGTACGATAGCCCCCAAATGCCGTATCTGTGGACGGCAATAATGATTCTCAGTGGTATGGAGCAAAAGCGGTAAGGCATAGAGTAACCATTGGTCTAGAACGTATCTTACCTAGTACTGGCGTCAATTCTCCTACAGCGTGAGAGCAGCCTGTTCGTGTCTGCAATCACCAAGCGAATGGGTGTGCTGCCAAAATAGACGGAGGACCACAGTTCAATCGCGTCCGGGTCGTTGCTCCGGGCAACAGCGGATAAACAGCGAGATCATTTCCGGGTCATAACTAAAGTAAACGGGCGCATCGATTCATATTAATTTTAGTGCGCCGATGTGATCTTAGTGACAAAATAGGCAAAACTACTCATAGCATTTACATGGAAGAGGGCCATGTCATACGCCTGAAGTATGATCGAAATTCATATAAGAGCAACATTGGTCAAACAAATAAATTGTTCTTGCAACACAGCATACCATTAATTCATCATGCATCATGTTATATAAGCATTAGAATATCATTTGCCAAACACCACTCACACAGGAGGGTGAAAGGGCAAAAAAGTATTGTATTACAATATTTCAATATTTAGAAAGATAGTCAACAATTATGGAAACCCAGATATGTGACTGGGCACTTGTAATGTCCTGGGAAACATTCATAAAAGATGAAACATCAATAATTCGATCCACAAGAAATTTGGAGAACCTAGAGAAAACATGTTAAGATGCATTAGGAGATGGCTCAATCAAAATATTAATTAGTTCTCCTGATTTGCAATACAGTAATTCACTTAAACAGATGCACCTCTCAGACACGAGTGTGAAGATCTTTGTATTGTACAGCTCAACGGCTAAACCTGGCTAGTTGGGCATGGCTACTTTCAGCCTCATTCAGTCCATTACGGATGGTATCTAAGGTTGTCATCCATTTGGATTCCCTCAAGGTGAGGATATGTGTGATATCTCCACCGTTCTAGACCAATGGTTACTCTATGCCTTACCGCTTTTGCTCCATACCACTGAGAATCATTATTGCCGTCCACAGATACGGCGTTTGGGGGCGATCGTACATGACGCATAGTCCTCCGTTTATTTTGACGGGATAATCACTACCTTGGCGACTGTAGACACCAAGAGGCTGGTTTCGCACTTAAGGAGAATCTACGCTAGTATTAGGTAAGACTTTGCTCAATTAAATCTGCCATCTGATCCGGTATTATGCTTACTCCGTATTACTGAGAGTTACAATTACCGCCCTACAGATATGGCGTTTGGGAGCGATCGGACATGACACATTCCCAGTTCCCGCCTCAGGTACGTGGGTAATATGCTCCCTAATAACTAATGGTCTGCTGTTACAATCGAGGCCTATTTGAATTACATAGCCCCTCCTCTCTATCCTTGCAGGTCTTCTTATATCTTTCCGACCGAAAACGTAAAGATTAGCACACACCTCCGGTGTTCCTTGCTGCAGGTATGCCAGCCTTAATGCATGTAATAGAGCTTCTCTTGATTGATGCTCTGAAGAATCTCAGATAATTAACGATATGAAAAGCATATCAACTTCCTTCCTCACTAGTATTAACAGGTTCATGCCTATGCTGTCCAAGTGTTTACCTTGAACCCTTAGAAGTTTACTTCTTAATATCCAACGCAATGAACTCTACCCATATTATGTTCAATACTATTAATCTTGTAATTGAAAGTACTTTGGTTTTTCCTGGTTGAAACAGGATGTTTGTGGTTTTGGTCCTTGGTTTTAACGTGGGTAAGTTAGGTATCATTCATTGAGTAAGAAATGCATTTATTTAATCATCTAATAGTGCAAAACTGATGATTTTTCATCTCTGGTGATCCAAAGATAATAATTCATTATCTCTATTACCACAAGTAACTTTTCTTTAAGAACCATGGTAATATCTGAATTGTTTTGTTTACCGTTCACTACGGTAACTCGATATTCACTGTCGCTCTTCAGTATATTTATGTCACATTGTTTACATCTTTACAGAAATTGTAGTGCACCCTGTATACACCTTGTCCTGATGAAGACCCCGATGTAAGGCAACAAGTACGCCTACAATTCTAGCGTGGGGTCGAAACGTCGACGGCTACCTTCTTCCTTCCTCAGTTGGCACCGCCCGCACTATCTTGGATATTTTCATACCAGTGTCAATATAGACAATTTTTATTCAAAATGGGATATGTTATGATCCCTCACTTGGGCTCAGGGATCTGAAGCCGATGAATAGTGTTTGTATTTCGAATGAAATTGGATAATTTTTATTTGTCACGACTACTACCTCTTCACTTTTTCTTTTCTTTCACAGCATCACGCTATTTCACTCCCTTTCCTTTGGGGCACTGTTATTTATTAATTGTATTTGTTTACTCATTGTGATTAATTTACAGTGTGTTGATTGTCTTATTACTTTTTCCTTAAATAAATTTAAATAATGGTATACCAGTTCACAGGGACCCCTCTTATGTACATCATATAGCACCCAGGTCTCATGTGGATTCTTTCGGGTAAAACCCCTCCTCCCTTATACTAATTGTCTGAGCAGGTGCATACCTGTGAGGTTTCTGTTTTTAATAAATTGTTCTGGATTTTTCTTTCGAGACCATGGTTGAAAGTGAATTACTTTCGTATACTGAAGACTACATTAACACACTCCTGCAAGATCAGTCTAACCAATTCCTGTCTAATACAAGCTTACAAGTGGATGTCACTTTGAGTGACAAAGTGAGTAGATTAGAGAGACTAGAGAAGAAGCTCATTAGGACACGTTTACATGGTTACCTATTAACCAAATACCTGCAAGAAAATATCATCCCGATAGGTTTACAAATTAAAATAGAACCGCCATATTTGTTGACGTGCCCAGATTTAAGGAGGGGTTTAGCTACGTCGCAAATAATTGCTCCCGGCACTGGATGGTGCTGGGGGTTGAGACAGCAGCTGAGCAAGTCCAATCCCTCACTAGAGAGATCGCTACATTGAGAGCGGAGATACTTGGGGATAACACTCTGACAAACGCAAAAACCGCTTTGGAGACTCTAGATGCCACGCTAAAGGAGTTTGATGTGACCACCCAAACTAAGAAATTGGAGAAATTGGCCAAAGATCTAAGAGCCTTTGACAAGAAAAGCGTCTACCCCTATCTCCAACCAGACTATTACAAACGAGACAACCAAGGTCGGTTTTCCAACCGAGGCAGGGGCGGATATAGAGAAAGAAGAACATACACCACCTTCTCCGATTCATCATATAGCTCAGGCAGTGAATCAGAACCTCCGACTCCAGGACCTTCATACAACTATCAATATACGGATTTCAGCTACCCCCAATATCCACCGCCTCCTCCTCATTTTTTAGGCAGAGGTCAGATGCAATGGAGACCCCCTCGAGGTCGCGGGAATTGGTCCGGTGCGCAACAACGCGGACAACAATCCAACACGGGGAACCAGAATGCAGGCAGAGGTCCTGCCTAGAAGCAAGTAACTTTCCGCCCCGAAAACCATGGGGAAATTTCAACAAGGAGAAACACCTATCGGTGGTGACCACGGTACCAGAAAGAACTGTCACTAACCCTATAGTGAATATCTCCAAATACAAGCTATCCGGGGAAGAACAAAAGGTATTGAGTAAGGGACTCTCCTATGTTCCAACTACCCTTCCCAATAGGTTCCAACTAAAAACAGAACTATATAATTTCTTCAGAAAGATCCGTTTGAGATACTTTTTCAGACACTCAACTGCACAATTAAGATCATCTGTGACTGGATTGAGAGAACCATCTACGTTCTACCCACCATCTTATGCTATGAGCAACAAAATCCTCGCCTTTGAAGATTTGGTCATCCAAGATGTAGAAAATATGGTCAATAAGCCTAAATATATTAGGTTCAATTTGAGCAAAAACCAAAGGATGGCATTAAGAGATCTGAAGGAAAATTCTGAAATAGTCATCAAGCCCGCCGATAAGGGCGGGGCGATTGTGATCCAAGATACGGTCTCTTACAAGAAGGAAATTTACAGACAACTAAGAGATGGAGTTAGTTACAAGCAAATCCACAGTGACCCTTCAAAAGACCTGGCTCTATTGATATTTCAGACAACACAAAAAGGCTTGGATGAAGGTTTCTTATCTGAACAAGAATTCAAATTTCTGAATCAAAGTCACCCTCGCCTTGCGACGATTTACACCTTGCCCAAGGTACATAAAGGCTTAGACAACCCTCCCGGACGCCCAATTGTATCCGGATGCAGATCCATGTTGGAACCTCTCTGCCAGTACATTGATTTTTTCTTAAAACCCCTCACCATCAAAACCAGGGCGTACCTCCGTGATACCACCCAAGTTTTCAATTTGATTGATCAAAGACCATTTGATTCTAGTACTCATTTACTAGTAACCTGTGACATAGTATCCCTGTATACTAGTATTCCTCAACTTGACGCCATTGCAGTAATGGCAAAGGCTCTTGACACCAGGACGGCTCCAGTTTCAGTCCCAACCTACTTCATCCTAGAACTTTTGAAAATTGCAATGATGAGAAATGTTTTCATGTTTCAACAAGATTTTTTTCTTCAAACCAAGGGAGTAGCGATGGGGGCTACTTTTGCCCCCAATCTGGCAATACTATATATGTATGATTATGAGAGCAAATTCATCTTTAGTAAAACCAACCCATTCGGACACCACATGGCTATGTGGGTCCGTTACATAGATGATGTGCTGTGCATCTGGGACGGCACTAAAGAGGACCTTACATCATTTCACACATGGCTTAATACAAAGAGTACGGACATTCAATTCACTCTGGAAGCAGGCAAAGAGAGAATTCCTTTTTTAGACATCACCATCTATGTCAATACTGAGACCAACCTGCTAGAGACAACTCTATTTCGCAAACCATCTGAACGAAATTCCTTATTAGAGTACAACAGTCACCACCCTAGGGGATTGCGTGACAACCTCCCCGTGGGCCAATTCCTCAGAATTCGCCAAAACTGTTCCTGCAAAGAAAATTATATGGCGGAATCACAGGACCTCACAGATTGCTTAACAGCACGAGGATACCCAGCACGTTTAGTCAAACGTGCTCGCAAAAGAGCTTGGTACAGCCCTCGAGAAAGTCTTCTGAATTGCTAGCAAAAAGAGGACTCGGCCAGAGAACGTGTTATATGTGTCACCACATTCTATACTCGCAGCAATGATATCAAGAATATTATCAACCACCATTGGCGTTTAGTGGCAGATGATATTGGACAGAAGGCCTTACCACTACATTCTTTTAAGAGAGCACGTAACATCAGAGACCAAGTGGTACAATCATTCTTACCGATACCTCAGAACCCAACCATTCAATCATTGTGGCATCTCCCACCTATTGTAGGACACACTAGATGTGGATCCTGCGCAGCGTGCGATACAACAACTCAGACCAAAGATCTAACCTACAGGGGCAAGACCTACACACTCAAATCTCACACGAATTGTAATACGTCTAACGTAATCTATTGGATTAAATGCCCATGCGATTTGGCGTATGTTGGCCAAACCCGACAAAAGGTTAAGGCCCGCATCCTACAACATGGTAGCAGAATTAGATGTGGAGTACAGGGGGCCCCCTTAGTAGACCACTGCACAAGAAAAGGCCATACTCCAGACACTTTACAGTGGGTAGTCCTGGAGAAAATCAATTTGGGACCCAGAGGTGGAGATATCACACATATCCTCACCTTGAGGTAATCCAAATGGATGACAACCTTAGATACCATCCGTAATGGACTGAATGTAGCCATGCCCAACTGGCCAGGTTTGGCCGTTGAGCTGTTTAATACAAAGATCTTCACCCTCATGTCTGAGAGGTGCATCTGTTTAAGTGAATTACTGTATTGCAAATCAGGAGAACTAATTATTATTTTGATTGAGCCATCTCCTAAGGCATGTTAACATGTTTTCTCTAGGTTCTCCAAATTTCTTGTGGATCGAATTATTGATGTTTCATCTTTTATGAATGTTTCCCAGGACATTACAAGTGCCCAGTCACATATCTGGGTTTCCATAATTGTTGACTATCTTTCTAAATATTGAAATATTGTAATACAATACTTTTTTGCCTTTTCACCCTCCTGTGTGAGTGGTGTTTGGCAAATGATATTCTAATGCTTATATAACATGATGCATGATGAATTAATGGTATGTTGTGTTGCAAGAACAATTTATTTGTTTGACCAATGTTGCTCTTATATGAATTTCGACCTCTTCCATGTAAATGCTATGAGTAGTTTTGCCTATTTCGTCACTAAGATCACATCGGCGCACTCGTATTAATATGACTCGATGCGCCTGTTTACTTTAGTTATGACCTGGAAATGATCTCGCGGTTTATCCGCTGTTGCCCGGAGCAACGACCTGGACGCGATTGAATTGTGGTCCTCCGTCTATTTTGGCAGCACACCCATTCGCTTGGTGAATGCAGACACGAACAGGCTGCTCTCACGCTGTAGGAGAATTGACGCCAGTACTAGGTAAGATACGTTCTAGACCAATGGTTACTCTATGCCTTACCGCTTTTGCTCCATACCACTGAGAATCATTATTGCCGTCCACAGATACGGCGTTTGGGGGCGATCGTACATGACGCATATTCCTCCGTTTATTTTGACGGGATAATCACTACCTTGGCGACTGTAGACACCAAGAGGCTGGTTTCGCACTTAAGGAGAATCTACGCTAGTATTAGGTAAGACTTGGCTCAATTAAATCTGCCATCTGATCCAGTATTATGCTTACTCCGTATTACTGAGAGTTACAATTACCGCCCTACAGATATGGCGTTTGGGAGCGATCGGACATGACACATTCCCAGTTCCCGTCTCAGGTTCGTGGGTAATATGCTCCCTAATAACTAATGGTCTGCTGTTACAATCGAGGCCTATTTGAATTACATAGCCCCTCCTCTCGATCCTTGCAGGTCTTCTTATATCTTTCCGACCGAAAACGTAAAGATTAGCACACACCTCCGGTGTTCCTTGCTGCAGGTATGCCAGCCTTAATGCATGTAATAGAGCTTCTCTTGATTGATGCTCTGAGGAATCTCAGATAATTAACGATATGATAAGCATATCAACTTCCTTCCTCACTAGTATTAACAGGTTCATGCCTATACTGTCCAAGTGTCTACCTTGAACCCTTAGAAGTTTACTTCTTGATATCCAACGCAATGAACTCTACCCATATTATGTTCAAGACTATTAATCTTGTCATTGACAGTACTTTGGTTTTTCCTGGTTGAAACAGGATGTTTGTGTTTTTGTTCCTTGGTTTTAACGTGGGTAAGTTAGGTATCATTCATTGAGTAAGAAATGCATTTATTTAATCATCTAATAGTGCAAAATTGATGATTTTTCATCTCTGGTGATCCAAAGATAATAATTCATTATCTCTACTACCACAAGTAACTTTTCTTTAAGAACCATGGTAATATCTGAATTGTTTTGTTTACCGCTCACTACGGTAACTCGATATTCACTGTCGCTCTTCAGTATATTTATGTCACATTGTTTACATCTTTACAGAAATTGTAGTGCACCCTGTATACACCTTGTCCTGATGAAGACCCCGATGTAAGGCAACAAGTACGCCTACAATTCTAGCGTGGGGTCGAAACGTCGACGGCTACCTTCTTCCTTCCTCAGTTGACACCGCCCGCACTATCTTGGATATTTTCATACCAGTGTCAATATAGGCAATTTTTATTCAAAATGGGATATGTTATGATCCCTCACTTGGGCTCAGGGATCTGAAGCCGATGTATAGTGTTTGTATTTCGAATGAAATTGGATAATTTTTATTTGTCACGACTACTACCTCTTCACTTTTTCTTTTCTTTCACAGCATCACGCTATTTCACTCCCTTTCCTTTGGGGCACTGTTATTTATTAATTGTATTTGTTTACTCATTGGGATTAATTTGCAGTGTGTTGATTGTCTTATTACTTTTTCCTTAAATAAATTTGAACATGTAGCTTCAGCGCTTGACTCTATAACACAGTCCACATGAGGGTGTTCGAGACGCCGATCATGGCTTACATTTTGAAGTGAATTTGTCAATCATACTCGAAATGCAATTATATAATTGATTTCGCAATCCCGTTTGTTTGTTTTTTATATTATGTGTACAAAATTACAAATATTTTCCTAACATCACGATATAAACTATAGATTGTCCTGTTGGTTTCCTTATGCTCTGCCATACAGCGCTCCAACTACATTTCCCAGGGGCCAATCGAATATTGAGGCATGACCCGTTTAACATCAACCAATGGGCTCTCGTCGTTATGCACTGGCGCATGCACATTGGATGATGTTCGCGAATGATGGGTTGTTTACAGCCCTGAAATATGACGCGTAATTTGAACCAGGCGCCTCCCCAAACAGCGCAGATGCCTGACCGGAGTACCGACGGAAAGGTACGGTTCTTCGTATATTGGACTAGATTGCAAAGGTATTGTGTGGGCTGGCGGCAAATCCCGCTTGGGCTGACCTTTGCAGTGCTTTCTTTATTTGAGATCTAAAGAAGTGGTTCTTCGGCATTTGTGGCCGGGACAGAACAGCGTGCTGCCTTAATAATAACTTCGCCACCCTTGGTGGAAATAACACTTCGAAATAACACTTCTATGTAATGTGAAGCACAGTCTGTGACCGCTCTGAGAAATATTAATAAAGAGGATAAGACTAACAATGAATACGATACGTTCATTACCACTGACATCATGGTAATTGTAATGATTTGATGGGTCAGATTTTTGGTTTGGCAGTTGTTGTGAGGGGTTCTCACTATCGTTTTTATGATTTTTGAACAGAGCGGTGCCCCTATTTCCTGAGCTGTAGCTAGGTGAGGAGCGGCGCCGGTCCCTCAAACCCTAAGTGAGTGAGAGGCGCATCCAAGTAATAAATGGTTGGGTAATGTTCTTGGAACACACCAGTGTAAAAGCAATTTCACTCTAGAAACTCAGGAGAGATAACTTTATTACTAATATGTTGTCCTATTTTCTCTGTTTTCTTTTATATATGTCATCTGCACATGATTCCTCTCGCTTGTGGAAATCCGCGTCTCCTAGATAGGAGCATTGAGAGGGCCGATTCAGGTGATATTCTGTTATATATATTTTTTCATTATGCACACACGCACCTTTTAAGCAGTAGCAAAGTATATTGTTGGTCCTGAGGAAGCAGGAGATACCGCTAGTATCTATCATCTGCAGAAACATGTCTGTGCACTGCTTTTCGGTTACCACCATTCAGATTAATTGTATGTACGTAGTGGACATACCACCTTGTGAAACTGGCCCAAATGATGACAATTAGGGCGGTTCAGAGTGCGTAACTGATGGGAATCCATATCACACTGTGATGAGTCCCGATGTATTGTGTAGCAGTTTAGACATATCTTGAACACAGAGACCTGAGTTTCTTTAGACCCACAGTTATTATTTGTATATATAGTGTCTTGATTAAGGGGTTATAACTGTGTTTTTGGTCTATAAATATTCCCTTGGACCCTACTTTCTCCGTGTGTGTTGTTACTCTGAAATAGCCACCATCAGCCATGGACCTAACTATATCACTGCCATTATCCATGGAAACATTACCAACTATGCGATTTCTTGGATGCAGCCATTCAGAGACCTTCCGATCAAACTCCTCCAAAAGGTTAGGTGCAGTGTGAGATTTCTCCATGGCAAACATGCCTACTTTTGCATGTTTGCGAGTAGCTTGAAAAACATCCTCCGTGTCAACACCTGCTTGTAACTGTTGTTCGACCCCTGCAAAAGAGACCCAGTGTGCAGTGATGCACATGTAATCAAGGGTTCGGCAAATGGTCCACATGTCTGTTGTCATGTGGATAGTGTGAACAGCACTCTTCAGAATAGCTGCGCCAATCACCTTCAGCACATCTTGATGTAGTGCTGGAACAGCAACCCTGGCAAAATAGGACCGGCTAGGAACCTTCCATTTAGGGCAGATTGTTGCCACAAATTCACGAAAACCCACCCCTTCCACGAAAGAGAGAGGGAGAAGGTCCAACGCTAGCATTTTAGCCAGCTTTGCATTATACAGACGTACCGTTGGGTGGTTGCGTTCAAATGGCGCATCCGACCAAAACACGCTCCTAATGGTGGGCTGAACCATTTTACGTGATGATGATGATGCAGACTTCAAACCAGTTAGGCTCATTGATTTGGTTTTTGCATTGGTGTCTGTCCCTGACTCTTAGTGTGCCTCATACATGTTGCAGGGGTAGAGGGTGTGGTTGCTACCACTGCAGTGCTGCTGCCAGGGGTACTGGGTGTACCAGAAAAAATGTCGGTCGGTTCTTGACTTCCCTCCTGCACAATCGGCCCCTCATCAGCATCAGATGCAATGTCAATGGATACATTTGGATCAGTTTTACTTTTGACTTCCTGGATCTTACTTAGGTGCGCATACCACTGGATAGGGTGGTGTTTTTGGAGATGACCTCTCTGGCCTCCGGTACCATAGTTGGTACCAAGCTTACCCCGACTAACTGATACTTTACAAATCGAACAAACGACCATGTTTTCCGCCTTTTTACTAACAGTAAAGAAGTCCCAAACTGAGGACTGGAGATGTCTGCTGGTGGTGGAGGTGCTACTTTGACTTTCAATGCCAGATGAAGTAGAGGATGGGCGTGGCTGAATTCGTTTCTGTTGTTCACATACAGCACCACTACTTGAGGTAATGGAGGTCGAGCTGGATGGAGGTCCCTGACGGCCCTTCTGACGAGAAAATATGGAAGCTGTAGGTCGTGTTGGTGTTGTAGTTAACTGCGTTGGTGGTGGTACCAGTGCCAATCCGCCCACATCCCGCTCAGCAGCCATTCGGGCTAGGGTTAAAATGTTTGTCTGCTGCATGCCCGCTGTGGCTGGAGTGACGTCTGTAATGACTGGGTCATCGCCAGACTGTTCATCAGCATCAGAAGGCACCACTTCTTGTTCATCGTCATCAACCATAAGTCGAAGCCTTGCGGGAACCTTCCTTTTAGGCTTAGCTACCTTTGTCGGCTCATGCTGTGCCTCACTGTCAGAGTGCATTGCTGGGTTCCAGTCATGATCAAGGTCATCAGAATGAAGGGGGCTTGAAGAAGAACTTGTAGTAGTAGAAGAAGCACCCCTCCTTAACCTTTTTCTTGCTGGGGATCTGGAAGACAATGGATCATCCTCAGGAGGAGTGGCTTCCTCGGATGATTCTTCCGCTTGAATATCTATTTCCTGATGTGCCCCTACTTCTGGAGGAACAAGCGTTGTAGAAAGTTGTGCCGCTCCATGAACCTCTAGTTGCACCTCTCCATGCACCTCTACTTGCGCCTCTCCTTGTGCATGTACCTGCGCCTCTCCTTGCCCATGTACTTGGGCCTCTCCTTGCCCATGTACTTGCGCCTCTCCTTGCCCATGTACTTGCACTTGTACTAGTTGCACTTGTAGTTGTCGTTGCGGCTGTGGTTGTTGAACACTCGTCAGCTGAGTTACACCAGGCGTTGATTGGATGGTACTTTCTTGTGATGAGCCAACATCACTGGTCGATGGTGATTGAACAACCAAAGTGGCTGCCGCAGCAGCACTCATGGTCTTGGACCTAACTTGGCGTGGTGGCACTGAGCCCAATGAAGCGGAGGTGTTGCTTCCAGCTTGGTCCCTGGCGGACACCGCTGCTGCTGCAGGCGTAGTTTTTTTTTCTCGCAAAATGGGTGTCGGTGTGCACACCAGTCTCCTTGGTAGGTGGTTCCACTTGCTTCTTCTGCTCCTTCTTACTGGCAGTGGCACTAGCAACTTTTTTCGCTGAGGCGCTACGGCCACCTTTCTTTGGGGCCGTCTTCTTCAGATGTCAACTCAGAACAGCAGGCCGCAGTTGCACGAGTTGCAGAGTTGTCTTGTCTGTGGCCACATGTGACGTCACGTGACGGTGTGCTGAACACACCGCTGCAGGACTTCTTCCTGGCACTGGTGGTTCTCTTGTGCACCTAAAAGCAATGAAAGCCAGAGGAACATGAGTTAAACACCCCAAAAAGTCGAAAAACATTAAAAAAAATCACCACAATCCAATGCCATCCATGCCCTCAATGATGTTTACATTCAAGACACCCCACAGAAAGACTTGGTCCATGCACCACAGAGTACCCCTGGGCATAATGGATGAAAGCAAGGCAAAATGGGTGCAGGCATGAGCACACTGCCTGCCTTAAAAATGGCCCCTTGACCCCCACCCCATGGCCAGGCCCTGCCTGTACCAGCCCTCAAAATGGCCCCCACCCACATGGCCATGCCAACAACACCCCAAAAAATCGAAAAACACATAAAAATCACCACAATCCAATGCCATCCATGCCCTCAATGATGTTTACATTCAAGACACCCCACAGAAAGACTTGTTCCATGCACCACTGAGTACCCCTGGGCATAATGGATTAAAGCAAGGCAAAATGGGTGCAGGCCTGAGCACACTGCCTGCCTTCAAAATGGCCCCTTGACCCCCACCACATGGCAGGCCCTGCCTGTACCAGCCCTCAAAATGGCTCCCACCCACATGGCCATGCCAACAACACTCCAAAAAATCGAAAAACACATACAAATCACCACAATCCAATGCCATACATGCCCTCAATGATGTTTACATTCAAGACACCCCACAGAAAGACCTGGTACATGCACCACTGAGTACCCCTGGGCGTAATGGATGAAAGCAAGGCAAAATGGATGCAGGCCTGAGCACACTGCCTGCCTACAAAATGGCCCCTGGACCCCCACCACATGGCCAGGCCCTGCCTCTACCAGCCCTCAAAATGGCCCGACCCACATGGCCAAGCCCCAACAACACCCCAAAAAATCGAAAAACACATAAAAATCACCACAATCCAATGCCATCCATGCCCTCAATGATGTTTACATTCAAGACACCCCACAGAAAGCCTTGGTCCATGCACCACTGAGTACCCCTGGGCATAATGGATGAAAGCAAGGAAAAATGGGTACAGGCCTGAGCACACTGCCTGCCTTCAAAATGGCCCCTTGACCCCCACCACATGGCCAGGCCCTGCCTGTACCAGCCCTCAAAATGGCCCCCACCCACATGGCCATGCCAACAACACCCCAAAAAATCGAAAAACACATAAACATCACCACATTCCAATGCCATCCATTCCCTCAATGATGTTTAAATTCAAGACACCCCACAGAAAGACTAGGCCCATGCACCACTGACTAACCCTTGGCATAATGGATGAAAGCAAGGCAAAATGGGTGCAGGCCTGAGCACACTGCCTGCCTTCAAAATGGCCCCTTGACTCCCACCACATGGCCAGGCCCTGCCTGTACCAGCCCTCAAAATGGCCCCTACCCACATGGCCAGGGCCAAACAACACCCAAAAAATCGAAAAACACATAAAAATCCCCACAATCCAATGCCATCCATGCCCTCAACGATGTTTACATTCAAGACACCCCAAAGAAAGACTTGGTCCATGCACCACTGAGTAACCCTGGGCATAATGGATGAAAGCAAGGCAAAATGGGTGCAGGCCTGAGCACACTGCCTGCCTTCAAAATGGCCCCTTGACTCCCACCACATGGCCAGCCCTGCCTGTACCAGCCCTCAAAATGGCCCCCACCCACATGGCCATGCCCCATCAACACCCCAAAAAATCGAAAAACACATACAAATCACCACAATCCAATGCCATCCATGCCCTCAATGATGTTTACATTCAAGACACCCCACAGAAAGACTTGGTCCATTCACCACTCACTACCCCTGGGCCTACTGGCTAGTGAGGCTTTACAGGCACCCCAAAATAAAAAAAAATAAAAAACATATAACAGTGAGCTAAAATTCCATGACATAAATGAGAATTAAGTTAAAAAAAAATCACAGAAACAGTTGTATCATGCACCCATGACTAACCCTGGGCCTACTGGATAGTGTGGCTACCCACCACAATATATATTTTGTTAAAATTGTGAAAAAAGTTTTAGAACTGGAGTTGCCTCAACTGCAATGCCCCAAACAAACAACACCAACGTACTTGTAAAATCTCAAGTCCAAAAGTGATCCAAACTCCAAAGTCAAAAAAGTCCTCAAATACAACCAGAAGCCACAAAAAGAAATCCTTCCAGCTCCACAGCCAAATGAAAAGTGACCAGGACATGGACCAAGCACTGGGAGGAGCCTGCTGGACAGGAACAGGAAGTTGGAGACTCTGGGGCACTTCCTTCCTCCCACCCCACCCCACCCCACCCCAAAAATGGACTCCTGCACCAAAAAGTGCAGCCAAATGTCAATCTGAGGAGTTATTCTGATCAAAATCATCATTTCCACAAGGTTTATGCTTCCTGCGGTGGATTTCTTGTGCAGAATTGCAATTTTTGCAATTTCGGGAACGCGAGCTGTTCAAACCTCCCGCCGGAAGTCAGCTGCGCGCCGTCGTGGGCCTGTATGACGTACTCGCGTTGTCAAACTCTCGCCGTGCAAGATGGCAATCCGGGATAACGTAATTGCGTTAGAAAAACTCTTGCGCGATCACGCAGCAAGTTCGAAAATGGCGCAGCACACGCAAAACCGGGTGAAAAACAACTCAGTCGGCTCAGAGTCAACACCGCGCGCGCGATATTGTATTTTTTAAGCGCGACCAAGCAAAATAATTCGTAGCTTGCGAATTTGCGGATTATTGGGCAATTTCACGCGATTCGCGGATCGCGAAATCGTCAAAAATCTGCAAATTCGCCCGCGAAACGGATTTTACGCCCACGCTTAGTCAAGACTGATTTGCATATGGCTGGGTTCAACCTGTGGTGGTGTGGTGAGCAAAAGAATGATGGATTTAACCCAGATCCTTATGATTGGGGGTAAATGTTTGCATTGTCCAGCAATCCATCCATCAATTTTTTTGTTTTGCATATGTCGCCTTAAGTGGGGAGGGTATGCACAGACGTGGGTCACGTGCACACCACACCGCTGGATTCAAGCTAGCCGGGCTGATGACGGGTGATGCCCTGAAACCGGTTACAGGATGCTTGGTTCCGGTCCAAGGAGGACCTGTCTTGGCAGTTTGGGCTAGACTGTTCCCACAAAGAGCATGGTCAAGACTGATTTGCATATGGCTGGGTTCAACCTGGGGTGGTGTGGTGAGCAAAAGAATGATGGATTAAACCCAGGTCCTTATGACTGGGGGTGAATGTATGCATTGTCCAGCATTCCATCCTCCAATTGTTTGTTTTGGATATAGAATCCAGAGCCCAACGAATATGTAAGATGATGCATTTGAATGTTGTCCAGGGAGGTTTGCCTATGACTATAATGAGGATTCCCCTTAAAGAAAACTAGGATTACAGGTAAGCAATGTATCCGTCTCTGCTAGAGGATCCTCATCAATAATCATAAGCATTCAATAGAATAGACAGACCATCCCACACACCTGTGGAGGGACACATTAAAAAGCAGCTGACCAATTGTCCAGAGAGATTTCTTAAAGAAGCCTGCCCTACTTCAGTCTTTGTCTGAGTCTAGACAGTGATGCCTGGTAAAAATGGGTACCGAACTCCATGTTGCAGCTTTACATATTTTAATGGGTACACAACTCACCTGAGCAGTAGTTGCCTCTTTACCACTGGTAGAATGGGCCTTAGGTCTGGCAGGTAAGTGTTTGTTAGCTAACTGGTAGAAAAACACTGTACAGGAAACTATCCACTTAGAGATTGTCTGCTTGGAGGAAGCCATGCCTGTTCTCACTGGACCATAGTTGATAAAGAGGTGGTTGTAGGAGAGTGGCACAGTATATAGTGTTCACCTATGGTGAGGCACTGTGTGTGACAACTAGACAACCCTTAGTGATAGTGTTTAGGTCCAAAAGCAGAGCTCTCAAGGGGTAGCTGTGGAGAGCAGTTAAGGCTTATTTAGGAGGGTGTAAAGCAAGTGCATTTACCACTCCAGTCAATCAGTAAGCTTTTCACACAAGAAAGAACCACACCAGGTGAGTCTAAAAATACTTTGCATTTATTAGTACACACTAGATACTAACTTGGTGTTTCTCCTACCTGGGGATATCAACTACACACAAGAAATACTTCAGAAATAGGTAAGTAGCACAGAAAGACACATAGGGCCCAACCGGGAGACCAAAACCATATATTAAAATAGTGGAATGTGAGGTAAGTACCACAATGGGTCTAGTGCCCAAGGATGGAGGACCCTAGGGAAACACAGAATTATCCAAGGTGAGTAGCCAGGGAGCCCAAGGCGCCCGGGTGCAGAGTGGTTACCACGGGTTAAACGTCCATAATATAACAGAGTAAGTCGTGATTGGAGTTTAACAGTTCTAGGACCCTTCCAGAAGGAACCACTTGGATCAAGGAAAGTTGGATAGCCACCCCACCCGTGGATAACCCAGGAACTAGGATACCTACACCAGGGAGCTCAGGTGCACAGGGATGAGATGGTTTCGAAACTGCATGTAGACACCAATGGAGGTTTGTGGAAGTTCAGCAGCTACAGAGTCTCGTGGACCAGGCTACTGGAACCAGACGTGGAACCCAGATGAGAAGAACCTGAAAGCAGAGTGGACAGAGTCCAAACCACCTGGAGGTGACCAGGAGGCACAGTTTCACAATACCAGCCCTTGTTTTTGGTTCTTGCTGTAGCATGGTGAGGTTGAAGAAGCAGCTGTAAAGCGCAGGCGAAGATGCAGGAGCACAGGAGCCTTCCACAAGCTGTTCCATGCAGTCACAGAGTGCAGAAGGGTAAATGGCCAGCAGGACCACCAACAAGATTTGGCAGACGCAAACAATGGACTGCAGGTGAAGATGCTGTGTTGCAGACCTGCAAGATCTGTGGGACTAACCCAGCAAGGGTAAGTCAGGGCCGGCCCTCAGCACGCAGGAAAGCCAGCAGGAATTGATGGCGCCCCCTCAAGGACACTCCGGCACCAGGGACAGCGAGTCACAGGGAAGTCTCAGCAGCACACAGGATATGAAGGCCCACGATGTAGACAGGACTTCGTTCTTGGAGCTGTGCGATGCTTTAGGCTGGGGATTCTTGAAGCTTGAATATCTTTTGTGAAGAAAGCCAAACGCCCTGTCAACAGCAAACAGTTGTGGTGCACAGGGAGGCAGTTCACATCATCTGGAGAGGGATTACAGTCCCCCCAGTTGCAGAGAAGACTGCTCAGCATCTGGAGAACCAACAATCCACCACCTGTGTTGCAGAGCCGGCTGATGTCAGTTGACAACAGAATAAGCAAACTGGTTGTCGTCGTAGAGGTGCTTGCGGATTCAGTAAGTGACACTTACAGAGATTCCTTCTGGCTTGGATGCAGGCGGAGTCATTTGTGACTCAGAGGATGCATGGTCACAGAGTTGCAGACTTGAAGAAGCACAGGGACGACGATGCAGCAGGTATCTTCCAACCAAAGCAGTCTTGTCTTTGGTCCTGGCTCAAAGAACAACTCAGTTTCAGTGTCCACTAGCAGAAGAGTCTTTGAATATTCTTCAAACTACAGGCAGTCGGATCTTGAAGTTGTTGTTGGGACAAATCTAACGACCTACCCTCAGGGGAGCTCTTAAGTAACCCTCAGAAGGGCAAGGACCTCTTCTATTGTGACTCGCATCTCAGAGGGGGTCAGGGACACTATTCATCTGGCCTAGCAAGTCATATGCTCCCAATGTGCAAGATTCAACATGGCAGAATCAAGTGGCCACCTGGAGGGGCTCTGGGCACGTCCGTAGGAAGGAGCTGGGCAG
Organism: Lissotriton helveticus; assembly: GCF_964261635.1. NCBI lineage: Eukaryota > Metazoa > Chordata > Amphibia > Caudata > Salamandridae > Lissotriton > Lissotriton helveticus. The sequence goes on along the minus strand of NC_136069.1, from coordinate 1,670,716,498 downwards.
AGGGATAGACACTCCCCTATCCTTTATGTAGTTTTGTGCGAGAGCAGGAGCCAAGGGCTCCTGAACTGGGCAAAACTGGTTTATGCAAGGATGGTAACAAGTGTGCCCTTCAATGCAATCTGGTGGTGCTAGGAAGTGCCCCCACCCCACCTAATTACAAAAGAGAAGTGGTCACATCTCTCCTTTGCAGGAAATCCTTTGTTCAGCTTCCACTGTCTGAGTTAAGCTCATCAGCAGGGGGGCAGAACACTCTCTAGGGTTGGCAGCAGTACAGACTGGCAGTCAGACACTACAAGGTTACACAGGTAGGTATGGGGTGTCCTATAAGGAGCCCCCCCAGTACATGGTATCCTTTAACTAACACTGGAATCGGTGTAGTTGCATGATTCCAACATGTGGATGTCAAACATGACCAGGTTTGAGGCAGCCATTTTGTAGTTGGAGACCTTGACTTGCCAGTGTCCACTAGATACCTTATAATGGCTGTCCACACTTACAAAGCCCAGAGAAAGGAGTATTAGGTTTGTAGAACCATTCATTCTGCCCTTGGACTGATGGGCCTACCTTAGGGATGATTTATAGGTTAAAGGTCCAATGACCGGGATATAAGGGAAACCTTATATACAAAATGAAAGGTGCAAGCACCATTTTATGCAGATTGCAATGGCATCTCAGTAGACAGAGTTTGCATTGGCTCCCATGGGTGGTATACTACATGCTGCAGGCCATAGGAGACCCCTGGTGTACCAGTGCCCTGGGTTCATCAGTACCATGTACTAGGGACTTACAGTGATACCCCAGTATGTCAATTGCGGGGTGTACAAAGTACTTACCATGGAATTTAGAGGAGAGAGTATTGCCACTGGGGTCCTGGTTAGCAGGATCCAAATGAAGTACAGTCAAAGCACACTGACACCAGGCAAAAAGTGGGGTTATCTATGTCAGAAAGATCCTACTTTCCTACGGTGGTCAGACTGTATGGTATCTTTTGTTTTATCTAAGTAAAACTTTAGTACTCTTTTAATATGTAAAGAATGTAAGGCACTCTCCGCTGGAGTGACAGGGTTAGGAAAGGGTTAGGAAAGAAAGTTGGAGGCGAAATAGTTTGATTAAAGTGATAGCTGGAAACCACCTTGGGAAGAAAACTAGGATGAGTCCTCATGAATACCGTATTAAAATGAAAAACTGTATAAGGGTCTTTAGCACACAAAGTCTGAATCTCATTGACCCTACGTGTTGAAGTAATGGCAACTAGAAAAACTGCTTTCTATGTAAGAAGTTGTAAGAGGATTTGTACATTGGTTTGAAAGTAGGACCAATTAGCTTTGACAGAACCACGTTAAAATAGCATGGGGAAAAATGTGATCTAAAAGGAGGAAATATCATTTTTAGCCCTTCTAAAAAATCTTTGTCTACTGGCATCTGAAAGACAGAGGTCTGCGTAGGAGACTTGTACCTTTATGGAGAAACACTGCAGACCAGAGTTTGCTAAATGGAGACGGTAAGGTAGAATTACATCTTTTTGACCCACAATTGGGTAAAGAGTATCGTGGGCACACCACAAATACAATCTTTTCCATTAGAAGGCTTAGGATTTTCTGGTGGATGGTCATTTGGACCCTTTGAAAATTTTCATACATTCCTACGATATACCTAAATGTCCCTATTGGAGTAATTTAGGAGTCATGCTGTCAAGTTCAGCAAGGCAAGAATGGTATAATAGATCTGCCCGCCAAACTTGTACAGGAGATTCTGTCTGCATAGTCTGTGAACCACCACTGGTGAGCCATTCCGGTGCTGTAAGAATCACTCTGGTCCTGGAATTGCACAGTTTGTTGATCACAGTTGGAATCAGTGGAGTTGGCGGAAACGCGAAAAGAAATTTCCCCTGACAATTTATCAAAAGGGCATTCCCCTTCGACCCTGGTTGGGAAAAGCTGCTTGCGTAGTCGGGGGTATTTTTTGTTGTTTGCATCTCCGATTTGTGGATGCCCCCATTCTTAAAAGATATCTTGAATGACTTTTGTAGGAAGGTAGATCCCTGACTATGGTTGCCCCCAACTTTTTGCCTGGTGTTTTGCTGGTTTTCTGACTTAGTTGACCTGGGGCCCTGCTATTCAGGACCCCAGGCCTACTGCTCTCTCTGTAAAATGGATTCCATGTACCTTAGGTACATATCTAATTGGATACTGAGTCACCTTATCAGTCCCTGTACAGTGTACCTTAGGTACCCAGGGCATAGGTGTACCTAGGGCCTACCAGGGGCTGCAGCATGTATTATGCCACCCCTGGCTGGCCATCCAAATCTGACACAACTGGCTGCTTGACAGCTGGGGCAAGGTGGTGTAATCACCCTTTGCTTTAGATATAGTATACCTATATCTAACCCTAAAAATGGACACACAGATCTCCTATCAGTCACTCCTATGGCAGGCCTTGACAATCCTGAAGGCAGAGTGCTTGGAATCGTGTGAGATAGTGCTCTGGCATGAGCTGAGCCTGTCTGCGGCTTTCGGGATCCATCCCTTAGCCGTTTCCATGATATCGCATACCATATACTCTTAAGTGCATTATAATCCTCGCGGTTATATGCCAACTCTGGTATCGCTTTATCAAAACATGTCGAGTAAGGTGTCATACGAATTGGAATACTAACCCCTCGCCAATTCTGGCGACGGGGTTAGCATTCCACCCTTCTAGAGGGACACGACATGTATGTAACCTGTAACCCCGGGTAAAGTCAGACATAGCCTCAGCTCCACAAGATGGACGCTGCCACCGAGACACAAGTCTGCCCTCCTGCTGCTGGGAGTCCTCCCAGCACAGGAGGCAAGGACAAAGGGTTTCCTGCCAGGGGCGGTGCCAGCACCGTCCCAGACAGGGTTTTGTGTATTCTAGGTAGGCAGGGCTTTAGAGGAAGGTGACTGCAAGTGGCATCCCGGTGCTCACTGTACATAGGCCGGCTGAAACCAGTTCCAGGGGCACTCCAGCCCCTGGCCTGGGGAAAGCCCGCCAAAGGAGAGGGGTGTAACCACCCCCTCCTAGTCCCACCCATAGGGCAGGACTTAGTCGCGTGCCAGCCCCTTTTTGCAGGATAAAGGTAGGAACTGGCCCCCTTCCAAATAAGATCATCTTTGAATCCTGAACCAACTTTCCAAGAAAGGAACTCAAGACTCTTCTCAAGATTTCTCCCTTGTGACTAAGGAGTAGTCACCCTGCAGCAGCAGGCACCAACCAAGCATCGCGGTTTGTTGCCAGTCTCTCCTTCGGATCAAGACTGCTCCAGCACAACGAGAACCGGCTTCCCTGGCACCTCTGACCTCAACCTGCATCATCAGCCCAGCTGTGATCCGTGGGTGTGACGAGACCTCGAGGGACCGGCCATCTTCAGAACTGCACGACGCTTGTCCAGCACGACGCCTGAGTGACCCTCGACCAAGTGCCTTGGGGTAAGAGAAGCCCCGACCCTGAGCAGCTCCAGCACCGAAGTCCAGCCCCCCTGCATCCACGAGATCGGCGTGGGGCCCTTCTGCTTTTTGCTGCTCACCCCGTTGTCCAGGTCGCTTGCCCGTTGGCTAGTGGCCCCCTCACGACGCTCCACGACAACTAACACTGCTGGTCTGGTTGCTCCAGACTAGCCCGTGCTCCCCTCCAAAAGAGGAGCACCCTGGACCCTCCTGGTCCACTCAAGACGCCATTTTAGGTCCACCGCGTGGGCCTTGCATTTGCCAAGACTTGTTGCCCAATCCTGGGTCCAGCGACGTCGACAGCAAGAACCTTCGTGGGACAGCTCGCACCTCCATCCTGGTCGCCGACAACGCCTCCTGGTCCGAGAGACTGCAGAGCCCAGCAGCGCCCACTCACCTGACTGCGGTGACTTCGCCCGGTGCCATCCTGGTGCCCACTTAATCACTGGCTAGTGATTCAGAACTTGGTCCCCTCTGCTTTCAGGTTTTCTTCTTCCCTGATCCAGGCTTGGATCACCACGAACTTTCTTCACTGGCCGCCTGCCAGCAACTCTTTCTTCAGGCTCCTGGATCTTCAACAACGGTTTCCGACGCAACTTCACCCTATGCAGCCGCAGCCCCTGGGCTAGGTAACCTGAGTACTCCGGTGCTCCAGCATAGTCCAACACCCTAAGTGTTCGGATCCACCCTTGTTTTCGACCCACCTAGTCGGGTTCGCCAGAGAACAGTAACTTTGTCTTTACTAGCTTCCATAGACTTTTTCCCGCCTTACGCGTGAGAGTTCCCACTCTGCACACGACGTCCACAGGCCTCCTCAACTAATCTAAGTGTTTAGCATTGTAGGACTAGCGTTTCTAAAGTCTATGAGAATAGTTACTTACCTGCTAGTAATTCGCATTCCACTTTTGTAATATATGGTTTTTCGTGCCCCTCGGGCATTTGTGTAAATTGTGCGACTTAAAGTATTTTCTTAAGAGTTTTGTATTGTGCTTAGCTCCCTGACTCATAAAGAGTTCAGGGTAGACTTGTTAGAAATAAATATACATTTATTTTCATAACAACTTGTGTGGTGTCCTTTCACTTGGTGTTCAAGGGGTAATGTGATGGTAAAACAGCTGGCTTAACACGCCCTCTAGAGTCTTAGCCTTAGACTGCTCGTATCCATGCTACTAGGATAGCTGGTCTATAAGGTTGACTTACAACCAATCATCAATAAGGGTTGTTTGGACTGATACAAAGTGCTCACTAGAATAGTGAACATTATATATCAGGCCAACTTCTCACATTGGTGAGCAGCGGTTGGGATTTGAGCTTGCTGTTTTGTTTTACCACACATATCCTAAGAATATCTTGGGAAAGATCACATAAGTACTAAGGTACATATAACTTAGCTTAGAATACTCTGAGTTCTACTGAACCAGCTGTTGTAGCTCCTAGGGCCTAGCACACCCTAAACTACAACTCTAGCAAGGGATCAGTAGGTAAACATATAGTGTAGGTAAGTGCACCACTTACACCTCACTAGAAAAGCATGTCTACCCAGGGAGAGTCCTCAGGGACCCCTCTAGTGGTGATTGACCCTCCACAGGTCAGCTCAAGATATGCAGCTCTCAATTTCCAGGAGTTGAGACACTTGTGTACCTCCAGGAAATTGAAACAGGGGTCTAACCCCACCACTCCCTTTCTGTTAGGTCTCTTAGAGACTTATGATGCTAAGAAAGCATCTCAGGGAGATGGGAATATGCCAGCCTTAGAGGGTACCACTGGGGATCCAGACCTCCTTGACACTGAAAATGCAGTTGAGGAGGAGGATCTAGAGGAACTCTCTGAGGGTGAGGCAAACAAGGGTCCTGAGTTAGTCAGCAGACTCACTAGGGCCAACTTAGACCTACTTGGGGAAGGATCTGGGGGACCCCCAGTACTGACCCTGATGAGGCCTAACCTTGGAGTTAGGAGAGATAGATCTCTTTCTAGGGACTCCATTAGATCTCTGCACTCTAATGCCCCTTCTCAGAGGAGAGGGAACTCTCCACAAAGGAGATTGACTTCCCCTCAGAGAAGAGAGCATGTAGCAAGGATGAGACAAGCTAAACTGAGGATTGAAAGGGAAGAACTTGCCCTGGCCAAAGAGAAGCTTGCCTTTGCTAGAGAGCAGCAGATGAGTGGGTTAGCTCCCACTGGTGGCAGCAATCTCCCAAGAGAAAAAGAGAAGGGTTTAGATACTAAACACCTGACAAAGATAGTGCCCCCCTTTAAACAAGGGGATGACATCCAGAAATGGATGGCTGCTTTGGAGAGGGCCTGCACTGTACAGTGCATCCCCCAAAGTCAGTGGGCAGCTATACTGTGGCTCTCCTTTGATGGCAAAGGTAGAGATAAGCTCCTCACTACTAGAGTTGAGGATGCTAATAATTACCAAGTCCTGAAAAATGCACTGGTTGATGGGTTTGGCTTGACCACTGAGCAGTACAGGTTGCTGTTCAGAGACACCCAGAAAACTCAGTCTCAGGACTGGTCTGACTTTGTTGATTGTGCCACTAAGGCTTTGGAAGGCTGGCTACTGGGTAGCAAGGTTACTGACTTCACAGGATTATATAATCTTATTATGAGAGAGCAAGTCTTAAATAATTGTCAGAACCAGTTATTACACCAGCACCTGGTAGACTCTGATCTGACCTCTCCACAAGAATTGGGTAAGAGGGCAGACAAATGGGTCAGAACCAGGATTAGGCCCAAGAACCAAGGTGGTGACCAGAAAAAGGAATCAACCAAGCCTCAAGAGAAGGGTGGGAATAAATCTGCAGATTAAACCACATCAGGGCCCCAAAAATACTCTGAGGGGGGTGGGTCCCAGAATCCTTCTAATAACCAAAAGAAACCTTATTGTTATCCCTGTAAACAGGTGGGTCATTTGAAAACTGACAGCAGTTGCCCAAAGAATAACAATAAGGAGAACATACCCCCAAGTAACATTCCCAAACCTCCTGTTACTACTAGTAGTAATCCCCCAGGTGGTGGGAGTGCCCCCAAGAATTTGGGTGCATTTACTTTGGGAGTTCCTGGGGACTCTGGCCTAACCAGGTCCCCAAACTTAGATACTCTTGTCTGTGAGACTGGCATGGGGTTTGCCAACTTCACAACTTGTCCCAACACTTTGGGCAAGTACAGACAGGAGCCCCTCATCAATGGTATAAAAGTTGAGGCCTATAGAGACACAGGGGCTAGCATCACTATGGTGACTGAGAGTCTAGTCCCCTCAAGGCAACTTTTACCTGGTGCCACATACCAGGTGACCAATATTGATGGAGTACAGAGAGATCATCCCATGGCAGTGGTCAATCTCAGCTGGGGAGGTGTCACTGGCCACAAGAGAGTGGCAGTGTCCCCAAACTTGCCTGTAGATTGCCTACTGGGGAATGATTTAGAGCTCTCAGCCTGGGCTGAAGTAGAGCAAGAAACCCATTTTAGAATGGTAAACATCCATGGTAAGGTTAGTGGGGCAGTGATAGCCACAGCCCCAGTCCAAGATATCCTCCCTGAACAGGTCAGGAGGGCTGTGCCAGTCACAGCCCAATCTCAGACAACTTCCTTCCCAGAACAGGTTGTCAAGGCTGTGATGGTCACAGCCCACACCCAAACTGAGCCCCCTCCTGAAAAGGTTGGGAGAGTTGTGATGGCCACAGCTCAAACTCAGACAGATGATCGTGTTGTGAAGCCTGAAACTATGGATCACTCCACTCAGACAGAGAGCATTGAGGAGGAAGAGAAATCTCCCTCCCACCAGACTTTAGGAAAGGGTCAGCCTCCTCAGGGAACTGATCTGACCCCTTGTGAAGAAACTGCCACAGAGGTAGTCAGGCCTAGCCTGGCAGAACCCCTGATGTCAGTGGACCCTTCCAAGGTGGGACCCAGTCTGGAGCAGGTAACCTGCCCCTCTCTACCCTGCCTCAGTCAGCCCAGGGCTGTAGAGGTCAGGGAGGCCAGTGTTGGACCCCAAAGGGCCCCCTGTCCAAAAGAATTCCCCAATCAGCAGATTAAGGGCACTGAAGCTAGTAGTCCTAGCCAAGTGAAAATAAAATCAACTCCTGAGGGATCCCCCTTAAATTTAGCTAGGGACCTCCCACAGATGGACACTGTTGGGCACAGCTAAACCTGGGACCTGAGGGCCCCAAACCTGACCTGTCCCTCCAGTAAGCCAAACAGAGGGACCCAACCTCCAGCTTTAGGTAGCCAGAGGTTGACCCTGAGAGCCCAAAACAACTCAGTCTTGGAAAGAAAGGCCTCTATGGTGGAAACTGATTGGAGGAAGCTGAGCCCAAAATTAGTGGAGCCTCACTTCAGTACTCCATTCCAGCACCAGCCTTTTCCTTTGCCAAAACACACCACCGGTAGAGATTCCCTATGGTGTAGACCCTCAGATACCCTTAGGGTGAGGGATTGCTTAGTGGACCATGAGATAGGGGGTAACCATGCCAGTGCTGGTACTTCCTTATATGGCCACTCAGGCAATATAGGCTTACCTGGCAAGGATAGCCTTATCTCCTTTCGTTTGGGGGGGGGTTATGTAGGAAGGTAGATCCCTGACTATGGTTGCCCCCAACTTTTTGCCTGGTGTTTTGCTGGTTTTCTGACTTAGTTGACCTGGGGCCCTGCTATTCAGGACCCCAGGCCTACTGCTCTCTCTGTAAAATGGATTCCATGTACCTTAGGTACATATCTAATTGGATACTGAGTCACCTTATCAGTCCCTGTACAGTGTACCTTAGGTACCCAGGGCATAGGTGTACCTAGGGCCTACCAGGGGCTGCAGCATGTATTATGCCACCCCTGGCTGGCCATACAAATCTGACACAACTGGCTGCTTGACAGCTGGGGCAAGGTGGTGTAATCACCCTTTGCTTTAGATATAGTATACCTATATCTAACCCTAAAAATGGACACACAGATCTCCTATCAGTCACTCCTATGGCAGGCCTTGACAATCCTGGAGGCAGAGTGCTTGGAATCGTGTGAGATAGTGCTCTGGCATGAGCTGAGCCTGTCTGCGGCTTTCGGGATCCATCCCTTAGCCGTTTCCATGATATCGCATACCATATACTCTTAAGTGCATTATAATCCTCGCGGTTATATGCCAACTCTGGTATCGCTTTATCAAAACATGTCGAGTAAGGTGTCATACGAATTGGAATACTAACGCCTCGCCAATTCTGGCGACGGGGTTAGCATTCCACCCTTCTAGAGGGACACGACATGTATGTAACCTGTAACCCTGGGTAAAGTCAGACATAGCCTCAGCTCCACAAGATGGACGCTGCCACCGAGACACAAGTCTGCCCTCCTGCTGCTGGGAGTCCTCCCAGCACAGGAGGCAAGGACAAAGGGTTTCCTGCCAGGGGCGGTGCCAGCACCGTCCCAGACAGGGTTTTGTGTATTCTAGGTAGGCAGGGCTTTAGAGGAAGGTGACTGCAAGTGGCACCCCGGTGCTCACTGTGCATAGGCCGGCTGAAACCAGTTCCAGGGGCACTCCAGCCCCTGGCCTGGGGAAAGCCTGCCAAAGGCGAGGGGTGTAACCACCCCCCTCCTAGTCCCACCCATAGGGCAAGACTTAGTCGCGTGCCAGCCCCTTTTTGCAGGATAAAGGTAGGAACTGGCCCCCTTCCAAATCAGATCATCTTTGAATCCTGAACCAACTTTCCACGAAAGGAACTCAAGACTCTTCTCAAGATTTCTCCCTTGTGACTAAGGAGTAGTCACCCTGCAGCAGCAGGCACCAACCAAGCATCGCGGTTTGTTGCCAGTCTCTCCTTCGGATCAAGACTGCTCCAGCACGACGAGAACCGGCTTCCCTGGCACCTCTGACCTCAACCTGCATCATCAGCCCAGCTGTGATCCGTGGGTGTGACGAGACCTCGAGGGACCGGCCATCTTCAGAACTGCACGACGCTTGTCCAGCACGACGCCTGAGTGACCCTCGACCGAGTGCCTTGGGGTAAGAGAAGCCCCGACCCTGAGCAGCTCCAGCACCGAAGTCCAGCCCCCCTGCATCCACGAGATCGGCGTGGGGCCCTTCTGCTTTTTGCTGCTCACCGCGTTGTCCAGGTCGCTTGCCCGTTGGCTAGTGGCCCCCTCACGACGCTCCACGACAACTAACACTGCTGGTCTGGTTGCTCCAGACTAGCCCGTGCTCCCCTCCAAAAGAGGAGCACCCTGGACCCTCCTGGTCCACTCAAGACGCCATTTTAGGTCCACCGCATGGGCCTTGCATTTGCCAAGACTTGTTGCCCAATCCTGGGTCCAGCGACGTCGACAGCAAGAACCTTCGTGGGACAGCTCGCACCTCCATCCTGGTCGCCGACAACGCCTCCTGGTCCGAGAGACTGCAGAGCCCAGCAGCGCCCACTCACCTGACTGCAGTGACTTCGCCCGGTGCCATCCTGGTGCCCACTTAATCACTGGCTAGTGATTCAGAACTTGGTCCCCTCTGCTTTCAGGTTTTCTTCTTCCCTGATCCAGGCTTGGATCACCACGAACTTTCTTCACTGGCCGCCTGCCAGCAACTCTTTCTTCAGGCTCCTGGATCTTCAACAACGGTTTCCGACGCAACTTCACCCTATGCAGCCGCAGCCCCTGGGCTAGGTAACCTGAGTACTCCGGTGCTCCAGCATAGTCCAAGACCCTAAGTGTTCGGATCCACCCTTGTTTTCGACCCACCTAGTCGGGTTCGCCCGAGAACAGTAACTTTGTCTTTACTAGCTTCCATAGACTTTTTCCCGCCTTACGCGTGAGAGTTCCCACTCTGCACACGACGTCCACGGGCCTCCTGCAACTAATCTAAGTGTTTAGCATTGTAGGACTAGCGTTTCTAAAGTCTATGAGAATAGTTACTTACCTGCTAGTAATTCGCATTCCACTTTTGTAATATATGGTTTTTCGTGCCCCTCGGGCATTTGTGTAAATTGTGCGACTTAAAGTATTTTCTTAAGAGTTTTGTATTGTGCTTAGCTCCCTGACTCATAAAGAGTTCAGGGTAGACTTGTTAGAAATAAATATACATTTATTTTCATAACAACTTGTGTGGTGTCCTTTCACTTGGTGTTCAAGGGGTAATGTGATGGTAAAACAGCTGGCTTAACACGCCCTCTAGAGTCTTAGCCTTAGACTGCTCGTATCCATGCTACTAGGATAGCTGGTCTATAAGGTTGACTTACAACCAATCATCAATAAGGGTTGTTTGGACTGATACAAAGTGCTCACTAGAATAGTGAACATTATATATCAGGCCAACTTCTCACAACTTTGTCATGTAGAATCTAGTCAGGATTTTTATGGAAATTGTGACTGAGAGTCTGCTTTGAATGTTTTGGACTCCTGGCAGGTGAAAGCTGATACTGTCATGTTCCTGTCTATGAGCTATTTGAAATAGCCAGCGCTTACAGGGTATGGGGACGAGAATTAGTTCCTCCTTACTTGTGTAAGAAATACATGGTGGTTGGGTTGTAGGTTTGGACAAAGAGTGAGTGAAGGAAAGTAGGATCTGTTTTCATGGCCACCCCCACTTTTTTCTGGTTTCATTATGTTTTCTGACTAATTTGACTGCAATCCTACTAATCAGGACCCCAGTCTCTGTGCTTCTTCCCTAAATTGGACATGATGAGTACTTAGGTACACTTCCGATTGGATACTGGAGTACCCTTGTAAGTCCATAGTATATGGTACCAAGGTACCTGGGACATAGATACTCCAGGGATCTCCCCTGGGCTGAAGCATGTATTAATCCACCCATGAGAGACCACTCAAATTGTGACTGCAGGCCTGCCATTGCAGGCTGTATAAGCTGGTACTAGCACCACTTACGACGGACATTGTTTTCCCTATATCTGAGGTAACTACACTTAAAAGAAATGCGTTGTTATCCAGTATTGGTGTCTTTCATAGATTCACATGCCTGAATCATTCCACGTCGTCGGAATGGGAGTCCCCGGTACATAAATAAAGTAATGTCCCATAGACATATAGATAACTAGGCCCAAAGGCCTCACATTAGATAACTATCCATGTCTTTTTGTAGAAAAGGAACAAACTCTAGAAAAGAGCCAATCAGCTGTCACCTCCCACTAGAACCCTCCTGGAAGGAGCCTCAGTACCTCAGATTTTCGTACACATAAAGCTAAGTAGGAGTATTACTGAGGGAAGTAGGAGAGCCCTTCCAGGAGAGGTGGGAGGTTGGATGTGAATCTATGAAAGACACCAATACTGGATAACTGCAGTTACAGGTAAGTAACGCATTTCTTATCCAGTATTAGGGGTGTCTTTCATAGATTCACATGCCTGAATCAGAGTAGCAAGCAATGAACTAGGCACATTTTGGATGGTATAGGATATACAAGTCAGTAGATAATAATATATCAAACGACTAATAGAAGTATACTTTTGCAAGCAAGAAACATATCACCAAATCATACAACAGAGAAATGTGCATACATGAGAAGGATAGAGGGATGAAAGAGGGCTCACCTCTACTAAAACAGATGACGAAGTACTACTTGTCCACCGTAGCATCCTTCATGAGGACTGTGTCTAGGCAGTAATGCCTAGTGCAGGTATGTGGCGACTTCCATGTTGCCGCTCTACAAATGTCTATGACCGGCACTCCTGCAAAAAGCACCATAGATGTAGATATTGCTCTGGCAGAGTCGGCTTGCACTTTAGATTGAATGGGCTGCCCTGCTTGTTCATGAAAAAACGAAATAGCTGCAGAAATCCAGCGGGAAATACTTTATTTGGTGAGTGAAGACCTCTCCTGGGTCTACTGTAAGCCACGAATAGTTGATGAGACTTCCTGAAGGCTTTTGTCTTTTCAATATAAAATTTTAAGCAGCGCTTAAGATCTAGAGAGTGCAACAATCTTTCTGCGATGCCGTAGTGGGATTCGGGAAGAAACAGCGTAGGACCACAGGTTCATTGAGGTGGAAGTCCGACGGGACTTTCGGAAAAAATTTAGGATTTGTCCGTAAGATTACCCTGTCCTGTTTGAATTGTAGGAAAGGCTCCTGTATTGAGAAAGTTTGGAGCTCACTCACTCGTCTTGCGGGGGTGAGTGCAAGCAGGAGGGCTGTCTTCCAAGAAAGGTAATTCAGGTCAGCCCTGTGAACTGGCTCAAAGGGATGCTTCATGAGCTGGTTAAGGACTGTGTTGAGGTGCCAGGGAGGAGGCAACATTCTCAAAGGGGGAAAAGTTCTGTAGAGTCCTTTTAAAAACTGTTTGATCAATCTGTGAGACCAAAGAGAAGGGCCAGTAGGAGATCATCTGTAACGAGATATCGCAGCCAAGTGGATCCTGATGGAAGCATGAGCAACGCCTGAGTTCCCCAGATGGAGAAGATAAGGCAATATTTGTTCCGGAGAGGAAGAAAAAGGATGTATATTTTGAAGCTTACACCAGATGCAAAATCTCTTCGATTTTAAAGAGTATGTTTTGTTGGTGCTATCCGCCTGTGCTCGAGCCAGGATGGCTCTACAGTCTGGTGGAATATTCAGATTTTGAAGTTCTCTAAACTCAGGAGCCAAGCGGTTAATTTGAGTGAGGCTAGATTCGGATGCTGGACTTGCTGGTTGCTCATCGTGAGGAGAGACAGGAACTGTTTCAAGCGTATGGGCGGCTCCAGAGATAGGCGTTGGAGTTCCGTGAACCAATGTTGGCGTGGCCAAGTTGGGGCTTCCAGAATGAGTGTACAAGGCTCCGCTTTCAACTTCCTGAGAACCCTGGGAATCATGGGAAATGGTGGAAAGGCGTATGCAAAGACGTTGCACCATGCGATCGAAAATGCATTCCCTAGGGACTCTTTCTGGGGATACCAACTTGCAAAGTGTGGGTATTTGGTGTTGAATCTTGTGGCGAATAGGTCGATCTGAGGAGTGCCCCAATACTGTTGTGTTTCTATCTAGGACCCTAATTCGATATTCCCGATTTATGCCCTTATATGGTTATAATAAATAATATCCATATAAAGGCATAAGACTCATATCCATATTTAGTAATAGCCCTTGCAGTCCAAATACGGCAAGGCTACTCCCCTAGACTCCTAGAAAGTACAACGCGTTCTTTAAACAAACCAAGCCTCCAGCAGCCCGGGAAATCCCCCTGCTCTTGTTTTGATTTGCACAAGAACTCCTAGAGTCCAGAAAGAACTGTTAGTTCCTAGTGACGTCTTATGTCCAACCTTACGTCAAACCCGGCACCTTTCAGGTATAAATATACCAACAGTGCCTTAAGCAAAGACACGGTGGTTTGGAGCAGAGTGGCTATCTACTTGCCCGGAAGCCCAGCTGATGCCAGAGCCCGAGGAAGCCGCCCCTCCCTTTTGACGCACTGAGAAAGACGCTGTCTTTTTCTCCAGCTGAGAAAATCCGGCTCCAGTGTTTCCAGTCACCCTTGCGGGTTGCTGGGATATCGAGTCCTGAGAGAGAGATACAAGACCTCCTACATTCTATTACCAAGGTACGGAGCTGACTAAACCCTTAAGAGAATTCTTGATTCAGATTCCTTGGCAAAAACCAACTTAACTTAAACTGCTACTTACCTACTCCTTCCCACGTATAAGGCTTAGGTCAGGTACACCGGGGTAGAGACGTATCTTAGAAGCACCAGTTGAGTACGTTAGTCAATGTTTATATGTATGTATATATTTTATCCATTTTAAAGTATCATATGTCTGAGAAACCATATCAATGCTTTTACAGTATTATTTCATAATACTCCTTTTACTGTACGCACTTTACTTTATGATAAGTATTGCAATTGTGGCAATTCATTTCTCTTGCATGAGAAAGAAGACTGCTCAATAAATAACACCTTTTATTGAAAACGCCCGTCTCTCTATTTCTCTGCACTCTGGTGAAACCAAGTACGCACGATTGACTGAGTGAAATAACCGTCTATTGTTTTCACACGACTCTAGAGATACATTCTTTATTTGGGGGAACAAAGTTGTCATGTTTATGCGGTTGTCAGAAACTAATCCCTTCTTGTCTAAATCCGGAGAGTTAACTCTTTCCTGAACATTAGAGAAAGTTTCTAGTGACCTCTGAGCTAGCTGGCAAAACTAATTAAGTCTAATATAGTCAGTAGAGACCTAGTTGACCTCAGTCCTATGTCTACACTGCTGTTTATATTATTACAATGCGCAGAGCCTATTGGGAATATAGGAACTACACTACATGGCGCCCCACGTGGGGCAAGGCGATAATCTAACGCAAGACATTAGAGTAACTCAGTCGTGCTTTTTCACACAGACCCTTTTCCCGTAAAAACTCCAATAGACGTCTGGAGTGGGTAAAAGGTTAAAATCCGCCGGAACTTAGTAGGAAGAGATTCCTATGTATAGTTTTTGGTTTAGTCAACGTTGAAGGATACAGTGTTCCAAAATATTGTGAACCTATTCTTTGTTTCCTTGAAACTTGATTTGCAACAAAAAATAACTTTCTGTCGGTAGAAATGGTGGAAAGTGACGATGAAACAGAGAGAGCTAGAATAGCCGCTCAGCTCTTAGTGGATGACACAACTCTCCAACAGAATGACCCAGATGCTTTAATCATCCCGGTAAATGTAAGAAGAACTATAACTAAAAAACTTATAGAAAATGGAGTATCACCACGAGGTGGTACAGTCATATTCGTGGTAGAAGCCCATGAATATCGGCAGACAGAGGTATTCTATTCATGGATAAACTTTCCAGCAGAAGTGACAATAGATCGCAAGATCCTGATGAACCTTCTGGAGACAGTGGACACGAATGAATACATTCAAGTGGAAACTGCAGACACCAGGGTTAGCAAACCTCATAAATTATACGAAATAACATTGGGTATAGAGGGGGACAAGACTAGGAAAGTAAGGGGTCTCTTTTGGGATAACCTTTCGAAAGGCTATGACATCCTTCTAGCTGAGAAAGACTGGCCACCAGAGTTTGTCAGGGAGTGCCCTCATGGCGAAGAAATGATTATGCCTGCCTTCTCAAATCATATTCCAATTCATAATATACATTGGCAAGAAAATGGGCAGTAGCCCAAGCTCCTACATTATATAACAATTATGTAGGATGGGATGAGGATTCTCCTCACCACAAAATCCAGTTAAAAAAATCAACCCACTGCACAAAGGCAGTACCCAGCTATACAAGAAGCTAAAAAGCAAGTCAGGGAGATCTTAGATCAACTTGAATATCAGGGGGTGATTGAAACATGCACCTCACAAATGAACAATCCTTTGTTTCCTGTCTCCAAGCCAGACGATTCATATCGTCTAGTTTTGGACTACAGACACCTAAACTCCTGTTGCAAGACATTTGCAATACAAAACTCACACAGTGCAGCACTAATGAATAACATTGTGCGCAAAAAATATAAAACAACATTAGACATCTCTAATGGATTCTTTTGTCAAAACATTGCACCTGAAAGCGGGTATTTGACCGCTTTCTCAATAATGGGGTCACAAAAAACACTTCTGTCGACTCCCACAGGGATTCAAGATCAGCCCAGGATTATTCTCAGCAAGGGTAACAGAGTTACTACAAATATATGATGATGAGGCATTATCTTATGTCGATGACATCTATCTCACAGATGATGACCTGGAGACTCACTTGAAAAGAGTGAACACCATAATACTTGGGTTCGCAGCTGAAGGGTACAAATTCAACTTTAAAAAGTCACGAATTGCTCATCTAACTGTCCTGTTTTTAGGATATGAATTATCAAGTGAAGGCAACAGCCTAGCAGACAACTTCTTAGAGAAGTGCGCTGTACTCCAAGCACCTAAAATGCTGAAGAACTTACAATCAATACTAGGTTTCCTGAATTTCGGAAGAACATACATTCTAAATTATGCAGAGAGGTTTAAACCTCTCTATGAATTAATAAAACCTGATTTCAAACCAATAAATTGGACTCAGAAACACACAGAAATTTTAAGATCATTGCAAATAGACATGTTAGCTAAAACAAAATTCCAAACTCGCGAAAACGTACGCAACCTTGTAATCCGAGTCATCCCAGGAAGATGCGGATTCACATACCTGACGTCCAATGAGGGAGAAACGGTACCAATAGCTTACAAGTCACACTTGTACACACAAGCTGAAATAAAATTCAGTTCTACTGAAAAGATTCTAATAGCGGTTCAAACTGCTGTAGCAAAAGAAAGAGCCCAAGGCAGGTGGATAACTGTTTTAACAGCAGAATCAGCCCTTGAGGCATTAACAAGCCCATGCAATTTGAATGCTGTAGCATTAGATCCAAAATGGATACAGTGGGAAAATTCTCTTGCTACAGAAGACTATTTTGACCCAAAAATGAAAAAAGTAGAAGATCTAGAATACGAACCAGAATATCCTCTGTCAATCGAAATTCTGCCTCTCGAACAGTATACATGTGTAATCTACATGGACAGATTTGCACAACATTACGATGTAGAGAAAAAATCCTACAACGCAGCGTGCGCGATTGTTAAAGGTCGCTGGCGCTTTGGTAAATTCAGACCAATAGTCACCAAAACTGAATCACTCAGAAACTGTTCAGCTCAACGAGCTGAAATCAGGTCTTTAAAGATGGCGCTTGAAAATGCCGATCGGGAATTCCCGACACTAATAGTGGGCGATTCGCATTTCTGCGTCTGGTCTTACAATAATGACTTGCAGAGCTGGGTTCAAAACAATTACAAAGATGACACAGGTGGCACAATAAAGCAAAAAAAGATTTTGGGAACAAGTAGTTCTTTTGCAGAAAGAACTACGAAAGACTCACGTGATACATACACTGAGTCATCAACGTGATGGCGTTCACATTGCATGGAATTCATTGGCTAACAGAGCCTCAGCGGAAGCAGCTCAACCGGCTTCCGTAGCTGCAAAAAAGCGTTCTAAAAAACACAGACGGAGAAACCATGCTGGCGGTAAAAGCGTCTTTAAAAGGCGACTATGCAGCATTACCTCTCAACTATCCACTCAGTAATACATACATAATTGATGCAAACTCCGTTCCTTTTGCTCAAATCCCTGGAGTGGGGGATAGAGTAATTCCAAACACGAACCGGAGAATCTTCTTGATTGAAGCGGCACACATGGGATTGGGTCTAAGGCACCAAGAGATCGTGAAATCTCTAAAAAAAAATTACAATCAGAATACTGGTGGCCGGGGATGAGCCTGCAACATTACAAATTTGCAAAGGATTGTCCAGACTGCAACAGAGATCGCAGTCGTGAACCGACCGGAGTATTGCCAGGACCCCTTTATTAGAAAGCATCAGGCTATCTATACGCAGAAATCCAGCCAGAGAAATGCGTTCCCATAATTTTTAAGACTAGATTCACTTAAAATGTAGACACCAGCGCTCGGCTGACGCCAGAACTGTTATACAAAGATTTGCGAGTCTTTATCGGCACATACGCAATTGGCATGCTACATTCTGACCAGGGTCCTGCGTTTAGCTCTCGGGCTTACAAGGAGGCCATGGCCAGCATGGACATTGGATTGAGGTACTCTTCTCCATTCCATCCTGAGGGAAATGCGGTAGTGGAAAGAAAAAAACGGGACATAAAGCAATCTATAACGGCGAGGGTATTAGGTTCGGGTGATGGGTGGGTCAAACATTTAACAAGTGTCCAACGTAGTCTTAATAATCTGCCAAGAAATTCTCTAAAAGGTCTCACTCCATACGAACTATTGTTCGTTACTAGAATGCACATTCAGGATATCAAAGACCGTTTGTCTGTTTTACAGGACTTAAATGAAACAAGAAGAAGTCTGAGTAATATAAAGTTAAAGCAACAGCCAACAGCCACTGAAGAAAAACCACCTGTCCCAGCAAGACCTGTCTGGATTCCAAAGATTGGGGATCTGGTCAGAGAAAAGATCGCGGTGAAGAAGGAATTTGGGCCTTCTTACAGAAAAGCAGTACCTGTCTTAGCTGTCAGCGGAAAAAGATCAGTAGTACTACCGCCCCTTGCTGGTAAAAAGGAGAACCGAGTTGTATCCATCGACCTGGTAAAACCACAATCATGTGGCCAATAATAAGTAGTAGGCCCAGTGGACTTCCAAGAAATAGCAGAAGACCAAATCTTGCTACAATCCAAGAGGTTCAAACTTAGAGACTAATCACATTTGATAAACCTGCAGTGAATAAAAAAGGACTATGCAACAAAGCCATGGAACTAGTGCCTCTGGAAACCCAAATTGCAACAGCTCGTCAAGAAACACCTGTCTACAACGATGTAGCCTCAGACTATGCTAATGAAACAAAGAAAGATCCAAAGACAATTGAAAATCATGAAGCAATTCCAACAATTTACAGAACTGCATCTGGCTACTTCATCAATTTCGATGACTTCTCCGAAGATCCAAGCAAGCATGAAGAAACACCAGCAACAAAAACTTTCAAAGACAAAGTAACTGAACTTTTTCACCAACTAAAAGAAACATATCTGATTTCACCATGGATTGAATTTTGGATTGTGTTAGGTGTACTTTTCCTCCTGCTTTGGCTCATCATGGTTTTATGTTTGGGAAAATTCATTGATGGAACATATAGTACAATGGACACAGCAAGTCAGAACATCAACTCGGTCCTAAAGCCTCACACATCCTCTCACATCGAGAAAAGAGAACTGTCATCAGTGAACATCACAGCCAATCCAATACCCGGTGGGGTGGCATGGGACAAAACGGATTATGAAATTTTTGGCCCGATTGAGCTCTTGAAATATCCACACCAGTTTAAGGTTTCCTTAAGTGACTTTGTGACACCAAGTACTTTCTCTGATGATTGGGACTTTGAAAACATTAATAATATGATGTCAGATTTACTAATGTCAGCAAAATGTATAGAACATGATTATTTACAGGGTTCATCAAATTATGAAGAGTTATATTGTTATAATCATTTTGGTGATCACTATTTGCATAAAACTGCTCAGCCTAGAAATGTTTTAACTTATAACCAATGGGAACATTGTCCAACTCCTGCTTTGGCTCATCATGGTTTTATGTTTGGGAAAATTCATTGATGGAACATATAGTACAATAGACACAGCAAGTCAGAACATCAACGTGATCCTAAAGCCTCACAGATCTTCACACATTGAAAATAGAGAACTGTCATCAGTGTCCATCACAGCCAATCCTATACCCGGTGGGGTAGCATGGGGCAGAACTGATTACGAAATCTATGGCCTGATTGAGCTCTTGAAATATCCACATCAATTCAAGGTTTCATTAAGTGACTTTGTAACACCAAGTACTTTCTCTGATGATTGGGACTTTGAAAATATTAATAATATGATGTCAGATTTAGTAATGTCAGCAAAATTCACAGAACATGATTATTTGCAGGGTTCATCAAATTATGAAGAAATGTATTGCTATAATCGTTATGGACATCACTATTTGCATAAATCTGCTCAACATAGAAATGTTTTTAATTATAACCAATGGGAACATTGTCCAACTCCGCCAAAAGGCAGCTCAAAAACATTTTATGAGAAATTCCAATACTTCTCAGGGTTTAATAGCAGTGATCCAGAAATGTTTTATTTCAAAATGTTAAATAAGACAGGAATGAAAACAATGTTGATGTATACTAAATTGATTTATTCTGAAAAGTTTTATGACAAAATGTCTACATTTGGTTATGAATTTTGGAAAAACAACATTGAAACAAAAACCATCTGGGGTTCAAAAGAATGGCAGGTACAAGGCCTAGAAGCATTATTTAGAGCCTGCATGATCCGAGAACAAATAATATTTCTGAATGACACAATTCAAGAAACTACTTGTCTTGGCCTAGCTAAGATAAAAGACTTAAATAAACTGTCTATTCAGAAGCCAATACCTAATAGTAATAGCACTACAGATGTTGAGATAGACGTATCTCACATTTTATACCAAAACAGAACAAATCCTGATTGGACAAAATGGTTGATCTGGCCCACAGACACAAATAACTGTCAAGATAGATTCCTGAACACAACACAGGGGTTAAAACAGAACAGGCCAGACCCTATATACTCCCAGAGACAACATCAGGGATAGTTACAACATACAGTGTAGGAAAACTATGCCTTGAATGGCTACAGAAATCCACACTGGCTGAAATGAAGCAACACTTGACTTTACTTAAAGACGGTGCTGACTTGCGTGATTTCATTCTGGGACCACGCAAACAGCGTCAAAAACGTTTCATAGCGGCCGGTATACACGCTGCATACAACGGGTTTGGAAAGTAACACAAATTGAAACGGCAGAAAAAATACGAGAAATTGATCGTATTCATTTGGAAAAATCACTTTCTGTAGTGGACAATGGGTTAATGACTCTGTCCTCCAGAATATATTCACTGGACAGCATTGTATCATCTGCTATTGATATAATAGAGCAGGACTTACTAATGTTACAACATGGTCAGTCCCAATTGCGTTCTACTGTACAACTGGGCTGGACGTTGCAAAATCTGCGTTCAGGCTACGTGCCATGGCGTTTAATCAACACAACGTCATTATTCTCTATCTTTAACCTTACTGATAAAAAAATCAGTTTGGCACAAAAAGGAGCAGACTATACGATTCTGAGCATTGAAAAACTTGAGAGATTACCATTGACAATGTCAGAGAGACCTGTCATTGAATGGATAATACACGGAACAATTACAATTCCGATAACAACTTTCCAGTTTAAATATTGCCAAGAGTATATACCAGCGGGCCAGTATGAAAGGTTGGGTAAAGGATACATCAAATCAACCTGGGATTTACCTTACACACACAAATGTTATAGTGAAGAGAAAAAGGAGGTATTCCTTAGTGGTAAAAATTGTAAAATATCACTAAGTGGTACACTTCTGTGTCAAGGTATTAACTTGCATGGAGCCTGCGAAGGGTCTTCAAACAACCTTTCATGTCACCTGCATGGCACTCCTGCAAAACAGATAGAGCCATTTTTCAGACAACTTTCGAACGGCAGTTATGTTCTAATAAGTGACCACAGCTGTTGTGGCATGGTGCCAAGAAAACCCTATCTCGTATCCGTCACTTCCAGGGTCATTTGCTGTATGCAAGTATTGTATCCACACAGCAATCCAGACATGGAGGCTGCGTTTTGGCCTTCTTTGAAGATCTCTTCTATTCGAATTGATACTTTAAGCAGAATGAAATCCATTCTTCTACAGACAACTGTGCCTTTAACCTCGTCCAAAGAGACGTCTGATCTGCAAGTTGCAAGGACAGCGGCAGAGATACATTCCCTATTATCAACAAATTGCCCCGTCCATTTCGTAGAAATGTTAAGTCAAATCTTAAACATGTCTGATACCAGTGGCATCGCACATGTATTTAAGACAGTTTTTTCGGGACTGTTAGCACCATTTGAAACAGTTCTAAGCATTTTCCTGAATTTTGTCCATTTGTTATTTGGCGGTCTGCCTCTACTTTTGGGACTCGTAGCAGGAATTTTATTTTTGATCCTTCTGCTCCGATATGGCAAGCCAAGCCACAGACAAGACTCCAGCAACGATGGGAGAAACGATCCTAGCTATACGCTACCGGGACCGCATCACTAGAGTCCTCGGATTAGCCCAGCTAAGAGATCTGAGTACAACTTGGTTTCTTTCATTCAGACCAATCTGGCAAGATTGCATCTTACCTGTGCTTCGATGTATGCTATGCGGAGAAGAATGCATGTTGGACGTCTGTCTTACACTACCATCAGCAGTACCAATGGATATAGATACCTTGCTAGGTCCGGTAACGACTCATGCATCGTGTTGTCCCCAGCGGTTACCTATTCTGATGACAGCATTCGTTGAGACTTCACCATTACGAGTAGGTGGCTGTGGAGTACGAGATGAAAGCAGCACCACACAGGTACAACCTTCTGTGAGCATTGCTGATCCTGACATCAATGATGGCAATCATTCTCCCATATGCACAATTTCGGCATTTTCGAACTTGGTCGAACTTTCACCTGATGTTGTAGACCAATTTTTTCCAAGCCTGTCTGATATGATGTTCTCCCCTGAACAACGAGAATAACTTTTGAAACAACGAGCACACAGCGTTCCCTGAACTCTGTATTTGCCCTTTAGTTTTTGATAAACACAGTTACTGAAAACATTTGGAACTATATTTCCCTTAAAAGCGAAATTATTTTTCTTTCACTTCCAAAATATTTACCCTTTTTTTGGCACATGGTAATCTGCTTAAAGTAGAACTATTCTTAGAGAACAGAGCTTCTATTTTAGGATAACTAGAGACAATATTTTACCTCAGCCTCTAGCACATGTACAGCATTTGTATAAATATGTAATGAAATGGTGTCGACCTTCTTTTCTGTATTTAGAGCCATTTCATGTGTAATTTTCGCAAATCATTCAGCTGATATATATATATGCATTTAACTGAATGATACCACTGCTTGAAAAACGTGCAGTACCAATACTCATTTTCGTGTATTTACCATATACCATTTCAAATGCGAATTATGTATTTTGGGGTGGGTTGGAAAACACACATGCATCGTTATATGTTTAATATTGCTTAGTTTTTAGTAATGATGGACATTAATACGAGGAATGGGTGTTGTGTTTCTATCTAGGACCCTAATTCGATATTCCCGATTTATGCCCTTATATAGTTATAATAAATAATATCCTTATAAATGCATAAGAATCATAGCCATATTTAGTAATAGTCCATGCAGTCCAAATACGGCAAGGCTACTCCCCTAGACTCCTAGAAAGTACAACGCGTTCTTTAAACAAACCAAGCCTCCAGCAGCCCGGGAAATCCCCCTGCTCTTGTTTTGATTTGCACAAGAACTCCTAGAGTCCAGAAAGAACTGTTAGTTCCTAGTGACGTCTTATGTCCAACCTTACGTCAAACCCGGCACCTTTCAGGCATAAATATACCAACGTTGCCTTAAGCAAAGACACGGTGGTTTGGAGCAGAGCGGCTATCTACTTGCCCGGAAGCCCAGATGATGCGAGAGCCCGAGGAAGCCTCCCCTCCCTTTTGACGCACTGAGAAAGACGCTGTCTTTTTCTCCAGCCGAGAAAATCCAGCTCAAGTGTTCCCAGTCACCCTTGCGGGTTGCTGGGATATCGAGTCCTGAGAGAGAGATACAAGACCTCCTACATTCTATTACCAAGGTACGGAGCTGACTAAACCCTTAAGAGAATTCTTGATTCAGATTCCTTGGCAAAAACTAACTTAACTTAAACTGCTACTTACTTACTCCTTCCCACGTAATAGGCTTAGGTCAGGTACACCGGGGTAGGCGTATCTTAAAAGCACCAGTTGAGTACGTTAGTCAATGTTTATATGTATGTATACATTTTATCCATTTTAAAGTATAATATGGCTAGGAAGCCATATCAATGCTTTTACAGTATTATTTCATAATACTCCTTTTACTGTACGCACTTTACTTTATGATAAGTATTGCAATTGTGGCAATTCATTTCTCTTGCATGGAAGTTATTTACACCTTTTATTGAAAACGCCCGTCTCTCTATTTCTCTGCACTCTGGTGAAACTAAGTACGCACAATTGACTGAGTGAAATAACCGTCTATTGTTTTCACACGACTCTAGAGATACACTCTTTATTCTGAGGGAGCAAAGTTGTCATGTTTATGCGGTTGTCAGAATCGAATTCCTTCTTGTATAAATCCGGAGAGTTAACTTTTTCCTGAACATTCGAGAAAGTTTCTAGTGACCTCTGAGCTACCTGGCAAAACTAATTAAGTCTAATATAGTCAGTAGAGACCTAGTCGACCTCAGTCCTACGTCTACACTGCTGTTTATATTATTCCAATGCGCAGAGTCTATTGGGAATATAGGAACTACACTACAATACGAGAAGATTTGGATGAGGATTCCTTGATCCAGTTCCCACTCGTGAGACGTTGTCTTCTGTCTGCTTAATGAGTCTGCGAGTACATTGTCCATGCCTGGGACGTACTCCGCCCGAAGCGTAATATTGTGTCCAATTAACCAGTTCCAGATTTTCTGAGACTCGTGAGAGAGTGTCAAAGAGCGAGTCCCTCCCTGTTTGTTGAGGTAGTGCATCGTCGTAGTATTGTCCGTACGGATGAGCACCAGTGAATTTTTGATCCATGTAAGAAAGGCTTGAAGTGCGAGGAAGACTGCCGTAGTTCTAGGAGATTGATATGGAGTCCTTTTTCTAAGGAGGACTACTTACCGCTGATCTGTAGCTCTTCAAGGAAAGCTCCCGAACCTTCCTAGGAGGCGTCCGTTGTGATGATATGCGGTGCAGCTGGAAGCAAGAATGGTAAGCCCTGAGAAAGGTTCTGAACCGACATCCACCAATGTAGAGCCTTGACCATCTGAGGAGTTACGTTTATGAGATCGTCGAAGGACCCTGTGCGTCGGACCCATTGTTTTGAGAGTGCCTCCTGGAGGGGGCACATCTGCAGACGACAGTGAGGTATCAAGAGGATACATGATGACATCATTCCTAGTAGGGATTTGAAAAGGCGGACCGTTAAGGTCCTCTTTGAAGCCAAAAGAATAGCCAGTTTGTTCTTTCTCTCTTGAGATGGAAAGGCTCTCCTCAGTCGTGTGTTGAGGATTGCACCTAGGAAATTGATGCGCTGAGAAGGTAGAAGGACTTATTTCTCCCAATTGAGCGTGAGTCCTAAAGGATTGAAACACTGCAGACAGGCGTTGGAAGATCTGGACGCGCCTTCTAAGGATGGAGCCTTGATCAGCCGTCCAGATATGGAAAGGCTTGATGATGGTGCCTAGTCGTCCAGATATGGAAAGGCTTGATGATGGTGCTGTCTGAGATATGCAGCTACTGGGGAGAGACACTTTGTAAAGATGTGAGGTGCAGACTTGAGCCCGAAGGGCAGGACGCAAAATTGAAAGTGTCTGCCTGCCACCGCAAACCTTAAATATTTTTTGGGGTTTCTGTGAATCGGGATATGGAAGTAAGCGTCCTGTAGGTCCAGGGACGTCATGTAATCTTCCCCCTTCAAGAGTTGTAAGACCTCCTGGACCGTTACCATGCGAAACGACTGCTTCTTCAGGAATTTGTTGAGAGCCCTGAGGTCCAAAATCGGTCTCCACTTTTCTCTTTTTTCTGAATTGAAAAGAAGCAAGAATAAAATCCCTATCTCTTATGCCCCTTTATGGAGCATAAGAGAGATTTCTCGGAGAAGCAGCCGTAGATTTTTGTGAAGCATAGGGCGGTGAGGAGTTTGGGGAGGAATATGTATGAATTCTAGAGAATGGCCGAATTGAACTAATTGTAGGACCCAACGGTCCGTGGTAATCTTCTTCCAATTTTTTAAGAAATGGGAAATCTTTCCTCCAATTTTTGATGATGGAAATGAGTCTGGGACTGGCTGAAGCGAAATTTCATTGTCTACGTCCATTGTTTTTTCGTTGGCCTTTACCACAAAAGGACGACTTGCCATAAGAAGATTGTTGGCTATATTGCTGGTGCTGTTGATACTGGGATCGACTCTGGCCTGAAAAAATATGAAGAACGGTATTGGTAGTTTCCTTGTAAGAGGACTGCCCTCTACCTCTGGACCCCCGAAAGGACTGCTTCTTTTACTGGAGAGTGCCCAATGCTCTAGCAGTGTCTGTGTCCTTTTTAATTGTTTGCAGCGCTTCATCAATCTGTGAGCCAAAGAGATATTGGCCATCATAGGGCATATCCAATATTTTTGTTTGTATCTCAGGACGAAAGGATGTTGCCCTTAGCCAACCTTGTCGTCGCAAGACAGCCGCTCCAGCCAGCTAGCGAAACCCTGTTGTAGCGATATCCATCGCACAGTCTATCTCTGATGCCGAGGTTTCACCCTCTAATAATATCTTTTTTACCTCTTCTTTTGATTAGTTAGGTAGCTCTGATAGATACGGGGCGATATCTGCCCATAGTTGTCTATTGTAGCGCCCCAAAAGCGCTAAGGCATTGGCCGCCTTCAACGTCACTGCAGACATTGAGGAGAATCGCTTCCCAATGTTGTCTAATCTTCTGCCTTCCTTATCTAGGGGTGCTGACAACGGGGCAGAAGGATTCCTGGAGTTCTTCTGAGCCGCCTGTGTAACAACCAAATCCGGTTTGGGGTGCCCTATCAAACAGGCTGGTGCAGTATTAGGTGCCCTATACTTTTTATCCAACGAAGCACTACCGGAGGCACAGAGGAAGGGTTCTGCATGACTTTAACACACTGCTCCCACAAGTATTCAATAATGGGTATTGATCTTACTGATTTTTTGAGAGGCTCTTTAAAATCATATAAAAACAGTCTTGTTCTTGCGAGACCAATGGTATCTTGAAAAGTTGAGCGGCCCTCTCAACTACATTATGGAACTCTCCAATGTCGCCTGGTGGTGAATCTGCGGGCGCAGGCACTGGAGACGCGGGAGAGGCAATGACATAATCATCCCAGTCATCGTGGATAGATTGAGTATATTGCAGTTCTCCCTCCTCCTGCTGTTCTTCCTCTTCCTCTTCCTCATCAGTAGTAGGAGGATGTGGTAGATCAAACCGTTCCGGCTGGATGCTCTAAGGTGGTGGACGTGGTCTTGGTGAAGGAGATACTGTGGAAGGTGGAGGGGCAGGAGACTCCGGAAACCTCTGTTTACAGTCTTGGATAAGGTACCTTAAGTCAGTAACTAAAGAAGTTGGAAGGAAAACCATAGGAGGAGGTGGTGGATGACATTCCTCTTCCTGATCCTCTTCTTCATCCGAACTCTGACATTTAACATGATGCTCGGAAGGGCTTGTAGCCGACTGAAACATTTCTCCTTCATCTGAATCCTCCTCCTGAAGAAGGCATGCTGGAGGCAGTGGCTGGTATCTGCTTGGCAATGTCAAAGCTAGCGTCAGCGCCTTCTTTGTAATCCTCAGGCGCACATATGTGGTTTGTGGATGAGCCCGTCGACGGTGTGGTCGTCGACGTTGGAGTGTCGACGGGTATTGCCGCCAGAGGAGTCATAGTCGACGGGGCCATCTTCGACGGTGTCGACATCGACGATGGTGACTTGGTCGTCGAGGTCGCCGCCGATGCCGACCAGCCCAGCGTCGACGGGTGCTTTGACATCGATGGTGTTTTCTTGATGGTTATCGTCGACGACACAGTTTTACCTGCTGTTGACAATGGGGTCATAGTCGTAGTCATCGACGAGGAAAATGACAATGATGCCGTCGGCGTAGAAACAGTCGTCGTCGTCGATGTTGATATATATGATGCAGTAGACCTAGCTCTCCTCGACGATGAAGACATCGTCGATGATACAGTCGTCGACGGAGAGGAACTAGGCTTTTTGAAGGTGTGAACTTCCTGAGAGGAAACCTTGGCAGACGTTGCCTTGGAGAGAGCCTCTGAAAACTTCTTTGATGTCATTTTTTGAGGAGGAGACGTAGGACTAGGGGAAGCCACCCTCGGTCTCTTTAGAGAAGATTTGTAGAGACTGAGGAACCTTCACTTTCCTCAGAAGATTCCAGGTTGTCCCTGTCTATCAGCCTCTGGAGCCAAATTAAGATGCGTCCCTCACGATCTTTGAGGGTTTTAGTGGAAAAGGTACGACATACCTTACAGTCTTTGGCAGAATGGTCCGGATACAGGCAATACAGGCAATCTTTATGCTGGTCATCAATATGCAGCCTTTTCTTTCCACATGAACCACAGGATCTAAAAAGACCCTTCTTTGGTGTTTCAGCCATAATGATATCAGCAAACATAGATGGATCAGAATAAAATACTCAAGAACACTGGAAACCAATTGTGAAGAAAAAACTGAGCAGAGCTCAGGGGAGACTCCCTTAGCCCAAAGTGCGGTAGACAATCTGAGGGACTGAGGCTCCTTCCAGGAGGGTTCTAGAGAGAGGTGAAAGCTGATTGGCTCTCTTCTAGAGTTTGGTCCCTTTCTACAAAAGGACATGGATAGTTCTCTAATGTGAGGCCTTTGGGCCTAGTTATCTATATGTCTATGGGACATTACTTTATTTATGTACTGGGACTCCCATTCCGCCAACGGGGAATGATTCAGGCATGTGAATCTATGAAAGACACCCCTAATACTGGATAACCTATAAGTCACCCCTAAGTCAGGCAATTCAATCCTGAAGGCATGGAGCTGGGTCCTAAGTGTGAGGGTACCTCTGCATGTTCAGGGTCCCCCTACAAACTTTGGACTCCATTCTCCCGGGTTGTAAGTGCATCAGCCATTATAACATATAGAGTGACCATGCGTCAATACGTGATGACCATCACTAAACTGGTTGTGAGGAACCCTGTCAAGTTTGGTATCAAACATGTTGGAATTATACCGCCCACACCGTAAACGGTGCGGGCGGTATGATTCTATGCACTGTAAACCTCCTCCAGGATGCCCTCTGTGCTCCCGGTACCAGTCTTCCAGAAGGGGACATCAAGCTAGGGCTGCTGCCGACCAGAGACATGTTTCTGTGCTCCTGCTGCAGAGCCAAGCTCGAGCAGGGAAATGGAGAACAAAAGATATCCGGTCACAGAGAGGTGTGACCACCTCCCAGACAGGGTTTAGTGTACTGGAGCAGGGTGGGGGCACTTGCCAGCGCCACTGGCACTGCTTGAAGTGCACATTTGGTGCCCTCCTTGCATACTCCAGTTCAAATCAATTCAGTGAGCGTTGGCTCCTGCTCAGGCATGAAACTGGACAAAGGACATGGGAGTATTCTCTTGGGGGTCTTCTTTGGCTCCAATGAGCTTCCCTGCTTGACTTACCTGCTTGCGGTGAGTCACTTGGACCTTGGTGGTTCCAATACTGCCCATTTTTGTTCTTCGATGTTGTTTGTGGCTGCCAAGGCTTGTTGGTGCCCCTGCCGGGCGCTGACCCATGGGCTCTCAACATCCGACTTGGGATATCTCATGAACGACTCTTGATCATCTACAGTGTCACCTGGTCAGCACAGCTCCAACTTCAAGGGCATCCACAACCTCTCCTGCATCTCCGATAACGGTGGGCATTCGTCTTCCGTACCTCCTGGTCACTCCTGGGTGGCATAGACTCTGTACCCTGTGCTTGCAGGTACTTGTCATCTCGATTTCACCTCCGGGTTCCACTGGACTCCTCCATCTTCTTCTCCAGTGGCATCTATCCTGTAGTCCTCCACTGTGGCCTACGTCAGTTTCCGATGTCACTTGACACCTATGCACCCGGCTTCCCTGGTGCAGGTATCCTGGTTCCTGGGGTATCCAGAGGTGGGGTGTCTCTCCAACCTTCCATCTGCCACAGGATTTCGTCAGAGTCTACTGGGAAGGGTCCTTCTTCTTTAAAATTTCAACTGCGACTTACCTATTGACTGACATGAGTTGTGGTTCGCATTCCACTATTTTAGTATATAGTTTGGCCTCCCCCTGGAGACCACTGTGTATTTGTGCTACTTACATGTTCTATTGCCTAAGTATTGTGTGTATTATGTTTATATCTCCGGGTAGGAGAAAATACATGGAGTTTGCAGTACTCCTATAGCTTTCGCCGTCACAGTGCCCTTTTTTGATATTTCGAATGTAGAGTCCACCTGAGGACCGAAAAGCGGTTCCTTGTCAAAGGGCATGTTTAATACAGCCTGCTGGATCTCAAGTTTAAACCCACAGATTGTGAGCCAAGCATGATGCCTAAGTAGGAATAGTTTCTTACCTGTAACTCCAATTCTCTTGCAGGGGCATTTCCATGATAAGTTATAAGCACTTGAATAGTCCCGCCCACGTGCCGGAACCCCGGAGCACTTCTTTAGATATATCTTTTTAAGTGGATATTTTTCACCTTTCTTCAGGAAGGCCTGTAAAAGACACTTAAGATTTAGAAAAGACAATAATGCAGCCTAATTAAATAGGCTACAAAGGCCACAACTTCATCTTGAAGTGAAAAAGATGCCAGAATACTATGTTTTTGTCAATTTTTTATGGTGTTTAACCTTTTTGCTGCTGCGCGAATTCAGGGCGCGGGCGGGGCTAGGGGGTGGACGTGGTGCTCCCGTACTTATGACGGCTCCACGCCTTCATGAGTCACGGGCGGCATGTGCTCATGAAGGCGTGGAGCCGTCATGACCCCACCCACTCACTAATTCACCCGCACAGTGCCGCGTGGGCGGAGGGGCAGTTGCATTACAGCTCCACGCCGTCATGAGCACACGCCGCCCGTGACTCATGACTGCGTGGAGCTGTCATGAGCACTGAAGCGGCTAACACTCAGAAAAGCCCCCTTCACAAAACTCCTTTTTCATGGTTGAGATGCAAGGATGGGACAGAGTAGACCCCATAGGCTGCTATTATATGTCTTAAACTAGACACTGTGCCTTTAAGAAAACTCAGAGACCACCAGTCAGTGGCAGTCACTTAAGTTCTTTTTTCCGGCTCCTTCTAACAGGACCCGAGAGCATTGAGCTCTACCAAATGTATTTTCTTTTCATCAAAAATCTCTTCGGGAGTTTAACTCTAAGTGTTTCACTCGACGTCTTTGGTTTTCTTTACCTTTTTCTGTCTTTTTCTGACAGCAATTACCACAGTTTCTTTCAAAAATGCCACCTCTTTTGATAGGTGTGCAGACTGTGGAAGAAGAAGGCCAAATCTGACCCTCATAGAGTATGTGTTATTTGTCTACCTGCTACTCACCTTCCTGACTCCTGTTCCGTCTCCAAAACCTTTTCCATGCGTACTCTGCATGACAGGGAGTCATCAGATGGGGCTTCAGGGCGAGGATGGGACAGAGCAGTTCCCATAGGCTGCCACTATATGTCTTAAACTAGACACTGTGCCTTCAAGAAAACTCGGAGACCACCAGTATCCCAAGATGCACAGTCAGTGGCAGTTACTTCAGTTGTTTATGAAGGCAATGAGAAGTGAATGACTATTTTGAAAAAAGGATAAGTCTGTCTATTTCACCGGAGAGGAGGGAGGGTTGCTTATGACTTATCATGGAAATACCCCTGCAAGAGAACTGGAGTTAGAGGTAAGAAACTATTCCTTCTCTTGCAGGAGATTTCCATGTAGAGGCACAAGCACTTGAATAGACTAGCACGCCCATCCCTACATGTAGACGCGGTGGAAGAGACAGAGAGTTAAACTGCAGTTTTAAGCAAAGAGATTCCTAAGGGAAGCTGGTCCTACTTGAGCATCTGCCTTGGCATTAGAATCTAGGCAGTAGTGTCTTGTGAATGTGTGGACTGACTTCCAAGTAGCAGCCTTACAAATCTCCAAAATGGGAACATTACAAAGAAAAGCGGCAGTAGCTGCCTTCCGCCTGGTAGAACGAGCCCAAGGCTTACCAACAAGGGATTTGTCAGCTTTCTGATAACAGAGCAAAATACAAGAAACAATCCATCTGGAGATATATAACTGATCCTCTCTCCTTATATCTTTAGTTTTTTTCCAGATAAAATTTCAAATCCCTTCTTACATCCAGAGAATGAAGCAATCTCTCCGCTGAAGAGGATGGATGTTGGAAGAAAGTGGGTAAGGTAAAAGTTTGGGTTACGTGAAAAGCCAAAACTACCTTGCGAAGGAATTTCAGATGAGTCCTCATAACTACTTTAGATGTATGAAAAACTGTATATGGTTCTTGACAGCAAAGTGCCTGAATTTCACTAACCCTGTGGGAGTAGGTATGAGAGTTACAAAGAAAGCTGTTTCCCAGGATAAATGCTGAAGAGTAGCCTTATGGATGGGTTTAAAGGGCTCTTGCATTAAACGAGAAAGCACCACATTATGCTCTCAAGGAGAAGGACTTCTAATGGGAGGAAAAACTTTTTTCAAACCCTCCAAGAAATCTTTATTAACAGGAATTCTGAAAAAGGAAGATTTTTTAAGGGCATTTAATATAAGCACTTAAAGCTGTCAAGTTTGGAGGTCAGATTGTACTAGATGAAGCAAGTATGGAAGTGTGACATCTTCCTGGCAAGAGGTAGGGTCTTCATTCCTCGATGAGCACCAAATACAGAATCTCTTCCATTTGTGAGCATAAGCAAAGCATGTGGATGGCTGCTTAGCTTCCTTAAGAATGTCCATGCAGTTTTGAAATAAGTTCAAGAGTCCATACTGCACTAGCTCAGGAGCCATGCTTCCACATTCAAAGCGGAGAGGTTGGGGTGTACCATCTGACCTCCGAACTTTGTTAGTAGCTGTGTTTTGCATGGCAGTCTTAGGTGAGGACGGATTGACTGGTGAAGGAGGTTTGTGAACCATCATTGGGGTGGCCATTCCGGGGCTTTGAGAATCATCTTGGCCCGTGATTGAGAGAGCTTTATGAGAACTGCCGGGATCAGGGGAACTGGAGGAAAGGTGTAGAGAAATCTGCCTGACCAGTTGATCCATAGGGCATTCCCCAGGGCTCCTGGTTGGTAGAAGCTGGAGGCAAAGTTTTGGAATTTGCTGTTTTCTGCGGTGGTGAAAAAATTGACCTTCGGAGTACCCCATTTTTAGGTTTCGCATGGCGTCCGCTGCGCAGCAGCATTCGCCCAGGCGAAATCTTATGTCAGAACAGTACGGGAGCTTTGTCCCGCCTGCTCTTCCATTGGCTAGCTCCATAAATGTAGGCTAGCCATTGGAAGAGCGATCTGTCTGTCATTGCTGGAGCAGATTGGTGGGGGTTCCGGCGATTTTTACTCATCCCGCCACTTTGCGATCGTCATGCGGCGGTGGGCGGTTGTTTATTTATATTTTTTTCTCGGCAATGCGGCTGCCATTTTTTCGTGGAGCTGGGGCTGGCGGGTCGATCTCCATGGAAGTGGACGCTCCTGGCAGCCTCTCTCTCCACATAAGCACGCTGCATGCGGCCTCTCTCCCTCCACATAAGCACACTCCAGGCAGTCCCCTCTCCGCGGTATGTGAACTCCTTCCGTATTGCCCACTCCGTCCTCTGTCAGCTCCCTGTGAGGTTCCGTGGTTTTCGGGACCAGACTCCATTTTGTTTGCGTTGTTCATAACGCCATTTTGTGTTGCCCTCACGTAGGTCGTGGAGGTAACCGAACAAACAAAGTTGCATGGGCCTCATTGTTCATGTATGCATTAAACAGGCCCTTTTCTGACTTGTGAGTGAACTGTAGGACGCTGACCTCTTCACCTGAAACTGACCCTTCACAAAGCCAATTTCTCTGGGTGATCGTTGTCTGAGATTCCCAAT
This sequence comes from Lissotriton helveticus, assembly GCF_964261635.1. NCBI lineage: Eukaryota > Metazoa > Chordata > Amphibia > Caudata > Salamandridae > Lissotriton > Lissotriton helveticus. The sequence continues at coordinate 1,670,682,848 of NC_136069.1, read as the reverse complement.
CAATGTTCAGGACCTCGTTAACTTTTAGTTTCCTTGCACATATCTTATCCCAATCAGCATCTGAATTGTTTCTTTCCTTACGACTTTTCATTACATGGGTTGTGCTTTTCAATTATAAATTTGTCCGGCTTGCAAAGATTGAATTTGGGACAGTCCTAATATTTAACTTTTGGGTTGGGTTACTGTAAATTGGGTTTTTGTTAATGTGATACTCAGTTAGAAAATTTGTTCTATTGGTCAGAATTTTGCGCAGTGGGTGTACATTTATAATGAGAATATTGTGTATAAAAGGTGATGTCTTGCTCTATGAAAATTGAACAGTTTCTTGAGTTGTACACCGTGTTGTATTGCTGGGATTACTGTTACTAGCTGGAGCTAATAAATTTGATCTCTGACGGCACCTAGAAGTATTCCGTGTCTCTGTTTGCCAACACAGGAGAACCCGAAGACTTTGGGCGTGTCCCTGGCGCCGCTGGGTTCTAAAACCCGGTTCTTCAGTTGGCGCCCAACGGTGAGGCGACTTCAGCGGTACCGGTCCAAGCCCGAGGATCGTGAGGAGCCACGTGAGGAAATTCTGGAGGAAGGCCGCCACTTCATTGACCCCTGCATGTCGACGTGGACCGAAGGTCTTTTCTGCGAGGTTTCCCGCTTTCCAACGGCTACGAAGGACTGCTGCCCTGACTGTCACCCTCTCTTGGACCCTTAATTGATCTTTTGTAAAGCGAGACATTAGACGGTCTTCTGGAGGCGTGACAGATATTTGGTTAAGTATAAGTGGGTCGCTCCCACGACTTTGTTTTGGTTCTTGGTTTTGTTTGATTTGATTTTTGCAAAAATCGAAGCCGAGGGGCTCGTATATTTACGAGTGTATCGATAGTTGATAACCCCTTGAAGTTTGAAGCTAGATTAGTGAGCTATAAGATGCCTGGTCTTAGCAAAATTAGGAAATGGTTTAGTTGTGGTTGCAACAGGGATTCCCGATTGGAGGATTCGTGTCCGATACCTCCGGTTGGAACTCCGACTTATGAGCTCTATTCAAAACACGGAGTGGGTCCTATTACTTATAATGAAGTGTGGGTCCGCTATACTAAAAAAGATGGTGTTTTACGATGGCCCCAACATGGTAGTTTCGCATTAAATATTTTAGATAATCTGGAAGTTGCGCTATTTAAGAAGAAAGCCCGGCCGGCAATGTTTGACTCTTTCCGCCTTTGGCGAAAGGAAGCCAAACAGCGAGAAATTAAGCAGGCAAAGAGAGATAGGAAAGATAAGAATATGTCAGTACTACAAGCTGCTAGGCAGTTTAAGTCAGATGAGGAAGATCGAGTGTGTGAAGTTTTAGATAGACAGCGTTGCATGGCCATAGATAAATGTTATCCGGCCTTGCCGTCTTCTCCTCCGAAAGTGATGGAAGACCCTGAAAAAGATCCTTTGATGTCTCATTTACTGAGATTGCCACCCCCTTATGTGCAGGGTGCTACTGCGCCTCCATTACCCCCAGTTGTTCCACCCTTTTTTGTTCAACCTCCTGCTGTTGTTCAGCCACCCGGTGCTCCACAGATGGTTTTGCCTCCTACTGCGCAACCCACTCTAGGGTCGCAAGCTTTGCTTCCAGCTTTGCCTCAAACTCCTTTGCCTTCTGCTTCTGCATCTCAGACTCCTACTGTTCTTGTTTCTACTTTGTCTCAAGATTTTAACTTTCCTGTTTTTACGCCTACTTCTTCCCCTTCTGCTCGAAAACGAATGACAGAAACTGTTGTTAATCTGTTGTCTACATTGTTTGGGCCACTGAGTATGACCCCTGTTTCAGAACGTAAGCAGAGTTGTAGTCAGCTTCCTAGTTCCGAAGAGCAAGCAGTGTTGGATCTGTTGGCTCGTAGATGGATTTTAAATGCTCCCAGGTAGAATTTGCCAGCAGTTATGGATGTTTTCTTTCAATGGGAGCCGCCTAAGCAGAGGTATGTTTTTAATGTAATGTGTGCCTTATTGCTGCAGGAATGGAAAGATAATGAGTTGGGTCCGATTCCGCAGGAAGCGCTTGATGTTCAGTTAGAGTTTGCTAAAGGGACGATAGTGGAATCTGATGTTACAGATGCTGTAGAGACGATACTTGCTTTCCGGTCTAGGTTACCGCCTTAGCCATTGTATGAACCCGATCCTTCTGTTAGGAGGAAAGTGAAGCAGTATCCTATGAGAAAGGTTCCCCCTGTATGGAGAGAGGCAGTTCAGGCTGATGTCGGTTTGGGTATTCAGGCTGCAGAAGTCCATTTTCAGCGAGTATGGGTACATGTTCCTTGGAAGAGAGCAGAGGTCTTGGCTCTTAAGCAGACATTACCTGACCCTCGTAAGAATCCTGCTGGTTATTACAAGGAGTTGTCCCAGACAGTTGAAGCGTGTATTATGAATTTAGCTGACATAGATATGTTAATGGGTAATGTAGTTCCTCAACCTTTGTGGGCGAAGATTCGTCATGAGAATCATGCGGCAGAATTAGGAGATACGTGGGCTAATATTGTTGCTGCAGATGGTCGACAGGTAGGAGGTGCCAAACCTGAGCCTTTAGTTGCAGAATTACCTGGTAGGATTATTAATCTAATGAAAACTATGATGCCTGCTTTACGAGTGAATTGGGACAAGTTAGCAGCATGCAAACAAAAGAAAGACGAGAGTGTGTCTGATTTCTTCACGAGGTTTGAAGAAACGTTTATCGATCATAGTGGTCAGGACATGAGTACGGAAGGTGGTCAAAGGTTGTTTGTGGACAAATTTGTCTTTAATTTGCTTCCCGAACTTTCCAATAAGTTAAAGGACTCTGAGAGTTCATGGGCTGTTTCTTCGTCGGCCCAGATATTGGCTACTGCACAATATTATGAGAATAGGGAGAAAGATGAGAAGGATAAAGCAGAGAAGAAAACTAAAGATTTAAAGACGAAGGTTCTTTTGCAGCAAGCTTATCCGCCTCGTCAGAATCAGCCTCAGTTTCAGCAACCTCCACAGTTTCAGAGATTGTTACAGAAGCTTGAGCCTTATGCTCCGCGATTCTTCCCTGGTCCTAATCAATGTGCTAATTGCAGAGAGGAAGGTCATTTTAAGAATAGTTGCCCGGCTTTGTTACAGCGTGCGAATGGCGTATCTGGTCAGCGAGGTCGTGGTGGTTTCCAGCAAGTTCCTAGGGGTAGGGGACGTGGTGTGTTACCCCAGAATGAGCGTTCCTCTTCCCTTCAGATTTCTGCGAATTATTTTGACAGACAGAATGTTCCGAGTGGTCAGTCTGCACAGTACTATGTTGATGATTATTATGTCGAGAGTGAGAGTGCTGTTTATAATGATAGTTAGGACGGCCATGGGCAAAAAGAGGGAGTAGTGTCAGTTCCAGTAGACCAGAGTGGACCTTATGTTGAAGTGACTACATCAGGTGTGACAGAACCTTTTCTTTTGGATACTGGTGCGACAAAGAGTTCTATTATGCACTCTAAACTTCCTGGCGCACCTTTGTCCGGCTTGACCAATGTTTCTGTAGGATTTTCAGGCGCCCCAGTTTGTAACCCGATTTCTAATCCTTTGCCCCTTTCTATTGGCCCTTGTGAATTGGAAGCTCCTCTTATTTTGACGACTGGTTGTAATGAGAATCTGTTGGGTTTGGACTTGCTGAAAAGATTGTATGCAACATTACATTGCTCTCCTTCGGGAGTACAACTTACCCTAGGTAAGAAAGTGATTTCTCCGATGTATGTGTCTAAAAATTGTCTTCCATTGGAATTGCGTTCTCTTCCTGATACACTTTGGGCTACAGGTCCTAATGATGTTGGTCTTTTGCAGATTCCACCTTATGTTGTCACCCTCAAATCGAATGCTAGGATACCTCGTATCCCACAGTATAAAATATCTAGTGATGGCGAGAGAGCTCTATTAGCGATTGTCTATGATCTCGTTGAGAAGGGTGTAGTTGAGAAAACGAGAGGTAATGTGTGTAATAGTCCGTTTTTGCCTGTCCTTAAGCGTACTGATGCTTCTCAGCCACCTGTGTACAGGTTTGTTATTGACCTTCGAAAGGTAAACAAGATTGTGGTGCCACAGTTTCCTGTTGTCCCTGATATCACTGCTTTGTTGACTCTGATTCCTGCTTCGGCAGCCTGGTTTTCTGTTATTGACCTGAAGAATGCTTTCTTTAGCATTCCGATTGCTGAGGAGAGTAGGGATATTTTTGGCTTCTCTTTAGGAGGACGAAGCTTCCGGTTTAAGAGAGCTCCCAAGGTTATTGTGAAAGTCCCTCCATTTATAGTCAGGCGTTGAAAACTCAGCTTGATAGCTTTGTGTTGCCTACTGGTGCTACTCTTATCCAGTACGTTGATAATCTGTTGGTTGCCGCTGATGACGAAGAGATTTGTAAAGAGGCTACTCTTTCTTTGTTACGACATTTGTCTGACCTTCATCATAAAGTGTCACCTTCCAAGTGACAGTATTGTCGACAAGAAGTAACCTACTTAGGTCATCTCTTGTCAAAGGAGAGAAGAAGGTTGACCCCAGAATGAATTCAAACGATTGCGCAAATGAGTGTACCATCCACACAGAGAGAAGTGCGTGCTTTCTTAGGTATCACCTCCTATTGTAGACAATGGATCCCTAATTTTTCCCTGCTAGCGAAACCTCTGTTGGCGCTGACTCTTAAAGATACTCCGCATCCTCTCCCTTGGTCTGATGAGTGTCAGAAAAGTTTTTCTGAATTACGTGATGCATTGTGTTCGGCTCCGGTATTGGGTACTCCTGACTACAGTAAACCTTTCACGTTGTACGTTCACGAGGGAGAAGGTTGTGCATTGTCAGTGTTGAATCAATAGTTCGGAGACAAGCAACGCCCATGTGCGTATTTTTTAGCGACGTTAGATCCGGTAGCTAAAGCGTTGCCGAGTTGTCTGAGAGCTACAGCGGCAGCGGCTGTTTCTATCCGACAGTCTGCTCATTTGGTATTGGATAATACGTTGATTGTGATGGTCCCACATGCAGTGGATACTTTATTAAACAGGACCAAGACACAGCAGCTTACTAGTGCACGTCTGTCAGGTTATGAGTTGACTCTTTTGGCTAGCCATGTTCACATTAAAAGATGTAATGTATTGAATCCAGCTACGTTGTTGCCAATTTCTGTAGAGTCAGATGCTCAAGAACAGCATGATTGTTTTCTTCGTACAGAGGAAGAAACGAAAGCTAGAGTTGACCTAAAAGATACTCCTCTTGAGAATGTTGATGGTACCCTATGGGTAGATGGTTCGTGTTTTAAGCTTCCGAATGGTGAAACGACTGCAGCATATGCCGTCACAACTTTACATACAGTTGTTGAGACAGCACGCATAGCACAGAATTCTGTGCAAGCAGCAGAGTTGATTGCATTGACACAAGCGTGTGTATTGTCAGAGGGAAAGCGAGTGAATGTTTATACTGATAGCCAGTACGCATTTGGTGTTGCCCATAGTTTTGGACGTTTGTGGAGAGAAAGAGGATTCCTTACTTCCCATGGCACAAAAATTCAGCATGGGCAGTTAGTGAATGAACTTTTGGAATCTCTTGCTCTCCCAAAGCAGATTGCAATTGTGAAGTGTATTGTGCATAATAAAGTTGTGGACGATGTAGGTCGAGGGAATGCGTTTGCGGATGAAGTTGCGAAGGAAACGGCGAGAGACATGATGAGCCATATGTTTGTGGCAGGTCCTGCAAGATGGGTTGTGGAAAGTGGAATGTGTGAAGACACAATAGAAAGTGTGAAGATGATTCAGGCTGAAGCTACGGAAAAAGAAGTGAGTATGTGGAGAGAGAGTACGGGTATGTTGGATTCGACGGGTTGTTGGGTTGAGTTGTCACATTAGTTCGAAGGGAATATGCAAGTTGTTGGCTCCAGTATGGCAGAATGCTGGAATTCCTAAATGTGCTGAGAATGTTGTGAAGCATTGCATGATTTGTCTGAAGTATAATCCTGGCAAGGGTACTCCAACTCCAGCTGGTCATTTTGCTCCTCCGACCTATCCATTTGAAGTGATACAGCTAGATTACATTCACATGGAGAGATGCAACAATCTGAAGTATGTCCTTGTGGTTGTTTGCGCCTTTTCCAGATGGATAGAGGCCTATCCCCTAAAGGATAATACTGCCTTGTCTACAGCTAAGGTTTTGCTCAAAGAGTATTTCCCTAGATTTGGTTTGCCGAGAATTGTATGGTCGGACAATGGGAGTGAATTTGTGGGTCGAGTCATGAAGAAAGTGTGTATTGGATTAGGGATAAATCAGAAGTTCCACGCTGCAAATCACCCCCAGTCAGCAGGTCTTGTTGAATGCTATAACGGCACATTAAAGCTGAAACTCGCTAAGATTTAAGCGAGCACTGGTTTTACATGGCCGGATGCCTTGCCGTTGGCTCTTTTGTCAACAAGGACGACAGTGCATTCTCGTGTGGGACTTAGCCCATACGAAATAGTTTTTGGTCGTCCAGCGAATGTTTGGGGTGTGCCTCGTCCTACAAAATACAGTGACCTTGAGTACCCTATGTTGGTGGATTACTTACATGACTTGACTGCTAAATTACGTGTTCTGCACCAACAGGTCTATGACAGTTTGCCGACAGCTACTGCAGATCCAGGGCACACGATCCAACCTGGTGATTTTATCTTGGCGAAGAATTTTCAGCGATCCAAGAATTTGGAGCCGAGATGGACTGGTCCCTATTTGGTATTGCTGGTCACTATTACTGCTGTTAGAGTAGCTGGTAAAAAGAACTGGGTGCATGCCACCCATACGAAAAAAATTCTGATGCCTTTACCGTATGATCAGTGGGTGAGGGATGGTATACCTGACACAGATTGTGAGAAAGTCCCTAGATTTGTGCCTTTTAGTGATGCACATTTGACAAGGACTCAGTCGGAACTCGAGGATGATGATGTTCTGCAAGCTGCGGTGCCTCCGTCTCTGAGACTCGACACGACTAATCCGGAACTCCTCTTTAAGGATCAGACTGTGCCTGGCAAAGAGCGCTACAATCTGAGATCGAAAAAGGACGTTTGAAATGGACAAATAAACCTGATCTTTTTTATTTAGTGAATTACACCTTGTCAGATCAAGAGACTTTTTTTACTTTTTCTTTTTCGAGTCACCATCCGGACTCAGCTGCAGGGTCATGGTATAAGTTCTTAAGGGGTGAGCCGCGTATTGACACAAGGTCTGTGGTTTAGGGTCGTAGTACGATCTTGACGCACACTTAAGTGAAGAAGGAAAATTGCTGTGAGCAGCACGTTAGAGGATGGAGTCTTTTGAGTCCGACAAGGGTGTTAAAAGAGTTGATTTTAGAGTGCAAATGTGTATATTGGTTCGTAGCAAATGTTTTTTAATAATGTGTTTTCTTATGCTTTTGAACATTACATTGGTTTGTGTGGGTTGGATTTACATGCATCACAACAGACACTTGCATCTACCTCCCAACCTACTCTTTCTTTTCCCACTGTTTCCCCACATGAGTTTCATACGTTGCCTGAACATGAACAGACACGAAGATTAGAATTTGTGAACAATTCGTTTATACAGATGTTACATCAGCATCAGCTAGTTGTAAATACCACGAATTGTTGGGTGTGTGGTCTTATGCCACATACGACTGATAAGGGAATGCCATATTTGGTTTTACCTTTTTCGCCTAATGGGTCAGTATGGGTACTCCAGTCAATGTTTATCTATGCAAATGAAGCATCTCCTGTATGTTCTGTCAAAGATAATGCGAATAATAATGCCTTGATACAGGGAATAGTAGATATGGTCAGAGATATTGATGCATATAATGCTATCCCTAAAAATGAGGTACGAGCATATGTTGGTTGGAACAAGACGAGATATAGTATTAGTCTAACAGAGAAAGAGAGACAGAAAAGGTCTCCTATTTGGATTGTACCCCACCGAGGTCATTTTTGTCTTCAAGGTAATGGTCAGAATCCGAGAGCTCAGCTTGGTAAGAGTGTGTGTGTTCACACCTATATCTATATGTCCCAGAAATCTCCACCGTTCGTGCCAGCTAAAAGCACGTATTTTGTTTGTTATGACAGAGCATATACATGGTTGCCTTCTGACTTTTCATTGCAGTGGCATTTTTGCTTCCCCCTACATACACAGCTGCTTTCAACTACCATAAGACAAGATATGGTAGAGGTGTTATCAATGCGAAAGACACTGCCGCACAAGAAGTTGGAGACTTCTTTAAGGGTTTCCTGCCCTTTTGGGGTCCTATGGCTAATAGTAGGACAATTCATCAGCTTACGAGAGTGGTCGAGGCCACTATAAATGAGACTGCAGGTGTCCTTAGCAATATTACAGCCGAGCTTCAAGAGGATCGCCTTATGACATTACAGAACCGCTTTGCTTTAGATATTATACTTGCAGATAGAGGTTGAGTATGTAAATTGATCGGGTCTAGTTGCTGCGTTTTCATACCAGATAATGCCCCGACAGTGTACCAAGCCATCTTGAGGTTACATAAGTCCGCTGAGTCTATACATGTAGACGAAGGGAACTGGTCATTGATGGGATGGTTTTGGGAACTGCTGTCTAAATGGGGATGGAAGATTCTGATGTTCCTTGGTATGGCTTTAGTGATCCTTTTCTCGTGTTGCTTATGCATCCAGTGTGGTCCCGCCATTTGTAGTCTTTGTGCTACAATCTGTGTGAGAAGACCAGTCCAGAGAGAAGCGAAGGATAATAAGATGATGTCACAGCAACACCTTGATGACCTGATGAGATTAGATATAGACCTGGATTCAGATTGACGTGAGTTTAGGTCATTGGCTACGTAATGGCAAACGGAGGGGCTGAGGTTCCGTGGTTTTCGGGACCGGACTCCATTTTGTTTGCGTTGTTCATAACGCCATTTTGTGTTGCCCTCACGTAGGCCGTGGAGGTAACCGAACGAACAAAGTTGCATGGGCCTCATTGTTCATGTTTGCATTAAACAGGCCCTTTTCTGACTTGTGAGTGAACTGCAGGACGCTGACCTCTTCACCTGAAACTGACCCTTCACGAAGCCAATTTCTCTGGCTGGTCGTTGTCTGAGATTCCCAATCAATGTTCAGGACCTCGTTAACTTTTAGTTTCCTTGCACATATCTTATCCTAATCAGCATCTGAATTGTTTCTTTCCTTACGACTTTTTATTACATGGGTTGTGCTTTTCAATTATACATTTGTCCGGCTTGCAAAGATTGAATTTGGGACAGTCCTAATAATTAACTTTTGGGTTGGGTTACTGTAAATTGGGTTTTTGTTAATGTGATACTCAGTTAGAAAATGTGTCCTATTGGTCAGAATTTTGCGCAGTGGGTGTACATTTATAATGAGAATATTGTGTATAAAAGGTGATGTCTTGCTCTATGAAAATTGAACAGTTTCTTGAGTTGTACAGCGTGTTGTATTGCTGGGATTAGTGTTACTAGCTGCAGCTAATAAATTTGATCTCTGACGCCACCTAGAAGTATTCCGTGTCTCTGTTTGCCAAGACAGGAGAACCCGAAGACTTTGGGCGTGTCCCTGGCGCCGCTGGGTTCTAAAACCTGGTTCTTCACCTGCATGCACGGACTCTCCCATGTGAACTTCCACAGCCTCTCCCTCATTACCCCCCCCCCCCGAAGGCTTCCTCATCCTTCCACCTTCACGTGCAGTCCCTGCAGCCCTTTGTCCCAGTACAGTACCGTGGAACAGTGAACTGGTCCCTTTTCATGTTCTTGTGGTTCAGCCGACTAGAATGAGAAGACTAGACTACAAGTCCCAGCATGCTTCGTGTTTTTGGCTGTAAAACGAGGACCGACTCCGCTACTGTCATGCATGAGGCAAGTGCAGAACAATGTCACAGCCCTGTGCACTCTCACCAGCCACTCTTGCGCCCTACCCCTCCTGAAACCTGCAGCCTTTCTACCCCCTCGCTCTCCCCCCTACAGCCCTGCAGTCTCCCCTACCCCATCGATACCGGATACCCTGTGTCCACAGACCACCCCGCAGTATCAAGTGCAGAGACGCACGAAAATTTGCAAGCCTGGTGGGTGGGGCACGATTCTCCATGCCTGTCACTCCTCGGGACCCCCCTAACCTTCCCCCCCTCTGAAAATTAGTTACCCTTTGAAGTAAGTGATTTTTGACTCCGCGATTTCCTGCTTGCAGCATATAATGCATCAAGGGTAGTAGTAACTGAAGGTTAATTCCATTGCGACTACATCACCCCGAGTAAGGCACATCATTTATAATGTGGTGCAGGTATTTGCACATCCGGTCTTGAGGTCCATCAGTTTTGCCATCAAAAGTCCTGTTTCACTATATTTAAAATAATTCTTGCTTAACTGCTCTGAAAATAGTTTTTTAAAAATATTGCACATTCCAGGCAGTCCCCTCTCCTCGGTATGTGAACTCCTTCCGTATTGCCCACTCCGTCCTCTGCCAGCTCCCTGCATGCACGGACTCTCCCATGTGAACTTCCTGCAGCCTCTCCCTCATTACCCCCCCCCCGAAGGCTTCCTCGTCCTTCCACCTTGACGTGCAGTCCCTGCAGCCCTATGTCCCGGTACAGTACCGTGGAACAGTCAACTGGTCCCTTTTCATGTTCTTGTGGTTCAGCCGACTAGAATGAGAAGACTAGACTACAAGTCCCAGCATGCTTCGTGTTGTTGGCTGTAAAACCAGGACCGACTCCGCTACTGTCATGCATGAGGCAAGTGCAGAACAATGTCACAGCCCTGTGCACTCTCACCAGCCACTCTTGCGCCCTACCCCTCCTGAAACCTGCAGCCTTTCTACCCCCTTGCTCTCCCCTCTACAGCCCTGCAGTCTCCCCTACCCCGTGCATACCGGAGACCCTGTGTCCACAGACCACCCCGCAGTATCAATTGCAGAGACGCACGAAAAGTTGCGGCCAGGGCGATTGACGCTGGAATCTGGGGACCACGGTTCGATCCCCGGCTCCGGCGGCAGGTTAGCCCAGCACCATGTGACTCTGGGCAATAGCTCGCTTAATCTTCCCGACGGCCCCCCAGCGCCTAGAGACCCTTACGGGTGATTGTGCGCTTTACAAATGTGGACTTTTTTTTTTTTCTTTTCTTCAAGCCTGGTGGGTGGGGCACGATTCTCCATGCCTGTCACTCCTCGGGACCCCCCTAACCTTCCCCCCCTCTGAAAATAAGTTACCCTTTGAAGTAAGTAATTTTTGGCTCCGCGATTTCCTCCTTGCAGCATATAATGCATCAAGGATAGTAGTAACTGAAGGTTAATTCCATTGTGACTACATCACCCCGAGTAAAGCACATCATTTATAATGTGGTGCAGGTATTTGCACATCCGGTCTTGAGGTCCATCAGTTTTGCCATCAAAAGTCCTGTTTCACTATATTTTAAATAATTCTTGCTTAACTGCTCTGAAAATAGTTTTTTAAAATATTTTTTTAACGTTGCAGTCTCTTTTCTTATTTTGGGTGGAGCTTGATTGACTCTGTAGGAATGCCAGCATGCGTCATTGTTGGCTTTGCAAGTGTTCACTTTGCAAGTGTCGCCTCCCTCCTTGTCTGCTCTTAGATGCATTATCATCCTGTAATAAGAAAACCTGTGAATCTGGTAAGGTTGTCAGATAAAGGCGGAGGTGAAAGCTTAAGTAGGGATCAGCTAGGGTAGGTGTAGAGTGGCGCGGTAGTGTTACATTACCTTCGCTGTGTACAGCGGTAGTGTTAGCTTGTTAATGTTGCCATGGTGCCCTCTCGAAGTCAGCCCTTAAGCTCTGTTCTGCACCTTGCAAAGCTGGAGAATGCTTGGTATGCGCAAGATTGCTTTGCACGTTCAAATGAACAGAAACATTATTTGTTTACTTACATTACCTTGATTGTTAGACGGGGACCCAGAGGGTCGGCCGAATACTGGGGGAGAGGCCTCCGATGAGGGCCGTCTCCGGCGATCGTACAGACAAGTCACTACCCTCCCCACAGATAGACACCACACCAGGATGAGATCGACACTCTTTATATAGGGTTCTTGCGGCAAGGTTATCAGCGGTACAGGAGATTCAGGACTTGAGGGTCCTCTCAATTCTAGTCTCTGTAGGGAAAGGGGTAGCGGGACAGTCTTGGTACCGGGTCGGTACAGGGGGTGGTAAGAGAGAAGCTCACAATCCTCGAGCTTAGGAGTCTGCAAGGTCGGGCCGCGGCAGCGCCAGCCGGCTAAGATGAAGGTCGACAACGAAGGGGCCGCGGCAGCGCCAGCAGGCCAAGGCGATGGTTCAAGTACAGAGGGCCGCGGCAGCGCCAGCAGGCTAAGGCGATGGTTCAATGGGCAGAGGGCCGCGGCAGCGCCAGCAGGCCAAGGTGGTAGTCTACGTTGCAGAGGGCCACGGCAGCGCCAGCAGGCCAAGGTGGTAGTTCACGTTGCAGAGGGCCGCGGCAGCGCCAGCAGGCCAAGATGATGGTTTCACGAGGGTGGGCCGCGGCAGCGCCAGCAGGCCAAGACGAAGGGTTCACAGGGCAGGGCTGCGGCAGCGCCAGCAGTCCGTCAAGGATGAGTTCTTCTCGGTGTCTCTCGACTCCAGGATACAACTGCCCTCCTGGTCTGGGGCTTCCCCAGTTATAGGTCTGGATCCCTTTGATGTCCGGACCCTCGCGCCTTGAGGTCGGGAGGTCCGGAATGAGGGGGTCCCGACACCCAGCAGGGGGTTGGAGCCAGCGCCCAGGGAGGCCGGGGGTGATCGACACCCGGCGGAGGAGAGCCGTTGACGCCTTCTTCCTTCATTGACCTGCCAAGTGGTCTCTTTACCTCCTGTGTGGAGGTTGGTGCCTCGATGTCGGGGCCGGGCCAGGCCCAGGGTTGGGGTCGAGTCGAGGCCACGCGGCCTCGTGCTGTAGTGTCCAAAGATGGCGGCTGGGCCGGGGCCATGGTGCTGACGGGGACCAGGGCCAGCCGGTACGGGAGGGTTCAGGAGCTGGCGTCCCGTTGTGGACGGGTTGTGGGTTGCCTCGGGGGGTTGCCGGGGTGGCTCTTGCTGGGGATTCAGGGAGAGCCGGGGTCCGGGCCCCGTTGTGCGGAGGGGGGACGGCCCAGCCACGAGGCCTGTCCAACATGCGTCCCCCCCAGCTGAAGGCAGGGAGAGTCAGCCATCCTCTTGGGGACTCTCCTCGCCGAGGCGGAAAAAGCGTGACAGGCCGTCTGCGTTGGCGTGGTCCTGGCCTGGACGATGCTCCACAGTGAAGTCCATCCCCTGTAAGGAGATGGACCAGCGCAACAGTTTCGGGTTCTCCCCCCACATCTGCATCAGCCATTGCAGGGGTCGGTGGTCTGTCTGCACCCGAAAGAGGGTGCCGAAGAGGTAGGGCCGGAGCTTCTTGAGGGCCCATACTACGGCGAAGGCCTCCCTCTCGATGGTGCTCCAGCGCTGTTCCCGGGCCAGCAGGCGTTGGCTGATGAATGCCACTGGCTGATCGACTCCCTCGGTGTTGAGTTGGGAGAGGACGGCCCCCACGCCATGATCGGAGGCGTCCGTCTGCACGATGAATTCCCGGCCGTAGTCGGGAGCCTGGAGCACGGGGGCAGTGCACATGGCGGCCTTCAGCTTCTCGAAGGCCGATTGGCAGTCCAGAGTCCAGTTGATCGTTTTGGGGCTCTTCTTGGATCTGAGCTCCGTGAGGGGCCCCACGATGCTGCCATAGTCCTTCACAAACCGCCGGTAGTACCCGGTGAGCCCCAGGAAGGCCCGGACCTCGGTTTGGGTCGTAGGGGGTTGCCAGGCCTGGATGGCAGCGATCTTGAGCTGGAGGGGGGCCACCAGACCGCTTCCCACCTGGTGTCCTAGGTAGGTCACGGACCCTTGGCCCACCTGACATTTGCTGGCCTTGAGGGTGAGCCCGGCCTGCTGGAGGGCGTGTAGAACTTCCCGCAGGTGGCGGAGGTGGTCGGTCCAGTGGTGACTGTACACAGCGATGTCGTCCAGGTAGGCGGCGCTGAATCCTTCGAGGCCCGCCAGTACCTGGTTCACGAGTCGTTGAAATGTTGCCGGAGCGTTTTTCATGCCGAATGGCATCACCCTGAAGTGGTAGTGACCGTCCGGGGTAGAGAAGGCGGATCGTTCTTGGGCCCTGGGGGTGAGGCCGATTTGCCAGTAGCCCGCTGTTAAATCGAAGATGCTCAGGTAGCGGGCGGCCCCCATACGGTCAATTAGCTCATCTGCCCGGGGGATAGGGTGAGCATCGGTCCTGGTAACGGCATTCAGTCCCCGGTAGTCCACACAGAACCGGAGCTCAGGGGCAACGCCCGGGGCGGCGGCCTTGGGGACCAGGACGACGGGGCTGGCCCAGGGGCTGTCCGAGGGTTCGATTACTCCCAGTGTCAGCATCTTGGACACCTCGGTCTGGATGCAGGCGCGCACCCGAACTGGTACGCGGTACGCCCTGTGGCGAATAGGGGGGCTGTCCCCGGTGTCCACATCGTGAAGGCACCAGGGGGTGACCCCAGGGGTGAGAGAGAACAAGGATGCGAATCATGTCAGGAGAGCTTGACAGTCTTGACGTTGCTCCGGGGCCAAGGCCTCGGAGAGTCTGACCCCTTCCACGGAGCCATCCTGCTCGAGGGTCCTCAGCAGGTCCGGAAGGGGCTCGGAGTCTTCTTCCGTCCCATTATCGGTAGCCATCAGGAGACTGAGTTCTGAACGTACAAAATGGGGCTTGAGTCTGTTGGCGTGGAGGACCCGTAGGGGGTTCCGGGAAGTTTCCATGTCGATTAAGTAGGTGACGGGCCCCTTGCGTTCGATCACCTTGAAGGGCCCGGACCATTTGTCCTGTAGAGCACAGGGTTCAACCGGGGACATCACCCAGACCTGCTGTCCCGGCTCGAACTCGAGGGAGGAGGCGTGCTGGTCATACCATTTCTTCATGTCTTCCTGACTGGCTTCAAGGTTGACTTTAGCGATCTCCCTGAATCGCCGGGTCTGGTTGCGAAGGGCCAAGAGGTATTTGTACACATCCGGGGGAGTTTTCTGGGGGGGCCTCTCCCAACCTTCCTTGACTAGGCTGAGGGGACCCCGGATGGGGTGCCCGTACAGGAGTTCAAATGGGCTGAAGCCTAGGGATTTTTGAGGGACATCTCGGTAGGCGAACAGGAGGCACGGGAGTAGCACGTCCCACTGGCGACGGAGGGGCTCTTCTAGGCCCATGATCATTCCTTTGAGAGTGCGGTTAAACCGCTCGACCAATCCATTTCCTTGTGGGTGATAGGGATTCGTGAATTTGTAGGTGACCCCGCACTGTTGCCAGAGAGACTTCATGTATTTCGAGATGAAGTTCGTGCCCCTGTCGCTGACGACCTCCCGGGGAAAGCCCACCCGGGAGAAGATCCCCATCAGGGCTCGGCCTACCACAGGCGCCGTCACGGTTCGAAGAGGGATAGCCTCGGGATAGCGGGTGGCGTGGTCCACCAGGACCAGGATGAACCGGTGTCCTTGGGCGGTTCGGGGGTCCAGGGGCCCCACAATGTCTATTCCCACCCGTTCGAACGGGGGGGTGACGACGGGAAAAGGCTGCAAGGGTGCTTTGGTTTTTCGGCCACTTTTTCCGCTGGCCTGGCAGGTGGGGCAGGCCCTGCAGTGGTTGGTGACATCTTTTCGCATTCGGGGCCAGTAAAAGTGGGTCACCAGGCGGTCGTACGTTTTGTCCTGTCCCAGGTGTCCGGCAAGGGGTATATCGTGGGCTAAGTTCAAGAGGAAATCTCTGAAGCGGAGGGGCACCACCAGCACCCGACTGGCCCCCAGTTCTGCAATCCTTTGCTCACTGTAGAGCAGGTCATTGTCCCAGTAGATCCAGTGGGCCCCCGAGGTGTCCCCTGCGCTCTGGGCAAGGGCTTGCTGCCGGAGTCCCTCGAGGGAGGGACAGGTTCTTTGTTCTTGTTGGAATTGTTCCTGGGTGGGGCCCCCCTCTTGACGCCACTGGGCCACTTCGGGGAGGTCCGGGAGCCGACCGGGTCCTTCTTCGGTTTGGGCCGGGAGACTTGCTTCTGGGGTGGCCTCCTCCGGGACAATCGCGGGAGGAGGCTCCGGCCACTCGGGTTCTTCTGGACTGGGGACGGCACAGGCGGTCATGGACCGGGTCGTAGCACAGACCCATTCGGGGAGGCCCAGCATCCCCAGGGGCTCTCTCCGTTCGACTGCTGCCCAGGGAGAACTTTCGAGATCGTTCCCCAGGAGGCAATCCACGGGGGCATCATCGCGGACAGTCACTTTCAGCATCCCTGATACTCCTCCCCATTCGAAGGGGACGTAGGCCATTTGACATAGGCTTTCTGAGTTGTCGGCCGACCGGACAGGGCAAAGAATGTTCGGCAAGATCTGGTCCCGGGCCACCAGATGACAGCGGACCGCGGTCACACTGGCCCCGGTGTCGCGGAGGGCTTCCGCCCGGCGGCCATTAATGTTGACCCACTGGCTGTACTTCTGCGTGTTGGCGGGAAGGGGGACCCGAGGGATCAGGTCTCGTTCCCCTAAGCAAACCAGGGACATGGCGGCCGGTTCCCACTCAGGCTGGTCGTTTTCGTACTCTTCTTGGTCTTCTGGGGGCTGCTCTTCCCCCAGGGCTGCAGCAGCGACCTGGCGGGGTAAAGGGTTCGGGTTCTTTGGGCAATTGGGATCATTTGAGTAGTGGCCGGGTCGCTGGCATCGGTGGCAAGTGATGTTGGCTCGGAAGCCGGGTCGCATCGGGGGGTTTCCCCTGCCGGCCGGGGGCGGGGTGTTGCTGGCGGGAGTCACCGGGCCGGTGTCCCTACCCCGGCCCTGGCCTCCTCCTCCACGGGGGCGATGGGGCCCTTGGGCAGTTCTGTGCGCTTCGCTGGGTCCGTTTCGGCCAACTCGGGTGCTTTCCCATCGGTCAGCTTCGGCGGCGAGTTGCCGAGGTTCCGTTAGTTTACTGTCCAGGAGGTGCTGCCTGAGTTCGATGAAGCAGTTGTTAGAAAGGTGCTCCCACACAACAAGGTCAAAGAGCTGTTCGTAGGTGGTCACGTTGCTGCCCTTGATCCACCCCTCGAAGGCCCGGCTAAAGAAGTTCACATATTCCACCCAAGTTGTACCCGGGATCCGTTTGGAGTCGCAGAACCGCTGGCGGTACATCTCGGGTGTGAGTCCGTATCGAGTGAGGAGGGCGGCTTTCATGTGGTCGTAGGATGTCATCAGATGGTCCGGGAGTTGCAGCAGGGCGTCTCGCCCTTCGTTGACAAACCTCCCCCATAACCCGGCTCCCCAGTTGCTTCGGGGAATCCGGTGGGAGGTCATGGCTACTTCGTACGCTTTGAACCATTGCTGGATGTCATCGTTCTTGTAGTACTCTCTGACGACATCTTTGGGTATGTGGACCTTGGGGTCTGTAGGGGCAGGAATGTTCGTGCGCTCGGGGACCCCGAGTTCCTTGTTCTGCTTCCGAATCTCTAGTTCTTTGAGGTTGCGCTTATGTTCGTAGGTTAGCTTCTTCTCTTCTAGCTCTCTCTGCCTTTGTTTCTCTTCTCGCTCCTCTCGGAGCCGTAAGTGTTCCAACGTTATTTTTTGTTCCGCCAATTTGAGCTCTCCATCTAAGCGAAGTCGTGCCAGTTCTAATTCATGGAGCCTGCTTTTTTCCCGTTCCCGGACCTCTTCTGGGGAGAGACCCGATCTTCTTTCTTCCGTCGGCGTGGGGCTTGTTTCGGGTGTCTCGTGGCTTTGTGTTTGGGGTACGGTCGTACCCGTCTCCGCCCAAGATTCCAGGGCTCGTTTGAAGTCCTCTTTCGTGCTCAGTCCTGTGGTTGAAATGCCTAATTCCATGCAAAATTGTTTCAGTTCTCTGTGGTTGTATTCTTCCAGCTTTTCCATCTGGAATTTTTCTGTTGCTCCGCTCTCTTTTGTTGTCATGGTGGTTGTGTGTCGTGGGGCAAGTGACCCTCTGTACGATTATGCGTAGGTTCGGATCACGCCGCTGGCCACCAATGTTAGACGGGGACCCAGAGGGTCGGCCGAATACTGGGGGAGAGGCCTCCGATGAGGGCCGTCTCCGGCGATCGTACAGACAAGTCACTACCCTCCCCACAGATAGACACCACACCAGGATGAGATCGACACTCTTTATATAGGGTTCTTGCGGCAAGGTTATCAGCGGTACAGGAGATTCAGGACTCGAGGGTCCTCTCAATTCTAGTCTCTGTAGGGAAAGGGGTAGCGGGACAGTCTTGGTACCGGGTCGGTACAGGGGGTGGTAAGAGAGAAGCTCACAATCCTCGAGCTTAGGAGTCTGCAAGGTCGGGCCGCGGCAGCGCCAGCCGGCTAAGATGAAGGTCGACAACGAAGGGGCCGCGGCAGCGCCAGCAGGCCAAGGCGATGGTTCAAGTACAGAGGGCCGCGGCAGCGCCAGCAGGCTAAGGCGATGGTTCAATGGGCAGAGGGCCGCGGCAGCGCCAGCAGGCCAAGGTGGTAGTCTACGTTGCAGAGGGCCGCGGCAGCGCCAGCAGGCCAAGGTGGTAGTTCACGTTGCAGAGGGCCGCGGCAGCGCCAGCAGGCCAAGATGATGGTTTCACGAGGGTGGGCCGCGGCAGCGCCAGCAGGCCAAGACGAAGGGTTCACAGGGCAGGGCTGTGGCAGCGCCAGCAGTCCGTCAAGGATGAGTTCTTCTCGGTGTCTCTCGACTCCAGGATACAACTGCCCTCCTGGTCTGGGGCTTCCCCAGTTATAGGTCTGGATCCCTTTGATGTCCGGACCCTCGCGCCTTGAGGTCGGGAGGTCCGGAATGAGGGGGTCCCGACACCCAGCAGGGGGTTGGAGCCAGCGCCCAGGGAGGCCGGGGGTGATCGACACCCGGCGGAGGAGAGCCGTTGACGCCTTCTTCCTTCATTGACCTGCCAAGTGGTCTCTTTACCTCCTGTGTGGAGGTTGGTGCCTCGATGTCGGGGCCGGGCCAGGCCCAGGGTTGGGGTCGAGTCGAGGCCACGCGGCCTCGTGCTGTAGTGTCCAAAGATGGCGGCTGGGCCGGCGCCATGGTGCTGACGGGGACCAGGGCCAGCCGGTACGGGAGGGTTCAGGAGCTGGCGTCCCGTTGTGGACGGGTTGTGGGTTGCCTCGGGGGGTTGCCGGGGTGGCTCTTGCTAGGGATTCAGGGAGAGCCGGGGTCCGGGCCCCGTTGTGCGGAGGGGGGATGGCCCAGCCACGAGGCCTGTCCAACATTGATGATAACAGTTTCTAATGCGTGCGTCTGTGTAGTGCTCCATCGGGTGTAACTTGGCAAGCTTTGAAAAAAATGTCCAACAATAGCAACTTTGCACCAGCTTGACAGGATTTTTGTCCCTTTTTTCATATTTACTTTTGCAAAAATGTGCACAGAGCGCAGACGATATCAGGAGTGAAAAAAAATAAAGCTTGGGAGAGGATGTGGTCTGACGGCAAAAACTGCCGACTGTGGTGCTGGAAACCAAGGTTCGAGCCTCAGGGTTGACTCCACATCCTGTGATTCTGGCAAATTACTTTTAAAATATTATAAGTAGAGCGCGGGTGCCGCAATTATACCAAAATGAAATAAATTTATAGAACATCTATTGCTTTCATTTTAGTATAATCGCGGCACCCACGCTTTACTTATAAAAAATTTTAAGTAAAGTGCGGGTGCCGCGATTACAGACCTGAGAAAAGAGGAGTTGTTGGTGCCGGCACATTTTCCAAACCAGAGTGCGACTCTAGGGAGCCACCCTTGTTCCACTACAGCCTTGAATGTTATGTAATGTAACTGGTCCTTTTATAAAGCTCTCTTACTCCTTCGGGTACAGAAGTTCGCGCTATATAAAAACGCAAAGCGCATTAAATAAATAAATGTCACTTGTTAAGGGGCCCGGGGGAGGAGAAGCGAGCAGCTGCACCTTCCAGTCACGGTGGGACGTGGCTTTGCCTTTTGTGTCTCCCCTCGGTCTGTGGAGACCTGATTAGGGAGGGGGGAGGGGGGCCTGTTACTCTGACAAAGGTGCTGAAGGCTGGGGGATCACAATAGATTCATCACATTGCACCCAGTGAAGAGGTATGGAGAGGGTCCAGTGTGACCATCAAAAAGTTTGAGTTCAAATATAATAGTAGGTCATGGGGAGGGCCACTGGAATTATGTGATGCTGTGTTTGCATAATTATCCCTCATCTGGCCCATAATCTGTAGATAAATTGTTTCTAACTCAAAAGGATCAAAGCTTACTGAAAACTGAGGATGTGGCTGTGTGTGTGGGTGGCTGTGTGTGTGTGTGTGTGTGTGGCTGTGTGTGTGTGTGTGTGTGTGAGTGTGTGGCTGTGTGTGTGTGTGTGTGGCTGGGTGGGTGTGTGTGGCTCTGTGTGTGTGGCTCTCTGTATGTGTTTGTGTGTGTGGCTCTGTGTGTGTGTGTGTGTGTGTGGCTGTGTGTGTGTGTGGCTGGGTGGGTGTGTGTGGCTCTGTGTGTGTGTGTGTGGCTCTCTGTATGTGTGTGTGTGGCTGTGTGTGTGTGGCTAGCTGTATGTATGTGTGTGGCTGTGTGTGTGGCTCTCTGTATGTGTGTGTGTGGCTGCGTGTGTGTGGCTCTCTGTATGTGTGTGGCTCTCTGTATGTGTGTGTGTGGCGTTCACTAACAGCATTGCCCTCAGGGAGGGGGTAAGAATGTTTCCCAGTTCATATTTGAAAACATTTGCCTTTAATAAATACTTCTCAAATAGTCTGATGTGTTAAAGTGAAAAACTTCTGCGTGTTAAATCAATACACTTAAAAAATAAATCTAAATGCACCTTATCAAAGTCTAACATGTTTTTAGGTCTCGTGACCTACAATGCGCGCAAGCGCATTGAGGGAGCGAGAATTCAAGTGCTCGAAATCCTCGTCAAACCAAGGGCTTCGTTCCTTGCGGTTTTCTTGAAGTTCACGTGGCCACAGGCACGCGCTTTTGGGCCATAAACTCTGTTCCCCACAGCCTTACATTCATTTCTCCTCCCCCTCCCCAGCCAGCTTCCTCCAGGCCGTAGCAGCACTCCTCCCACACCAGCACCTCCCCTCTCTCTCTCCGCAAACACAGCTTTAACTTTCATTTCTCCTCCCCCTCCCCAGCCATGCCGAATTCTCCTCCCACGGCCGTCCTTTCTGCCCGCACGAGCCTTCTCTTCTCTCTGCTCTCCCCTCAGGCGCCGTGACATACTTCAAAGGCTTATCACTTCACACGGCCGCAGGCCGTGCAACCAGAGCACTTCAGTTGGTGCGCAGCCCCCCTCCCAGCACTGCCTTGTTACTCTCGGCAGCCAACTTTCGTTTCATGGTGGAACAAACCTCACTGATAACTTTCGTCTATTGTAGCGAACAACACCAGGTTCAACTTGTGACTTCAGGCGCTACACGCATCTTTGCAGGGTGTGTGCACAACCTAACGCCATTTTTTGTAGCTACCTTTACGAGTATCATTGGGTATTACGACCCTGTCTACGTGCCTTGAAGTAGCATCCTGATGGCTTAAGGTGCTTGCTCACAAGTCCGCACTCGATGCACTCTCTTATCTTCTCCTTCCTGCTACCCAGGCTCCGCATTTCACCCATTGAAATAACTTTAGAGCAGCATAAAAGGGTATACAAACAAAGTAATGTAACTAAACAGAACATATATTCTTAACTAAATGTGGCATATACATGGATAATATATGGAACGTATGTAAGCATAACATACCATATGTAGAGTGCAGAGTGCAGATTCAGAGTGCAGTGTGCAGAGTGCAGATTGTGAGTGCAGATTGTGAGTGCAGATTGTGAGTGCAGATTCAGAGTGCAGAGTGCAGATTCAGAGTGCAGAGTTAGAGTGCAGAGTGCAGATTTAGAGTGCAGATTGTGAGTGCAGAGTGCAGATTGTGAGTGCAGATTGTGAGTGCAGATTGTGAGTGCAGAGTGCAGATTGTGAGTGCAGAGTGCAGATTGTGAGTGCAGAGTGCAGATTCAGAGTGCAGAGTGCACATTTAGAGTGCAGATTGTGAGTGCAGAGCAGAGTGCAGATTCAGAGTGCAGATTCAGAGTGCAGATTCAGGGTGCAGATTCAGGGTGCAGATTCAGGGTGCAGATTCAGGGTGCAGATTCAGAGTGCAGAGTGCAGATTCAGGGTGCAGATTCAGGGTGCAGATTCAGGGTGCAGAGTTAGAGTGCAGAGTGCAGATTTAGGGTGCAGAGTTAGAGTGCAGAGTGCAGATTTAGAGTGCAGATTGTGAGTGCAGAGTGCAGATTGTGAGTGCAGATTGTGAGTGCAGAGTGCAGAGTGCAGATTGTGAGTGCAGAGTGCAGATTGTGAGTGCAGAGTGCAGATTCAGAGTGCAGATTGTGAGTGCAGAGTGCAGATTCAGAGTGCAGAGTGCAGATTCAGAGTGCAGAGTGCAGATTCAGAGTGCAGAGTGCAGATTCAGAGTGCAAAGTGCAAATTCAGAGTGCAGAGTGCACATTTAGAGTGCAGATTGTGAGTGCAGAGTGCAGATTCAGAGTGCAGATTCAGAGTGCAGATTCAGGGTGCAGATTCAGGGTGCAGATTCAGGGTGCAGATTCAGAGTGCACATTCAGGGTGCAGATTCAGGGTGCACATTCAGGGTGCAGATTCAGAGTGCAGAGTGCAGATTTAGAGTGCAGATTTAGAGTGCAGATTCAGAGTGCAGATTCAGAGTGCAGATTCAGAGTGCAGATTCAGGGTGCAGATTCAGGGTGCAGATTCAGGGTGCAGATTCAGGGTGCAGATAGGGGGTGCAGATTCAGGGTGCAGATTCAGGGTGCAGATTCAGAGGGCAGATTCAGAGGGCAGAGTAAGAGTGCAGAGTGCAGATTTAGGGTGCAGATTTAGGGTGCAGATTCAGGGTGCAGAGTGCACATTTAGAGTGCAGATTGTGAGTGCAGATTGTGAGTGCAGAGTGCAGATTCAGAGTGCAGATTCAGAGTGCAGATTCAGGGTGCAGATTCAGGGTGCAGATTCAGGGTGCAGATTCAGGGTGCAGATTCAGAGTGCAGATTCAGGGTGCAGATTCAGAGTGCAGATTCAGAGTGCAGATTCAGAGTGCAGATTCAGAGTGCAGATTCAGAGTGCCGATTCAGAGTGCAGATTCAGGGTGCAGATTCAGAGTGCAGATTCAGAGTGCAGATTCAGAGTGCAGATTCAGGGTGCAGATTCAGGGTGCAGATTCAGAGTGCAGATTCAGGGTGCAGATTCAGGGTGCAGATTCAGAGTGCAGATTCAGAGTGCAGATTCAGGGTGCAGTTTCAGGGTGCAGATTCAGAGTGCAGATTCAGAGTGCAGATTCGGGGTGCAGATTCAGGGTGCAGATTCAGGGTGCAGATTCAGGGTGCAGATTGTGAGTGCAGATTGTGAGTGCAGAGTGCAGATTGTGAGTGCAAATTGTGAGTGCAGAGTGCAGAGTGCAGATTGTTCAATTATGTTCTCTCAATGTTTCAATCTTTATTACAAATGTCACAAAAAGATGTTATTTCACTTCTGTTCTTGGATTTTCATCACAATAAAATACACTGAACATAATCGTTACAAACGTTATTTACAAAAGTTTAAGCTATTGCCAATATAAATTACAATCACTTTTATTTAAGTATTAATTATTTAAAAAAATTAAAAGCCGTTGCTATTTGTGATATCAATACATCTAAGTCACGTAAATACAAAACATGTTGCATTACAAATGCTATAGTCGTCACATGTGCGAAAGTTATAACTATTGGCATTGAAAATGACAAAGCTATCAATTTAGCTATTTTCAAAATCAACACATAAATACAAAATTTGTCATTTACAAGACCAATAGCTCAAACTTTCATAATGCGAGACCTATTGCATTGCAAATGCTTGTTTGTTGCATGATTCGAACGTCAGATATATTCATAGCTCGGCTTGTGCAACCCTCGGCTCAGCAATCCCTGTTCATTTGTTGGCTCGCCCACCTCTCATCACACGGCCACTTTTAGAACTGTAGACAGTGGGCTGGAGGCGGGAGGCATTATGATACAGTAATTAACGTGGAGAATAGCAAGTCCTAATAAAAAAGGGAAGCATTGCATCTCTCAGCAATTTCGCTCATTTAAGAGACGAGGGCACGAGCTGTCTCGTGCCGCTCTCACTCGGGCAAAGATCACACAACCGCAGGATTAGGTGCACCATATGGCCATGGATTCTAGCAAGACAGCTGCTCCTGGAAATAGCCAGGCGCGTGTCTGTAAGTTATATTCACGGCAGAGCGCGGATAATTCACTTTCTAAGCGGCTGCCGCACTCTTCCGTGTCTCAGCCTCACCTGTAGTGTCGGAGGGTGGGTGTGCAGGACGCCGAAGACAGCGCAACTCCGCTGGGCAGAGGACTTGTCCGGGTCACCCCAGATGTGGTACCTCTGTGTATTCCTCTCCGCAGTGCCTGGATACCAGCATATGTATTTGCCCCAGAAGTTAAGAGTAACTCTGTCCCCCTGCAAAGCCAAAACGTCTCGTCTCACCTATGTGAGAGCTATTGGCTTTGCCAATGTCTTTTAGCCATGTTGTGCAGGAGCATGGCTGCTGTTTACCATGGACAGAATGCAATAGGTCTCGCATTATCCAAGTTTGAGCTATTGGCATTGCTAATAATAATGCAACACCAATAGCTCAAACATTCAGTAATGAGAGACCTATTGCATTGCAAATGCTTGTTTGAATATGTCTTGTACCACGTTGTCGTTTAGAACCCACTCGTGATTTTCCTGAAGGAGTCTGCTAAGTGAGTCGGCCTAAGCATTTTGAACACGGGGGAGATGGGTTGCTGGTATGGTCAGATTTCTGGCTAGAAGCCACTTCCATATTCTCTGGACTTCCTGAGACAATGGTCTCGAGTCTCCTTGCTTGTTGAGGTAGAACATTTTTGTTGTATTGTACGTCTGTACAAGGAGGGAGTTGGCATGGAATGATGGTTTAAAAGCTTTCGGAGCCAAGTGGACTGCTCGCAGCTCTAGCAGATTGATGTGGTAAGTAGATTCCTTGTGTGACCATCTGCCCTAAATTTGAAGGTGAGCTGTATGGGCTCCCCATCCCAGAAGAGAGGCATCCGTAACTACAGTTTGAGTCGGTATATCCTTGTGAAAGGGAGTCCCTCGTAGGAGATTGGTGGGCGAGCACCACCATTTGATGGACCAGAGGGCATGTTGTGACAGTTGAATCCAGTCTTCCCAATTCCCCATTCGCTGGTCCCACTGATCCTCCAGACATTACTGTAGGGATCTCATGAGGAGACGTGCTTTCGGTGTGAGAAATACACAGGATGCCATGGAGCCCAGAAGAGAGGAGACCTTCCTGACTGTCGGGTGCGATGTTGACATGAGAGCCTGTGCCTTCCGAAGGATCGATAAGCATATTTCTTCTGAAGGATACAGGTTTGCGGTGCGAGAATCGATGGATGCTCCCAGATATTGTAGGCACTGTACAGGAGTTGAGGTAGACTTCGTTTGAGTCACATGAAGTTCCAAACGACGGAGAAGGTCGGAGGTCCAGTTGAAATGCTTTGATCAGCCAATCGTCTATATAGGGGTAGACATGTGTTTTCTCAAGTGGGCAGTCACCACCGCCATGCACTTGGAGAAGGTCCTCGGTGCTGACTTCAGGCCGAACAGAAGCACACAGTATCGGTAGTGGTTGTTTCCCACTGCATATCTCTAGAACTTACAATGTTTCATTATGATGGGAATGTGGAAGTATGCGTCCTGTAGGTCTACTGCACATAACCTATCCTCTTGATGTAGTTGAGGATAGATCTGGTGTAGTGCTAACATCCGGAATCTTTCCTTCCGAATCCATTTGTTTGCCTCCCTCAGGTCGAGAATGGGTCTGAACTCGTTCTTGTCTTTATTTTTGATGAGAAAGAATCTTGAATACAGCCCTTTGCCTCGTTGCAGTGAAGGAACATGTTCTACTGCCTGTTTTCGTAAGAGAATGTTCACTTCCGCTAGTAATTGCGATAGGTGGAATCTTAATTGTGTTGGAGGCTCTGATGGTGGAGGGCTGATGAATCGTAGAAAATATCCATTGCGCACAATATTCAGAACCCAATTGTCTTGCGTGATACTTTGCCACTCTGCCAAGAAGTGTTGAATGGCTCCCCTTACTTGAGTGGGTAACGTAAGAGGGGAATATAGGATTCAGGTCTTGGGGCCAGTAGGCAACTTGCCTCCTTGTGAAGTTTGTTGTTTTGACCTTCCTCTAGGTTGCCTTTTCTGATACGGTTGGTAGGATCTTTGATACGATTGCTGTGTACCAGACTGACGACCCTGATACCACCTGTGAGAAGTTAGCCTGGCATATGATGTCCGCTAGTTCTAGTGGGCACCTTGCACCAGTCTAATCGACCCTCATTGATGGTGGTTGTAAAGTCAACCTTACAGAAAGCTATCCTAGTGGTAGCATGGACCAGCAGTTACTAGGCTAAGACTTCAGAGAGCAGTCAATTGCGGGATCGAGGAGCATGGCGGCCGGAAGCTAACGGCAGTGACGGAGCTCCTCCCACAGTGTATGGCGCGGACGCTCCGCTAGCTTGCTGGCGGTTATGGTGTTTTCCCAGCAGTAGCGTTTCGGTTCTACTTTGTACTTTAGGTACAAACTAGTTAAAGAGTTGCTAGCCGTGGTTTCATACCACCCGCAATTAGTGTTATTTGGATTCATCGGAAGAAGACAACGTTCAGCGCGAGGCGGATGGTGAATGAGGGGGACTGCAGTGTACCTATAGGACCTGCCTGGTTCCGTGAGCTGGGCGCATTTCGACAGTGGAGGCGGAAAGCTGGGGGCCTGACCGGGCATTCGGGCGGATGGTCTGCCTGTCCTTTCGGTGCAGTGGGTGCGGTAAGCCGAGTCCCTGGTAAGGCGCATGTGAAGATTAAATACTTCTGCTGTGGGGCCCTCAACAACAAGCACGGGACGGTGGCTGTGACTCTAAATGCACTAAATATTGCAAATAGTCCTGCACATTTGAGTGTGGTTCAGTTGATTCAGAGGCTTGAGACCTGCGAGGCGCCATCAATCACAAAAGAGCTCTCAGCGCTTGCATTAATTTATGACCCTCAAGATACAGGCAGGGCAGTTTGGGAGCCTTGCATGGAGATAGGTGCACATAGCGCGGCTGCCCTAAAATTCAACGACACTTTAGACGACTCAGACCTCGTGCAGTCTACATCTACTCTCATCTCCGAAGTGGGGGTTAGTCGATACTCATTGAGGAACCGTACTGCCAATTTAGTGTCAGGGTCCCTAAAACCACCTCTCCCTCCTCCTGTAATCCATTGTAAAGTCATCTCCCAGAAAGTAAAAGCGAAAGTAAAAGTGAAAGGGAAGGGGGACCCTAGCTCTCCAGACGCCCCTCTGGGGGGGTGGAAAGGCAGAAAGAAAGCGAAAAGTGGGGCATTGGTTCCAATTAGAGTCACCCCATCACTGAAATCATATTATAAGGTTCGTTCCTCAGGCTCCTCTGATAGAACCAAAGAGATGGCTGCAAGCAGCGTAACCAGTGCCAAAAACGGCGCTAAGATTTCCGCTATAACCAATGTCATGGCTGGAGACGCTACCCCCGGTGGCGATCCTACAAAAATTAGTAACATAGCAGGCAATAAGACAAAGGGCCCCAGCTCAGCCCTATATCCCAGCTTGTTTCACCCCTGAGTCAAGACATGATACACCCCTCGATAGAGCTTTCAAACAGCTATTCGGCGCTGGATATTCAGGATAACATGCAGACGGAACAAGATGTTTCAAAGGATGTCCTAAAGGACAAGGAAGACAAAGAAGATCTGTCTAGCTCTAAAGAGGAAGGTCTTTACTCTACTACGCGAGATATCCCTCGGACAGTGGTACATTAATGATGTCGGTCCCAGGAACCTTGGCTGACATTCTAATGGGGTTAAAAGAGGACATAGGGAAGCGGTTCACGATATCGGAGGCTAACCAGACAGCTATCCAGGCATCCTGCGAGGTACTCGGCCAAAAGGTAGAGGAGGGTTCACTAAGGACTGATGCCCTGGAGGTGGAGATTCCTAAGATTAAAGAAGCTCTTAGTACTTCCTCTGCCACTATGGATAAACTGGTGCATCAGAACCGGGAGATGAAAGAAGACCTTGAGAGGCTTGAGAATCACTCAAGAAAGAACAACCTAAAATTCTTGAATATTCCCGAGGACTTAGAGGGGAATGATATTAAAGCATTTATTGCTGCAGTTCTAAAGACGACTATCCTGAAATATTCCCCCAATGTAGATCTTGACCTAATAGCGGATATTCAGAGAGTTCATTGCGACCCATACAGGAGAAATCCTGGGAGGGAGCGCCCCAGAAAAATATTGGTCAACTTTCTCACTTATGCCATCAAAGAGAGAATCCTGTCTTTGGCCCTTAAAGCCGGGACTATAAGATCAACCTCCTTTTCCAGCCCATTTACTTTTTCAATCCGTTCAGATATATCTCATATAACTGCAACAAAGCAATGGGAGATGGGCAAGAGATTGGCAACTTTCAACTCCTTGGGGGCCCGTGCACAATTAAAATTTCCCGCTCTGCTCCGCGTAATGTGGAATAACCACATGTATAACATACGACATGTGGAGGAGGCGGATAATCTAATTGAGAAAATTCAGGCGGACAAGAAGGGGGGAACGGCGAGGCAATTTAAGCTGGGGTGTGAGACCGCTAGGGGGAAGGTAGTTGCTCTCAGGAATTGGTAGTAACAAGTAGTGCCGCCATCTCGCTCGTCCGATATAAGAATATACGTATGAAGACTTAGTAGATATTATATACTTAATCGCTAGGTGGAACCCGATACAGACTTATGATATATTTTTATTTATTATTTTTCTTCTTGTTTTGGGCTTTATGTCCTTTTCTTGGCACCATTATAAAATTAATAAAACAAACATACACACAGAGTGGGGGTGGGGCTCCGTCTAAGAGTGTAATGCTCAAGAAGAAAGGGAGGGCTCCTCAGGGAAGTAGGGGGCCTCAGAGGGTACGAGGCAGAGGGGGTGGTGTGAGGGGAGGCACGGGGGGGGTCGCAAGGGGAAAAAAGAAAAAATGTAGTCCTCATTTAATATTAGTCAGCAAGAGGACCCCTTTCACCAAATGGGAACCCCATTATTTAAGTATGGAGGAGGGGACTGAGGCTATTTGATGTCTAGCAATAAGACAGCATTTATATCCTGGAACGTTAATGGGCTTCGGTGTCCTCGGAGGCGTAGGTTGATATTAAAATACCTGGAACAATCTGCCGCCAGAGTAATCCTCCTTCAGGAAACCCATCTAAGTTCAAGTGAGGGTAAAGAGGTCTTCGGGAAACTTAGATGGGTAGGGGCGTTTTGCTGTTCAGGCCAGACGGTCGCAACTAAGGGGGTTGCAATCTTGATTAAGGCGGGCAGTGGAGGATCCATAAAGTCAATGTTAACTGATCACACAGGAAGATGGGTCTCCGCGCAGGTTGATCTTAATGTCAGTGAACTGACAATTGTGTCTTACTATGGGCCAAATATAGACGACCCCACCTGTCTATTAAAAGTACAGTCCAACTTGGTGGAGGTTACCTCTCCCATGATTGTAGGGGGGACTTTAACATTCTCCTTGACCCGAGACAGGATCGTTCTAACTAT
This sequence comes from Lissotriton helveticus, assembly GCF_964261635.1. Taxonomy (NCBI): domain Eukaryota; kingdom Metazoa; phylum Chordata; class Amphibia; order Caudata; family Salamandridae; genus Lissotriton; species Lissotriton helveticus. The sequence goes on along the minus strand of NC_136069.1, from coordinate 1,670,653,213 downwards.
AGTCAGTATGTTTCGGCCCCAAGATCACGTCGTGCTATGGTGAACATGATGCAAGAGATAGGCCTGATTGATGCCTGGAATGCCAAGAAGGGGATAGCCCCGGGATTCACATATTTTAGTAAAAAGCATGGGCATGCTTCTAGATTAGATTACATTCCTCAAGATAGATTAGGTTTGGAGGCCCTGGTCGATATAGAGATTCTCCCAAGCATCTTGTCTGATCACGCCCCTGTTGTGTTCGCTCTCTTGGTGGGCAGGGTCAGGGGCACAACAATCCCCCGGTGGACTTTAAAAAGGGCCGTTCTAAATAATCAAGGCATAGTTTCCGCGGTGGGCACTTCCATTACTAATTTTTTTTCCGACAACATTGGTTCAGCCCCACTTGAATATGTCTGGGATGCATATAAGGCCCACACTAGAGGCCAATTCCACAGTCTGATTAGCTCATGTAACAGGGAGGAGGTAAGGAAGTTAAAAAAATTGGAAGATAATATTTCATTATTAGAGGCCTCAAGAGTGAACACCCAGGCAGACAACTTAGTACAGATCTCACTGGAAATAGATCGCCTCCGCTCAGAGTATCGATGTATGTTAGATCTGAAAATTAAGGCACAGTGGGCCGTTCACTCTATGGAGAATTATGAGTATGGCGAAAGAGACGGGGCAGTATTGGCTAGTAAGATCAGAGCAGATCGAGTCAGGAACAATATAAATAAACTGATTATTGATGATCAGGGTACCATTTCCTGCCGTCAGGAAGAGATGGAAAAGCGCTTACTCTCCCTTTTTTCTAAACTATATGAGGAGGAATCCTCTCCCAGCTCTGAGAATACTCTGCGCTGGCTGGAGAATAAGGCTTTGCGGAGTCTGACGGAGGAAGGTCGGGTATGCTCAATAGCCCTTTCACGGAGGAAGAAATAAGACTTCATATAAAAAAAAATAAAAAACAACAAAGCCGCAGGGCCGGATGCCCTCCCTGGTGAAGTGTACAAGGTGTTCCAAGACATTATGACACCAAGACTTTGTGAATTATTTAACTACGTCTACAGCTCAGAGGGAAGGGCCCCGCCATCTTGGAAGGAGTCCACAATTGTGCTTATATTGAAACCTGGGAAAGATCCTCTTATGTCAGACTCCTTCAGGCCTATCTCCCTGCTAAACGCAGACTACAAGATATTTACTAGTGTTTTGGCAGGGAGATTGGCTAAGCTGGCCCCTCTACTCATCAACCCAGATCAAAGGGGTTTTATACCTGGCAGATTAATTCAAGAGTTGACCCTGCAATTAATAGGAAGCATAGATCTGGCAGTGGTACGGTCGGAGCCCTTGGCGGTGGCAGCATTTGATGCCGCCAAGGCCTTTGACCGTGTTAATTGGGGCTTCCTCTGGGATCTTCTGAGTACCATGGGGTTTGGTACAATCTTTATCCAGGCGCTGAGGGGGTGCTATGAGGGGGCCACAGCTGCGATCCTAGTGAATGGGTTTCTGACTACTCGCTTCAGTATAGGGAGGGGAACTAGGCAGGGGTGCCCTCTGTCGCCCCTCCTGTTCGTCATCTATTTAGAGCCTCTGGCGCAGGCATTGAGGATAGATCAACTGATTACACCTTTTACAGTTAAGGAATATAGTTGCCAGCTGGCGTTATATGCAGATGATTTGCTGGTCTACACTAGCAATCCAGCCGAGGTGTTTCCCAGAGTAGAGGAGATTATGAGTGACTTTGGTCAGTATTCTGGGTATTTGATTAATGCCTCGAAGACTGAAACAATGAGCTGGGGAGTAGATAATTGGGGTGCTGCGCAAAATACCCAGTTCAGATACTTAGGCATAATAAGAACGTCAGACCTAAACAATTTAGTGCAGATAAACGTAAAAAGGGTAGATAAGGACATAGATCATCTTTTTCTGCAGTGGTAGAACCTCCCTCTTACCATCTATAGCTGTGTTAACCTGGTCAAGATGGTTATTTTGCCTAAATTGACGTACCTATTTAATATGATACCCCTGATCTTCTCCGATAAAATCTTGGGGAAAATTCAGGGGAAAATAGGTAGTTTCATATGGTCAAACAAAACGTCCAGAATATCATGGAAAAAACTCAAAAGGAAACTGTTGAAGGGGGGTCTCGCGCTCCCAGATGTCCTTTGGTATGCCTTTGCGTTTCAGTTAAAAAATATTCGAAGCCTCATTACTAGTCTCGATAATTCTAATTGGGGACAGATTCTGAATATAATGGTGGATCTAGAGGGGGGTGGGCCCGGTTTCCTGTATAAATTCAGCTCACCCAGATACTACAAAAAGGTGCGCCTTAAGGTTTTAAAACTCGCCTTTTCAGTATCGAGGAGAGCAAAAGCAAAATGGGGCATAAAATACTACTCTGATTTTGCCCCAATTTGGGAGTCGCCGGGACGGCCACTCTGTCTAAGGGACGGTCTGTCCCTTCCCATCAGGAGAGCTGGAATAACAATCGGGTCGGATCTGATAACATCAGAGGGGGTTCTCCCGTGGGAGGTGTTGAGATCTAAGATTGGGGACTCCCTTTCCAAATTTAAATATATTCAACTTTGCTCATGGTATTCTGCTGAGAAGGATAACATTGGCGGCAATTGGGATTTTGAGCTCGCCCTTCAAACTCCTGGGTATAAAAAGAAGGAAGTGGGTTTCTGGTACAAAAAAACCCTAGAGGCAGAGGAAACCCATGCCCCGCCACTCTATCTGGTATGGAGCTTGTCATCTTTGGAGGCCGCCTCAGTCACCCTGTATGATACATCTCTCCAATATTTGTATAAATATGTTAGATCTGCCTCACTTAAGAAGAACCATTTTTATGTAATCAATAGGCTATATTATACGCCAAAAAAAATTGCGAAATTTGTTAGCCCGCCCCCAGGGTGCCCAAGATGTGGTTTAATCGAGGCAGATGACATCCATATCTTTTATGACTGTCCAATCTTGGGCCCCTACTGGTCAAGTGTGGAGAAGGCAATGGAGAGTATTTTCAAGATTAGACTTACCTTAAATACAGTTAGAGTGATATTCTGTTTAGATGCTGATCTTATTTGCTTACTTAGGGTGGCACAGGTGGCTTTATTTTTTAATTGTATTATTATTGCATGTAGGGAGATATGTAAGGTATGGAAGGATACTAGTCCTCCCTTGTACGAAAGTTGGCTTCAAGCTGCACTCAGAATAGCACGATTTGAATCTGTCATGGCACTCAATGTAAATAGTATTGTTTGGGCACCTTTAATGGAATGGGGGAAAGAAATGAGGCTGATATGATATGATGTCTTAAACTGTCCTATGATTACACCATGCCTCGGAACAAAAAGGGGCATGCTGGGTCGGCCCAGGTAAAGCAAGAACTTCACCCCTGGGCGCCCAGGACGGTATGGGGATGCTAGTGTTCATTTGCACTCACCTTGGTGAAATGAGGACAAAAAAAAAAAAAAAAGACTTCAGAGAGCATGTGAAGCAAGTTGTTTTACCAATTATAATCCCTTGAATACCAAATGAAAGGACACCACACAAGGTATATATCAAATATATATGTATTTATTCTAAACACAACCCCTCTGCACTCTTTATGAGGTCAGAGGTAAAAGCACAATACAAGTTACTCAATGAGCATATGATAAGTTACACAGTATACGTTTTGCCTTAGGGGCCTCACAAACCATATACTAAAATAGTGGTATAAGAACCACGTCTGAAATAGAAAGTAGACCTAGATCATCGCTGGGGCTACTCTAAACAACCAAAGGTTAGGAGGTAGGAGGCCCACTGGAGACGCGTGCAGTGTCTATACACAGCCACAAGTTACCATTGACTTTCTATGGGAAATGTAAAAGTTACAAAGTTTCTGTTTAAGGGCACTTCCGGATGGACTACGACAAAACCCCTTTAGACTAGAACTCTTCGAGAGTCAAGACCCACGGGAGCACCGAAGTACTCGTGTTACCTCACCCAGGGAAGCCGGGTGCATGGGTGCCTTTTGGTGTCGGGTTTCATTGTCGTTTTCAATGGAGATCTGCAAAGAAGTGCTGCAGGCGACAAGAGGAAAAGTGTCCGGGTGGATCCAAGGGTGGATCGAAGATCTGAAGAACCTGAAAGCAGAAGGGACAGAGTCTGGGTCACTAGCCAGTGACCAGGAAGGAACCAGGCGATGTCGCGTTGATCTCAGGTGAAGAGGTGAAGCTTGTCTCTGCAGCCACGAGGTCCAGGAGGTGTCGACGACAACCAGGAGCTGGATTCAAGCTGTCCCATGAAGGATCTAGTTGACTGCGGTATCGGTATCCGGATTGGTCCCAACAAGCCTTGGCAAACGCAATCCACGCAGGAGACGTAGATGGGCTTCGGTGCAGACCAGCAAGGTCTGTTGCGCTTCTCCTTTGTAGGGAAGCTGGAGCAAGCCTGGAGCAACCAGGAAAGCAGTTTAAGTTCAAACGAAAGTATTCAGGGGGCTCACTAGCCAACGGACTAGGAACCAGGAAGACACGTCGAGCTGAATTGCAAGAGCAGGCCCCACGGGACACTCGTGGAGTGTGGAGGGCTGAGCTTCGGTGCAAATGGTGCTCGGGTCTGGGGCTTATCGTACCCCAATGCACAACTGCAAGTTACCTCAGGAGTCGATGCAGTTAGCAAAATGCAGGATGTCCAGGAGTTCCGGTCCCACATCTCTCGTGTCCGCCACGGGTCTCAGCTTTGCTGGGATCGTCGAACAGGGTCAGAGATGTCTGGAAGTCCGTGTCCTGTGTTTTCGAGTTCCGGCAGGAGCCTCGACAATGCAGACCGGCAAGTTACAGGTGGTGCCTGATTGCACAGGGTGGTCTCTCCTTGACCACAAGGGAGATGGCTTCTGTCTTCCAGTTGAAATGGAACGTTGAAGGTCCAGGATATGTCTTTCAAAGATTTGTTCAGGGTAATCTAAAGTCCTAGGGACACAGCTCCTATACTTATACTGAGTTTAGGGGTTGGACTACCTGGAAGGTCCCACCTATGGGTGAACCTGAGAAGGGGGTGGTTACACCCCGTTCCCTTTGTCCAGTTTCGTGCCAGAGTGGGGCTGGAGTGCCCCAGCTACTGGTTTGAACCGCGCTGTGCATGGAGCACCTTGTGTGCCCCAGGCAGTGTTTGAAATGCATTCACTGAATGCAGCCCTCCCTGCCCCAATACACATAAGCCTGTCTGGGGTGGTGCTAGCACCTCCCCTGACAGGAAACCTATTGTCCAGGCCTCCCCTGCCGGAGTTTTGTCCAGCAGTAGGAGGTCAGACTTGTGTCTGTGGCAGCAGCATCCATTTTGTGATGCTGAGGCTCTGTTTAACTTTAACCGGGTTGTACAGTAACTACATGTCTTCTCCCTCTAGAAGGGTGGGATGCTACCCCCGCCACCAGGATAGGTGGGGGTAGTATTCCAAAGTGTTTGACACCTTACACAACATGTTTTGATAAAGCCAAACTAAAGTTAGCATTAACAGCAAGGATTATAATGCACTTAGAGTATATGGTATGGCTATATCATAGAACAGCTATAAGGAGATGGTTCCGAAAGCTGCAGAGGGGCTCAGCTCATGCTAGGGCACCCTCTCACATAAAACTAAGCACTCTGCCTCCAGGATTGATAAGGCCTGCCATAGGAGTGACTGATAGGTTACTATGTGTCTGTATATAAGGTTGATATAGGTATACTATATCTAAGTAAGGGGTGATTACACCACCTTACCCAGGCTGTGTGAACAGACCTGTGGTGTCAGTTTGGAGGGCCAGCCAGGGGTGGCATAATACATGCTGCAGCCCCTGGTAGGCCTTGGATGCACCTATGCCTTGGGTACCTATGGTACACTGTACAGGGGCTCACAAGGGTGACCCAGTAAACAATCTGGTATGTACCTAAAGTACATGGTATCAACTTAGAGAGAGAACAGCTACGCTGTGGTCCTGATTAGCAGGGCCACAGCCAGTCTAAAGTCGAAAAACCAGAGTGTCACAGCAAAAAGTGGGGGTGACCATAGGAAGCAGACCCTACTCTCCTACACCACCAAGGGGTTTGAATCCTCTGTGTTGTATTTCGTCTTGAAAAAGGAAGAAAGGATCTTCGCTGTTCCTTGGGTCTCTCGAGATCCACCGCTTTCAATGTCTCCATTTCTGCTTTCATGCGTGCCATTTCTTCATCTGCATGAGAACTGAAGAGTGTAGTGCCGGAGAAAGGAAGATTTTGAATACGCTGCTGCGCTTCAGGCATTAATGAAGTGAAGCAAAGCCATGAATGCCGCCTGAGTGCAACTCCATGACAATATCCATGCACAGCTAGAAGTGATGTGTCTGCAGCAGCGCTAATAACCTGGTTAGAGAGCATAAGTCCTTCCATTAATATTTCATTAAAATCCTCCCTCTTATCTCTAGGTAGATGTACAGCAAATTGTTGGAGCAACTCCCATAGTGCTCGGTCATATCTACCTAAAAGCAGCGTTGCACTAGCAGCCTTCATGGAGGTCACTGCTGTGTTGCACACTTTTCTTCCCACTGAGTCTATTTTCTGACTCTCTTTATCAGGTGGAACTGTGGAAGTTGGCTGAGTCTGGGGTAGGGTTGAGTCAGCCGTTAGGAATGTGGGGTCCTCTTCCGGAGGGCGATACTTCATTTGCAGCCTGGATGGAGCTGGCTTAATAGAGATGGTGTAAGGAAAAGTTCCATTGCCGGTTCCAAGAGGCCTAGTACCAAAGGAAGCAAAGGATGAGATGCTTGTCTTTGCTGTACAGTCTCAAATATAACTGAAGTTGATGGAGAAGGGACGGACATAGAAATGTTCAATTTTGAAGCTCCTCAAACCAAAACTTCTTTAAAAGTTGAGATATCTTCAATTGGATCAAGCCTTTGAGGAGGAGAGTCCGATAAAGTAGGTGAGTATCTTCCTGTACTTGTAGAGGAAGAATCCCTGGTGTGTCTAGAACGGGATCTTCCACCGTGTTGTTGGTGGTGGGAATGCGTAGAGGAACATCTACAATGAGAATGAGCCCTCGTACGAGACCTGGATCTCGGCCTTCATGGTGGAGTAGAAGGTGTAACCGGTGGAGGAGGAGGTGGTGGAGGATGAGAAGACGGAGGCTGAGGAGGAGTCTGATCATCTGGACGATGAGGAGGAGACTGAGTAGGTGATACTGTCCTAGTCGGAGAGTATGTCCGTAAATACTCAGAATCTGATAAGTAAATTAATCTCCTCCTTTTCCTAGCCTGTTGGGGAGTCACTGATTCTACAGGAGAACCATCTTAGTCGACGGAGACCTTTGTCATCGCCTTTAAAGAGAACTCCCTCCTGACGTTGAATGTAGACTCTTTGAAGAAGATCGAGTCTGTGATCAATGGGTTTTTCTCTGCGTCGAATGACGATGTCTTCTCGTCGTCGATTGACTGCGACGTGGAGACTTCGATCGACGGTGATGAGTAGACCCCGATAGGCAGTGATGTGTCGACGTCGAGTGATGCGATGTTCTTGACGGCGATCTTGTGACCTCCTGCGGTGGGCTTCTCAACGCCGAACGTGTTCTCGCCGTTGGCGCAGCCATCGTCTTCGACCTTCTCCTTGATGTTGCATGTCGATGTTGTTTCGACTCAGAGCCCTGGGTCGACAGCGAACATGTCGCCCCTCAGCCTGTCTCAGCCTGCCTTCTGCTGGGGAGCCCCCCAGAGGCTGAAGATAGGCCCCTGGTAGAGGACTGACCCTCTACTCGCCCTGAAGCCCCACCTGATGACTGGAACTGCTGTTTTCTTCATTCTTCTGCTCCTCGAAGGCTAATCTTCTCCCTGCCATGCAGAGTATGATTGGAAAAGGTTTTGCAGATAGAACAGGAGTCAGGAATGTGAGTAGCAGGTAGACAAATAATACATACTCTATGAAGGTCAGATTTGGCCTTCTTCCTTCCACAGTCTGGACACAAGAGATGGTAATTTTTAAAGATACTGTGGTAATTCCTGTCAGAAAAAGGCAAAAAAAGGTGGAGAAAGACCAAAGACGTTGAGTGAAACACTTGGAGTTCAACTTCTGAAGATATTTTTTATGAAGAAAACTAAATTTGGTAGAGCTCAATGCTCCAGGGTCCTGTTAGAAGGAGCCGGAAAAAAGAACTGAAGTAACTGCCACTGACTGTGCATCATGGGATTAATGCACAGCGTATAGTGAAGGGGGCTTTTCTGGGTGTTAAACACCATAAAAATGTGCACAAAACATAGTATTCTGGCATCTTTTTCACTTCAAGATGAAGTTGTGGCATTTGTAGCCTATTTAGTTAGGCTGCATTATTGTTTTTTCTATCTCTTAAGAGTCTTTACAGGCCTTCCTGAAGAAATGCAAAATATATCCACTTAAGAAGATGTATCTAAAGAAGTGCTCTGGGGTCCCACCACATGGGTGGGACTATTCAAGTGCTTATGACTATACCTGGAAAACCCCTGCAAGAGAAACATACTTGTGTACACTTCCCTTGCTGCCATGTCTTCAGCATCTAATGCGTGCCCTATGGAGGTGTTTGTGATAATTATTGCCTTTGAAGCTGTTAACCACATTTTATGTTCCTCTGTGAAATACTGGAATACTTTTTCCATTTCGTCCCAGTGGGCATGATCGTAGCATGCTAGGAGAGCTTGCGAGTTGCCAATATGCCACTAGTTGGCAGCCTGAGTTGAAACCGTTTTTCCTGCAGCGTTTATTCTTTTGCTGTCCATGTCTGGAGGCGGGCGGCCTCCAGTGGCATGAGAGTTGTCTCTCTTGCGTGCTGTGGTGGCAACTAGGGAGTTTGGCAGTACCTGTCCGTTAATGAAAATAGAGTAAGATGGTGCAGGGCTTATACTTCTTATCTACCCTAGGTGTTACGACACTAGCCCTAATATGGTCTTTAAAGGGTATTTAAATATGTCACTGGTATGCCTAAGCATACCATTTAACATGGGTAGGTACTGGGTAGCACTATGTGTTGTGGGCAGCATTTTGAAGAGGAAGTTATCCTCTAAGGGCTCTTTAGGAAGCTCTACATTATGTAAAGAAGCTAGGTATTACCTCCTTATATGAGGTAGCTTCTTCAGGGAGAGAAGGGTATGCATTATAAAGGTCAGGATCCATGTCAGCATGGGACCGGTGTCATAGGTATCCCAGGGATCATCTCCTTGTGTCTCCTCATATCCACAAGTATCTGAATGTGGTGACCCCTGTGGATGAATGTCTAGTGGCTCTCCTGCGGGAGGTGGTGGTCAAGGAGAATCTGGTAATTGGTGGAGTTTGAGTTGGTAAGGGACATGGAAAGGGTGGAGGGCTAGTGGCCATGTCCATAGTCTTCCTTTTAGGAGGGACTGCCACGTTCAAAGCTTCCTCAAAGGTAACCTTCCTTTTAGGTGGTAGAGGAGAGGAAGCTTTGTCAAGAATTCATCCAGTCTCAACCTGGATGTGGATTCTCTTCTGGTGTGTGCTCAAATTTTTCTGTAGCTTGTGCAGGATTGGTACCACCTGTGGATGTGCTGTGGGTTTGGAGCTGGGCTTTGAGGTCTTCATTTCTGAAGCTTTTAGCTTCAAGGTGGAAAGTGCGCTCAGTGTCGAGATGAATGAGGTCGATTGCCGGCTCAGCACCTAAGGTTGAGATGGTGCTGAATGCCAGTCATGTTCTGAAGAAGTAGAAGCTGAGGGTTTCGACTTTGAATGTGCGTTCGGCGTCGAGCCTGAAGGCGGGACATCCAAGTGTTTTTTTGGTGCTGATCATAGCTAGAGGTGGAACAGGGACCTTGGATGCTGAGACCAGAAGTGCCGAATGTTTGTTGGTCAGCTTGGCCTGGAGGCTAGGGGCAGGGGGTGCAGTACTCACATGCTGAGCTGGTGTAATGTCCTCCATTTCGAAGTCAATCTCAAGCTCAGAGTCAGAACTTTTGTTGACAGAGAAGGCCTCCTCGTCCTTGAACGATAGCTTCTCCTGGGCATGCTCCTCACAAAATTGTCATAAGTGTCTTCGCAGTAGGACATCTCGAGGGGACTTGCTCTACAATACAGAAGGGTCTTTTGGGATCGAAAAGACTTGCATGCATCGTAGTCCACTTTCTGGTGCTCGGAAGACAAGCATAAGTTGCAGACCGACTGCTGATCCATTATGGGGTACTTCACTTGGCAACGTGAGCAGTATCTAAAAGGCGTGCATTCCATCACCAGTTGGGCATAACAGAGTACTGAGTTTGAGTTCAAAGGTGAGCCCCGAAAGTCGGGGACCCTAATGGGCTACAGTCGAGCGAGTCCAAACCAGCAAGGTTTTTCATCGATGCGCAGATGGAAAGAACGCAAAAGGAAACAATACCAACGGAAGGGAATGGATGTGTAACCGTTCGAACAGTAACGATGTTGAAAATGGAGCAAAGGAATCACACATCCGAACCAGATTGCGGCGAGAATACAATCGAACAAAGGGGTCCATGCCCATGCACATTACAATAGAGAGGAAGTGTCACTCTACCTCATGAATCTAAAAACTTCTTAGAAGAAAAACAACTTCACAACTCCAGACCCCACACTAGATGGCAGGTGCCTGCAGAGCACGAGTATCTACAGCCATACATGCCTCGAAAATGTAGTTTTGCTATCATGCTCCAGAGATGCAAAGCCAATTGGACATTCTTTGACCAACTAAGAGTTTCCTTGCTCAAAATGTGCTTAGTACAAACAGGTTTGGAGTACTGCAACCACCTGCCCCAAAGAATGAAACGCAAGTCCTGCATCCTGATGCCTACAAAAAGATCGACTTCAGAATATCAACAACTGTCATAATATCATTGCAAGTACGTAAGGTTGAATATAGATTTACTATTTTTAAACCATCAGCTTGACAAGATATATATGTGCAAGGAACAGAGTTAGGAATAGTGAATCTATACCTACTTACATATACATAATGTGAAGAAATATTTGTGTTTGATTTTCTGCAGTCTTTGTTTTTGTAGGTCGAATTTGCTGACAACCATATTTTGAGTTATAGACTTGAAGATGAAGTTTTCCTTACCTGTGCCCATAGGATTTCTGCCAGCTCCCTTCGGTTCTGAACGACAGCCCAGATAAGAAGGCAGCTGATGAGACATTTTGATGGGGCCTGTCCAGTTGTGATGTGTGCGCTCTATTTTAGAGGGAAAAAAAGCTCAAGTTAGACCATAGGTTTGTGGGGCAGAATATGAAGATTCTTACTCTTACCTTTCTAATTGGTGATCCCAGTTAATAAAAATTATGAAATACTAACGCATTCATTAAATTTCTAAGGAGATTGAATTCAGCAGAGCAGAAATTCTACCATAAACTGGTGCCTGCAGTGTCCACAGCCCTAATGAAGGCCGCAAGGCTGGACATGCTTTCCCAATGGAGTCTCCTTTCTTTTTCCATAGTGATAGAAAAAGCAGAACCCAAGGAGATCTAATGATTTTTAGCTGTAGAGGCAACCAGAGTTCGAGAGAGATGTTTTTGGTGGAAGATTCAAAATCTACAGGTATATATTAACTCTCCCTACACCACTGGTTCAACAGAGAAGGGTGTCAAGAAGGCGCTTGTCATGAGTTGAACATATAAATATAATGATAAATTAAGAGGATTCAAAAAAGTACTTTTAGTCTTCATTCCATCATTTCAAGACTGCATTCTTCACTTACAGCCAACTCATGTTTCATGTTTAACATGTCATATTGTCAGGGTTTTTTTATTAATTTTCAAACCTTATTGAAGAAAGTACTTACCTTCAGTAACACATTATCTGGTAAAGACTCTATCTAGCTGCAGATTCCTTACCTTTGAATTTCCCAGAGGTCAGGCTGGATCTGGAAACTTTTGCTGAGAAATACCTATTACATGCGCTGTTGGGTGGCTCCATTCGGCTCCGCTTAACGTCAGGTAGCATCGAGCGGACATCAGTGCTTTTTGTTTTTTTCCACACCAGAAGCGAAGAGCCACGAAGTAACTGACTTAGTCATGTGCAAAACTAAGGCCCTGAAAGGGGGTTAACCCTAGCCATACAACATTAGTCCATAAAGCAGGGAGGCATGGGTGGAGCTGTAAGGAATCTGGAGCTAGATGTAGTCTCTACCAGATAATGCATTACCGAAGGTAAGTAACTTGTTCATCCGATAGAGATTTCTAGCAGAAGATTTCTTACCTTTGAATTAGATACCCAAGCCATACCGTCCCAGCAGTGGGTGCAGACAAATATCTTAAACTAGAAAGTCCTGCAAGTCCGAGCAGGCAAAAAGCCAGTCTCTGCGGACCTGACCGGCCAGGCAATAGTGCTTTGCAAACGTGTGCAACAATGCCCACGTTGCTGCCTGACAGATGTCTTGGACTGGGACATCCCAAGCCAAGGCTGTGGTCGCAGCCTTTCCCCTGGTGGAATGGGCCCTTAATCCTTGAGGTGGCTGCTTCTTTGCCAGGGTATAGCAGATCTTAATGCAGAGAATGACCCAGGGAGAAATGGTAATTTGCTGCACCTTCCTTCCTTTCTTAGCTCCCACGTATACAACAAGAGTTGGTCGTCCACCTGGAACTCTTTTGTGCAGTCAAGGTAGAACGACAACGCTCTATTTTGGTCCAATCAGTGGAAATGCTCCTCTTTCTTAGAAGAATGAGGAGGAGCAAAGAAGGTGGCCAATGTGATGGATTGACCCAGATGGAATTGGGTCACAACCTTTGGCAAAAAGCAAGCTCGGGTGCGAAGAACCACTTTGTCCAGAAAGGACAATAAATAGGGAGGCGAGCAAGATAACGCCTGCAAATCCCTGTGGGCTGATGTAATCACCACTAAAAAGACTGATTTGATGGCCAGAGGGGACAATTACATAATGGCTCAAAGGGAGCACACATCAGGTAGGTGATGATCAAATTAAGGTCCCTCTGTGACATAACAAAGGGCAGGGGTTGAAACACGTGAGCCAGCCCTTTCAGAAATCAATGTACAAAAGGCTGGTCTGGCAGCCGAAAAAATGCAGACCAAGCAGAGAGATAACCCTTGAGAATTCCCAAAGCTGAACCCTGCTGGGCAAGGCTTAAAATGAATAGAAGTACAGTAGCAAGAGAAGCAGAAAGAAGGTCAAATGACCTTTCTCTACAGTATAATACAAATTTCTGCCAACACCAGGTGTATACCATATTAGTGAAGGGTCGCCTGGCTGCCAGAATAACATTAAAGACTTCGGGAGGAAGGTTAAAAGCTATCAACTGCAGTCGCTTAATCTGCACGCATGGAGGTTCTGAGTTGACAGGATCAGGGGAAGGACCCTCCCCTGTTGCTGCGACAGAAGATCCTCCCAAATGGGCAGCCTGATCGGAGGATCAATGCTTATTTTCAGAAGCTCTGGATACCACTCTCGTTCCCAGTCTTGAGTCACAAGAATGACTTGGGCTCGGTTGCTTATGATTTTTTCAGAATCATGGGCAGTTGTGGTATGGGCGGAAAGATGTACAGCAGGCCTGAGCTCCACTTGCGACGAAAGCATCGCTGAGCGATAGTGCCTTGGAAATTCCAGCACGCAGTATTGCTGACATTGCACGTTTTCTCCTGAGGCAAACAAATCTAACCAAGGTTCTCGCCACTCCTGAAAAAGACTTTGCGCCACCTCTGACTGGAGACACCACTCTTGATCCGTCTGGCATCAACGGCTGAGTTCATCCATCCTGGTGTTCAGAGAACCTGCTAGGTGTTGAACCATCAGGGCTTTGCCTGACTGTTCCAGCAATGTCCAGAGACGTAGGTCCTCTCGACAAAGCCTCCATAACCCCACCCACCCTGCTTTTTGCAGTACACCATGGCAGTGGTGTTGTCTGTGAACACGTGCACTAGCATCCCCTTGACAGAGGAAAGACATGCCTACAATGCCAATCAAATTGCTCGGAGTTCCAACAAATTTATGTGGATCCCCAACTCCGCCGGAAACCAGTGTCACCTGATCTCAACCTCTCCCAGATGGCAGCCCCATCCCAGAATTGGGCATTGGTTGGGGAACGGGGAGGGATCTGTCGTTAACACAATCACGGTTCGTCAACCACCACTGCAGATCTCTTGCAGTTCCTTCTGAGATATGGACCATGTCAGTGAGATTTCCTCAATGCTGTGCCCACTTAAACTTCATGTTCCACTGCAGAACCCGCACACGCCACCTGGCATGCTTTACTAACAGGATGCAGGCGGCCATGAGGCCCAACAGCCTCAAAGTCAGTTTCACCGAAATCCAGGATAGAGATTGAAAAATCTGAACCATAACCTGAATATCCTGGACTTGCAGCTGGGAAGGATGGGCCCGAAAATACACCGTGTCCAGAACAGCTCCGATGAAAGGGAGCGTCTGAGAAGGAGTCGGGTGTGACTTTGACATGTTTATAGAGAACTCCAGGATATAGGCTGGCATTTTTTACGTCAACAGGGTCTTGGAACAGTTTTTTTAAGATAGAACACACAAATACTTTTTTCAGTGCTGCTGGAAATTGAAATTGCCCTGAGCTAAGCATGTTATTTAAGAGCAAAATAAGATTGGCAAAAATCGTTCCGGGAAACATTTTTAATACAAACGGCGGACATGGATCAGTGGGGGAACCAATTTGATGTTTTCAGAATCAAGAACAATGTGAAAAGGATGGTGAGGCAATACATAACCTGTGGTGGAGTGATAAATCACAAAAAACAACAAGTTATGCTCCACAAGAAAAGAAAGGGCCTGGCTGTTCAAAGAAAGTGTCTCTTGACATATTTCAGGCTACTTCCATATTCAAGGAAATTGATGAAGAAGTCAACGCAAGAAATGTCATAGCAGTTTTAGAGAAACCTTTTGTAAGGCATGATGTGCCAATAGAATTGGTCCTGGACAGTGGCATGCAGTTGATATCAGTGGAGATGAGGAATATCAGTGGAGATGAGGAAATATTTAAATGAGTTGGGGTGGTTCAACAAAGTTGGTCATTGCAGGAAGGTGGGATCCTTCTAGCATGGTCACACCCACTTTTTGCCTGGTGTCAGTGTGTTTTTGCTAATCAGGACCCCAGTCACTGTGCTTCTTCCATAAATTTCACATGGTAAATTATGTTGTACCTTAACAACTGGCTACTGGTGTACTCCTTTTAAGTCGCTAGAATATGGTACTGAGGTACCCAGGGCATAGGTACACCTGGGGTCTCCCACAAACTGTAGCATGTTTTGTGCCACCCATAAGAAATCACTCTATCTGTGACAACAGGCTTGCGTTTGCAGCTTGTGTAAGCTGGTGCTGGCACCATATACGACAGGTGAACAAGTTACTTACCTTCGCTAACGTTTTTTCTGGTAGATACAGTATCTGCCTGTGGATTCCTCACCTTGTGAATATCCCCCTGCGTCAGCAACGTTCGAAAAACTCTTTTGTAGCACGCCGGCGTGGACGACGTCACAGGAGCACGGCATCGCGCGCGAGTCCGGCTGACGTCACCGACTCCTTATTAGGCCTACATCGGCGTGATGACATCAGTTCTGCCCTTTTTTCCGTGCCTTTGAGGCACCCGGACGGACCAATGACAGCAGACATTCAAATATACAGTGTACATAGTACATACAATTCAAAACTGCACACATAGTGCGTAGCAAAGGTATGAAAAACCCAATATATATACAAATATAAATATAAATATACATAAAAATACATAAACTCAGGTATAGCAGAGTGGACAACGGGGAGGCGGGTCAGTGAGGAATCCACAGGCAGATACTGTATCTACCAGAAAAAGCGTTACCGAAGGTAAGTAACTTGTTCTTCTGATAGATACATCTGCCAGTGGATTCCTCACCTTGTGAATAGAGTCCCACAGCACTCCCCACTCCCGGAGGAGTGTGTCCACTCTCCTATACCAGAAACTCCAGGAGGACAGAACGCGCAAAGTGGCCGTCCCTCCTCACCTCGGTATCCAAGCAGTAATGCTTTGCGAAAGTGTGGAGGGAGGACCAAGTCGCGGCTCTGCAAATATCCTCAACAGGTACACCTCTAGATAAAGCAGAAGTAACAGACTTTGCTCTAGTAGAGTGAGCTCTTATACCCTCAGGAGCGTCCTTACCCGCCAGGGAGTAGCCGATCTTGATTCATAATATTATCCATCTTGAAAGAGTGCGCTTGTGCACCGATCTACCTTTCCTGCAGCCAGCAAATCCAATGAACAGCTGGTCATCAAACCTGAACTCCTTTGTCCTGTCCAGGTAGAAACTCACCGCCCTCTTAGGGTCCAAGCGATGAAGCCTCTCCTCCTCCTTGGAAGGGTGAGGGGGGAGGATAAAAGGTAGGGAGGGTAACAGACTGTCCTAAATGGAAAGGAGTAACCACCTTAGGCAGAAAAGCAGCCCTGGTCCTGAGAACCATTCTTTCAGCATGAATGGTCAAGAATGGGGGCTTTGAGCTAAGAGCTTGAAGCTCACTTACCCTCCTTGCCGAGGTAATTGCCACCAGAAAAATAGTCTTAAAAGACAAAAGTCTCAAGGGACATGAGTGTAAGGGTTAAAAAGGCGAACCCATCAAGAACGTAAGAACAAGGTTCAAGTCCCATTGAGGTACAATAAAAGGTGTAGGAGGAAATGTATTGGTAAGGCCCTTAATGAAACGTAAAACAATAGGTGATTTAAATAAAGAGGGCTGGTCTGGCAAACAAAGGAAAGCCGATTAGGCCGACAAATAACCTTTGATAGTTGCCACCGCAAACCTTGCTGGGCCAAGGAAAGTGCAAATTGTAGTATATTGGACAAACGAGCCCTTAAAGGGTCAACGGACTTCTCCCCGCACCAAGCAACAAATTTTGACCATCTATAAAAATAAATGGACTTGGTGGAGTCACGCCTGGCTGACAAGATGACATCCACCACATTGTGCGGGAGAGAAAAGGAACTCAGGTTGCCCAGTTCAATCTCCAGGCATGAAGGTGTAAGGTCTGGAGGTGGGGGTGTAGAACCTGCCCCTCCATCTGGGAGAGGCGATCTGCCCTGTGAGGGAGACGGAGCGGCGGGCACAAGGAGAGGTGGAAAAGATCTGTATACCACACCCTTCTGGGCCAATCCGGGGCAATCAATATAACTTGGGCCCGGTCTTGGCGAATCTTCCTCAGAACCCGAGGAATCAAGGGTATGGGAGGAAACGCGTAAAGGAGTTACGAGTCCCAACTCAACTGAAATGCGTCCCCCAGTGCTCCTTGCATCGGAAACTGAAGGCTGCAGAATGACGGGCAGTGAACATTCTCGTGAGTGGCAAACAGGTCCACCTGAGGAGTTCCCCACGTCCGGAAGACGTGACGAACCACCTCTGGGTGAAGCCTCCACTCGTGGTCGGCCGAGATCTGCCGACTGAGATTGTCTGCACGTACGTTCAGAACCCCGGCCAGATGATTTGCCATTAGACAAATGTGATGATCCTGAACCCAGGACCAGAGACGCAGAGCCTCTCTGCAGAGACACCGCGACCCTACTCCTCCCTGTTTGCTGACATACCACATCGCGGTGGTGTTGTCCGTCAGGACTTGAACCGACTGACCGCAAAATGAAGGGAGGAAGGCCTTGAGTGCCAAACATATGGCCCGCAATTCCAGAAGGTTGATGTGAAACAACCTTTCCTCTGGAGACCAAAGACCCTTGACCTCCAGATCCCCCAGATGAGCACCCCACCCTAGAGTGGATGCATCCGTGATCACTGTGGCCACCGATGGAGGCAGTTGAAAAGGCTTTCCTTGAGACAGATTGCCTTCCACGCCCCACCAAGACAGGTCCACTGCAGTTTCTCTCGAGATCCTCACTGACTCCCTGAGATCTCCGTTGTGCTGATACAATTGCCTGCGGAGGCACCACTGGAGTGCCCTCATGTGCCAGGCGTGCATGGTTGACCAACAGAATGCAAGAAGCCATAACACCGAGCAGACGAAGGACCTTCAGGACTGGAACGACCGCTCCATTGTGAAACAAAGGTATCATTTCCTGTATGTCGCGAATCCTTTGAGGAGGAGGGAATGCAAGACACACAGTTTTGTCCAGTACCGCACCTATGAACAGGTTGCGCTGGGAGGGCACCAGGTGAGACTTGGGTACATTTATCGAAAAACCCAACCTGTGCAACAACTGAGTTGGCTCTTGCAGATGATGGAGCACCTTCTCCGGCGACTTTGCTTTGATCAGCCAGTCATCCAGATAGGGGAACACTGGAATCCCCGAACTTCTGAGATGTGCAGCCACCACTGCCATCACCTTGGTGAAGACTCGAGGCGCAGTAGTAAGTCCAAACAGAAGGACCGCAAACTGGTAGTGTTGCGAACCCACCGTTAAACGGAGATACTTCCTGTGCGACTTCAGGATCGGAATATGAAAATAGGCATCCTGCAAGTCGATCGACACCATCCAGTCTTCTTCCAACAGCGCCTGAAGAACCTGGGCAAGAGTGAGCATCTTGAACTTCTCCTGTTTGAGAAAGAGGTTCAAAACCCAGAGGTCCAGGATTGGACGAAGCCTGCCATCCTTCTTGGGGATCAGGAAATACCGGGAGTAGCATTCCTGCTCCGGAACCACCTCTATCGCACCCTTTCTGAAAAGTGTCAGGACTCCTTCCTGCAAAAGAAGCAGGTGGTCCTCCGAACAATAACCTTGGCATGGAGGGTAATTGGGGGGAAATTCCCAAAAGGGAAGAGCATACCCATTCTCTACGAGATTGAGAACCCAAAGATCTGATGTAACCGATTCCCAATCTCGTAGAAAATAGGTAAGCCGACCCCCTACAGGACCAGCATGATCCAGAATGGTGGATCTAGGGCTGCTTTGCTGTTGTAGGTGGGGGGTGGGTATTAGAGGAGGAAGTTGAGGAGGAGGAGGCTTGATGACCACGGGCACGACCCCTTTGTCCACCTCTATAGGACTTGTACAATGGATTCTGCTGTTGCTGCTGCTGTTGGCTCTACTTATAGGTACGAAAAGTAGACCTTCCAAACCCCCTGAATTTTCTGGTGGTATGGCCTCTAGTCTGTAAGCCCAAAGACCTTGCAGTCGCCCTGCCATCTTTGAACCTTTCTAAGGCAGCGTCAGCCTTCTTTCCAAAAAGGCCAGTGCCATCAAAAGGCAAATCCAACAGAGCAGCCTGGACATCAGTCGAAAATTCGGATGATTTTAACCAAGCGGCCCTTCTACTGGCGACTGAAGATCCCATTATTCTAGCCACAGAGTCCGCCGTGTCCATGCCACTCTGAATCACCTGGCGAGCCGCAGCCAGCGTGTCAGACACTACCTCATTGAAGTTCTTCCTATCCTCCTCTGGAAGCTTAGATGATAACTGCTTAACCAGGTCTATCAAATCATGTACATACCTGCCCAGCAGACAAGTAGCATTTGTCGATTTCAGGGCCATGCTACTTGACGAGAATACCTTCTTAGCATTCTGATCCAACTTTTTAGAGTCCTTATCCCCTGGAACCTGGGGAAATGCACCTGCCGTCCTCTTTGAGCAAGCCGCCTGAACAACCAGACTTTCTGGCGAAGGATGAGAAGTTAAGAACTCAGGGTCACCCGGTGCCACCCTATAGCGTCCCGCCACTGTTCTAGGCAGGAGCAGTCAAAGGCTTTTTCCAGACTTCCAATATCGGTTCAGTGAGAGCCTCAGTGAACGGGAGAGTCGGCTCAACAACTGAAGAAGGTGAATACAGAACCTCAGTAAGGATGTTCGATTTAAACTCCACAGAAGGCAAAGATAAGTTCAGCAATTCTGCAGCCTTTTTAATCACAACATGGAATGGAGCCACATCCTTAGAGGGTGCATCAGAAACTGCAGGCAACCCCCATTCAGGGGAAAAATTCCAAACCACTTGCACTATGCAGCTCCTCAAAATAATCTTCCTGATCCTGAAGTTCACCTTCCTCCACTTCAGGATTCTCATATCCCTTCTCTTCCAAGAGACGCTGAGCTCTACGCCTTGACCACTCCAACCGAACCGAAGTTGTCGGATCCGGTAGAGACTCCGACGGAGTCGGGGCCGGTGTCGAGTGAGGAGCTGGAACAGCCGGAGAATGGGAAGCTGGAACCGGCGTTGAGTCTCAAATCCGATCTCGAGGTCGCTCCGGAGCCGGCGAAGCCGTGTGCGGAGTCGATGACCTCGGCGGCGCCGAACCAAGCCGTGGTGGAAATGGCGTCGGCAAAAACGGCATAAAAGGCGCCGGAGCGTAAGCTTGAGGGACACCCAAGTTGTACGACAATGGACCCATGGGACCAGCCGGTGCACCAGCGGGGTACATTGCTCTCGCATACACGCCATACATAGCATTAAGGAAATGCGAGGGGTCCTGTCCAGGACCAGGAAACGGAGGGTACAAACCCACTGGCTGCTCCGTAGGAGGCTGCACTGGAATCGGTTCTTCTTGACCCTCCGAAGCCTGAGGTTCTTCAACGTCTTCTTCCTCATGCGCAGAAGACAGACACTGATCCGGTCCCGGATCCGGAGATGGCGCTCGGGACTGAAAAGGCGAGGCTTCACCTTCAGGCTCACGAGATGGTGAGGGAGACAAAAAGTCTTTATGATGCTTACGAGATGAAGACCTCTTCTTCGAGTCCGACTCGAGCTATGCTTCTTCCTCTTATGTTTTTTCTTCGAGGAACCCGAAGCATGTCCCGAAGCTGACTTCGACGCCGACTCCGATCGGGACCTCGACCTCGACTTTGATTTCGGCTTCGACCTCGAGCGTCTGAATCTTGACCTCGAAGACCTCTTGGCATCCTTCCCTTTTACCTTGGCCAGAAGGAGTTTAGCCTCTTGTTCACGCAGAGCCTTCGGGTTCATTTTAGAACAGGATCGACAGCCTCTGACATCGTGGTCCGAGCCCAGACACCACAAGCAATCATTATGTGGATCGGTTATGGACATCATCCTGGCACACGATCCACACTGCTTAAACCCTGTCTTCTTCGACGACATCTTCGACGAAAGACAACAGCTCGAAAAAGATACAGAAACACACACATAGCAACAAAGTTACTATCCACAACACAAGAGATCCCAAGAAACCGTTAGCGTTGATGACACGGAAAAAAGGGAACTGATGTCATCACGCCAACGTAGGCCTAATAAGGAGTCGGTGACGTCAGCCGGAGACACGCGCGATGCTGTGCTCCTGTGACGTCATCCACGCCGGCGTGCTACAAAAGAGTTTTCTGAACGTTGCTGACGCAGGGAGATATTCACAAGGTGAGGAATCCACTTCCTTATATCTGAGGTCACTACACCTTTTTTTTATTATTTGTTTTTTTAAGAGTTTTATATAGCGCGAACAAGACCCGAGACATCGGGTATCAGAGCGCCTTACATGAGCACCAGTTTCGTTACAGACGGACACATTCATAATTGTTAGGCACAGAAAGATTAAGCGATTTGCCCAGAATCACAGGATGTTGAGTGTCATTGCCGAGACTCGAACCCGGTTTCCAGCTTTGAGGTCAACAGCTATAACCGCTAGGATACATCCTCTCCCCTATAACCTATAAGTCATCCCTAAAGCAGACATTTCAATCCTGACGGCAGAATGCTGGGTTATAAGTGTGTGGCTGACTCTGCATGAGCAGCGCACCCCTACAAATGCCGGAGTCGATTCTCCAGACTTTGTAAGTGTAGTCAGCCATTTTGGTACATATAGTGGCCCTCCATCATTACGCGATGGCTAACTATATAGTGGCTGTGCCGAACCGGGGCATGTTTGGTAACATGCCCCATGTACTCATGGTAACAGCCTTTCAGGGTCTGCTAGCAAGCTAGTGCTGCTGCCGACCACAGGCACGATTCTGCCCTCCTGCTGCTGAGCTGAGCTTGAGCAGGGAAGGTAGAACAATAGGTTTCCTGTCACAGGGAAGTGTGACTACCTCCCAGACAGGCTGTAGTGTATAGGGCTGGGGTGGGGGTGCTTGCCAGCGCCACTAGTCTGCTCTGAAGGCCACATTTGGTGCCCTTGCATACTCCAGTTTGAGCCAGTTCAAGGAGTCCTTGGCTCTAGCTCCGGCGCAAAACTTGACTAAGGACATGGGAGTATTCTTCCCTCTGTCCAGCCCTCCTCTTTGATGGACCGCTGAGTTGTAGGACAAGACTCAAGCCTGAAACAATGTCACTCTTTGACCGTCTGGACACTTGGACTTCGCCTGGAACTGAGACTGTATCAAGGAAGACTCCTGGTGCTCCTGGTCTTGCTGTTCTGTAAGTCTTCTTTGTTGTCTGTGTCTGTGCTTCTTCCAGGATCTTCAACAGATCTGTGCTCATCAAGGACACCCGGGGTAATCTCCCTGGGAGTTAGGGAGTCACTCCCCTGCATCTGCAGGGACCGCAATGAAGCTGAGTGGTCTGCTGCTCCTGATGTACCACAAACTTCAAAAGACTCAGCAATCCAGGTGGCGGTTCTGCAACTCCCTCGAGGACTGGCCTGTACTCGGTGCAATTTTAAGGACAGTTTCACTCGTTGGACCGGCTGGGATCGAACCTCTGTGCACTGCATCAACTTGCCGCTGCCAAGGCTTGTTGATTTTGCACTCGAGATCTTCAGACCACAGGAAACCCAGGCTCCAGCATCTCTTCCTGCGAATATCTTCATCCTCACCACATCCTCTACACAGTGGGCCTTCATCTTTGGTGAGCTGCTCGAGGTCCTCTTACGACGCCTGTGCCTTTGGACTGTGGGTCCTCTCGAGGGTCTTCTCTTGCTTCAGTGGGCTCCCCTTGCTTGCTCTGACTCTCCTGACTTAGCTAGCCCCTTGGGCCTTGATGGTCCCAACGTTGCTCCTTCATCGCTTTCCACATCTGTTGCAGCTGCCAAAGCTTGTAGGTGCTCACGCTGAAAAACGACTCTGAGGTTCTCAACTTCCGATGTGGGACAGCTTGTGCATGGCTACTGTTCTTCCTCAGCATTGCCCGGTCCTCACAGCTGCAGCAACAAGGTCACCGTCATCAGACCTGCATCCTCCGACATCAGTGGGCATTGCTCTTCCATGCCTCCTGGTCACCTCTGAGTGGCAAAGACTCTGTCCCCTTTACTTGCAGGTTCTTCCCTTCAAGAATCCACCATTGGATTCCACCGGCCTCTTGCAAAGTCCTCGCCAGCGGCTTCTTTAGTGAAGTCCTCCATTGTGGTTTACGGGGGTTTTCGACGTCACTTCGGACCTATGCACCCAGCTTCCCAAGTGTAGGTATCCTGGTTCCTGGGGTATCCACGGGTGGGGTGACTCTCCAACCTTCTGTCTTACATGGGGTTTCATCCGGGTCCACTGGTAAGGGTCCTTCTTTTTCAAAACTGCAACTACGACTTTCCCGTTGACTTCTATTGAGTATACAGCTCTGCTTACACTCTGCACACAGCTTCCGTGGGGTTCCTAGGTACTTACCTTGGGTGGTTCTTTGTGTCCCCAGCTCTTCTAAGTCTCCTGGTCCAAGTCCTGACTTCGGTCCTAGTTCTCATATCACTTTCCCAGTATATAGTTTGGTCTCCCTTGAAGACCACTGTGTATTGTGCTTACTTACCTCTTGCAATTGAAGGATTGTTGTGTATTTGTATTAATATCTCCAGGTAGGAGACATATTAATGTGTTAGTGAGTGTTGCGTAATAAATAGACATTTTTATAACTACGCTTTGTGGTTCTTTTTCATTTAACCTACACTATATGAATAGATCTGGTAAAACAAGCTGCTTTACACTCCTTCTGGACTAATCCTGAAGTCTGCTCTCCACAGCTACCAATTAGAGAGCTTTCTTTGGCTGTCTTAGACAGCTAAAAATCACCATAAGGGTTGTCTGGATTAGTGCAAGGTGCTTCACTTAAATAAGTGTGCACCACATATACAAAGTCAGCCTCCTACAGTCATCATTTTTATTCAGGAGGGAATGGCTAGAGGAGATGTGTAATAGGATCTTGAAGTAAGGGTTGCAAGCAGCCGCGTGTGTTGGAAATAGTCGGACTGATGCTGTGAAGAAAATAATTCGGTCACATCACTCCAAATATTGCCAACGGTAAAACCCCTTACAAGCAGGTGAATGAGAAAAAACAAAGAAGTGAAAATAACGGTCTGGGTTTCCAGGTAGAAGAGTGGGTCAGAGTAAAGCTCAGGAAAATATTTAGAAAGGTTGTCCCGTCCTGTAGGTGATAAAAGAGGGAAGGTTTGTGATGGAACTGACATTTGGTAATGTGAAATGTGACAAACTATATCCTCTCTGCACGAAGATGTTGAGGAGACACTTAGAACAAAGAGGGGATTAAACTGCGGGGGAAAGAGATTCAGATCTCCTTTTGATACCCTTGCTGCACCGGCAATAGGTGACAAGAAGACTAGGGGGAGCTTCTGTCTATACTTCAGCGCTCTAGCAGGTACCTG
Source organism: Lissotriton helveticus (assembly GCF_964261635.1). Classification (NCBI taxonomy): domain Eukaryota; kingdom Metazoa; phylum Chordata; class Amphibia; order Caudata; family Salamandridae; genus Lissotriton; species Lissotriton helveticus. Next base: position 1,670,628,846 of record NC_136069.1, on the reverse strand, counting down.
CAAATGCTTCTAGCAAGAATCAGTACTAAAAGAAATAGAAATAGCAGATCTGAAGTTCCCTTCTGCCATTGTTGCAGCTGATTCAGAGGCACTACGCTCATATTCATTAGCAACTTATATCATCATAGTAATTGCAGTCAACAAGCTACTTATTGAAGTAGAAAAGTGCACCATCATACTCTCCTCTGCCGTTGAGGAATACAACATTGTACCATTTGACATCAAGAAGATCGATATCATGGGATGGAAGACCAAGCTGAAGAAGAAGGCAGTATCTAATGAGAAATATGACATCAATGCACTGTGTTTATTGTGTGGTGTTAAGGCATTCCTATTTGTCTTTCAAAGACACTATCAAGAGCCAAATCTTTCTCAGCATTACTTAGGAAGCACCATTCATTAGTGCTGCCAGATAAAAACGAGGTGATGGAGGAGCCAGCCCTACAAACTGCAGCTGATATGTTGTGGGGACATGAGGACATGTTCCACTTCCTCCTTCTTAGAGCCCTCCAACGAGATGACTAGAGCTTGAAATATAAAGGATTGGATTACATTTTGTTCTCAAGCTTCACCAGTTCAGCAGATCCATCCAACTTCTTGGATTGTAGTAACATAACTATGTAACATAACTATGTAACAAGCGTATCAAGGTATGCCAGAGCAAGTCCCACAGGAGGATCCTGCACCTATTGCTTACCCTTTACCACAACAAAAGCAGGTGCAAAACTCCTCATTCTATTTTGTCTCCTAACACTTCTCAAAGATTGCATCACTCTCATACTCCTTCTCCAATAAGGTATCAAGCTCATACTCCTAATAAGTCGGAGGGAAAGAGGTAGAAATCACAGGTGTAGAAGTCCAAGGTAAAGATGCTGTATACCAGAACATAAAATAATTCTACTTTTTAAGACTTTAAGAGGATTTATAGCCCGTCCTTGTCCCCTGGGTTACCAAAAATAGCATCTCCTGTAGATTATACTCTTACATTCCATGAGGTTCAAAAGAACAAATTACTTACCTTCGGTAACAAATTTTCTGGTAGAAACTCTATCTAGCTTCAGATTTCTTACCTTTGAATATCCCAGGCGTCAGGCTGGATCTGGAAACGTTTGCGGAGCAATATCCTTGCACAAATCATTGGGTGGCTCCATTCGGCTCCGCTTGACGTTGTTGGTGTCCATAGCGTCAGTTATGACGTCATAGTAGCTTGAAGGCACCATCCAGGTGCTCAGACGTCAGTACTTTTAATTTGTTTCAGGCCAGAAGCGCAGAGCCACGAAGTAACTGATGAACTGGTGTGCAAAACTAGAGCACTGAAAGGGGAGATTAACCCTAGCCCTACAACCTACAATATTAGTCCGCAAAGCGGGGAGGCATGGGAGGGGCTGTAAAGAATCTGCAGCTAGATAGAGTCTCTACCAGATAATGCGTTACCGAAGGTAAATAACTTGTTCATCTTATAGAGACTTCTAGCTGCAGATTCCTTACCTTTGAATTAGATACCCAAGCCATACCATCCTGGCCGCGGGCTGCGGACCAATACTTTAAACTAGAAAGTCCTGCAGGACTGAGTGGGCAAAATGTCCGCCTCTGCGGACACGACCCTCCAGGTAGCGTTTTGCAAATGTGTACAGTGATGCCCACGTTGCCGTTGCTGCCTGACAGATGTCTTGGACTGGGAAACTCTTAGCCAAGGACGCAGTCACAGCCTTTCCCCTGGTGGAATGGGCCCTTAATTCCTCAGGGGACTGCTTCTTAGACAGGGCATAGCAGATCTTAATGCAGAGAATGACCCAGTGAGAGATGGTCTTTTTTGTACTGCCCTTCCCTTCTTAGCTCCCAAGTACTTCACAAAGAGTTGGTCGTCCACCCGTAACTCTTTTGTGCAGTCAAGGTAGAACGACAATGCTCTTATCCCTCCATAAAGGGATGCGAGGGGGCAAAGATGGTGAGCAATGTGATCGACTGACCCAGATGGCATGGGGTCTAAACTTTCGGCCAAAAGGAAGCCTGCGTGTGGAGCACCACTTTGTCTGGAAAGGACATTAGATAGGGAGGTGAGGAAGGTAACGCCTGCAACTCATTCACCCTCTGGGCAGATGTAATTGCCACTAAGAAAGCTGTTTTGATGGCCAACAGCCTAAGGGAACAATTGTGTACACGCTCAATTGTAGCACACATTAGGTAGGTGAGGACCAAATTAAGGTCCAACTGTGGCATAATAAAGGGCATGGGTGGAAGCAGGTGAGCCAGCCCTTTTAGAAATCTTTTTACAATTGGAGATTTGAGGAGAAAGGGTTGGTCTGGCAGCCGCAAAAAAGACAGAGCAGAGAGATAACTCTTGAGAGTTCCAAAAGCAGAGCCCTGTTGAGTAAGGGTTAGAATTAACAGAATGGCAATAGAAAGAGAAGCAGAAAGAGGGTCAATAGACCTTTTTTGTACAGTATAATACAAATTTCTGCCAATGCAAGGCATCTGGGGCCAGATGTAGGTAGGCTATTACCGATCGGAATCGGCCGAAAATACCGATTTCGGTCCGTTTCCGATCGGTAGTGAGCGTTCGATATGTAGGTGACCAAAAATAGGCTGATTCGGTAATTATACCGATCGGTATGATTACCGAGCAGTAAAATACCGATAATTGAATGTTACCTATCGGTAATGTTACCTATCGGTAATGTTACCTATCGGTAATGTTACCTATCGGTAATGTCACCGATCGGTAATGTTACCTATCGGTAATTTTACCTATCGGTAATGTCACCGATCGGTAAATTTACCGATCGGAAATGTTACCGATCGGTAATGTCACAGATCGGTATTGTTACCGATCGGAAATGTTACAGATCGGTAAATAAAAGTAGGTAAAATTGAAAATCGAGATGTAGGGAGGCCCAGAAATACCGATTTTGCCTCAAAATCGGTATTTGAGAGTCGGAATTTACCATGGATTCAAATCAGGTGGTAACCAGGTGCAGCCTATAAAAAAGGACCCAAAATGCAATTCAGTTTGCACAATGGCGGCATTCTATGTAATAGCAAGACGTCTACGGCTACGGGAGGAAGGAGAGAGGGAATGGCTGAGACAGGAGCAGGTCTACAGGCAGAGGGTCACCCTGTTGATGCTGACAGAGGAGGAGATAGTACAAAGGTACAGGTTGGCTCCAGTAACCATCATGGAGCTCATCAGGGACCTTAAACCACTGTTGGAGCACCCCACCCCAAGGGCACATGCAATACCAGCACATGTGCAGGTGCTGTGCAGCCTCCACCTGCTGGCGTCAGGGAGCTACCAGAGCGTGGTTGCTGTGGCGGGAGGGGTGACCCAGAGCAGCCTCTCAAGGTTCTTCCACAGATTCCTTGACGCCATGTTGCACAGGATGGAGCATTATATTTCATTTCCATCCACCCATGCTGAACTGGTACAAACAAAATCAGACTTTTACCAGATGGCAAGATTTCCCCATATCATCGGATGCATTGATGGGACACACATCCCCATTTGTCCCCCTGCTGCCACCGAATACATTTACCGCAATAGGAAGTCAAGCCACACCATCAACGTCCAGGTGATTTGCAATGCTAAGTACGTTATCACAGACCTTGTAGCTAAATTCCCTGGAAGTACACATGACTCCTATATATTTCAGAACAGCGGCATCTATGAACGGCTGTCAGCAGGGGAATTTGGCGAAGGATACCTCCTAGGTAAGACAGAGTCTGCGACAGCATTCACACATATTGCAGTGAGACTTACAAGTATACATGTGACTAATGTACTCCCATTTCCCTTTTAGGAGACAGTGCATATGCCCTACGTTCTTTTATTCTCACTCCCTACCTCAACCCCTCCACACCCAGCCAAAGGAGGTATAACCGGGCACATAAAAGTACAAGGAATGTGGTTGAACGGACATTTGGCATCTGGAAGAGCCGATTTAGATGCCTTCACAAGAGTGGAGGCGCAAGGCAGTATACCCCCATAACATGCTGCAAAATCATAGCTGCCTGTGCCATGTTGCACAACTTGGCTGTCAAAAAGGGTACAGAGGTGGAGTTGGAGGAGTACGAGGACCATGATGACGACAATGCCGTGCCTGACATACAACCTGCTGGAGTCACAACACCAAGTGATGGGAGATACAGGCGTGAGGAAATAACAGCCAACTATTTCTGAGTAAGTAATGACACACAGACAGGTTGTGAATGGAAGTAAAGTATTTATCTGTTGGCACGAACTTACAGCACTTAGGTGCAACAAATTAACATGTACAAAGGTGGGGACAACATGTCCAGGGTTACTTCACCCAAACTTTTAAAGTCACTTTCTCTGCCGCTTCCCAGACACACTGGGAGTATCCCCACTGCCTTCCTCCAGGCTTGAAGGCTCAGCTGTGCGCCTCCGGCCCCTACGAGCAGGCACCACAGCACTACCCAAGCTGCTGCGGCTACTACTGTCCTCCCCTTCAGCCACATCCAGGGCAGGATTGTGAGCAGCATTACTGATCATCATTGCCTCTAGGGCACTGGTTATTTTGGCTATGCCCCTTGTGACCTCTGCTGTATTTTGTGTTAGGCTTTCCTGCATATTGTTTCCTCTCCTGCATAGCTGTGCAGTGGCAGTGGCAAGGCGATTCAGCACCCTGTTGGTAGCGCGGGTGTCCCTGCGCCTTGTATTCTCTATGTGGTCCATCTTATCGCACAGCTGCGTGATAGCAGACGTAATACCAGCAACTAGGTTGTCATTTGATTTTACCATGTCCCTGCTGCAATTGGCTATATCAGTAATGCCCTTCCCCATCTCTCCTACAGTTTGATTGAGAGCACGGAATTGCCGGTGGCAGGCCTGGATGGATCTGCCCTGCATGCGCTGGATGCGCACCATGCTTCCCTCCAGCCCCCGGAAGACAGTGCCTTCTCCAGTGCCTCCTGCAGTGCTGTGCATGCGGCGACGTCTTGGCATGGTGTCTTCATCAGTGTTTGCCTGCAGTGCAGCATGAGGCATAGGTGGAGTTTGCTCAGCCTGATCTAATGCTGCCTCCATCAAGGGCAGTGTGGCCACGAGTCGCCTCCTGGCTGGTGGTGTTGCAGGTGCAGCCTGTTGCATTACTGGGGAAGTCTCCGGTGAGAATACCAATGCAGGTGATTGTGACAGGTGTGGGGAGTGTGGAAGGTCGGGGGTGAGGCCTGTCTCCTCCTCCTGTGCAATGCCACTTGTGTCCTCCTCATCTTGCGATGGTTGCTCATGGCTTGGCCCTGCCTCCTCACTCTCCTCCCTCGCTGCTGCAGTCCCTGGTGTCGATGTGCCTTGCTTGGCTGATGGTGCCCCTAGGTGTAAATAAGCGTATGTACATTGATTGTTACTGTGTCACAGTGACTATAAATAAATCTTTACACATTTAACTTTCATGATTCTGCAATACTTTCACTGCCTTGCTGATGTCTGTTCAGTTATACATGGTCTAATATTGGCAGACTACATTTCCCATTATGCATTGCTCCTGTATAGTGCTAGCAGTACTGGACTGGGCTTGGCCTGTGCTCAGAGGTTTAAGGGATGCTGCTTGGTATGGGGTGTTGTGCTGCGCATGCATCTTACCTTTTGATTTGGCTCGGGCTGAGCTGTCCACTGCTCCCAGTCCCACCACACTGTCTGGCTCGATGGTAGACGCCACCAACTCCTCCAGCTCAGTCAGGGGGGGTGCTGGATTCCTGCCTCCTCCAGTGACACCAGCCTGTTTATGCAGCTCTGCAAGCTTCCTCTTGGTTTGGCTCCTGAGGTCATAGAATCTTTTCTTTAAATCCTCCATGCTCCTGCTGGTGACTCCCACTGCATTTACCCTTTCCACTATGTGCAGCCACAGCTTTCGCTTAGCTGACTCAGCCATGGTGAGGGAGAGCTTCCCAAATAGTTGGGTGTGCACCTTGACCACCTCCTCGACTAGGAGTTCAAGCTCAGTGTTGCTGAACTTAATTTTTCTCTTTCTCTCACTGCTGCTTGACATTATTCCTGGGTTTTCAACACAAACAACTCTCTCCCTGCTCCTCTCTCTGTGTGCTCTGCTCTGCCTGTCTCCAGAACTTTCTAATGAGTTGCACCTGGCTGGGCAGGCACTTCCTGGGAGGAAGGGGGAGGGTGGTTGCACCTGATTGGCTGTTGTGTTCAGTTTCACTTTTGTTTGCTGCACGTTTGTTTGTAATACCGATCTGTATTTACCGATCGGTATTACCGATCGGTATTTGCCGATCGGTATTACAGATCGGTATTTCCAATGCATTCCTATGGGACTTTTGGCCCATAGGAATGCATTGGAAATACCGATCTGTAATACCGATCGGCAAATACCGATCGGTAATACCGATCGGTAAATACAGATCACCCGTTACCGATTTTTACCGATTCGGTATATTTTTCCGATTTTTTACCTACATATCATTTTCCGATTTTTAAATACCGAATCTGTAAAAATCGGTAAAATTCGGTATTTAAAAATCGGTAAAATGGATTTACCTACATCTGGCCCATACTGTCTTAGTGGAGGGCCGCCTGGCTGCCAGATTAACATTACAAACTTTGGGAGGAAGGTCAAACGCCATCAATTGCTGCTGCTCAATCTCCACATATGGAGTCGCAGAGTTGACAGGTTCAGGTGGAGGACCTTCCCCTGCTGCTGTGACAGAAGATCCTCCCGAAGGGGCAGCCTGATCGGAGGATCGATGCGTATCTTCAGAAGCTCTGGATACCAGACACTTATCACCCAGTCCGGAGCCGCAATGATGACTTGGACCCGGTCGCTCCTGATCTTCTTCAGAACCCTGGGCAGGAGGGGTATGGGTGAAAAGGTGTACAGCAGGCCTAAGTTCTGCTCAAAAAGAATGGCGGCGCCGAGTGAAAGTCGCCTTGGAAACTCCAGCACGCAGTATTGCTGACACTGCTCGTTCTCTCTGGAGGCAAAGAAAACTAACCAAGGTTCTCCCCACTGTTAAAAGAGACCTTTCGCCACCTCTGACAGGATATGCCATTCGTGATCTGCTAGGCATCAACGGCTGAGTTTGTCTGCCATGGCATTCAAAGACCTGCCCGGTGTTGAACCATCAGGGTTATGCCCTGCATTTCCAGCCATGTCCAGAGATGCAGGGCCTCTTGACAAAGGGTCCACAACCTCACCCTGCCCTGCTTGTTGAAGTACCACATGACGGTGGTATTGTCCGTGACACCTGCACTAGCTTCCCCTTGACAAGAGGGAAGAAATACTTTCAATATCAATCGAATCGCTCAGAGCTCCAGCAGATTTATGTGGAGCCCTGACTCCGCCGGAGAGCAGTGTCCCCTGATCGCCACCTTTCCAGGATGGCCGCCCCACCCCAGACGCATCTGTCACTTCTGTGAATTTTGGTTGAAGAAGGGGGAGGAGTCTGCCATTGACCCAATCGTGGTTTGTTAACCACCACTGCAGATTTCTTGCAGTTCCTTACGAGATCTGGACATTGCCAGTGAGATTTCCTGAATGCTGTGCTCACTGGAACTTCAGGTCCAACTTCAGATCCTGCATACGCCACCTGGCATGCTTTACCAACAGCATGCAGGAGGCCATGAGGCCTAACAGCCTCAGAGTCAGTCTGACAGAAATCCAGGATAGAGGCTGAAACATCAGAATCATAACCTGAATATCCTGGACTTGCTGCTCTGGAGGATAGGCCTGAAAATTCACTGTGTCCAGAACTGCTCAGATGAAAAGGAGCGTCTGAGAAGAAGTCAGGTGTGACTTCTGCAAATTTATAGGGAACACCTGTGAATGCAGGAGATCCGCCGTAGTCTGAAGGTGGGTGACAGCTGTTTGGGGCGAGGACGCCTTCAACAGCCAGTCGCCGAGGTAGAGGAAGACTGGTACCCGTAACCTGCGCATATGAGCAGCGACCACCGCCTTCACCTTGGAGAACAACCAACGGGGACTGGTAAGGCCGAAGGGGTGTTGTGAATGTATCTAGGACCCTAATTCAATATTCCCGATTTATGCCCTTATGTGGTTATAACAAATCATATCCTTATAAAGGCATAAGAATCATATCCATATTTAGTCATAGCCAATGCAGTCCAAATACAGCAAGGCTACTCCCATAGACTCCTAGAAAGTACAACGCGTTCTTTAAACAAACCAAGCCTCCAGCAGCCCGGGAATTCCCCCTGCTTTTGTTTTGATTTGCACAAGAACTCCTGGAGTCCAGAAACAACTGTAAGTTCTTAATGACGTCTTATGTCCAACCTTACGTCAAACTCGGCACCTTTCAAGTATAAATATACCAGCATTTGCCTTAAGCAAACACACGGTGGTTTGGAGCAGAGCGGCTATCTACTTGCCCGACGCCCAGCTGATGCGAGTGCTGAAGGAAGCCGACCCTCCCATTTGACGCACTGAGAGAGACCCTGTCTTTTCTCCTGCTGAGAAATCCAGCTCCAGTGTTTCCAGTCACCCTTGCGGGTTGCTGCTAGATCGAGTCCTGAGAGAGAGATACAAGACCTCCTTCATTCTATAAACCAAGGTACAGAGCTGATTAGATCCTTAGAGAATTCTTGATTCAGATTCTTGGCAAAAACCAACTTAACTTAAACTGCAACTTACTTACTCCTTCCCACGTATTAGGCTTAGGTCAGGCACACCGGGGTAGGCATATCTTAGAAGCACCAGTTGAGTACGTTTAGTCAATGATTTTATGTATGTATATATTTTATCCATTTTAAGTATCATATGGCTCAGAAACCATATCAATGCTTTTACAGTATTATTTCATAATACTACTTTTACTGTACGCACTTTACTTTATGACAAGTATTGCAATTGTGGCAATTCACTTCTCTTGCATGAGAAAGAGGACTGCTCAATAAATAACAACTTTTATTGAAAACGCCCGTCTCTATATTTCTCTGCACTCTGGTGAAACTAAGCATGCACAATTGACTGAGTGAAATAGCTGTCTATTGTTTTCACACGACTCTGGAGATATACTCCTTATTCTGGGGGGAGCAAAGTTGTCATGTTTGTGGGGTTGTCAGAAACTAATCCCTTCTTGTCTAATCAGGAAAGTTAACTCTTTCCTGTTCATTCGAGAAAGTTTCTAGTGACCTGTGAGCTAGCTGGCAATCATAATTAAGACTAACATATTCGACCTCAGTCCTACGTCTAAACTATCATTTATGTTATTCCAATGCGCAGAGCCTATTGGGAATATAGGAACTACACTACATGGCGCCCAACGTTTGGTAAGGCGATAATCTAACGCAAGACACTAGAGTAACTCAGTCATGCTTTTCACACAGACCCCGTTTCCCGTAAAAACTCCAATAGACGTCTGGAGTGGGTAAAGGGTTAATATCCGCCGGAACTTAGTAGGAAGAGATTCCTATGTATCAGTTTTTGGTTTAGTCAACGTTGAAGGATACAGTGTTCCAAAATATTGTGCACCTAATCTTTGTTTCCTTGAAACTTGCTCTGCAAAAAAAAACACTTTGTCAGTAAAATGGGGGAAAGTGAAGATGAAAGGGAGAGAGCTAAATTAGCAGCTCAACTTCTAGCGGATGACTCAAGTCTCCAACATGAAGACCTGAATGCTATAATCATTCCGGTAAATGTAAGAAGAACTATAACTCTTAAACTTATAGAAAATGGACTATCATCAAGAGGTGGTACAGTCATTTTCGTGGTAGAGGCCCATGAATATCGGCAGACAGAGGTATTCTATTCATGGATACATTTTCCAGCAGCACACGCTGTAACACAAGATTTCCACTATTACAAAATAGAGGAATCTCCAGACGAATACGCTCCTTTCGAGGACGTTGAAATTCCACTAACATACCAAGAGCACCTGCTCTGGTTTAATGGCACCCTAAAACATCAAAATCACATCACCAGGCTCGGTCCACTAGGTAGACCAGGAGCAACGTGGCCAGTTCTAGCCGGCTACACTCCACATACAGACATTGAAAAAATGTCAGACTGAGAACTTTTAGCTCAGCTAAAACAACTAATTAAAATACATAGACAATTGGTCCAATATGTCATGCGGACTTCAACAGTCCAACCAGCAATAAAAATGCCACAGCACACCCCTCAACAGGTGAACACAAATGAATTCACACCACAGGATATACAATCAGCCATTGGCAAAATACCCGCAAAACGGGAACAAATTCCATTCCGGTTAGCTCAAAAAATCACTCAAATAGAGGCAGTATTTCCTGATACTACACCTCATGAGAAACACAGAATTCTGACCATCTGTCTTCCAATGGGGATTGCACCACATGTGGAGGACTGTGACACTTGGGGCACAGTCTTTGCTTCAATATACACAAAAACACATGGTGTTCCATCTATGACGGTTATAATAGACGTATTAAGACAGATTAAAAATGAATACGGTCAGAACCTGCTTTAACTTTAGGTATGAAATTACTGAAAGACTTTAAGCAAGTCTCGGCTATATTACTAGCCGAGAAGCAGCATCTGTGGCGATCCGCCAGAAATTGAAAGAAACAGATATAGCAGAACAACCTTTTGAACTTTCCAGAATCATAGAAAAATCCTATGAAGAACTAGGTAGAGATAGTTTGGGTGGGAAACCACTAAAACACCAACTAACTGAAAATCCTGAAAAAACATTTATTAAAAATAATCTCAACACTCCAAAAAAGAGTTGGGAGTGTAATAAACAATCAACTCCCAGAGAAAAACGGTTTCAGTCCAGAGGAAGGTCTCCTCAACGGAGAGATAGATCTCCAGAACGAGGAAACAAGTCTCCCCAGAGGGAGCCCTCTGAAAAAAGATACAACCTTAGAAATAGGGACAATTTGAGAAAACCTGGCAGATATCAAGATATTGATACACGTCCCTCTCGATCTTTTCAGAATTCCTCACAGAAATCGGAAAGAAGAGGACGGTCAGAACACAAGGAAGAGCACGTCAAGTCCAAAGACAAGGAACCTGCTCATCAAAGTAAAAAATTACAATATCCAAAGAAGAAGGTAGCTAGTATTAAAATAAAACATGTCGAGGATTCTGAGGACACAACTGAAAAACGGAGAGTGGGCCTAGACAATGCTAGACAGCACAGCAGAAGGGACCATAGCTCGCAAGATCCTGATGAATATCCTGGAGACAGTGGACACGAATGAGTACATTCAGGTGGAAACTGCAGATACCAGAGTTAGCGTGCCCCTTAAATTATACAAAATAACATTGCGTATGGAGGGGGACAAGACTAGGAAAATAAGGGGTCTCTTTTGGGATAACCTTTCGAAGGGCTATGATATCCTTCAGAAAAAGACTGGCCACCAGAGTTAGTCAGGGAGTGCCCACATGGCGAAGAAATGATTATGCCAGCCTTCTCAAATCACATTCCAATTCATAAAAAATACACATTTGCAAGAAAATGGGCAGTGGCCCAAGCCCCTGCATTATATAAAAATCACGTACAATGGGATGAGGATTTTCCTCACCACAAAATCTAGTTAAAAAATCAACCGACTACACAGAGGCAGTATCCAGTTAAGCAAAAAGCTAAAAAGCAAGTCAGGAAGATCTTAGATCAACTTGACTATCAGGGGGTGATTGAAATATGCACCTTGCAAATGAACAAGCCTTTGTTTCCTGTCTCCAAGCCAGACGATTCATATCGTCTAGTTTTGGACTACAGTCACTTAAACTCCTGCTGCAAAACATTTGCAGTACAAAACTCACACAGTGCAGCACTAATGAATAACATCGTGCGCAAAAAATATAAAATGACATTAGACATTTCGAATGGTTTCTTTTGTCAAAACATAGCACCTGAAAGCAGGTATTTGACCGTTTTCTCCTGTATGGGGGCGCAAAAACAATTCGGTTGACTCCTACAGGGATTCAATAATAGCCCAGGATTATTCTCAGCAAGGGTAACAGAGTTACTACAAATATATGATGATGAGGCATTATCTTATGTCGACGACATCTATCTCACAGATGATGACCTGGAGACTCACTTAAAAAGAGTGAACACCATAATACTTGGGTTCGCAGCTGAAGGGTACAAATTCAACTTTAAAAAGTCACGAATTGCCCATCTAACTGTCCTGTTCTTAGGATATGAACTATCAAGTGAAGGCAAAAGCCTAGCAGACAACTTCTTAGAGAATTGTGCAGTACTCCAAGCTCCAAAAACGCTGAAGAACTTGCAATCAATACTAGGTTTCCTGAATTTCGGAAGAACATACATTCTAAATTACGCAGAGAGGGTTAAACCGCTCTATGAATTAATCGAATCTGATTTCAAACCAATAAATTGGACTCAGAAACACACAGAAATTTTAAGATCATTACAAACAGACATGTTAACTAAAACAAAACTGCAAACACGCGCAAATGAACGCAACCTTGTAATCTGAGTCATCCCAGGAAGATGCGGATTCACATACCTGACCTCTAATGTAATGACGGAGAAACGGTACCCACAGCTTACAAATCACACTTGTACACTCAAGCTGAAATTAAATTCAGTTCAACTGAAAAAATTCTGACTGCGGTTCAAACTGCTGTAGCAAAAGAAAGAGCCCTCGCACAAGGTAAACGTATAATAATCGTTACACCGGTACCTGTCCTAGAAGCAGTAACAAGAGCAAGCATTCCAAATGCTAAAGCTTTACATCCGAGATGGATACAATGGGTTAATTCTCTTGCTGCATCAGACGTAGAATACGAATTTGATCCTAATTTAAAAACACAAGAATTTCTCCAATACGAATATGAATGTCATCTGCCTACCGAAATCTTGCCTCTCGAACATTACGGCTGTATAATATATACAGACGGTTCAGCACAACCCGCAGTTAGGGGTAAACAAGCATATAGTGCTGCGTGCGCGATTGTTAAAGGTCGTTGGCACGAAGGGAAATTTAGACCACTGGTCACTAAAACTCAATCTCTAGGAGATTGTACAGCTCAGCGAGCTGAACTACAGGCTTTTAAGATGATTCAGAAAAGGGGGTGGTGATGAACAGAGTGCCTGAATTAAGCAGACCACTCTTACCCAGTCCAAAGATCAGGGCTTGATCCATCACCGTTTTTTAGCTCACTGCACCATCCCAGCTCAGAACTTGGCTATATGCAAATTAGTCTGTTCCTGTCCCAGTGCATGATGGGAACAGGGCAAACCAAACTACCAAGCCAATTCTTATACTGGGAAGGAAACAAGCTTCCGCGGACCGGTTTCTGCCATTTCAGGCGTCGTCGGCCCGGCTTGCTTGAATCCTGATGGTGCAATGAGCAAGGGACTCACATCTGAGTATACCCTTCCACGCTTATGGTGGACAAAATGATTCAGAAAAGGGGGTGGTGATGAACAGAGTGCCTGAATTAAGCAGACCACTCTTACCCAGTCCAAAGATCAGGGCTTGATCCATCACCGTTTTTTAGCTCACTGCACCATCCCAGCTCAGAACTTGGCTATATGCAAATTAGTCTGTTCCTGTCCCCTTTTCTGAATCATTTTGTCCACCCTAAGCGTGGAAGGGTATACTCAGACATGAGTCCCTTGCTCACTGCTCCATCAGGATTCAAGCAAGCCGGGCCGACGACGCCTGAAATGGCAGAAACCGGTCCCCGGAAGCTTGTCTCCTTTCTGGTGAAGAATTGGCTTGGTAGTTTGGTCTGCCCTGTTCCCATGATGCACTGGGCCAGGGACAGACTAATTTGCATATAGCCAGGTTCTGAGCTAGGATGGGCAGTGAGCTAAATAACGGTGATGGATCAAGCCCTGATCTTTGGACTGGGTAAGAGTGGTCTGCTTAATTCAGACACTCTGTTCATCACCACCCCCATTTCTGAATCACAGGCTTTTAAGATGGCGCTTGAAAATACCGATCGCGAATTCCCCAAACTAATAGTGTGCGATTCATATTACTGCGTACAGTCTTACAATGAATACTTGCAGAACTGGGTTCAAAACGGCTTCAAAGATGCAAAAGGTGGCACAATCAAGCATAAAATGCTTTGGGAACATGTAGTTCTTTTACAGAAAGAACTACAAAAGACTCACGTGATACATACACTGAGTCATCAACGTGATGGCGTTCACGTTGCAGGGAATTCATTGGCTGACGAGGCCGCGAAGGCAGCTGTGCAAACGACTTCCGTAGCTGCCATCACCCGGTCAAAAACAAAAATAGACAGCAAAATAATGCAGGCTGTCAGTGCTTCAGTAAAAGACAGTGGTAAGACACTCCCGAAAGGCTTTCCAGTAAAGTACTCATACAAAACTGATGCGAATAATGTTCCTTTTGCTCAAATCCCTAGAGTGGGGGATAGGGCAATTCCAAACATGGAACACAGGTTAGGACTAATTTTAGCGGCACACGAAGGGCTCGCTGCTGCACATGCTGGTGTTTCTGCCACAGTATCATTAATAAAACAGAGATATTGGTGGACGCGGATGAGAAAACAAACTAGGAACTATGTTCTTGAATGTGAATTATGCCAAAGAATGAAAGTATCATCAGTGAAACGACCAGCACAGACGCCCCTTCTGATCTCAGATAAACCATTAGCATGTGTTTACCTGGACCTCTGTGGTCCCTTACAGAGGGATGGCAACTATAAATATATCATGGTCGCAGTGGATTCCTGCAGGAGATTCATTTGGATGTGGCCCCAGCGCTTGGCTGACGCCAGAACTGTTATACAAAGATTTGCGAGTCTTTATCGGCACATACGCAAATGGCATGCTACATTCTGACCAGGGTCCTGCGTTTAGCTCTCGAGCTTACAAAGAGGCCATGGCCAGCATGGGCATTGCATTGCGGTACTCTTCTCCCTTCCATCCTGAGGGTAATGCGGTAGTGGAAAGAAAAAACCGTGACATAAAGCAATCTGTAACGGCAAGGGTATTAGGTTCGGGTGACGGGTGGATCAAACATATAACAAGTGTCCAACGTAGTCTTAACAATCTGCCAAGAAATTCTCTAAGAGGTATCACTCCATACAAACTATTGTTCGGTACTAGAATGATAATCCAGGACTTAGATTGTCAGACTTGAGTGGTAAAAGAAAAATCCTTTGATATCAAAGATCGTTTGGATGTTTTACAGGACTTAAATGAAACAAGTAGAAGTCTAAGTAACAAAAAGTTAAAGCCAACAGCCACTGAAGAAAAACCACCTGTCCCAACAAGACCTGTCTGGATTCCAAAGATTGGGGATCTAGTCAGAGAAAAGATCGCGGTGAAGAAGGAATTTGGGCATTCGTACAGAAAAGCAGTACCTGTCTTAGCTATCAGCGGAACAAGATCAGTAGTACTACCGCCCCTTGCTGGTAAAAAGGAGAACAGAGTTGTATCCATCGACCTGGTAAAACCACAATCATGTGGCCAATAATAAGTAGTAAGCCCAGTGGACTCCCAAGAAATAGCAGAAGACCAAATCTTGCTACAATCCAAGAGGTTCAAACTGAGAGACTAATCACATTTGATAAACCTGCAGTGAATAAAAAAGGACTATGCAACAAAGCCATGGAACTTGTGCCTCTTGAGACCCAAATTGCAACAGTTCGTCAAGAAATACCTGTCTACAACGATGTAGCATCAGACTATGCTAATGAAACAAAGAAAGATCCAAAGACAAATGAAAATCCGGAAGCAATTCCAACAATTGACAGAACTGCATCTGGTTACTTCATCAATTTCGATGACTTTTCTGATGATCCAAGTGAACATGAAGAAACGCCACCAACAAAAACTTTTAATTTCAAATGTGTTTTATTAATTTTTAGAGCAAAAACAGGCATCACATTGCAATGGATAGGCAATAGGCACATACGGCGAGCGAGACAGACAGACACGTCTTCTCTGCAATTCGAACAATAAGCGAAATATATATGCCAGATCAGAGGTGTAATACCAAGATAGCAAATGGTAGGCATCGTAAGAGAACAAAACAGTAGGAATAGAAACCAGAAACCCACCCCCCCCTGGGCCCCCCCCACCCCAACCAGTGTGCTGTATATGGAAAACAATCTCAGAAACAATCAGGTAGTGAGAACTGCAGTAATACAGGAGATCACGGAGGGTCATGTGTAGCTTCGGTAAGTCGCAGTATACGGAGATATCTAGGGCACGTGATCTCTTTCAACTCTTTGGACAAGAGGGATAACAGCGGTAGCCAGACCTTCTGAAATGCAGTCGTGGTGTGTGTTAGTGTAGCCTGGATGCGTTCCATCCCCAAGGTAAACCAGAGTTTATGTAGCCATCCCGTGTGAGTGGGCCTGGTGGTCGAACCCCAGAGTGACAGAACATGTTGCGTAGCCGCTTGCATGGCGATCCCCATTTGGCGACCCCATGTAGATTTCAGGGGAAAAGTAAGTGCGTTAGGTAGGCCCAGGATGGTGTAGGCAGGGAATCTCGGGATTTCAGTGTCGAAGGCAGAGTCAATGTTGTCCAGGACCGTCTTCCAATAGCCCTGAATTTCACAGCAGTCCCAGAGGAGATGGGTCAAGGTGCCCTGTTCCCCACATCCCCTCCAGCACAGCGCGCTAAGGGTTGGGTTTCCCTTATGGAGCCTGGCCGGTGTGAGATGCCAGTACATGGCCAGCTTCACCGCCGCTTCACTGCCTGCAGTGTTGCGTGTGGTGTGCGAGGCCCTATAATATATGTAGCTTCATTCCATGGGTGTCAGAGCCCTGCCAAGTTCCGCCTCCCAGGGTTTCTGGTCCGCCATTTTGCCCGGTGTGACTGGGGGTGTGAGCATTTTGTAGATGTCTGAAATAAGAAGTCTATCCGAGTCTTTCGTCACCAGCCATTTCTCAAAGATCGTCATTCGTCGACCAACTAGAGGGGAGCAGCCCGGGTCTGTGAGCCAGTGCCGGAGTTGGAAGTATTGGAAAAGGTGAGGATCTGCTATGCCATAGCCCTGCGCGATGTCCGAGAGGGTGAGGAAGCCCCGCAAATCGAAAAGGTGGCCGGCGGAACGGCAGTTGGTACCGCGCCATTGCAGGAAGGCGTGTGGGTCATTGCCCAGCGGGAACTACGGGTTGTCCAGAATAGGTGTGAGTGGGGAGGGGAAGGTCGTCAAACCTCTTTTAACAGCGACTGCGTCCCAAACCCGCATGATGGTGCGAGTGATGGGCGAACGTAAGAGGTATCGCGGTCGATGCTGCCGGGGGAGAAAGGGGATCTTCCAAAGGGACGTCTGGGCCATCGCCCTGTCCTGAAATAGCTATCGTTTCTCAGATGCCGGCCTATACCATTCCACCAGGTAGCGGTGTTGGGAGGCCTGGAAATATTGCAAAGAAATGGGGACCCCAAGACCCCCCTCATCTATGCTTCGGTATGCTAGCCGTTTGAGTAAGCGCGACCGCTTGCCCTCCCAGATGAAATGGTGAAGAGCGGCTTGTAGGTCAGCAAGGACGCCGATCGGGGGCATGACCGGGAGGGTCCGAAAAAGGTATAAGATTTTCGGCAGAGCCAACATCTTCACAGCCGCGAAACGTCCCAGCGGGGAGAGGGGTTGCTTGGATCAACGCGCAAGATCGGTCCGAATTTAGGAGGTGGGGCACCGTAGTTGAGAGCTATCGTCGACTCCGTTGAGGAAGTAAGATTAACACCCAGGTACGGGAGTTGCGTGGCCAGCTGTAAGCCGCCTTCGTACGCGGGTGTATTCACGCATGGGTGGGCATTTTTGCCCAGGGGCAATATCAGGGACTTCCCCCTGTTGATTTTGAAGCCTGAAACTGTTCCAAAGAGTTCCAGCTCCCTCAGAAAGGCGGGTATAGAGCTGTCTGGACGGTCGTGAGCGGCTATGATGTCGTCGGCGTAGAGGCCGACTGTGTGAGGTTCACGGCCGAAAGTGATGTCATGGATATCAGGGTTATCCCGGATCCTTTTCGCAAGGGGCTCTATGTACATATTGAACAGGAGGGTCGAGAGGGGGCACCCCTGTCTTGTACCGCTCTGAATCTCAAAAGGGCTCGATTGGAGGCCACCCTGACGCACCCGAGCTTGGGGACGGTGGTAGCAGCTTGCGATCCAGGACTGGAAACGGTCTCCCCGCCGGAATCGCGTCAAGACTCGTTGTAGGTAGGTCCAGTCGGAAGGAACGCCAGGATGTCCGGTGGGGGAGCAGGCGCTCGGCGCGCCAGGCCTACTCTGTGCGCCCTGTCGATGCGTATGTCGAAGTCTTCTCCTTCCCCCATAATGTCCCTAAATAGGCCCTGCAAGAAGAGAGTAACATCTCTCCCTTCCGTTTTGAGCGGTACGCCCCGGACCCATATATTATTTCTTCGGGATCGATTTTCAAGGTCCTCCGCGTGCGCTTGTAAGTCAACCTGCTGTTCCTTGAGGCGCACAACCTCCTGCTGCAACTGCTCCACCTCCTCACTTCTAGACTGGTCGGACTTCTCCACCGCGGCCACCCGCTCTCCCAGGCCATCCACGTCTCTGCGCAGCTCTCTGAACTCCTCGGCCATATTATGTTTCAGTGTCTGGAAGTCCTCTCGCAGGGTATTAAAAAGAATCTCCAGAAAGGATTTGGTGATGGGGGCACCCTCGTCATCTGGTCCCGCGGCATTCTTTGGCGCCGCCAAGGGTGTGGGGCTCTTTTCTCCTTTAAGGGCGCTCTTCCCTAACATGTCCGTTATCCTGCACCCCGTTCTGCGCTGCCCAGTCGCAATGATGCCGGTGTGCACTGTCTGCGGAGAGCCCCAGGTCGGCCCCCGCTCCAGATGAAACAGAGCCCGTGCGGTGTGCCCCATGGGCACCCGTGGTTGGGCCCCGGCCTTCGGGCCTTGATTCAAGGATGGACGCAGGCCGCACCCCGCACCCCTCTCGTAGGTGCCCCGGCCCAAGGCCCGCAGCGCGACGTCGAGCGGGGTTCCCGCCCCAACCACGGGCTTCCTCAGGCGGTCCCTCCCAGGGCCTCGGGCACCGCCCGCTCCGCACCCTGGGGTGGCACCTCAGATGTCTCCGGCTCCGGTCCCCGCTACGTTGCTGCGGGTGTCTGCTGCCTTTCACTGCCGGGCCCTGGCGTAGACTCTCCAAACGTGGGGCTTGGCGCCTTCGCTTCTCGCGGCCAAATATGTCCTCCCGCCCTGTCCGTGGGCGCGCTCACTGGGCTTCAGCCGCTATCCTTAGGGGCACCGGGCACCAGCGCTCCCACCTCCGCTGTCCCAGATGCTGAGTGCACCCAGCCCTCGGTGCACAGTGAGGGGCATGCAGTTCCTCAAGTTCCCGGGCCCCAACGTCAGGCCCACAAGCCGGGGACTCGAGTCGCGCAGACCATGCGGCCAGGCGCGACCCTCAGCTCCTTTCAGTGCGCACTCACCGGGCTGTCGGCACCAGTCTCTTCCGTGATTTGTACTGTCTCCCCAGTCGCTTCACACACCGGGCCAGTAGTATGTTGCAGGGGGTGAGAGCCTCCGTTCGTGAATGGGCCCCGGCACCAGGCCCCAAAGCCGGGGGCTCGATTTTCGCGCTAGTCCGGTGGTGACGCCTGCCACTCGCGATCACCCTCCTTGGTGCCGGATGAGCTCCCGGTGGCCAGGTCCCTCGCCGCTGCCCGTCAGCTTCACCCAGGCAGTCGCCCACTGGTGTCCTGTATCCCCCGCTGTCAGGGAACCACGGTTACTCTCTGGCGGCGGCCGCTCTTTCCGTCCAGCAAATGGCGGGTCCCTACTCCGCCGAGGAGGGGATTCTGCTCGGGCCGCTTTCCGGTCTCTGCCGGCCACAGGAGGTAGTGGGGGTCGACCCCTGGAGCTCCGGGTAGCAATCGCTCTCGTTCTGGGGGTTGCTTTGGGGGATTAAGGGCTAGTGAGTGGTCAGGACGGGGGACTAGGTCGGGAGCTTCACACGCCGACGTCCATCTCGGTCGCCATCTTGGCCACGCCCCCCCACAACAAAAACATTTAAACAAAAAAGGACTGAACTCTTTCATCAGCTCAAAGAGACATATCTGATTTCACCATGGATTGAATTATGGATTGTGTTAGGTGTACTTTTCCTCCTTCTGTGGCTCATCTTGATTTTAATTTTGGGTAAATTTATTGATGGAAAATATAGTACAATAGACACAGCAAGTCAGAACATCAACGTGATCCTAAAGCCTCACAGATCTTCACACATTGAAAATAGAGAACTGTCATCAGTGACCATCACAGCCAATCCTATACCCGGTGGGGTAGCATGGGGCAGAACTGATTACGAAATCTATGGCCTGATTGAGCTCTTGAAATATCCACATCAATTCAAGGTTTCATTAAGTGACTTTGTAACACCAAGTACTTTCTCTGATGATTGGGACTTTGAAAATATTAATAATATGATGTCAGATTTAGTAATGTCAGCAAAATTCACAGAACATGATTATTTGCAGGGTTCATCAAATTATGAAGAAATGTATTGCTATAATCGTTATGGACATCACTATTTGCATAAATCTGCTCAACATAGAAATGTTTTTAATTATAACCAATGGGAACATTGTCCAACTCTGCCAAAAAGCAGCTCAAAAACATTTTATGAGAAATTCCCATACTTCTCAGGGTTTAACAACAGTGATCCAGAAACGTTTTATTTTAAAACGTTAAATAAGACAGGAATGAAAACAATGTTGACAAATACTAAATTGATTTATTCTGAAAAATGTTGTGATAAAATGTCTACATTTGGTTTTGAATTTTGGAAAAACAACATTGAGACAAAAAACATCTGGGGTACAAAAGACTGGCAGGTACAAGGTCTAGAAGCATTATTTAGAGCCTGCATGATCCCAGAACAGATAATATTCCTGAATGACACCATTCAACAAACAACCTATCTTGGCTTGGCCAAGATAAAAGACTTAAACAAACCGTCTATTCCGAAGCCCATACCTGATAGTAATAGCACTACAGATGTGGAGATAGACCTATCCCACATTTTACACCAAAACAGAACAAATCCTGATTGGAAAAAATGGTTGATCTGGCCCACAGACACTAATAACTGTCAAGATAGATTCCTGAACAAAATACAGGGGTTCAAACAGAACAGGCCAGACCCAAGATATTCCCAGAGAAAACATCCAGGGACAGTTACAACATACAGTGTAGGGAAACTATGCCTCGAATGGCTACAGAAATCCACACTGCCTGAAATTAAGCAACACTTGACTTTACTTAAAGATGGTGCTGACTTGCGAGATTTCATACTGGGACCTCGCAAACAGCGTCAAAAACGTTTCATATACGCCGGTATATACGCTGCTTACAACGAATCTTGGAAAGTAACGCAAATTGAAACTGCAGAAAAAATACGAGAAATTGATTGTATTCATTTCGAAAAATCACTTTCTGTAGTGGACAATGGGTTAACGACTCTGTCTTCCAGAATTTATTCACTGGACAGTATTGTATCATCTGCTATTGATATATTAGAGCAGGACTTGCTAATGTTACAACATGGCCAGACCCAATTACGTTCTATTGTACAGCTAGGCTGGACGTTGCAAAACCTGCATTCAGGCTACGTGCCATGCCGTCTAATCAACATAACGTCATTATTTTCTATCTTTAACTTGACTGATAAATAAATCAGTTTGGCACAAAAAGGAGCAGACTATACGATTCTGAGCATTGAAAAACTTGAGAGATTACCATTGACAATGTCAGAGAGACCTAACATTGAATGGATAATACAT
Source organism: Lissotriton helveticus (assembly GCF_964261635.1). Taxonomy (NCBI): domain Eukaryota; kingdom Metazoa; phylum Chordata; class Amphibia; order Caudata; family Salamandridae; genus Lissotriton; species Lissotriton helveticus. The sequence continues at coordinate 1,670,607,152 of NC_136069.1, read as the reverse complement.
GGAACAATTACAATTCCGATAACAACTTTCCAGTTTCAATAGTGCCAAAAGTATATACCAGCAGGCCTGTATGAAAGGTTGGGTAAAGGATACATCAAATCAATCTGGAATTTACCTTATACACATAAATGTTATAGTGAAGGGAAAAAATAAGTATTTCTTAGTGGTAACAACTGTAAAAAATGATTAAGCGGTACACTTCTGTGTCAAGGTATTAATTTGCATGGAGACTGGGAAGGTTCATCAAATAACCTTTCATGTCACCTGCAAGGCACCCCTGCAACACAGATAGAGCCTTTTTTCAGACAGCTTTCCAACGGCAGCTACGTTCTAATAAGTGACCACAGCTGTTGTGGTATGGTGCCAGGAAAAGCCTATCTCGTAACCGATACTTCCAGGGTCATTTGCTGTATGCAAGTATTGTATCCAAACAGCAAACCAGACAATGAGGCAGCAATATGGCCTCTGAATATCTCTTCTATTCGAATTGATACTTTAAGCAGAATGAAGTCTATTCTTTTACAGACAACTGTGCCTTTAACCTCGTCCAAAGAGACGTAAGATCTGCAAGTTGCAAGGACAGCGGCAGAGATACATACCCTATTATCGACAAATTGCCCCGTACATTTTGTAGAAATGTTAGGTCAAATTTTAAACATGTCAGATACCAGTGGCATCGCACATGTATTTAAGACAATTTTTTCGGGACTGTTAGCACCCTTTGAAACAGTTCTGGGCATCTTCCCGAATTTTGTGCATTCTTTATTCGGCAGCCTGCCTCTTCTTTTGGGACTCGTAGCAGGAATTTTATTTTTGTTCCTTCTGCTCCCATATGGCAAGCCAAGCCACAGACAAAACTCCAGCTACGATGGAAGAAACGATCCTAGCAATACGCTACCGAGACCGAATCACTAGAGTCCTCGGATTGGTCCGGTAAAGAGATCTGAATACAACTTGGTTTCTTTCATTCAGACCAATCTGGCAAGATTGCATCTTACCTGTGCTTCGATGTCTGCTATGCGGGGAAGAATGTGTGTTGGACGTCTGTCTTACACTACCATCAGCAGCACCTATGGATATCAATACTTTGCTTGGTTCGGTAACGGCTCATGCAACGTGTTGTCCCCAGCGGCTACCTATTCTGATGACGGCATTCGTTGAGACTTCACCATTACGATTAGGTGGCGGTGAATTAAGAGATGAAAGCAGCACCACACAGATACAACCTTCTGTGAGCATTGCTGAGCCAGACATCGATGATAGCAATGATTCTCACATATGCACTATTTCAGCTTTTTCGACCTTGGTCGAACTTTCACCTACTGTTGTAGACCAATTTTTCGCAAGCCTGTCTGATTTGATGTTCTCTCCTAACAACGAGAATAACATTTAAAACAATGAGCACACAGCGTTCCCTGAACTCTGAATTCGGCCTTCAGTTTTTGATAAACAACACTACTGAAAACAATTGGAACTATTTTTTGCCCTGAAAGCGAAATTATTTTTCTGTTTCCAAAATATTTACCTTTTTCTGGCACATGGTACTCTGCTTAAAGTAGAACTATTCTTAGAGAACAGAACTTCTATTTTTAGAGAAACTAGAGACAATATTTTAACTCAGCCTCTAGCACATGTACAGTATTGTATAAATATGTGATGAAATGGTCTCGACCTTCTCTTCTGTATTAGGAGCCATTTCATAAATGTAATTTTTGAAATTCATTCAGCCGATATTTATATATGCATTATCTGAATGATACCACTGCTTGAAAATCGTACAGTATAAATACTCATTTTCGTGTATATACCATATACCATTTCAAATGCAATTTATGTATTTTGGGGTGGGTTGGAAAACACATGCATCGTTATATGTTTAGTATTGCTTAGTATTTAGTAATGATGGACATTATACGTCAAGTGGGTGTTGTGAATGTATCTAGGACCCTAATTCGATATTCTCGATTTATGCCCTTATGTGGTTATAACAAATCATATCCTTATAAAGGCATAAGAAACATATCCATATTTAGTCATAGCCAATGCAGTCCAAATACGGCAAGACTACTCCCATAGACTCCTAGAAAGTACAACGCGTTCTTTAAACAAACCAAGCCTCCAGCAGCCCGGGAATTCCCTCTGCTTTTGTTTTGATTTGCACAAGTACTCCTGGAGTCCAGAAAGAACTGTAAGTTCTTAGTGACGTCTTATGTCCAAACTTACGTCAAACTCGGCACCTTTCAGGTATAAATATACCAGCATTTGCCTTAAGCAAACACACGGTGGTTTAGAGCAGAGCGGCTATCTACTTGCCCGACGCCCAGCTGATGCGAGTGCTGAAGGAAGCCGACCCTCCCATTTGACGCACTGAGAGAGACCCTGTCTTTTCTCCTGCCGAGAAATCCAGCTCCAGTGTTTCCAGTCACCCTTGCGGGTTGCTGGGAGATCGAGTCCTGAGACAGAGATACAAGACCTACTTCATTCTATAAACCAAGGTACAGAGCTGATTAGATCCTTAGAGAATTCTTGATTCAGATTCTTGGCAAAAACCATCTTTAATTAAACTGCAACTTACTTACTCCTTCCCACGTATTAGGCTTAGGTCAGGTACACCGGGGTAGGCGTATCTTAGAAGCACCAGTTGAGTACGTTTAGTCAATGATTTTATGTATGTATATATTTTATCCATTTTAAGTATCATATGGCTCAGAAACCATATCAATGCTTTTACAGTATTATTTCATAATACTACTTTTACTGTAGGCACTTTACTTTATGACAAGTATTGCAATTGTGGCAATTCACTTCTCTTGCATGAGAAAGAGGACTGCTCAATAAATATCAACTTTTATTGAAACGCACGTCTCTCTATTTCTCTGCACTCTGGTGAAGCTAAGCATACACGATTGACTGAGTGAAATAGCTGTCTATTGTTTTCACACGACTCTGGAGATATACTCCTTATTCTGGGGGAGCAAAGTTGTCATGTTTATGCGGTTGTCAGAAACTAATCCCTTCTTGTCTAATCAGGAGAGTTAACTCCTTCCTGTTCATTCGAGAAAGTTTCTAGTGATCTCTGAGCTAGCTGGCATTCATAATTAAGTCTAACATATTCAATAGAGACATAGTCGACCTCAGTCCTACGTCTAAACTATCGTTTATGTTATTCCAATGCGCAGAGCCTATTGGGAATATAGGAACTACACTACAGGGGAGCACGCTAAACTGAAAGTGCTTGCGGCCTACCTTGAACCGCAAGTAATGCCTGTAGGAGAGTGGGGTCTGCAATCTGTATGGCCAACGTAATGCAGTTTATGTTTTAACTTGTCCATGCAAACTGCATTACGTTGGCCATACAGAGCGCAAATTGAAGACTCGTTTAAATGAGCATAAGAGTAACATTCGAACAAAACAATTGAAATCAACAGTTGCTGTACATTTCATGGAAGCAGGTCATGACCTCAGTGATTTGAAAGCCTGTATCTTAGAAAATGTGGAGAAACATGATGGAATAAACAACAAAGTTCAGCTTCTCAAAAGAGAAAATCATTGGATATACCGTCTCCGGACCCTTAAGCCGTTGGGGCTTAATGAAAGGGTAGAGTTTCAATGTTACCTGTAAAATATGTATTTGAATTTTGCAATGACTCTATGCATGGGTGCTCTGATGTTTATGGTGTAATATGTTACTTAGATACATTGCATGAGAACCTTTTGGCATAATTTAACTCGTAGTAGAAGGAGGCTATAGCCTACAAAGTCCAACATGCTTAGCGCTAAATGAGGAGATGTCACTCCTCCCCTTATTTTATTTAACTTCCGTCGCCATTCACCGCAGTAACAAGCTGAACCTCACACGCGGTTGGGAACGGCCGTTAGCTTTAAACAGGTAAGCGTGAACGCTTTAGTAAAACTGGGTAGCACATACCGCTGTACTTTTAAGAATAGCATGTTAACAAGCGCGCATGATGTCTATGTTATGAGAGCGAGTTTTGTCGACTCATTTATTTGAACAAACATGCTGTCAAAATTCAAATGTGTAAAGCTTAACAGCGTAACACGGAAGCTAGCATCTAAGCGCCATCGCGCAACTCGGTACTATGAAACTAAATTAGTTATTTACAAATGTGCTTGGTTTAGAAGAAGCATTGTGCAGAATGGTAGACTATGTTTAGATAGGTGTCAAGAGCGTTAACGAGTATATGACATTTAAAAACGAGGCCCAACAGCAATGTATGTAACACGTTACAATTTTTTTTGTTTAAAACAACTGTGCATGATGATATGGTGTATTAATTGTAGGGCACTAGGTTAGTGCAAATAGTTTTGTGTACTGCGATAGACTGTTGGTAATGATTATTGTTTAAAACTTACAGATCCCTTGATAAAGGCGCAAGGCCGCGCCGAAATGCATTGGGAGGCCATTGAAGGCCATGTATTTGGCGATTAAAATGTGCACAAATTACAGAAAAGTATTCATGAAGATATTACTTGTGAAGTAACATTATGATATCTGGATAACTTATGAACAAAGAATAAAGAAACGACTCAACATAAATATATTGTTGTTCAAAAACTTTATTGAAAAACGGTTGCGGATGCAACACATACTGGTGCCCAGGTACACGAGTTGATTATAGAACTTGTATATTTTGTTAAACTCCCAGGAGCCCTCACAGAGCACTTCATGTGAATAGGCTCAAAGCATTTGTCAACAGGGAGGACATGGGCTTGCTCATGGCCAAAGATGAGGGGCAGGAGGAAGAGAGTGACCCTCTCCCAGACCTGCTCACTCAGAACCCTGATGATGGGTCAGTTGATGGTGTCGTTTTTTCTGACAGCCTCTCTGAACATCAAAAAGAGGATTGTAAACAAGTTCTTCAATCCTTCAGACAAATATTTTCTCTGACCCCCAGTCAGACAAACTGGTGCACCCATGAGGTGGACACTGGAGACAGTCTGCCTATAAAGAGTAAAATCTACAGGCAACCTGATCACGTCAGGGACTGCATAAAGAAGGAAGTACAAAAGATGTTGGAATTGAGAGTCATTGAACCCTCAGAGAGCCCTTGGGCTAGTCCTGTAGTTCTAGTGCCAAAACCTCACACCCAGGATGGTAAGAGAGAGATGAGGTTTTGTGTAGACTACAGGGGTCTCAATGCTGTCACTAAGACAGATGCCCATCCAATACCTAGGGCAGATGAACTGATAGACACGTTGTCTTCTGTAACTTTCTTAAGTACATTTGACCTAACAGCTGGTTATTGGCAGATCAGGTTAGCTGAGGATGCCAAGGCCAAAACAGCATTTTCTACCCCAGGAGGTCATTACCAATTTGTGGTGATGCCATTTGGTTTGAAAAATGCACCTGCCACTTTTCAAAGGTTGGTGAACCAAGTCCTCACTGGGTTGGATGACTTCTGTGCAGCATATCTAGATGATATTGCTGTCTTTAGCTCCACCTGGGAGGATCACCTGATCCACCTGAGGAAAGTTTTGGAGGCCCTGCAAAAGGCAGGCCTCACTATCAAGGCCACCAAGTGCCAGATAGGGCAGAGTCAGGTTGTGTACCTGGGCCACCTTGTGGGTGGAGGCCAGGTTCAACCATTGGAGAGCAAGATACAGGCCATAAAGGATTGGGCTCCTCCAACCACCCAGACACAGGTCAAAGCTCTCTTGGGCCTGTCTGGTTACTATAGGAAGTTTGTCAAGAATTATGGGTCCATTGTGACACCACTTAATGACCTGACAAGCAAGAAAATGCCAAAGAAAGTTCAGTGGACAGTTAGCTGTCAAAAGGCATTTGATGACCTAAAGCAGGCCATGTGTACTGCACCTATTCTCAAGAGTCCTGACTACTCCAAAACCTTCATTGTCCAAACAGATGTATCTGAGTTGGGTGTGGGAGCTGTTCTATCTCAACTGAATATTGATGGTCATGACAAGCCCATTGCTTTTATAAGCAGAAGGCTGACCCCTAGAGAGAAACGTTGGTCAGCTATTGAGAGGGAGGCCTTTGATGTAGTTTGGGCCCTGAAGAAGTTGAGGCCATACTTGTTTGGAACTCACTTCAAGATTCAGACCGACCATAAGCCCCTTTTATGGCTAAATCAGATGAAGGGTGAAAACCCCAAACTTCTTAGGTGGTCCATTTCCCTACAGGGGATGGACTTTACAGTGGAGCACAGACCAGGGACTGACCATGGCAATGCAGATGGTCTCTCCAGGTATTTCCACTTAGAACAGGAAGACTCACCTGGTCAAGGTTAGTTTAATGTCCCTAAGTTTGGGGGGGGGGGGGTATGTAGGAGTGGGGTCTATGGTCACCCCAGATTTTTGCTTTTTGTTTCACTGGTTTACGACTTTCCCTGGCTGTTGGCCTGCTAATCAGACCCACAGCCTAGCTGTTCTCTCTCTAAATTGACAACCATGTACTTTAGGTGCATTTACCAATTAGTACTGGGCAACCTTATCAGTCCCTGTACAGTATACCTTAGGTATCCAGGGCATAGGTGTACCCAGGGCCTACCAGGGGCTGAAGCATGTATTATGCCTACCCCTGGCTGGCCATCTAAAACTGACACAGCTGGCTGCACGACAGCTGGGGCAAGGTGGTGTAATCACCCTTTGCTATAGATATAGTATACCTATATCTAACCCTACAATGGACACATATCCTCCTATCAGTCACTCCTATGGCAGGCTTTATCAATCCTGAAGGCAGAGTGCTTGGAATTATGTGAGATGGTGTTCTGGCATGAGCTGAGCCCGTCTGCAGCTTGCGGAACCAAGTCCTAATAGCTGTTCCATGATAACGCTATACCATATACCCTTAAGTGCATTATAATCCTCGCGGTTAAATGCTAACTCTGGTATAACATTATCAAAACATGTCGAGTAAGGTGTCATACGATTTGGAATACTACCCCCTCGCCAATTCTGGCGACGGGGGTAGCATTCCACCCTTCTAGAGGGACACGACATGTATGTAACTGAGAACCCCGGTTAAAGTTAACTCGGGCCTCAGCATCACGAAATGGATGCTGCCACCACAGACACAAGTCTGACCTCCTGCTGCTGGGAGTCCTTCCAGCGAGGGAGGCTTGGAAAAAGGGTTTCCTGCCTTGGGAGGTGCTAGCACCACCCCAGGCAGGATTTTGTGTATTGAGGTAGGGAGGCCTGAAAGGAATGAGACATGCCTGGGGCACACAAGGTGTCCTGTGCATACACCGGTTCAAACCAGTTGCTGGGGCATCCCTGCCCCAGCTCTGGCGCGAAACCGGACAAAGGATAGGGGGTGTAGCCACCCCCCTTCCGGGTCCCACCCAGGGGAGGGACCTAGTCAGTAGTGCAGCCCCCTTTAGGAGAATAAAGGTAGGAGCTGGTCCCATTCCAAATTAGATTATCCTGAACTATTCAACAAGAAGAAACTCTGGCCTTCGATGTTCTGCTCCACAGAAGACTGAAGAATCTCCCTTGTGGGCAAGGAGTGTCCACCCTGCAACTGCAGGCACCATCAAGCGTCCAGCGGCTTCACTTTGTTGTCTTCCCTCGAGGATCCAGACTTCAGAGCCCGACGAGACCCGGATTCCCAGACCTCTCCGACCTCAACCTACATCTAGAGCAAAGCTGAGACCCGTGGGTGCGACGAGGCACGTGGGACCGGCCATCTTGAACGAACCTGCACTTCGCTTCCAGCACGACTCCAGAGGTAAACTCGACCAAGTGCTTTGGGGATTGAGAAGCCCCAGCCCCGAGCAGCTCCTACACCGAAGATCAGCCCTCCAGCCTCCACGAGATCTGCGTGGGGCCCTTCTGCTTGTTTGCTGCTCGACGCGTTGTCTGGTCACTTGCCGGTTGGCTAGTGGCCTCCTAGACGACGAACCTTTGAATCTTTGCTGCTGGTCTGGTTGCTCCAGACTGGCCCTTGCTCCCTTCCAAAAGAGGGGCACCCCGGACTCTCCTAGTCCGCGCCAGACATCTTTTCCACTCAACGCGTAGGTTGCCTTTGCCAAGGCCTGTTGTCTCCAATCCCAGATCCAACACCGCCGACAGCGAGAGCCTGCGTGGGACAGCTCGTGCCTCCATCCTGGTCGTCGAAGACACCTCCTGGTCCACAAGGCTGCAGAGTCAAGCGTCCACTCTTCACCTGATCGCGACAACAGCACCTGGTTCCTTCCTGGTTCCACACCGGTCACTGGCTAGTGACTTTGAACACTGTCCCCTCTGCTTTCAGGTCCTCTTCTTCACCGATCCACCTTTGGATCCCACCAGACACCTTCCTCCTGGTCGCCTGCAGCATCTTTTCTTCCAGGCCCCATAGACTTCAACGCGAGAACCCAACACACTTTGACACCTATGCACCCGCAGCCCGTGGGTGAGGTAACGAGAGCATTTCGGTGCTCAAGGGTAGTTTAACTGTCCTAGTGTCCCGTTCCACAGTCGTTTTAGTCCTAACCAGTCAGGATTGTCCGTACTCACCTTTAACTTGAACTGTACTGTCCATAGACGTTGTTACGCATCTCGCGTGTGAGTTCACACTCTGCACACGCGTTCCGTGGGCCTCCTATTACTTACCTAGTGTTAGTGTAGCGTGGTCCCAACGATCCTACAGCCTCTGGCAGCTCCATTTCCTTTATCGACTTTCACATTCCACTTACTTAGTATATGGTTTGTCGTGCCCCTAGGGCACCATTGTAATTTTGTGCAACTTGTCGTATTTTTCGTAAGAGATTGTCATGTGCTTAGCCCTCTGACCTCATAAAGAGTTCAGAGGTGTTGTTATTAATAAATAGATTGTTTATTTTCATAACAACCTGTGTGGTGTCCTTTCATCTGGTATTCAAGGGGTTATATTGTGGTAAAACAGCTGGCTTCACATGCCAAAAGAGTTTAGCCTAAGACTGCTTTGTCCATGCTACCATTAGGATAGCTGGTCTATAAGGTTGACCTACAACCAATCACCATAAGGGTTGTTTGGACTGATACAAGGTGATCACTAGAACTAGTGAGCATCATATATCAGACCAACTTCTCACAATGCCTGTGGCACGGCAGGATTGGGATGTGAAAAAACTCATCCTGCAGGTCCAACCCTACCATCCAGGCTTCTTGGTCTAAGGCAGACAAGACCTGAGCTAGAGTGACCATTTTCAACTTCTTCTTGAGGAAGAGATTGCTGGTCCGAAGATCTAAAATGGGCCACAACCCTTTGTTCTTCTACGGAATCAGAAAGTAGCAGGAAAAATAACCACTGCCTACTTCTGAAACTGGGACCCTTTCTGTAGCTCTATAGGCTAAGAGAGCTGTAACTTCTTCCTCGAGCAAATTCAGATGATCCTCCGTCAGCCATTCCTGATTTGGCAGAATGGGAGGAGGAAAAGAATGGAAAGGCAGACTATAGCCCTCCTTAATGACCTACTTGTCCGATGTTATAGATCTCCAGTGGGGGAAGTGGTAACTAATTCTCCCACCAACTGGGGTAGCGTGGTCATGCAGCCTCGGAGTGATTTGTGGCTGCGGCTGCTGGAGGCAGGGTGGCCGACGACTTCTGGCCTCCATTCCTGGATTGGAATGCACTGCGTCCACGTCCTCGCACAGCTTCGGTAGTCTGTGCAGGATGGTGGCTGGGATAGTGTAGACGCAGCCGGAAACACCTACAATTGCTGTGAAAGTAAGACTGGCAAAGAGGACTAGAGGAGTGGCTCAAGGATATGGCCGTAGCTTGAGAGTTCTTGAACCTGACCAGGGCCGAATCTGCCTTTTCACCAAAAAGACAGGTTCCATCAAAGGGCATGCCAATTAAACTGGCCCAGACATTGCCCGAAAAGCCAGTTGTGCTAAGCTAGGCGTGGCGCCTTAAGGCTACTGTTGTTGAAATCCACCTGCCCAGTGAATCTGTTGTATCTAGGCCACACCGAATTGTGAATTTTGCTGCATTTCTCCCATCCTTGACAGCTTGGGAGAGCCCCGCCAGGGCCTCCTCCGGGACTTGTGGCTGCACTTGCACAAATGTCTCCAAAAGGGAGAAGGAGAAACAGCCCAATAAGCATGCAGTATTCACGATTCAGGCTGGAGGAAGAAAACGATTTCTTCCCAAATGCATCCAACTTCTTGGATTCCCTGTTCGGAGGGAACGCCCCCTGGGAAGTAGAGGTCTGCACCGGGTGTTGGCTGAGGAACTTTTGATCACCTGGTGTTGGGCGAAGGCGGCGTGCAACCGTTCTGTTCACAGAGGCCTCCATGCTAGACTTGCACCACGTGCCTAAAAGGACGTCTGTAAGTGCCTCATTAAAGGGCAAAAGGGGTTCGGAAGTGGAAGTCCCAGGTTTAAGCACTTCAGTCAAGAGTTTAGTCTGCACCTGCACTAAGGGTATTTCTAGTCCAAGGACCTCAGCTGCCCTTTTAACCACCATAGATTACCAAGAAACAAGGGAACCCTGTAAGTCAAGATGGACTGAGGGTACACAATGTATTTTTACGAACAGTGGTCCCTATCAAAGAAGTATAGGCAATGTTACATAGAACTACATTATGAACTGCGGAGTTATTGACCAAATGGAAAAATATATTTATTTAAATTATCAAAAAAAGAAGAGATCAAATTATAAATAACGTGGGGTGGGTAAAAAAAGGCGTTTGGAAATCACCAGATTTCCAGACCTCAGGCATGAACACGCATGGTGACTTTAACAATAATTTACATATTTACAGTCACAATGTAAAGAACATCCTGAGCTCCATATAATTCAAAATGAAAACAATTGGAGTCAAGATGTAGTTGTTGACGACGTTTCGATCCCAAATAGCGTGGGGGGATCATTTTCAGGACAGAAGAAATTATCCCTGAGCGAAAGCCTGTATAGGGTCAAAAGAATACCAGAATGGAGAACAGGGAAAGGGGGAGTGGCGGGATGGAAGGGGAAGGCGGTCTCAAGGGGGGTGGGGAAAAGGTTCGGTGAAAAATAAATGCAATATGCGCAATTACTAAGAAAAACCAGTGCGCAGAGGTGACTGTGTGAGGTGGTTGTTGATGGTGAAAATCCGCGTGACCAGTGAAAAATTATTAAAAATATACCTTTGTGAATGGGCGGCGTGGCTTGGCCGGCTGCAAGATGGCCGCACCTTGAGTGGGCCCTGCCGGCCAAGCGTCTTTATCCGTAAGAATCCTGCAGACATCGCACTACTGACTGCACTACAGGATTAATTCCTACCCCCGGGTAGCATGGTGCAGCTACCTGGCCTGCTTTGGTGCTGTTTTGTGCCTCCCCGGCGAGGATACCTCCCTCGTGGCTGATGCTGAGGACCTGTGCTGGGGACTGTGTGCGCCTCTGCTGGACCTGCAGCTCCCGAATGGTTTCTCCGCTACGAGGGGCTGCTGCCTGAGGTCAAGTCAAGTCAAGTCAAGTCAAGTCAGAATTTATATAGCGCACTACATACCCATAGGGTCTCAAGGCGCTTGAGGAAGGGGGGGGAGGTTTACTTATCGAATATCCATGTTTTAAGTTGTTTTCTGAAGGCTAGGTGGTTTTGAGTAAGGCGGAGGTGGATGGGGAGGGATTTCCAGGTCTTGGCCGCTAAGTAGGAGAAGGATCTTCCTCCCATGGTGGCTTTGTGGATGCGCGGAACAGCGGCGAGGGCTTGGTTGGACGAACGCAGCTGGCGGGTGGGGGTGTAAAAGGAAAGGCGCGTGTTGAGACAATCAGGTCCAAGTTCGTATAGGGCTTTGTGTGCGTGGGTGAGGAGACGGAACGTTATTCTCTTGTTGACGGGGAGCCAGTGAAGGTCTTTCAGGTGAGCGGAGATGTGGTCTGTGCGGGGGATGTCTAGTATGAGTCTGGCTGAAGCATTTTGGATGCGTTGGAGTTTTTTCTGTAGTTTCGTGGTGGAACCGGCGTAAAGGGTGTTTCCGTAGTCCAGGCGGCTTGTAACCAGTGCGTGGGTAACCGTTTTTCTTGTTTCGGTGGGGATCCAGTGAAATGTTTTTTTGAGCATGCGTAGGATGTTGAAGCATGAAGATGAGACGGCGTTGACTTGTCTGGTCATCGAGAGTGAGGAGTCCAGGATGATGCCCAGATGCCCATCGATCAGCTCCGACTCCCGCGGTGAGTCGCGCCTCTGCCTGGGGGTTTTGCCGGTGGGGGTCACCTGCTGTGTGGACTGGCTGTGCGGTGCTGCGTCCTCGTTGGGGCCTAGTAGCGCCATCCCAGGCCCCGCGCGGGTGCGGCGCTGCCGCGGCTTGGCTGGAAGAGCGGTGCGCCCCCCGCATCTCCTCTACTGGTTTCTCCCCCTCCCGCAGCGGGTGCCGACATCCGAGATCGGATGCGCTGGGGCCAGCACGTTGCGGTGATTGTGCTGCCGGGAGCGCCTCCACTTCTAGGTCTGGATAGTGCCTGCTTGCCGCTCTTGATTCCCGGCTCCGAGAGTTGCTCCTGAGAGGGGGCGGAGGGAGGGCTGATGCTCTCACCCCACGACGCTCCTTCACACCAGCCTGGCAGAGAAGGAATTTTGCTGCCCTGGTGGTCGCATTGGGGTCCTGTGGCCAATATGTGGGTGCTGCTTCGTCCCCGTGGGAGCACTTGGAGCTTAGCTCTTCTGTTTCCTGCACTTTGGTCGCGGATGGGCCCTGCCGGGTGGCGGCTGGGGCCCCTCCCCGCGTGATTCGGCCTGGTCCTGCTTTGGTACACTGCCTCATAGTCTACAGCCTGATCTAGGACACCCCCTTTTTGCTGCTGCCTGGTGCCGGTCTATTTGCCCCCTTCTGCTTGGGTGCTGGAGCGCACTACCCCTTGTGGATTTCACAGTCTCTGTTTGGGGGCCCCGTGCCTGCCGTGACGGTGCCGCTGGCCTGCCTGTTCCCTCATCACCGCTGCCCACACCGGTCTACGCGGCGGCGCCTGTATCCCCTTCACCTCCTGCCCCCTTTGCCCCTGTGTTGCTCCCGTGACTGCCTGCGCCCTGCCCTGCATCCTGGCCTGCAATCCAGCCCGCCTGCCTGTTGTGGTCTTTTTATGCGGGGAGTGTAGCGGTCGGAGGCCATCTTCGTTGTATTGCTGCTGGGCTGAATGACCGATGGTGGAACAGATTGTCGTCCCAGCTTCATGTTGCAACTAATCTCTTGGTGACTGCGGGGGTGCCCCCTTACATCCTCTTGGGGGACCGGGTCTGGTCGACTGACAGTGTCAACCCGCTCCTAAATCTGCTTCAGGCCCCGCTTTGCTGGCTTGGTTGGTCTGGGGTCCAGTGTGATGCTGACCCAGGCCGAGCCGCCATCAACCTGGGCCTCCTTGGTTTCCTCCTGACACTCTTCGCCTCCTCCTCGTAGCTCTCAGGGGTGTCTATAAATTACTACCTGGAGATGTTTCGGGCATAATCTGCCTACCCCTTGCATCCTCTTGCCGCAGGCTCTTAGAGCGGTTGCACTTCTGGCACCTCTCCTCTCTTCTGGTCTGTTCCCGGCTTGTTGAGTCATTACAACATGGGGAAAAGTGATCCCAAACAACCCAAGATTGCCTTTGATTTGCGCAGGTCTTCCCGTCAGGATGTCGCGGGAGCCGAAGGCGCCGATTCTGCTGGTGGCATGGAGGTTCCCCATTCCCACGAAGATGATCTCAAGGCCATCATGCTTGACGTTAAGTCTACGGTGATGGGGATTGCCGCCCAATTGGACCAGCTCTCGGCCCGCCTGGACGTGGTGAAGTCCCGTGTAGACTCTCATGACAATCGATTGTTGCATGTCGAGACCAGGGTCTCTGATGTGGAGGATACTGCCACCCAGGATCGGCAGAAGCTGTTACAGATGGACAAGATCCTTTCCATAATGCGAGATAAGAACGAGGACTTGGAGGCTCGCTCCCGGAGGTGTAACCTCCGCATTACGGGCCTTCTGGAGTCAAAAAACATTTCCAAGATGGAGGACTTCGTGGAACAGTTGCTCAGGGAGCTATTTGGTGATGTACTGTCCTCAGTCTTCAATGTAGAGAGATCCCACCGCTCTTTGGGCCCTCTCCTCGGTCCCGGATTACCGCCTCGTCCTATTATTGCTAAGATCTTAAATTATCGTGACCGAGACGCCATTCTCCGTGCGGCACGAGACAAGGGTGCCATCACCCACCAGGGTAACGCGCTTTCTTTTTACCCTGATTACACCCTCACAGTGCAAGCCGCTCGGAGATAATTCCTCCCTGCCAAACGCATCCTTCTCAAGCATGATATCTTCTATTCACTGGCCTACCCGGCGAAGCTGAGAGTCCGTCAGGGGTCCAAAACACTGGTTTTCCCGGACCCGAGAGAGGCTCTGGCATTTGCTAAAAGACTGGACATAGATGCCCGTTCTTCTTCCTCTACGTCTCAACCTGATGGGTCTGGCCGACTCAGCGACAATGACTGAGTAGTGCTTTATTCCTTGAACTTTTATATGTTGCCTTTGTTGAATGACGTCTGATGACTATATCGCTTGGCCACCCTGCTTCTCTGCAGGGGTGTATGCTTAGCCCAGCCATGCCCCCACGGGATGATTCCCTCATTTCCCACTGCTTTTTTGTTTTTGGGTTGTTGGTGCTTGGGGTGGGGTGGGTGGTTAACTCAGCTTGATTGGGGGGTTGGAGTGGGTGAGGGGTGGTTGGGGTTCGCTGATTTGGGGTTGTTTCTTGGGGTGGGGGGGTGGAGGAATGGGTAGTGGGATGTCTGTTTCCTCTACTGAGGAGGCGGCTTCAGATCGCCGCCATGCTATTGCTCTGCTTGGTCTTTGAATGCTTAACCACTACCACTGTGTTGTGTTTGGGGTGGCTATGGGCTGCTGCTGTTTTGTTGTTTGATGTCGTTCTTATTGACGCTGTACTATGCGTATTGCCACGGATATCCTTGCTTAATCTTCTGAGTCATGTTCTTCAGTGCCTCTCAGCATACATTGCCTCTGCTTGCTGGCTCTTAATTGAAGGAAGTTCTGGGTTTCTTGGGTGGGGTGGGGGTTCTCTCAGCCTGATTGGGGGGTTGGAGTTGGTGGGGGGAGGATGGGAATTGTGGGTTGTTCTGATCTACGTGCTTTGCGCAGGAATCGGTATGCAGATATTGGGGGGTGGGTGGGTGGTTTTGTTCCTCTAGTGAGGTGGTGGGTTGGTTCTATTGTTGTTATGTTGCTTCATTTTGACACTGCATGTTCCAATGTAGACACTGTGCTGTACTTGCAGGTTTATTTTCCTGTATTTGATGCAAGATGTTTTGTTCTGTGTCATGTCTTAGGCGCATCGCCATGGCTGTACTCATCTTACAAGTTTTCACCAATGACACAATGACCGGCTTTCGGCTCCTTCTATTCCCCATTCCTCCAATGTGCGCTGGCAACCCTCCTGAGTTGGATTTCCTTCCTTGGGCTCTTTTCACGCTGGCACTCCCCCACTGGCCATCAACCCCCATTATTGCTACCACTGGTAGGGCACGACCATGCCCCCTGTTCCCCGTCCTGCATAACGCTGCCCCCGTCTCCTTTCCCATGGCTAATTTGACCTGCTGGACCTGGAATGTTCGCAGCCTGAACGATTATTGCAAGGCTCCTTTGAGACACGCCCACCTACAGTGCCATAATGTAGACATTTGTCCTCTCCAAGAGACGCACTTACTCCCTGGCTTGGTCTCTAGACTCCGCGCGCGTTACTGGGGGGAATCCCACTCCTCCACTTATTCGTCCTATGCTAGGGGTGTCTCAATCCTGCTGTGCCGTGGCCTTTCCTGGCAGACCTCTCGTGCCCTTGTTGATCCGGAGGGCAGATATGTTATTTTGCATGGGTTATTGCTCGCCCAGCCCGTTACCATCGCCGTGGTGTATGGCCCGAACTCTGACGACCCGGAATTCTTCCATAATGTCTGGCATCTGATCTCCTGTGGCCCTGCGGCCGTGATCTGGAGTGGCGATTTTAACGTTACCCTCTCCACGGAGCTGGACCGTTCGGGCTCTTACCGGTCTCACCCGCGCGCTGCCACCGCTATTTCTTCTATACTGAATGACAACTCGCTCTTTGACGTTTGGCGTCATCTCCGCCCCGAGGCCCGGGAGGGCACTTGCGTTACGGGCACGAGGGGCTGCTGGTCGCGGATTGACCTCTGGCTTACCCCGCCGGATGTCCTTTCCTGGACTATTGACGCTACCCATATGACTCGCACTCTCTCTAATCACGCACCGGTCCGACTTCTTATCCGACCTCCCGATTCTCAGCGACGGGCCTTCACCTGGCGTCTTTCTCCCAATGCCCTTCGAGACTCTGCTTTCTGTGACAAGATCCAGACCTCCATCACTAACTACTTCGAGCTTAACCCCTTTCATGCTCATGACGAGCTCAGCTCGTCATGCAGTACACTGCTCCTGTGCTCATGACGAGCTGAGCTCGTCATGAACAATGGGAATCTAGGTGCTGCAGCACAAAGGGGGAATTGCCTTAGCACTGATGTGGTTAATGTTGGCTCCGTCAACTCTGCCTCTACGCTTTGGGAGGGTTTTAAAGTATTCATTCGGGGGGAGTGCATCTCCAAGCAGGCCGGTGTTCTCGGTGCTATCCGAGCTGCACTTGCTAGGCTGGAGGGTGAGAGCCGAGTCCTGGATGCCGTCCTTGCGAATGGCGCTGGCCCCGACACGCTGTCGCTTTCGCGTCAAAAACATTCAGAATTTTCGGAGGAGGCTGGCTGTGAACTGTTCTTCCTGGGGAGGGAGTGCCGGGCACGCCGCTTCGGTGAGGGGGACTGCCCGGGGCGCACCCTTGCCAACCTACTTCGCCCACCGCACTGTGGAAAAGTAAATTTTGCCATGTCATATGTGCCTACGTGTTCCCCATCTTATGTTATATGTGCATGATCGATATGCATGTATTCCCCTCTGATCGATTAAAGACGCAATTACAGTTGTGTCCATCTCTAGTATGCCAGTTTCCAGTTTTCGTAAATATAACGAATATCAGGCCTATGTAAAGCTACGTTGCCACGTTTTACAGTGTGCACGTTAATTCATTGAATTGTCCCCGTTTCTAGGCCTCAAAAGGGCCCGGACTCAGATTCAGCTCCTGTTTCCTGAACTCTCCGAGGAGCGATACAGCCCCCACCTGTATCCCTGACCCTTCACTTACTTTCATGCCTCGCAGTGCCCGGCTAGGCCTGGCTCTGCCTCCCAGTCTGCCAAGAGTATGTTATGTTTCTAGTTATCAGTCCAGCCCTCCTTCTCTGCATTCCTAAGCTACTGAATCGCATCAATAGTTTCCGTCATGGTCTAGCCTTTATGTCTCCATGTAAGAGAAATACTGTATTCATATTCATAGAATATTCCTCGCACATGCAATACATTTAGAATAATGCATGCACCAGTCTTAGTGTCTGTTAGCCTTTACCCTGATAACTTTTGGATTCTATCAACATGTACTATAAACACCAGATACTAGATATGCCTAGGTACATGTCGCTCTGACCCTCCAGACTTTCGTCTCCTCTTCTAGTGCAGAAGTCATAGCCCCCAGTTCTCCCTGGTAACACGTCATTGCCAGTTTACGCGCACCACTAGGTTAGAGGTCCCAGCTGCTCAGGTAGCCCCCTCCATGTTTCCGCCCCGTTTATGACATATTCTGTTACGTTTGCATCACATGTCTATGTATACGCCCTGTACACACCTCTTGTTACACCCACTTTATGCCTTATCTTTCGCGACTGCTACAAACTCCGCCTACTACTACGCCTACTGTATTGAATGCAATGCAATTGTTTTAGTATATATATGTTATGCACTGTTATTAAAGCTATTCCCTTTTCCAGACCCTGCCCCCGGCAGCTGCCATCCTATTCCCGTGCAGGTGGTCCTGTTCCTGTCCCTTATGCTTTATTAAACCTGCAAAACTCAAGATACCTCGAATCCTGACTCTTATTTATTGAGCTACCTGTTTATTGATTTTTCCGAAAAATAGAACCGGTATTTAATTATTTATTTACCACATAATGGCGCCCGAATAGGGACTTGCCCTTTCCCCACGCGCCGGAGAAGCCACGCAGGCCCCCTGATCCTCTGCAGCCGTGACAGAACCATCCTGCGCAGCGGCAGATATTTCTGCTTCAAGTATCCCTCAGGTCCACGGAGGAGACGGAGGTTGCGGTCCAGCATCCAGACGAGGCGGTGGAGGAACGCGGCGAGTCCCGACCAGAGCCCAAGCCGAGAGTTCAAGGTCCGAGGTATCCGGAGGCCCACCTGTAACTGAAGTCCGAAGTTCGTCGTCCGTCGTCGTAGTAGTCCAGTCCAGTCCGAGGCCTTCCGTTCTTGCTGCCCGGTGAGTACCGTTGCTGGGGTAGTATCTAGACAGGGTCAATTAATTTGTCTCTGGTCCGTGGGTTTGGGTACGCAAATCCAACACGAAGTGTCCACCTAGGTGGATGCGGGTCCTGACGTGTCTCTTTATGAGACCGGTATGTTTCGTACTGTTTCAGCAGTGCATCTAAGTAATTCTAGTAAGTTCTGTTCTCGAGAAATTCATGTGTTTCTGTTCTCAGTATTCCAGGTAATATTCTGTCCGAACTGTTATTTTAGATGTTATTTCAATGTGTATTCAATGTCGTGGTATGAGTGATTTGTTTCTTCAAGTTATTATTGTGTTTATCGTGTATTGTATTGTGTTCAGATTCAGCCTAAAGTATGCCTCTGTTCTCTAAGTTACGTCAGTTAAAAACTAGAAAAGGGCTGCTCGAGGAAGCAGTCCCTGTCCCGCCTAGGGACAGTCCAGGACATTTTATGTATCATAAGCATGGCTTGAGTGCCATATAATATCTAGATTTATGGTCTGATTATACCAGACATCTCGAAGAGAAATATAGATGGCCTGTATCAGGCACATGGGATGCCGAGTGCATCATGTGAGTAGAAGAAGTATTATGGAAAAAGAAAGCCAGACAGTCACAGAAAGATGCCATCGAGTTATGGCGCAAGGAATCTCATAAAAGAACCGAAAAAGAAATCAGAAAAGCAGAATTAAGTAGAGAATCCTCAGAAAGAGCCCAAGAAAAAGAATTAATCGAAGTAGGTGAACGAGTTAAAACCGAACATTCAGACAGACAGAGGAATGCCCTTATTAAGGGTATGTACCCTCTTCTTGCCGAGGGTTTGCCAAAGGCAACCCCGGAGGCATCCAGTAATTTCCCGCCACCATTAGTTCCGACCAAGCTACGTCATAAACCGACCGCAGCTGATATTTTTCTCTCGTCCTATTTGGACGACACAGTTCCAGAGTATGCAAATTCTGTTCCGCCAGCTCCTGTAAATAATGTAATTCCTGTTCCTCTAGCCACCGGGGCACCCGTTACAGCACCTGTTACGGTACCCCCGGTCCAGCCTACAGTACAAGTACCCGCTACATCAGTCACTCTCCCAGCCCGTACAGTACACACCGACGATTCCAGTCTAGGAGCCGCGGGGGGAGGTTCTCCTCGTACCCCGCCTCAACACAAACGTCTAACGTTACTCGAGTTACATGAACGAGCGTTACAGCGCTCGCCCAAATTTCAGTCAGTTGCAGATATCAAGCGAGCCCTTACAGAATGCCGTTATGATCCAGTCCCAGGCGATGATGATATGGTCTTGTATCCATTGCGGGTAAGAAGGGTGACCGAGTATTTGGACACCCTGCCAAATATGAAAAGTTATCTAGACAGAATATATCATTTCATCCGTACAGGAAGAGATCCAGAAAGTATTGGCGACACCATGGTCCACAGAAAAGTCGAAATTCAGCTCATGATTTTAAAGTTTCTAATTAACTGTTTAATAAGAGAACAAGATTATCCAGGAAAAGATCCAGAAGAAATGAAAATTCTGACAAAGTGGAGTGATCATATAGCCGAGGGAAGACACAAGACACAGAACAGTATAGAGAGTATGTACAAGAAAATCCGTAAAGAAATAATAAAGTTACACGAGAAACGAGAAGCAACACAAGCAACCGAGAAAGAAAATGACTCTTCTACTGAAGAGGTAGACGACGAGAATCCTTCCAGAATAGCGTATGTAGGTAGAACTAGACTTCCCGACCGACATTCACGTCTAGACTACAAGAAAACTGTTCCTTCTCCAGTACCAGAACAGTGTTCCCTCGAACAAGTATTCCAAGCTACCGATAAAATCCTGAAATCACGAATAGGTTATAGTGAACTTAGTACTATGCATGAACAAGAACTAGCCCGATCAGCAGTCCGATGGACTACTGATTCTACCACTTTTCCAGACGAAATAGTGGCACAAATGTTTCTGAAACTATCCCCAGCCGAGCAGCGACTGGTGGGTATGTATATGATCCAGCACCTCATCACTCTGTATGAGGGTCAACATTCCGATCCAGGTCCGTTACATGATGTATTAAACGAGTTACTACAGTATAGATGGAAAGGTCTAGGTACCGATCTAATTAGTGTCATTCTAGAACAGCGCCACAAATACCGAACGTTTCTGAATCCGCATTTTGTTCATGTCTCACCTCCAGACAGTAAACCATTCTATATAGACAGACAGCATCCGTTACGAGAAGTCCACCCAGTTAGAGGAACGGGTGGCGATCTAGAACGAGTATTTGTTTACACCCCGATTACCAAGATGGAACTCTTAGAGATGAAGAAGTTAATTCCCTGTCACGACAAAGATCCAGCAGGGTTCCACCGTGAATTAAAAGACATGCTCCGTATGGGAGAATACACGTATCCAGATATCATTAAAATGTTAAAGGTCCTGTTGCCTGCGGGCATATATGAAAAACTCAAGGAAAAAGAATGGGAGGTGGGAGAGAAAAAGATAGATTGGACAGCTCTAGAAGCTGAAGATAATGCACGTGTACCAGGTACCGGTCTTGGAGATAAATGTAAAGAATTACCTGAGTTATTGATACAAGTTTTGCCAAGATTACTAGCCACGAAAAAGGAAGACTGGGATGCCATCTCAGCCTGTAAACAGAAACCAGACGAAGATACTAGTGATTTTTATTCTAGATTCGAGAAATGTTTTATTATTAATAGTGGTCTGAAGACAAGTAGCGAGTCATACCCTCATCTT
The DNA here is from genome assembly GCF_964261635.1 of Lissotriton helveticus. Lineage (NCBI taxonomy): Eukaryota > Metazoa > Chordata > Amphibia > Caudata > Salamandridae > Lissotriton > Lissotriton helveticus. The sequence continues at coordinate 1,670,586,097 of NC_136069.1, read as the reverse complement.
TTTGTTACTAAACTAGTCGAGAATTCAAGCCCACAAGTCAATAATCGAGTTTTGAAAGTCGAAAGTACCTGGCAAGCTAATACTCCGTCACAAATGCTTCAAATGCTCCAGTATCACCAGAATAGAATCAGAGAAGAGCAAGAACACGAAAGGAAACGTATGAAAGATACGAAAATGAAAGTATTAGTTGCACAATCTGTTCCCCAAGACAGTCAGAAGAGGGGTTCGAATCAAGCCAGTCATACTGCAGTTCCCGTTAAAGGGACCTGCAATTATTGTAAACAGCCAGGTCATTTTATAAACGAGTGTGCAGTTCTGAAACACAACATAGCTACTGGTAAGACTAAAGAAAGACCACGTCCGCCTAGACAAGAACAAGTTACACAGACTTCTCAGTCACCACAGAATGCACAACAGACAGTTACAGTACCGCAGCCTATAGCTGCAACACAGCATGTTACACAACAGATGTACCAGTACGCACAGTCCGAGTATCCAGAGTACCAGCAGTATTCATGAAACAGCCTAGAGAGGGAGGTAGGCTTGCCTCTCATCGAGATACCTGTAGATCAAGAGGGTCCCTATGTTCACAGTCAAGTATTAGGGAAAGACAGAAAGTTTCTGATTGATACAGGGGCAAGTAGGACTACTATCAGTCATGACGAGGTTCCAGGGGCTCCGCTCTCAGGCTCAAGAAATGTTTCCCTTGGATTTTCAGGAAAGCCAATTGTTAACGAGATTTCGAAACCAGTTTCTCTAGAAGTAGGTCCATTGTCCCGAACTACTGATTTGTTACTTACAAAGTCATGTCCAGAAAATTTGTTAGGCATCAAGACATTAAAAGAATTAGGTGCAGTAATTTGTTGCTCCCCAGAGGGAGTTCGTTTGTTTTTAAGGGACTATAAAGGTCATTATGTATTACGTGATTTTGATCCAAGATTACTGAATGTCCCCCAGCATCTATGGGCACAAGGTCCAACTGATGTTGGTTGTATGCAAATCACACCCCATCGTGTGACTCTGAAACAAGGTGTTGTCCTGCCACGAATCAGACAGTACAAATTGCCACCTGAGGCTGTAGCAGCCTTATCCAAAATTATTGACGAGCTCATTGTTCAAGGAGTGGTTGTAGAAACTGACTCCAATGTATGTAATTCTCCTATCATTCCAGTCATGAAACGTACTGATCCAAATGCACCTCCAGTATATCGATTAGTGATTGACCTTCGAGAACTTAATAAATGTATCATTCCCCAGTACCCAGTAGTTCCAGATATTTCTTCCCTATTGACAGCCATTGATTCTGAAGCTACGTTCTTCACAGTTATAGACCTCAAGAACGCATTTTTCAGTGTCCCCATTCATCCAGACAGCCAGTACCTTTTCGGATTCTGTTTAAATGGAAGGAGCTATAAATTCACACGAGCTCCTCAAGGTTTCACAGAAAGTCCTAGTATTTACAGTCAAGCACTTAAGAGACAACTAGACAATATTCACATGCCAACTGACACTGCCCTGCTCCAGTATGTCGATGATCTACTGATCACAGCCCGTTCTGAACGTGACTGCGAGCGTGCGTCACATACAGTTCTGTATTTCCTAGCCGAGATGGGGCACAAGGTGTCCCCTTCGAAGCTCCAGTTCTGTGTCCAGCAAGTGGTCTACTTAGGACACTTACTGTCCACGAGGGGTAGGCAGTTGACACCTGACCGTATCCAGTTAATAGCGAGTCTTCCTTAGCCCAAGACCCAGAAGGAGGTACGAGCTTTTATCGGCCTCACTTCCTATTGCAGACAATGGATTCCTCAGTATGCATATCTAGCCAAGCCACTGATACAGTTAACGACACAGGAGGCAGCCGTATCGACTGTCCTCTCTTGGACATCCGAACATACACTTGCTTTTAATGAATTAAAGAAAGTTTTATGCCAAGCTCCTGTTCTAGCTACACCGAACTACAGTAAGCCTTTTACACTTTTTGTCACAGAACGTGAAGGTACAGCATTATCTGTTCTCACACAAGATCAAGCAGGACAATACAAGCCTTGTGCTTATTTTTCGAGCACATTAGATCCAGTAGCCCAGGCTCTGCCTGCGTGCCTCAAGTCAGTTGCAGCCACAGCTCTAGCTATCAGACAAAGTGATTCCATAGTGTTAGGACACTCCCTGACAGTACAAGTCCCACACTCCGTGGAAGTTCTTTTAAACCGAACACAGACACAGCACTTGACTATTGCACGTTTAACAGGTTATGAACTGACACTGTTCCAGCCACACATAGAAATCAGACGCTGCAACGTTCTGAATCCCGCTACACTGTTACCGTCAGTTACTTCCAATCCTGCCACACATGACTGTGTGGAAGTTGTTAACACCATGACAAAGCCAAGACAAGATTTGACAGATATTGCATTACCAGATCCCGACCTGACACTTTATGTGGATGGTTCATGTATGAGAACAAGTACAGGAGAACTAGTAGCCGCGTATGCAGTGACTACTGAAACTGAAGTTATAGAGACACACCGTATTGACATCCTGTCTGCTCAAGCAGCAGAGCTAGTTGCTCTGACCCAAGCCTGCATACGTGCCAAGAACCTGAAAGTAAACATATATACAGATTCACGTTACGCATTCGGAGTTGTACACGACTTCGGAGTACTCTGGCAGGAGAGAGGTTTCATGACTTCTCATGGAACCAAGATTCAGCATGGTCTCCTCATTCAAGCTCTGTTAGATGCAATACATTTACCGACAGCTATCGCTATCATGAAGTGCAAGGCACATACGAAAGTTACTGACATCATTTCCCAAGGTAACGATCTAGCAGATCGAACAGCCAAGCTTACAGCTCAGACACCAGACATTCCAGTTAACAAGACACAGACATCCACTCCAGAACAGACTACCTGTATGACAGTTAAGGACCCTACACAAGATGTCATAGACATACAGTTACATGCTACTCCTGAAGAAATCAAGAAATGGTCCGAACAAGGAGGGGTCCAGACAGATCAGGGATGGGTGACGAAGGGAAAAGCCACATGGTTTCTCCCCGACTCTATGGTTCAAGTCATTATTAATACCGCACATAGTCCAGCACACCTAGGAGAAAAAGCCATGTTAGACAGTATTCAGAACCTTTGGTTCAACAAGCATTTACGAGCTGCAGCCAAGCAGAAAGTCCGTACCTGTATGATATGTTGCCAGTTCAATCCAGGTAAAAGTGTCCCGGTGGAACAAGGTGGATTCCAACCTCCTGACCACCCTTTTGAAGTCCTCCAGATGGATTATATTCAGATGGAGCGATGCCGAGGTTTCAAGTATGTCCTTGTAGTTGTATGCGCTTTGTCCAGGTGGACAGAAGCATATCCAGTTCCAGATTACACAGCAGCGACCACTGCCAAGCAGTTGGTTCGTGAATTTTTTCCCCGTTATGGACTCCCTAGGGTCGTGTATTCTGATAACGGCCAGCCATTCTCATCCGAGTTAATGAAACATGTTTCCCTTCTGTTAGGGTACCAGTGGAAGTTCCATTGTGTGCGCCATCCTGAAGCAGCCGGTCTCGTAGAGAGACATAATCAAACCCTGAAAATCCGTATTGCTAAGACATGTAAAGAGAAAGGTGTAGACTGGCTAGTTGCCCTGCCAGTTGCTTTATTCTACATGAGAATGGTCGCACATTCCAGATCAGGTCTGTCCCCGTATGAGGTCGTATTCGGCCGCCCCCCAAACATGTGGGGTACACCTAGACCCCGCAGTATTACAGATGTTTCCAGTAATATGCTGACAGATTACCTAGCTTCCTTGATGTCTGCCCTACACTCTTGTCGTTCACAGGTTGCCGCTGCATTTCCAGACAATACCGAAGTGAAACCGCATGAGGTCATTCCAGGCGACCTCGTATTGGTCAGGAACTTTGATCGTTCAAGTCCGCTGGAGCCCCGCTGGAGGGAGCCATGCCTAGTCTTACTTACCACAAGGACCGCGGCCAAGTTGGAGGGCCGCAAAGGCTGGGTACATATGTCCCATATCAAGAAATTCCATGGATTGCGTATAAAAACATTTGCCAAGAACATTTCAAAGGACTACCTTTTTCCGAAAGACTGCCTAAAAATTGACACTGAACTCAAGCCTCCCCTGTTAGAGGAAACTCCGCAGCAGGAGTATAAAAAGAAACTCAGGTCTAGTAAAATAAGTCAGCCAGTTTAATTGTCTAAGTCCCCCTCGGGTGAAACGGTTAGACAGGTTTCTGACATGTATGAGATAGACCCCCATAGTGAGAGAGTTAGTCAAAACTCTATCAAATGTATCATTGTTCTAAGTTTTCTTCTATTTTTGAGTTTAATGGTTACCTGCACAAGTTATGCATTACATTTATGTTTTCCAATTTCTCATGTAAATATGTTTTCTAATGCTACAGTAGAGCACACATTTAGTGATCTGCCTCCTCACGAGCTATCCTATCGTTTTGCTATGCGAAATAATACATTTATCAGAATGTTACACTATTCACACCAGACCAGCAATGCCACTAATTGTTGGGTGTGTGGTCGACTCCCCCCTTTCCAGACACCGAAGGGAGTTCTGCCACTCTTTCCTTATCCGTTTTCACATAATGGTTCATGTGGAGCATGGTCCACGTTAACGTCATCCTCAACTGATATGTCCCTTCTGAATAGTACATGTTTCCCAGACAAGCAAGGTCTCACCCATAGAACAGGGTTAGATCTAGAAAATGAAGTATATGATTTAGGTAATTATTCCTCGAATTTTATGGTCCTGAATGTTCAATCCGATACTACTCCAGACTTACCTGCTATTTCAGTACTACCAGTCAAAGGCGAATTATGTGTCAGAAAGAATGGTTCCGCACATGTAGGACATAGTGATTGTACTACTACTGTCAAGTATAGTGACAGTGGGAAATCTATTTTCAAAGCATCACGTCATTCTTATTTTGTTTGTGGTCAGACCGCATATGTTCGTCTGCCCCTCGATTGGGATGGAACATGTTACATTGCCTTCCTACTGCCACCAGTTTTTCTAGCCCCATCTGATTATCATAGAAACACACATCTAGTACACATCAGACATAGAAGGGAGATTGAGTCCCCAATTGTCGATCAAACTGAAACTACTCTAGAACAGTATCAAGATTTTAATAAAGGTTTCTTCTTTTTTATAGGACCTATCCAGAATAGTAAGTTAATACGTAGGTTAACCAGAACCCTTGAAGCAGTAGTGAATGAGACTACTTCTGCTCTAGGTAATTTAACCGAAGAGCAATCTGCTATGAGATTTGTCGTGCTCCAAAATCGTCTCGTTCTTGACGTCATACTGGCCGATAGAGGAGGAGCATGTAGAGTCATCGGATCTAGTTGCTGCATTTTCATTCCTAATAACGCGCCGTCTGTTTATTCAGCTATAACCAGACTTCATAAAATTGCCCATCAGTTACACCAGAATCCAGGCACCTGGACATGGTCCGGTTGGCTCTGGAGTATCATATCTGCCTGGGGATGGAAAGTATTGTCATTTCTAGGTATTGCAGTAATGATCCTATTCAGTTGCTGCCTCTGTATACAATGTGGCCCTGCGATTTGCGGCATTTGTGCTACCTCTTGTATTCCTAGTCCTAAGTCCCGTTCCAAGACAATTCGAGACGAACAAATGATACTGTATGAAATGATAGATGGTATCATGAATATTGATGTTTCCTGATGGAAACGTAGGGCACAAGGAGGGAATGTGGAAAAGTAAATTTTGCCATGTCATATGTGCCTACGTGTTCCCCATCTTATGTTTTATGTGCATGATCGATATGCATGTATTCCCCTCTGATCGATTAAAGACGCAATTACAGTTGTGTCCATCTCTAGTATGCCAGTTTCCAGTTTTCGTAAATATAACGAATATCAGGCCTATGTAAAGCTACGTTGCCACGTTTTACAGTGTGCACGTTAATTCATTGAATTGTCCCCGTTTCTAGGCCTCAAAAGGGCCCGGACTCAGATTCAGCTCCTGTTTCCTGAACTCTCCGAGGAGCGATACAGCCCCCACCTGTATCCCTGACCCTTCACTTACTTTCATGCCTCGCAGTGCCCGGCTAGGCCTGGCTCTGCCTCCCAGTCTGCCAAGAGTATGTTATGTTTCTAGTTATCAGTCCAGCCCTCCTTCTCTGCATTCCTAAGCTACTGAATCGCATCAATAGTTTCCGTCATGGTCTAGCCTTTATGTCTCCATGTAAGAGAAATACTGTATTCATATTCATAGAATATTCCTCGCACATGCAATACATTTAGAATAATGCATGCACCAGTCTTAGTGTCTGTTAGCCTTTACCCTGATAACTTTTGGATTCTATCAACATGTACTATAAACACCAGATACTAGATATGCCTAGGTACATGTCGCTCTGACCCTCCAGACTTTCGTCTCCTCTTCTAGTGCAGAAGTCATAGCCCCCAGTTCTCCCTGGTAACACGTCATTGCCAGTTTACGCGCACCACTAGGTTAGAGGTCCCAGCTGCTCAGGTAGCCCCCTCCATGTTTCCGCCCCGTTTATGACATATTCTGTTACGTTTGCATCACATGTCTATGTATACGCCCTGTACACACCTCTTGTTACACCCACTTTATGCCTTATCTTTCGCGACTGCTACAAACTCCGCCTACTACTACGCCTACTGTATTGAATGCAATGCAATTGTTTTAGTATATATATGTTATGCACTGTTATTAAAGCTATTCCCTTTTCCAGACCCTGCCCCCGGCAGCTGCCATCCTATTCCCGTGCAGGTGGTCCTGTTCCTGTCCCTTATGCTTTATTAAACCTGCAAAACTCAAGATACCTCGAATCCTGACTCTTATTTATTGAGCTACCTGTTTATTGATTTTTCCGAAAAATAGAACCGGTATTTAATTATTTATTTACCACATAATGGCGCCCGAATAGGGACTTGCCCTTTCCCCACGCGCCGGAGAAGCCACGCAGGCCCCCTGATCCTCTGCAGCCGTGACAGAACCATCCTGCGCAGCGGCAGATATTTCTGCTTCAAGTATCCCTCAGGTCCACGGAGGAGACGGAGGTTGCGGTCCAGCATCCAGACGAGGCGGTGGAGGAACGCGGCGAGTCCCGACCAGAGCCCAAGCCGAGAGTTCAAGGTCCGAGGTATCCGGAGGCCCACCTGTAACTGAAGTCCGAAGTTCGTCGTCCGTCGTCGTAGTAGTCCAGTCCAGTCCGAGGCCTTCCGTTCTTGCTGCCCGGTGAGTACCGTTGCTGGGGTAGTATCTAGACAGGGTCAATTAATTTGTCTCTGGTCCGTGGGTTTGGGTACGCAAATCCAACACGAAGTGTCCACCTAGGTGGATGCGGGTCCTGACGTGTCTCTTTATGAGACCGGTATGTTTCGTACTGTTTCAGCAGTGCATCTAAGTAATTCTAGTAAGTTCTGTTCTCGAGAAATTCATGTGTTTCTGTTCTCAGTATTCCAGGTAATATTCTGTCCGAACTGTTATTTTAGATGTTATTTCAATGTGTATTCAATGTCGTGGTATGAGTGATTTGTTTCTTCAAGTTATTATTGTGTTTATCGTGTATTGTATTGTGTTCAGATTCAGCCTAAAGTATGCCTCTGTTCTCTAAGTTACGTCAGTTAAAAACTAGAAAAGGGCTGCTCGAGGAAGCAGTCCCTGTCCCGCCTAGGGACAGTCCAGGACATTTTATGTATCATAAGCATGGCTTGAGTGCCATATAATATCTAGATTTATGGTCTGATTATACCAGACATCTCGAAGAGAAATATAGATGGCCTGTATCAGGCACATGGGATGCCGAGTGCATCATGTGAGTAGAAGAAGTATTATGGAAAAAGAAAGCCAGACAGTCACAGAAAGATGCCATCGAGTTATGGCGCAAGGAATCTCATAAAAGAACCGAAAAAGAAATCAGAAAAGCAGAATTAAGTAGAGAATCCTCAGAAAGAGCCCAAGAAAAAGAATTAATCGAAGTAGGTGAACGAGTTAAAACCGAACATTCAGACAGACAGAGGAATGCCCTTATTAAGGGTATGTACCCTCTTCTTGCCGAGGGTTTGCCAAAGGCAACCCCGGAGGCATCCAGTAATTTCCCGCCACCATTAGTTCCGACCAAGCTACGTCATAAACCGACCGCAGCTGATATTTTTCTCTCGTCCTATTTGGACGACACAGTTCCAGAGTATGCAAATTCTGTTCCGCCCCGTTTATGACATATTCTGTTACGTTTGCATCACATGTCTATGTATACGCCCTGTACACACCTCTTGTTACACCCACTTTATGCCTTATCTTTCGCGACTGCTACAAACTCCGCCTACTACTACGCCTACTGTATTGAATGCAATGCAATTGTTTTAGTATATATATGTTATGCACTGTTATTAAAGCTATTCCCTTTTCCAGACCCTGCCCCCGGCAGCTGCCATCCTATTCCCGTGCAGGTGGTCCTGTTCCTGTCCCTTATGCTTTATTAAACCTGCAAAACTCAAGATACCTCGAATCCTGACTCTTATTTATTGAGCTACCTGTTTATTGATTATTCCGAAAAATAGAACCGGTATTTAATTATTTATTTACCACAGCGCGCTGCCTCCTACATTACGGCCCTCAGTGATGGGGGACCAGATCGCACCACGTCTTCGGAGGAGATCAAATCCAGCTTCCTCGCATTCTATTCCCGACTCTACTCGGCTGGCCCCCTCCTTCTTCAGAGGATTTCGACCAGTATTTCGAGTCAATTGCCTTTGTGTGGCTTGCGGATTACCACCGCAAATTCCTTGACGAGCCTTTCTCGAAGGAGGAAATACTAGAGGCCATTAGCGGCCTACCGAGCAACAAGGCGCCTGGCCTGGACGGTCTTCCTACCTCCTTTTACAAAATGTTTGCCTCCATCCTAGTCCGACATCTGGCTGCCATGTTTAATGAGTCCTTTGACACCGGCACGCTCCCACCGTCTCTCCGCGAGGCCTCGCTGAGTCTGCTCCTCAAGCCGGACAAACCTGCCGATCGGTGTGACTCCTACCGCCCTTTCTCCCTTATTAACATAGACAATAACATCTTTGCCAAGCTAATCGCCTCCTGTCTCCTTTGTTAATGCCCATAATTGCCCTCCCCGACCAATCTGGCTTTATCCCCGGTAGGGCAACCTCTCATCATTTTCGAACCATTTTTTTCGTTTTGCACCAAATCAACCCTGACCTTCTGGCTGTGGCTGCTCTGCTCGATGCCACAAAGGCGTTTGACACACTGGAGTGGCCCTTCCTTTTCTATGTCCTATCGCACATGGGGTTCAGTGCCCACTGTTTGCAGAATATTAAACTTTTATATACTGATCCCACTGCACCACATCAAAGGCCAGGTAACGGACCCTATCTGCATTGCTCGTGGAACTAGGCAGGGTTGCCCATTGTCGCCCATGCCTTTTGCTATTGCTATGGAACCCCTGGCCGCCCGCCTGCGGCAGCGCCACACCCACAGGGATATCGGCTTTTCGTCCCGCTCCTTCTTGGTCTCCATGTATGCAGACGACGTCACTCTTTACGTTTGCCATCCCCAGGAAAATCTCAGTCCCCTGGTGCGTGAGGTTATTCGGTTCAGTGGGCTCTCTGGTGTTCAGATCAACTGGAGTAAGTCTGTGCTCTTCCCCCTGACTGATGCCACTCTCCCGTTCGTGCCCGATTTTCCTTTTGAGTGGGCGTCTGGTCCCACCCGCTATCTGCGCATTTGGTTGAGCAGGGACTCGGACGAACTCTGGAGGTCCAATTTTGGCCGCGCTGTAGACTGGCTTGAATCTAAGATCCCTCTGTGGTGCCGCTTGCCGCTGTCCCTAGCTGGCCGCATTGCCATTGCCAAGATGGTGGTCCTCCCCAAATTTCTTTACCTCTTCTCCAACATATCTATCCCCCTTACCGCTTATTTTTTCGTAGGCTGCGTTCGCTTGTCGTGTCTTTGGTTTGGGCGAGGCGGCAGCCCAGGGTTGCCTATGACATTCTGACCCTGCCCATGTCGACTGGTGGGCTGGGTGCGCCAGACTTCCGTCCCTATGCACTTTGTGCCCAGGCAAGCTTTTTTCATTTCTGGCTGCATCCCACACCCTACCAGCCTCACGTTGCGGTGGAATTGGATGATGCTTCCCCCAGGCCTCTTTCTACTGCACTATTTGCCCCTGCGGTGCACCTCGGTAAGAGGTGAATACGGTGGAGACGTTGCGTTGGGCGTGGTCCTTTCTGCGATGTCTAGCTGGTCTTTCTCTCTTATCTCCTGATGCCATGCCCATTACTGACCACCCGGATTTTCCGCCCCTTCAGTCATCCTGTATGTCTCGGCATGCGTTGCTGAGGGGTTTTAAGACTGTGGCGGATCTATATTCTGACAATTCCTTTTATTCACTCCCCGAGTCTCCATCCTTGATGGATACACTTTTATACTACCAGCTGCGTGCCACCTGCCGGAAATTGCACCCGACCTTTCCGCAACCCCCACCCGCTTTCCATGCCCTGGATTTTGTATACACTTCCGCATCCCCACACAAACTTGTCACCAGATTGCATGCCTTTGCCCTGCTATCCTCTCCAATCTCCTCGATTTGGGTGTGTGAGGCGTGGAGTGCGGACCTTGGCGTGGATATTACGGATGCCGACTGGCTTTATTGCTGTAACCAAACTACAAAACTTTCCCCGAACTATCTGCTACGCTTGATTCATTTCAAGTTTCCGCACAGGTTCTACCAAACTCCACGGCAGCTTTATCGCCTAAGACTCATTCCTGAGGATTCCTGTGTGCGATGGTCCTCACCTGCTGCGGATTTCGCCCATTTGGCCTGGCTCTGTCCTTGGGTGCAGGTGTTATGGCTGGAGCTCTGTTCCACAATCACTGAAATCACTGGCTCTGCTATTAATCCTGACCCCCTTCTCTGCCTTCTCGGCTTTGTTAAACCTTGCCCTGATGCTTCGCAACGTCTGATTTAGATGCTTCTGGTACTGGCCGGGCGCAGAGTGGCTATGTGCTGGGGCCGCCGGCCTGCCCCTGCGGTGGCAGCCTGGTTGGAAGATGCTTCCCGTTGTTAGACGCTGCTGTCAGAGTTTTGGGACCTCATGCCTGCTAGGTCTCGCCCTGTTGATATTTGGGGCCCCCTGGTCGCCTCCCTCCTTTCCTGTTCCTCCCCTAGCGAGCCTGCCTCCCCTGCACTCCCCGCCGACCCTGTGTCCGCGGCGGCCACGGAGGTGGTCAGTGCCTAGTTTTTTTCTCTGCGTACGCGATGTCCCTGCCGTCTGTGAGTCCCTCACCTGGCACCTTCACTGATTGCCCTGTGGGGGAGTCGCCTCTGGAACCATGGTGCTGCGATCTGGACCGCTCCTACCCTGTTACATGATGGGCCATATGAGATCCTGCCATCCCCTCCTTTACCTCCTGCTCTCGATGCCGCCTAACCCACGCGTCCCCGCCAGCCCTTGGTCTGCGGCGGCCGCCGGTGCTGGTCGGTGCCGGGCCCCTCCCTAACTTATCCCCGGTCCCTCCAGCGCTAGCTAGCCCTCCGGGCCTTTTATTGTTTCTGTTTGCCCACCTGTGTGGGTTGGTCTCGAGGAGCCACCGACCTGACTGCATATTGGTTTATGATTTCAATGCTGTCATTATGCTACTCATTGAAACGGATGTGCCTCTGCTGGATTGTACCATGCTACTCTGTACTGTGTCTTTGCATGGAACTTCTATTTTTTTAGGTCGAGGACTCGTCGCACTGCTGTAAGCAGTGTGGGTGGAGCCCGAAGATTTAATATTTCTTAGAGGGGGCTTGGAACCCACCCCTCTTCTCCATTGGCTGGCCTAGTAAATGCTGGCCAGACATTGGAGGAGCGGGGCGTCACTCCCTTTAAGCCCCGTCTTTTGGAGATTCAGGGGCGTGTTTTTAAGGTTCTTTCTATTTACTTTCTCTCCTCTTCCCATTGGCTGGAACTTTATCTTCCAGCCAATGGGAAGTGGAGAGAACGAAAACCACGCCCCCGAATCGCAAAAAGACACTGGTTTCTCCAAGGCATTCCTGCCTCGCCTCGGAGAAACGTGGTTGTGTGTCTTCTGGCTCTGCAGGCGCTCATGTCCCCGTGTCTGAGGGATGCCTGTGGCCTCGCGCGCTTTGGTAGGCTTCCCGGTGATTACTTGCACATAAGGGGTAACTGCTGCTGCCCCCGATCTCTCCACACAGCAAGTTGGGCAGTATCTAGCTGAGCACACAGCACCGTGCCGCTGTCAGGATTACAGGCACGGCCAAGACTCCTCTCGTGTCCGCATCTAAGATGGCCGCTCTCACAGTAGCTGGACGCACCTCTCCTCTGTTCACTTAAGGCTCTGCACAATGGTTTTCAGCAGCCAGGTCCTGCCCCCGCCGCACGGGGCTCACAGCTGTTATTATTCACACAGCTCTGATGATGCACCTCAGGCACGGGGCTCACAGCTGTTATTATTCACACAGCTCTGATGATGCCCCTCAGGCACGGGGCTGACGCAGTTATTATTCACACAGCTCTGATGATGCACCTCAGGCACGGGGCTGACGCAGTTATTATTCACACAGCTCTGATGATGCACCTCAGGCACGGGCTGACAGCTGTTATTATTCACACAGCTCTGATGATGCACCTCAGGCACGGGGCTGACGCAGTTATTATTCAGTTAAACAAAGAGAAGAGTACCACCAGAAGTACAACTGAAGGTTTCCTAATGGGGTGTTTTAGATGATAAAAAGGAAGGAATTCATCCTTTTGTATGAAACCCCTCACTCACCAACCTAGTGGTGACATGCTTCATCATCGGGGTCCACCCTGGTGGCCTAGCGTCACCAGGGTGTGCTTCAACACCTGAAATACAGTGGAGCAGGTTGTGACTGTAGGTGCGAAAAAAGAATGTTAAAAATTATCCTGGTTTAACTTATAAAAAATGTGAATTTTTATTTTAAAGCAACTGGACAATATTAAAAGGAGAAAAGGGGCGAGATACTGAGAGGTAAGTTACGGCCAAAGTATCTCTATATGTGTATTGGTGTGTTGGTCAACATGTTTCTACCATAGGGGTAAGTACCCGGTAATCCTCAGGACCAAATACAAGGAGATGGACGGTATGGGCCCCCTAAAAGGCACACCCTGTCCTATATCCTCGTGTACCTATTGGCAAAAAAACGCCAATGGTAAAGATGCTCAATTCAAATTGATGAGCATAGAAATTAAAAAGCAAAGGACTTCATAGTATGCTGTTAAATGCTTCGGCGGGCAGGGGGTAGTCTCATCATGCAATAGAACACATTAGTTTTCTGCTGATGCGTGCAGCCATGAACCTACTACTACCGTCCTCTGCTCGGCAGTTATTATTCACACAGCTCTGATGATGCACCTCAGGCACGGCTCACAGCTGTTATTATTCACACAGCTCTGATGATGTGGTGTGGGCAGAGTGTTGAGGGCAGAGTGTTGAGGGCAGAGGGCAGAGTGCAGAGTGTTGAGGGCAGAGGGCAGAGTGTTGAGGGCAGAGGGAAGAGTGTTGAGGGCAGAGGGCAGAGTGTTGAGGGCAGAGTGTTGAGGGCAGAGTGTTGAGAGCAGAGTGTTGAGAGCAGAGTGTTGAGGGCAGAGTGTTGAGAGCAGAGTGTTCAGGGCAGAGGGCATATTGTTGAAGGCAGAGTGTTGAGGGCAGAGTGTTGAGGGCAGAGGCCAGAGTGTTGAGGGCAGAGAGCAGAGTGTTGAGGGCAGAGTGCAGAGTGTTGAGGGCAGAGTGTTGAGGGCAGAGGGCAGAGTGTTGAGGGCAGAGTATTGAGGGCAGAGTGTTGAGGGCAGAGGGCAGAGTGTTGAGGGCAGAGTGTTGAGGGCAGAGGGCAGAGTGTTGAAGGCAGAGTGTTGAGGGCAGAGGGCAGAGTGTTGAGGGCAGAGTGCAGAGTGTTGAGGGCAGAGTGTTGAGGGCAGAGGGCAGAGTGTTGAGGGCAGAGGGCAGAGAGTTGAGGGCAGAGTGCAGAGTGTTGAGGGCAGAGTGCAGAGTGTTGAGGGTAGCTTCATGGACTCTGGGGGAGCACCGTATCGTCACTGCCCCATCCTACAACTATCTGGGCATCTGGGTCTCTCAGAGTGCCACTGCAGTTAAACACCTGAAGGAGCTTAAACCAAAAACTGACAAAACCATTCTGTCGTTAAGACGCCTAAGTCATTGCTTGGACAGTCCCTCAGCAGAACCAATGTTGACAGTGCTCAGAGCAAAACTGATCCCTGCCATAGCGTATGGGCATATAGCCTACCCAGGTACATTTGACAAAGTGGTAAACCCGGCCCAGGCGAAAGCCTATAAGATGGTGTTACAGGCCCCCAGATATGCAAGGAACAACAGATTAAGGCTAGAAATAGGCCTTAAGCGACCAGAGCTGGCATTACTGGGGGACCTGTTAAAATTCTATATTAGAGTATTGAAAGCGCCAGAACATACCATAAAGCACTCCCTAAAATCAATCTTTGATGAGGTGGGCTCTCCCTGGCACTCAAAGGTAGAACAAGCTATTGAAGCATTGCAAATCGATAGAAGGAGTTTGCCCATGCACGAAATTCCATTCTCAGCCTGGGTCCAAGCTGTCAAGCGCCAAGTCCAGACCATCTCCTTTGGACTCGATCTTGCATCTCTTCGGCAAAATCCACTAACTCAGGCCCTGGAAAAAACATATATTCCAGGCAAACCCCAACCTTACCTGCAAGACCCGGTATCCACTTATGCGAGAAAGAAAATTCTGTACTTTCGCCTTTTGGCCCTCAGGATCGTGGACTTTAACCCCAAATGCCCCGTACGGATGGCACCATAGCCTGTCGTCTATGCAACTACCGCAGAGAATCCTGGCTACACTTGTTGTGTTGCTGCACAAAGTTGGTCAATGACCGCCATCGTATATTGCTTCCGATTCTACGGAACACGGACTATAGAACTTGCAGAGAGGCTTTGGACTGGTGCCTCTCAGTCTCCACGACCTGTTTGATAGCCAGAGTTGGGAAATTCATACACCAGGTCAAAATGGCACTCGACTCCCATTTAACGGCAGTGTCTGCTAAGTAACTGGAATCATTCGGCCCCAGTCATCTAACCTGGGCTGGTTTAAAGCTCCACGAGGAATCCATCTATCGTCAACCGCCCTTGGTGCACGAACTGACTTTACCGAACTTTCATGTGCCTCCCCTCATCAGTTGGGAAACATTGGTGCAACCCTATACCTTACTCCTTTTAAAAGAACTCTGTTTTGGACAACTAAACAGCACTAATATGTTAGTATTTTAACTTAAAGTGATATTCACTTTCATGAGTGGATGGGACATGTGGGGGGGGGGAACGGGACGTTCATCAAGTTATTTATCTTATACTGTAAAGATTTTAAGTAATCATGCAGTTCATTAATAAATTGTCACTAATTGGGTAGAGTGTTGAGGGCAGAGTGTTGAGGGCAGAGTGCAGAGTGTTGAAGGCAGAGTGTTGAGGGCAAAGGGCAGAGTGTTGAGGGCAGAGGGCAGAGTGTTGAGGGCAGAGTGTTGAGGGTAGAGGGCAGAGTGAAGAGGGCAGAGTGTTGAGGGCAGAGTGTTGAGTGCAGAGTGTTGAGGGCAAAGGGCAGAGTGTTGAGGGCAGAGAGCAGAGTGTTGAGGGCAGAGTGCAGAGGGAGAGTGTTGAGGGCAGAGTGTTGAGGGCAGAGTGTTGAGGGCAGAGGGCAGAGTGTTGAGGGCAGAGGGCAGAGTGTTGAGGGCAGAGGGCAGAGTGTTGAGGGCAGTAAGTGTGTCGGTTTGTGAACATATATATTTTGAATATTTTACAGTATCCGGTTTCCACCAAATTTGTCAGGGCCAAAGTGCAAATCTGTAAATTTCCATTCAGGTGATCGTTTGCTAATGCCTGGTACTCTATTTAGGTTTCCACTGTATAGCACTTGCACTGTGCTTGAGAAAACGATTGTGTTTAATATAAACCTACAAGGGACTTATATCCTGCCTCACTCTCTCACTATATAATACTCACTCTTTCACTTTTTACTACTCGCTCTCTAATACTCTTTACTAATAACTCTCTCCTACTCACTATCAACTACTCACTCTACTACTTACTCTGTGTGTGGGTGCTAATACAACAGGTCTTGCATATGCAAACAATTTAGCTATTGGCAATGTAAATGACAATGCCATTTATTTATGATTTAAAAGCACAAGTTACTACTTGTGTAATGATATATCTGTAAGATACATTAGTTAGTATTATATTCCTTACCTTAGAATATCCCCAGGCGTGAGACTGGATCCGCACATTTTTGCGTAGCAGTACCCTTGCGCGTCGGTAGGCGTCGTCTGCGGCTCCGCGTCCGTCGTCGGCGTTGTGGGCGCCGTGTTGACGTCGTCGGAGTACTTAGACGCCGCCTCCGCGTGCTGACGTCAGTTCTTAGACACAGCTTTTCCGCGCCAGAAACACAGAGCCATGTTAAAAACCAACACTGGTGCCATTGAAACTAGGGCCCTGAAAGGGGGTAACCCTAACCCTAGATATTGGTTCGCAGAACGGGGAGGATGGGTAGGTCGGTAAGGAATCTAATACTAACTAATGTCTCTTACAGATATATCGTTACACAAGTAGTAACTTGTGCATCTGAAAGAAACACGTTAGTATTAGATTCCTTACCTTAGAATAGATACCCCAGCAATACCAACCCCGGTGGTGGGTCTGCGAACCAATAATCACACCAGAAAGTCCTGGAGGACGGAACGGCCAAAGAAGCCATCCCTCCTGACTTGGCTGTCCAGGCAGTAGTGTCTTGCAAACGTGTGCAGCGATGCCCACGTAGCTGCCTGACAGATGTCTTGTAAGGGCACTCCCCTGCCCAGGGCAGTGGTAGTCGCCGTGGCTCGGGGGGCTCCTTCTTAGCCAAAGAGTAACATGCCTGGATGCACAAGATAATCCACCGGAAGATGGTCCTCTTGTGTACCGCTTTCCCCTTCTTAGCGCCCACGTAACCAACAAAGAGTTGGTCATCCACCCGGAACTGGCGTGTGCGATCCAAGTAGAATGAGAGCGCACGTTTTGGGTCCAGACGGTGGAGCCGCTCTTCCTCTTTAGAGGGATGCGGTGGGGGAAAGAAGGTTGGCAAGGTGATAGACTCCCTGATGTGGAAGGCCGTGACAACGTTGGGCAGGAAAGAAGGATTAGTACGCAACACCACTTTGTCCGGATGGACAGAAAGGAAAGGTGGAGTACAAGAAAGGGCCTGGAGCTCACTCACTCTCCTGGCAGAGGTGATGGCAACCAGGAAAGCAGTCTTCAAAGTAAGAAGGCGAAGAGGACAGTTGTGAAGTGGCTCAAAGGGAGCGCACATCAGAAACGTAAGAACCAGGTTCAAGTCCCACTGAGGCATCACAAACGGAAAATGGAGGGAATGTGTGAGTGATGCCCTTTAGAAATCTATTTACGATAGGGGACTTGAACGAAGAAGGTTGATCAGGCAGCCTCAGAAAGGCTGAAAGGGCAGAAAGGTAGCCCTTGATAGTGCCCAGAGCAGAGCCCCGCTGGGCAAGAGAAAGAAGGAAGAGAAGAACCTCAGAAAGAGGGGCAGCAAGAGGATCCACAGCCTTTGCTGTGCACCATGCCACAAATCTGTTCCACCTGCTGGCGTATACCCACTTTGTGGAGGGACGCCTGGCTGCCAGAATGACGTTACAGACTTCAGGAGGCAAGTCAAATGGCCTCGACTGTCGCCGCTCAATCTCCAAGCATGGAGGTGGAGACTGGACAGGTTCGGGTGGAGGACCGTCCCCTGCTGCTGCGACAGAAGGTCCTCCTGAAGAGGCAGACGAACCGGGAGATCGACTGACATACTGAGTAGCTCTGGATACCAGTACCTTCGAGCCCAGTCCGGAGCCACAAGGATGACTTGGGCCCGGTCGCGCTTGATCTTCTTCAGCACTCTGGGCAGAAGTGGTATAGGCGGAAAGGCGTACAGTAGACCGCAGCTCCACTCGCGACAAAAAGCGTCTCCGAGCGAGTGCCGCCTTGGAAATTCCAACGCGCAGAACTGATGACATTGCGCGTTCTCTTCGGTGGCGAATAGATCTAACCAAGGCTCTCCCCATTGCTGAAAGAGGCCTTGCGCCACGTCCGAGTTCAGACGCCATTCGTGATCCATCATGCACCGACGGCTGAGCTCGTCCGCCCTGGCGTTCAGAGAACCTGCCAGGTGTTGAGCCACCAGGGTCACGCCCTGGCGTTGCAGCCATTGCCAGAGGCGCAGAGCCTCCTGGCAAAGGGTCCATGACCCCACCCTGCCCTGTTTGTTGCAGTACCACATGGCGGTGGTGTTGTCCGTGAACACCTGCACTACACTCCCCTGGACAGAGGGGAGGAATGCTTTCAGTGCTAGATGAATCGCCCGTAACATCGCCCGCAACTATCATTGGGAAAAATCCCCGAAAGAAGGACAAGCACTACAGATCGAGGAGGCGGTCTCCTCCTTAGGTCTTACCCAACAAGTTAAGGGACCAACACATGAGAAAGGTCATGTGCTCGACTTAGTCTGGACCTCCATGCCAGCCCAGGGTATCACGGAAATCCTTCCCTGTGCTTGGTCCGACCATTCTCTAATAAAGGGTAGACTCATTTTGAGGGGCCCCCTGTCCAAACCTGGGGAGGGCTGGAAAACGGCCCGTAAATGGAGAAACCTTGATGGGGAAAAACTGGTCCATCTCCTTGCACACCACCCTTCAGCCAAAGAGCAGGATGCCAACGTTGATGCTCTATGCGGACACCTCCAGCATAAACTGGGGAGTGCCATTGATGTGGTGGCACCTCTACGTAGGATGAAGAAGGTGGCGAGAGGAGCCGGGGCGCCTTGGTATAATGATTCCCTTAGGGAGATGAAACGTGGGGTGAGGAAGAAAGAACGGGCATGGCGGAAAAAGTATGACGCCATTTCCAAACAAGAATATGTCTCATCCTTAGCCCTGTACAAACTAGCCATACAATCAAGGAAGGCTGCTTTCTTTGAGGAAAGAATAACTACTGCTAGAAATCCGCAAAAAGAAATTTTTCGGGTCCTGGCGGAGCTCAGAGTAAACAAGGAGCAAAGTCCCGAGTTCACTCAGGAGGACTGTCAGAGGTTCCAGGATTTCTTCGTAAAGAAGATATCCGATATTTTGGACGAAATTGCGGATACCGCACCCCTCGAATGTCCATGTACACCGGACCTTACTGCCCCGCAAAATTTCAACCTCTAGCTGAATTATCCCCTATTTCCAAACAGGAACTACTTAAAATCATAGGCCGAGTTAAATCAGGTTCCTTGGTGGACCCTCTCCCTCCTGACATATTCAAGATGGCAATGCCAGGAATAGAGGAAGAGGTTTTGCACCTATTGAACACCTCTCTTTGTACAGGACAGATCCCTTTAGCTTTTAAAGAGGCTCGCCTGATCCCCTTACTGAAGAAACCTGGAGCAGACACAAAATGTCTGAAAAATTTCCGGCCCATCTCCCAGCTGCCTTTTTTGGCTAAGGTAATTGAGCAGCATGTGTTAGCTCTATTATCGGGCCATCTAGAGAGTAACAACCTGCTGGAGACCAATCAGGCAGGGTTCCGTGCTAATCACAGCACGGAACTAGTTATGCTATCCATTCTAGATGAGCTAAGGATGCGAGCTGATGGAAAAACACCGAGCGCCCTGGTACTACTGGATCTCTCCGCGGCGTTTGACACCGTGTGTCATAAGCAGCTTCTGTCGCGGTTGAGATCCTTTGGCGTCGTGGGTACAGCACATGCATGGCTCACATCATTTCTGCAGGGTAGGACACAACGAGTGCAGCTGGGGGATCTACTTTCCACCCCTGCTCCGATCACCTGCGGGGTCCCACAGGGCTCTGCCTTGTCCCCCCTACTTTTTAACATCTACCTGCAGCCTCTAATTGCTCTCCTGAATAGGATGGACTGCCTAGTGTACAACTATGCTGATGACACCCAGATAATCATCCGGCTGGATGATGGTCCTGGAGCATCCACTAGGTTACAGGACATATTGAAAACTACAGTCAATTGGATGTCCGAGAATTCCTTGAAGGTGAATCCGGATAAGACGGAAGTACTACCCATTTCCATCTCGGGTAACCCGTGGAGTGAGAAATTTTGGCCTAGGGAGTTGGGTGCACCACCAAAGCCGGCAGTTGCAGTTAAGAGCTTAGGCCTATATGTGGATAATAAATTATCCATGGAAAAACAAGTTGCCACTGTAGTAGGTACTAGTATAGGCCTTTTAAGACAACTAAGGAAGATCTCGGCCCTACTCTCATTCCCTACTTTGAGACACGTGGTCTCAGCCACAATTTTGGCCAGGCTGGACTACGGGAACTCCCTTTATTTAGGTTTGCCACAGCGGCTGCTGGACAAACTACAGGGAGTGATGAATGATGCAGCTAGGCTGATATTTAAAAAACCCAGGTTTGCCCATGCCTCTCCCCTGATGCAGGAGCTGCACTGGCTGCCAATTCGTCAGAGAATTGTCTTCAAAGGACTGTGCATCGCTCACAAGGCTCAGTATGGCAAAGCACCAAAATACCTGAAATCCCGACTACCCCCATACATACCGGGTAGGACTTTGCGTTCGTCGGACGCCACTCTTCTGTCTCAGTCCCGTTTCAAATTGACCACGGTGGGGGGCCGTGCTTTTTCCAACACGCTCCCAGCTTTATGGAACAAGTTGGATCCAGAGCTCAGGAAGGAAAGTAACTTACTTTCCTTCAGAAAAAAACTAAAAACTGTACTGTTCAAACAAGCATGGAGCAGAGCTTAGGTGCACAGCTGGTTTCAAGTGAATGTAACATCTATCACGTAAATCTGGTTAGACAGCGCTTAGAGACCCCTGTGGTTATAACGCGCCATATAAATTAAATAAATAAATAAATAAATAAATAAATAACTCCAACAGGTTGATGTGGAGCCGGGCCTCCGCCGGAGACCAGAGGCCTCTGATCTCCGCCTCTCCCATGTGGCCTCCCCAGCCCTGGAGGGACGCATCCGTCACAACTACGTGCTCCGGTTGGGGAAGGGAGAGGGATCTGCCGCTGACCCAATCGCCGTCCGTGAGCCACCACTGCAGCTGTCTCGCAGTGCCCTCCGAGATCAGGACGTGGTCGGATAGGTTGCCCTGATGCTGGGCCCACTGAAACTTCAGGTCCCACTGCAGAGCATGCATCCGCCACCTGGCGTGATGCACCAGCAGGATGCAGGAGGCCATCAGCCCCAGAAGCCGCAGCGTCAACCTGACCGAGACCCGGGATAATGGCTGAAAGATGGGAATCAGAGCCTGAATATCCCGGACCCGCTGTTTGGGCGGATAAACCCGAAACCACGCCGAGTCGAGAACCGCTCCGATGAAAAAGAGCTTCTGAGAGGGGCACAGGTGTGACTTCGGCACATTGATGGAGAACCCCAGCCGGTGCAGGAGATCTGCCGTAGTCTGGAGGTGGCTGACGACTGTCTGGGGCGAGCCCGCCTTCAACAACCAGTCTTTGAGGTAGGGGAAGACTGAAACCCCTAACCTGCGCAGATGAGCTGCGACCACCGCCATCACCTTTGTGAACACCCGTGGGGCGCTGGTAAGGCCGAAGGGGAGCACGGTATACTGAAAGTGCTCGTGGCCAACCGTGAACCGCAGATAGCGCCGGTGGGCCGGCAGGACGGGGATGTGGAAATAAGCGTCCTGCAAGTCCAACGCTACCATCCAGTCTTCTGGGTCCAGGGCAGCTAGGACCTGAGCCAGTGTCAGCATCTTGAACTTCTTCTTCTGGAGGAAGCCTTTGACGTTCCTTAGGTCCAAGTTAGGGCGTAGACCCCCTTTGCCCTTCTTGGGTACCAGAATGTAGTGGGAGTAGCAACCACACCCTACTTCTGGCCCAGGAACGCGCTCGATGGCCCCCTTGGCCAAGAGGGCCGTAACTTACTCCTGCAGAAGTCGCAAATGATCCCCCGATACACAGTGGTTCTGCGGTGGCATGGCTGGAGGAGTCGCCTTGAAGGGGAGGGAGTAGCCCCTTCGGACGATCTGCAGCACCCACCTGTCCGAAGTGACGGTGCGCCAGTGGAGCTGGTGATGGCGAACCCTGCCCCCCACTGGCGTCACATGGGCCTGAAAGCACGGACTAGGAGGGTTTTGTGGCAGGTGCTGCGGGGAAAGGTGTGGACTGACCTCGCCGTTGTCCCCGACCTCCGGGACGGCGGTTCCCACGGCCGCCACCGCGTTGCGTATTACCCTGCAGAGCGTGGCTGGCAGCACATGTGGGTACACCCCTTCCGTGGCCACGAAAGGAATGAAAGGCAGCCGATTGCTGGCGCGGGCCGAGAGGCCCAAGGACTTGGCCGTAGCCCTGGAGTCCTTAAAGCGCTCGAGCGCATGGTCTGCCTTGTCGCCAAAGAGGCGACAGCCATCAAACGGCATGTCCATCAAGGTGTTCTGGACAGCGGCCGAAAAGTTGGCGGACCTCAACCAGGCGTGACGTCCGACCGCCACCGTCGTTGCCATCGCTCTACCCAGTGAGTCGGTGGTATCCAGCCCACACCGTATAGAATATTTGGCTTCATCCCGGCCCTCCACAAGGGCTTGGCCGAGTTTGGCCCGTACCTCCAACGGACACTCTGGCAGCAGTTCCGCAACCGTATCCCACAGAGAGTGGGTGTAGCGGCCCAAGAGGCATGCGGTGTTGGAAGACCGCAGTCAAAGACTAAGGGACGAGAAGATCTTTTTACCATACTGCTCATACCTCTTGGATTCCCTGTCCGGCGGGGCCGACGGGAACGCGGTCTGGGAATTGGAGGCCTGGATGACCAGGCTCTCGGGGGTAGGGTGGGTGGACAGGAAACATGGGTCGCCCGGTGCTGGGCGGTGGCGTCTGGCCACGTTCCTATCTACGGGCGAACCCGTAGCGGGCTTGGACCAAGTGCCCAGAAGAACGTCGGTCAAGGCCTCATTAAAGGGCAGCAGAGGCTCGGCCGAGCTTGACTGCGGTTTAAGGACCTCAGTGAGGAGATTAGTCCTCACGGCCGGGATGGGGAGCTCAAGGCCCAATGCCTTGGCAGCCCTCATCGACACCACACTGTATGGTTGCCCCCTCCTCCGAAGCCACGGTAGGAGGGGAGACAAAACCAGTGTCTGGAGAGGTGTCCAGGCCACTGGGCTCACCAAGGTCTCCTGCCCAGTCCTCATGAGACTGACACTCTCGGGTCAGAGGGTCCTCAGACCCCTCCCAATCCCCTTCATCACCCATCTCCTGAAACTCAGGGTTCTCAACTAATGGGGCCTGCTCATAGAAGTGAAACTCTCCAAACGACGTCTGGAGCGGCGCCCATCGGGGCCGTCCTGACGTCGGAACAGGAATGAAGGGGGCATCGGGGACAGCGCCGCCCGAGGACGGCACCGGAGGCGACACCTGATGGTCCGACGCCGGGGAGGTCGTAAGGTCCACCGGCGACGATCCAGATCCCGAAGAATGTCTAGCGGCGTCCCGCGGCGCCGGGCCCGAAGGCGCCGGCGGCGCCGGGACAGCTGTACCCTGCGGCGCCGGGCCTGAAGGCACCGGCGGCGTCGGGATAGCGGGAACCTGCAGCGCCGGGCCCGAAGGCGTCGGCGGCATCGGGGCCGAAGCACCCGACGGCGTCGGGCCAAAACCCCCAACCCGCTAGAGGCCCCAGACTGGTCCGCTGGGCCCGAAGGCGCCGAGGAGCCCGTCGGAGGAGAGAGTTTCCTCATGGCCATGAGGAAGCGGTCGATCTCCTCCGGCGTCGCGTTGAGCCCAGGGACCGGAGGGTGTGGAGCTGAACGCGGCGCCCGCGACTCCGACGGAGCCACGTGGGCGGTGTCACCCGAACCCCCGGCCGCATCGCACGAGCGTCGGGGGGAGTCCGCAGAGCCATGACGCCTCTTGGACTTCTTGTGCTTCTTACCTGACGACGACTTCAACCCGGAGGAGTGCGGCCTACTCTCGGAGCTGTGGTGGCTCCGAGCCCGCGACCGGTCACTCGACCTCCCGTGGGACCGAGACCTCTCGCGGTGCGGGACCGACTGCCGGATTTTGAGTCGCCTGCAGGACCGCTCCCGCCTGTCTTTCGAAGAGAGGGCCCGGCAGTCGGAGCAGGCCTTGTCGTCGTGATCGACGCCTAGACAAGTTAAACACAGGTGGTGAGAATCCGTGACCGACATCAGGCGGTCACAATCCTCGCAGTGCTTAAAGCCGGGCATCCCTACGGCACCAATCGGAGTCAAAAGACTTCGAGAAATGATAAAAAAACGATCAAAAAGTTAGTCAAAAATTGACTAGGGTTACTGCTTTTTCCAGATCTGCGCTTGCTGGCGCGGAAAAAAGAAGAACTGACGTCAGCACGCGGAGGCGGCGTCTAAGTACTCCGACGACGTCATCACGGCGCCCACGACGCCGACGACGGACGCAGAGCCGCAGACGACGCCTACCGACGCACAAGGGTACTGCTATGCAAAAATTTCCGGATCCAGTCTGACGCCTGGGGATATTCTAAGGTAAGGAATCTAATACTAACGTGTCTCTTTCAGATAAAAAAGTCAAAAGCAATGCCAATAGCTCTACCTTTAATAATGCCGAGACCATTGCATTGTAAATGCTTGTTATTGTACTGTCACAATGCAACTACTTTAATAAAAACGTTTAAAAAAAAGATAATAATAATATGCCTTTGTACTAAGGGGATTGCAACCACGGACTGTCCCCGATGGAGCCATGGACAATGTGTGGCCAATATCATGATGCTGAGCCAAGATGAGGTGACCTGGGAACCAGGCAACTGTTAGAGGGAAATGGTGGAGTTACATGTTCGTATATAATGGGCAAGTGTGAAAGTAATAGAAGTGAAAACCGACAGTAATCGATGCACATACAATAAAATCAAACGTTGTCCATGCCTGGAAGACAGGTGGGGAGGGGCCAAGTTTGGATGTATTGACAACCAATCCCTTGCAGCCAAGACCCGCACAGGATACAATATAGGCCTGGAAGTATACACATGCAGAGTCAGAATCCGTATTAACCAATGGACAAGATCAAAGTGAATTTGTGAATATTAAGGCAATATTTTGAACACTTACAACAGGGTACAAATACCCTGGTTGAAGATAAAAGGCTTAGGGAAGGAGGACGAGTAATGTAGAACTGAAACACGTCCTCTTGCGACCGGCGCTGGTACAGAATGGAGCAGGGTCCTGGAAGGACATGCAAGAAATCTTAACAGACCACCGTGAGCAAACAAAATTATTAACAGATCCGTGGAGTCCTGCATTACTGGTAAGCTGTTCACTATGTCTATATAAGAATAGTAATATGTCATTCATAGAATTATAGCCATGTCATGTAGTTTAGTCACATAGGAATTATAGAGATGTCATTAGGTTCTGTGTTAGGAATCAAAGTAAAGATAAAGCAGTTGCTGTCCTGACCTACTGGATGATGAATGGGGTCATCTAAAGAATAAACCTTACAAGAACCTCTATCATGAGTGCATCTTTATTTATGGTAATATATTTTTTTCTTTTTTATACTGTGTTTATTTGCATTTATACACAGCACATACAAAGAGCACAATGGCAGCAAATACACAGTCATAGTTATACAGCAACTTATTGGCAAAGAATACATTGCATGTTGACGGCAACGGCTACCCAGCTCCAAAATAAGCTATCATCACCCCTGCAGTAGGCAACCGCCCCCGCCCCCCCAACACTGTGGTGTCATCAACGGTCACTTCTTCCTGCCTGTCGCCAGTATTCGCGGTACTCTACCGCCCATTACTGTGATGTCTCTGTTTCATCAAGTGGTGATGCATCGTCTAGTGCGCCGTCTGACTCTATGGCTGAATCCTCGGCACCCGTAACGGAACTGCCTCGTGCGGCCCTCCTATCCAAGTACAACGCCCAATAATTTTTCACCCGGTTACGGGGGGGGAGTATGTCACTGTATAAACCAGTCTGAGTACAGCAATATAGCATGTCATGCTCCCATCTGGCCATCGTCGGAGTCGGCCCTCGCATCCAAGTCAGAGCAACACAGCGTTTAGCAAGTAGAAAGGCCATGTCTGTCAGTCTCCGCAACGCTGGCGCAATATCTTTGGAATAGCCCAGCAGGGCGAGAAGCGGCGAAGGGGTTAACGCCAGACCGGTGAGGACATTCACTTCTTTGTATACTGCTGACCAAAAGTCCGCCACCCTCGGGCAAGTCAAGGCCAGGTGTAGGAAGTTCGCAGACTGTGCACTACACCTCTCGCAGCCGGGGCTCTCTCGTAGTCTGTAACGGCACAGCCACTCGAGGGTATAGTAGACCCTGTTAAGAAACTTAAAATGTAACAGGCGATGTCGACCGTTGAGCGACGCCTTCCGAACGCTTGCAAACAATACCTCCATTTATCCTCAGGAAGGTCTTTTTATGGTAATACTTCACTGGCGTAGTCGGCAGGATGATCATTGAGGATCTCAACATAAAAGACTGGTGAGAAAATCCAACTTTTTAAAGAAGGAATCTTACTGGACCTGGAATAACTTAATTTCAGTAGGAAAATACAATTCTTCCAACTAAATTCTTCCTCCTATTTTAACTCTAAAAAGACTTACACTAGTGTTTTAATATATTTATTCATGATTGGGAGCTTCGCTGCATGTGCTTCTATATATCTTAATTTTGGGAGTAATTGATGCAGGCTCCTCTGAATAGAGGATGAAATTGAAGAAGTATTAATTAACGTTGTGGTTAATTAACATTGTGTGGAAGAAAATTGAGGATACCTTTGTGATTTCTGAAATATTTTATCAAGACTCTTTAATTAAGAAGGAACGCCATCTCTTCGTTTCTTGCTTTGAGGTATTTACCTACAATACTGTGTTGTGTGAAGAAGAGGAAGTTAGGTCATCGTGTGTGAAAAGCAACATTTGTTTAAAGTTGAATGAAAACATCAATGCGACATTCAAAATCACAGAATTCGAACCCCATCTTCAGCTCTGTCAAAGCTCTTCACTGAAGAGGAAGCAACTCTACGAGCTACGCCTGACTTCACCTCGTAACGTACAGTTGCATGGCAGTCATTTTGTGTGTTTCCTAGCAACACAAACAACCTTACGGGAACTACATAAAGAACTTTCCACATGCTTGAGTCCTGTGTTGATACTGAATTGCGCACAACTCTCTTCGTGGACGCTGATGCGCATAGCGAATTGGAAATCTCATGTGGGTATAATTATGAGCACAGCTCTATTGTCTACACGCTGAAGCGCACAGCTTATTTGAAATGCATTAATGATACAGTGACAACACAATCGCGCACAGCTCTCTTCGTGGACGCAGATGCGCACAGCTAATTAGAAATCTCACGTGGGTACAATTATGCGCACAGCTCTATTGTCTACACGCTGAAGCGCACAGCTTATTTGAAACTTATTAATGATACAGTGACGCGCGCAACTACGCTAATGCACACAGCACCTTTGGGGTTTATAGAGCTTTGGAAATCTATAAATGTTTACAGTGATACACAGTACTAAGTTTTGCGCGCTGATGTGCACAGTCCTTCATAATTTGTTCTGCACTGTTTATAGAGATCTTATTAACAATATTGTGAAGCGCTTATATATAATTGTGGTTCATTCTGTCTCAACTTATTGATATCATTTTAATAAACCAGTAATATTGAATTACTAAAGCTCAGATGTGCACAAATATAATTTATGGTTAATTCATATTAATCTTTGGAAATACATATCTTGGTCACAATTTCTTCATTTACGGTTGTGAGTACTTACCATCATCAACTATCATCATAGTATTTCTCTGTACGTATTGCAACTGTTAGTTAGTGTAGGAGAGTGGGGTCTGCAATCCTATGGTCACCCCAGATTTTTGCTTTTTGCTTCACTGGTTTACGACTTTCCCTGGCTGTGGGCCTGCTAATCAGACCCACAGCCTAGCTGTTCTCTCTCTAAATTGACAACAATGTACGTTAGGTGCATTTACCAATTGGTACTGGGCCACCTTATCAGTCCCAGTACAGTATACCTTAGGTATCCAGGGCATAGATGTACCCAGGGCCTACCAGGGGCTGAAGCATGTATTATGCCACCCCTGGCTGGCCATCTAAAACTGACACAACTGGCTGCACGACAGCTGGGGCAAGGTGGTGTAGTCACCCTTTGCTATAGATATAGTATACCTATATCTAACCCTAAAATGGACACATATTTTCCTATCAGTCACTCCTATGGCAGGCCTTATCAATCCTGAACGATTCATAAAGGGGGTGGTGATGGACAGAGTATCTGAATTAGGCAGAACACTCCTACCCAGTCAAATGATCAGGGCTTGATCCATCACCGTTTTTTAGCTCACTGCACCACCCCAGCTCAGAACCTGGTTACATACAAATTAGTCTGACCCTGGCCCAGTGCATCATGGGAACAGGGCAGACCAAACTACCAAACCAATTCCTTACTGGAAAGGAAACAAGCTTCCGGGGACCGGTTTCTGGCATTACAGCCGTCTTCGGCCCGGCTTGCTTGAATCCTGATGGTGCAGTGAGCAAGGGACGAGGCTGAAATGCCAGAAACCGGTCCCCGGTAGCTTGTCTCCTTTCTGGTGAAGAATTGGCTTGGTAGTTTGGTCTGCCCTGTTCCCATGATGCACTGGGCCAGGGACAGACTAATTTGCATATAGCCAGGTTCTGAGCTGGGATGGGGCAGTGAGCTAAATAACGGTGATGGATCAAGCCCTGATCTTTGGACTGGGTAAGAGTGGTCTGCTTAATTCAGACACTCTGTTCATCACCACCCCCTTTTCTGAATCGTTTTTGGCCACTATAGGTGTGGCAGGGTATACTCAGACATGAGTCCCTTGCTCACTGCTCCATCAGGATTCAAGCAAGCCGGGTCGACGAGGCTGCAATGCCAGAAACCGGTCCCCGGTAGCTTGTCTCCTTTCTGGTGAAGAATTGGCTTGGTAGTTTGGTCTGCCCTGTTCCCATGATGCACTGGGCCAGGGACAGACTAATTTGCATATAGCCAGGTTCTGAGCTGGGATGGGGCAGTGAAGCTAAATAACGGTGATGGATCAAGCCCTGATCTTTGGACTGGGTAAGAGTGGTCTGCTTAATTCAGACACTCTGTTCATCACCACCCCCTTTTCTGAATCGTTTTTGGCCACTATAGGTGTGGCAGGGTATACTCAGACATGAGTCCCTTGCTCACTGCTCCATCAGGATTCAAGCAAGCCGGGCCGACGAGGCTGAAATGCCAGAAACCGGTCCCCGGTAGCTTGTCTCCTTTCTGGTGAAGAATTGGCTTGGTAGTTTGGTCTGCCCTGTTCCCATGATGCACTGGGCCAGGGACAGACTAATTTGCATATAGCCAGGTTCTGAGCTGGGATGGGGCAGTGAGCTAAATAACGGTGATGGATCAAGCCCTGATCTTTGGACTGGGTAAGAGTGGTCTGCTTAATTCAGACACTCTGTTCATCACCACCCCCTTTTCTGAATCGTTTTTGGCCACTATAGGTGTGGCAGGGTATACTCAGACATGAGTCCCTTGCTCACTGCTCCATCAGGATTCAAGCAAGCCGGGCCGACGAGGCTGAAATGCCAGAAACCGGTCCCCGGTAGCTTGTCTCCTTTCTGGTGAAGAATTGGCTTGGTAGTTTGGTCTGCCCTGTTCCCATGATGCCCTGGGCCAGGGACAGACTAATTTGCATATAGCCAGGTTCTGAGCTGGGATGGGGCAGTGAGCTAAATAACGGTGATGGATCAAGCCCTGATCTTTGGACTGGGTAAGAGTGGTCTGCTTAATTCAGACACTCTGTTCATCACCACCCCCTTTTCTGAATCGTTTTTGGCCACTATAGGTGTGGCAGGGTATACTCAGACATGAGTCCCTTGCTCACTGCTCCATCAGGATTCAAGCAAGCCGGGCCGACGAGGCTGAAATGCCAGAAACCGGTTCCCGGTAGCTTGTCTCCTTTCTGGTGAAGAATTGGCTTGGTAGTTTGGTCTGCCCTGTTCCCATGAGGCACTGGGCCAGGGACTGACTAATTTGCATATAGCCAGGTTCTGAGCTGGGATGGGGCAGTGAGCTAAATAACGGTGATGGATCAAGCCCTGATCTTTGGACTGGGTAAGAGTGGTCTGCTTAATTCAGACACTCTGTTCATCACCACCCCCTTTTCTGAATCGTTTTTGGCCACTATAGGTGTGGCAGGGTATACTCAGACATGAGTCCCTTGCTCACTGCTCCATCAGGATTCAAGCAAGCCGGGCCGACGAGGCTGAAATGCCAGAAACCAGTCCCCGGTAGCTTGTCTCCTTTCTGGTGAAGAATTGGCTTGGTAGTTTGGTCTGCCCTGTTCCCATGATGCACTGGGCCAGGGACAGACTAATTTGCATATAGCCAGGTTCTGAGCTGGGATGGGGCAGTGAGCTAAATAACGGTGATGGATCAAGCCCTGATCTTTGGACTGGGTAAGAGTGGTCTGCTTAATTCAGACACTCTGTTCATCACCACCCCCTTTTCTGAATCGTTTTTGGCCACTATAGGTGTGGCAGGGTATACTCAGACATGAGTCCCTTGCTCACTGCTCCATCAGGATTCAAGCAAGCCGGGCCGACGAGGCTGAAATGCCAGAAACCGGTCCCCGGTACCTTGTCTCCTTTCTGGTGAAGAATTGGCTTGGTAGTTTGGTCTGCCCTGTTCCCATGATGCACTGGGCCAGGGACAGACTAATTTGCATATAGCCAGGTTCTGAGCTGGGATGGGGCAGTGAGCTAAATAACGGTGATGGATCAAGCCCTGATCTTTGGACTGGGTAAGATTGGTCTGCTTAATTCAGACACTCTGTTCATCACCACCCCCTTTTCTGAATCGTTTTTGGCCACTATAGGTGTGGCAGGGTATACTCAGACATGAGTCCCTTGCTCACTGCTCCATCAGGATTCAAGCAAGCCGGGCCGACGAGGCTGAAATGCCAGAAACCGGTCCCCGGTAGCTTGTCTCCTTTCTGGTGAAGAATTGGCTTGGTAGTTTGGTCTGCCCTGTTCCCATGATGCACTGGGCCAGGGACAGACTAATTTGCATATAGCCAGGTTCTGAGCTGGGATGGGGCAGTGAGCTAAATAACGGTGATGGATCAAGCCCTGATCTTTAGACTGGGTAAGAGTGGTCTGCTTAATTCAGACACTCTGTTCATCACCACCCCCTTTTCTGAATCGTTTTTGGCCACTAGAGGTGTGGCAGGGTATACTCAGACATGAGTCCCTTGCTCACTGCTCCATCAGGATTCAAGCAAGCCGGGCCGACGAGGCTGAAATGCCAGAAACCGGTCCCCGGTAGCTTGTCTCCTTTCTGGTGAAGAATTGGCTTGGTAGTTTGGTCTGCCCTGTTCCCATGATGCCCTGGGCCAGGGACAGACTAATTTGCATATAGCCAGGTTCTGAGCTGGGATGGGGCAGTGAGCTAAATAACGGTGATGGATCAAGCCCTGATCTTTGGACTGGGTAAGAGTGGTCTGCTTAATTCAGACACTCTGTTCATCACCACCCCCTTTTCTGAATCGTTTTTGGCCACTATAGGTGTGGCAGGGTATACTCAGACATGAGTCCCTTGCTCACTGCTCAATCAGGATTCAAGCAAGCCGGGCCGACGAGGCTGAAATGCCAGAAACCAGTCCCCGGTAGCTTGTCTCCTTTCTGGTGAAGAATTGGCTTGGTAGTTTGGTCTGCCCTGTTCCCATGATGCACTGGGCCAGGGACAGACTAATTTGCATATAGCCAGGTTCTGAGCTGGGATGGGGCAGTGAGCTAAATAACGGTGATGGATCAAGCCCTGATCTTTGGACTGGGTAAGAGTGGTCTGCTTAATTCAGACACTCTGTTCATCACCACCCCCTTTTCTGAATCGTTTTTGGCCACTATAGGTGTGGCAGGGTATACTCAGACATGAGTCCCTTGCTCACTGCTCCATCAGGATTCAAGCAAGCCGGGCCGACGAGGCTGAAATGCCAGAAACCGGTCCCCGGTACCTTGTCTCCTTTCTGGTGAAGAATTGGCTTGGTAGTTTGGTCTGCCCTGTTCCCATGATGCACTGGGCCAGGGACAGACTAATTTGCATATAGCCAGGTTCTGAGCTGGGATGGGGCAGTGAGCTAAATAACGGTGATGGATCAAGCCCTGATCTTTGGACTGGGTAAGATTGGTCTGCTTAATTCAGACACTCTGTTCATCACCACCCCCTTTTCTGAATCGTTTTTGGCCACTATAGGTGTGGCAGGGTATACTCAGACATGAGTCCCTTGCTCACTGCTCCATCAGGATTCAAGCAAGCCGGGCCGACGAGGCTGAAATGCCAGAAACCGGTCCCCGGTAGCTTGTCTCCTTTCTGGTGAAGAATTGGCTTGGTAGTTTGGTCTGCCCTGTTCCCATGATGCACTGGGCCAGGGACAGACTAATTTGCATATAGCCAGGTTCTGAGCTGGGATGGGGCAGTGAGCTAAATAACGGTGATGGATCAAGCCCTGATCTTTAGACTGGGTAAGAGTGGTCTGCTTAATTCAGACACTCTGTTCATCACCACCCCCTTTTCTGAATCGTTTTTGGCCACTAGAGGTGTGGCAGGGTATACTCAGACATGAGTCCCTTGCTCACTGCTCCATCAGGATTCAAGCAAGCCGGGCCGACGAGGCTGAAATGCCAGAAACCGGTCCCCGGTAGCTTGTCTCCTTTCTGGTGAAGAATTGGCTTGGTAGTTTGGTCTGCCCTGTTCCCATGATGCACTGGGCCAGGGACAGACTAATTTGCATATAGCCAGGTTCTGAGCTGGGATGGGGCAGTGAGCTAAATAACGGTGATGGATCAAGCCCTGATCTTTGGACTGGGTAAGAGTGGTCTGCTTAATTCAGACACTCTGTTCATCACCACCCCCTTTTCTGAATCGTTTTTGGCCACTATAGGTGTGGCAGGGTATACTCAGACATGAGTCCCTTGCTCACTGCTCCATCAGGATTCAAGCAAGCCGGGCCGACGAGGCTGAAATGCCAGAAACCGGTCCCCGGTAGCTTTTCTCCTTTCTGGTGAAGAATTGGCTTGGTAGTTTGGTCTGCCCTGTTCCCATGATGCACTGGGCCAGGGACAGACTAATTTGCATATAGCCAGGTTCTGAGCTGGGATGGGTCAGTGAGCTAAATAACGGTGATGGATCAAGCCCTGATCTTTGGACTGGGTAAGAGTGGTCTGCTTAATTCAGACACTCTGTTCATCACCACCCCCTTTTCTGAATCGTTTTTGGCCACTATAGGTGTAGCAGGGTATACTCAGACATGAGTCCCTTGCTCACTGCTCCATCAGGATTCAAGCAAGCCGGGCCGACGAGGCTGAAATGCCAGAAACCGGTCCCCGGTAGCTTGTCTCCTTTCTGGTGAAGAATTGGCTTGGTAGTTTGGGCTGCCCTGTTCCCATGATGCACTGGGCCAGGGACAGACTAATTTGCATATAGCCAGGTTCTGAGCTGGGATGGGGCAGTGAGCTAAATAACGGTGATGGATCAAGCCCTGATCTTTGGACTGGGTAAGAGTGGTCTGCTTAATTCAGACACTCTGTTCATCACCACCCCCTTTTCTGAATCGTTTTTGGCCACTATAGGTGTGGCAGGGTATACTCAGACATGAGTCCCTTGCTCACTGCTCCATCAGGATTCAAGCAAGCCGGGCCGACGAGGCTGAAATGCCAGAAACCGGTCCCCGGTAGCTTGTCTCCTTTCTGGTGAAGAATTGGCTTGGTAGTTTGGTCTGCCCTGTTCCCATGATGCACTGGGCCAGGGACAGACTAATTTGCATATAGCCAGGTTCTGAGCTGGGATGGGGCAGTGAGCTAAATAACGGTGATGGATCAAGCCCTGATCTTTGGACTGGGTAAGAGTGGTCTGCTTAATTCAGACACTCTGTTCATCACCACCCCCTTTTCTGAATCGTTTTTGGCCACTATAGGTGTAGCAGGGTATACTCAGACATGAGTCCCTTGCTCACTGCTCCATCAGGATTCAAGCAAGCCGGGCCGACGAGGCTGAAATGCCAGAAACCGGTCCCCGGTAGCTTGTCTCCTTTCTGGTGAAGAATTGGCTTGGTAGTTTGGGCTGCCCTGTTCCCATGATGCACTGGGCCAGGGACAGACTAATTTGCATATAGCCAGGTTCTGAGCTGGGATGGGGCAGTGAGCTAAATAACGGTGATGGATCAAGCCCTGATCTTTGGACTGGGTAAGAGTGGTCTGCTTAATTCAGACACTCTGTTCATCACCACCCCCTTTTCTGAATCGTTTTTGGCCACTATAGGTGTGGCAGGGTATACTCAGACATGAGTCCCTTGCTCACTGCTCCATCAGGATTCAAGCAAGCCGGGCCGACGAGGCTGAAATGCCAGAAACCGGTCCCCGGTAGCTTGTCTCCTTTCTGGTGAAGAATTGGCTTGGTAGTTTGGTCTGCCCTGTTCCCATGATGCACTGGGCCAGGGACAGACTAATTTGCATATAGCCAGGTTCTGATCTGGGATGGGGCAGTGAGCTAAATAACGGTGATGGATCAAGCCCTGATGTTTGGACTGGGTAAGAGTAGTCTGCTTAATTCAGACACTCTGTTCATCACCACCCCCTTTTCTGAATCGTTTTTGGCCACTATAGGTGTGGCAGGGTATACTCAGACATGAGTCCCTTGCTCACCGCTCCATCAGGATTCAAGCAAGCCGGGCCGACGGGGCTGAAATGCCAGAAACCGGTCCCCGGTAGCTTGTCTCCTTTCTGGTGAAGAATTGGCTTGGTAGTTTGGTCTGCCCTGTTCCCATGATGCACTGGGCCAGGGACAGACTAATTTGCATATAGCCAGGTTCTGAGCTGGGATGGGGCAGTGAGCTAAATAACGGTGATGGATCAAGCCCTGATCTTTGGACTGGGTAAGAGTGGTCAGACACTCTGTTCATCACCACCCCCTTTTCTGAATCGTTATCAATCCTGAAGGCAGAGTGCTTGGAATTATGTGAGATGGTGCTCTGGCATGAGCTGAGCCCGTTTGCAGCTTGCAGAACCAAGTCCTAATAGCTGTTCCATGATAAAGCTATACCATATACTCTTAAGTGCATTATCAACCTCGCGGTTAAATGCTAACTCTGGTATAACATCATCAAAACATGTCGAGTAAGGTGTCATACGATTTGGAATACTACCCCCTCGCCAATTCTGGCGACGGGGGTAGCATTCCACCCTTCTAGAGGGACACGACATGTATGTAACTGTGAACCCCGGTTAAAGTTAACTCGAGCCTTGGCATCACAAAATGGATGCTGCCACCACAGACACAAGTCTGAACTCCTGCTGCTGGGAGTCCTTCCAGCAAGGGAGGCTTGGACAAAGGGTTTCCTGCCTTGGGAGGTGCTAGCACCACCCCAGACAGGATTTTGTGTATTGGGTAGGACAGGCCTGAAAGGAATGAGACATGCCTGGGGCACACAAGGTGCCCTGTGCATACACCGGTTCAAACCAGTTGCTGGGGCACTCCAGCCCCAGCTCTGGCGGGAAACCAGACAAAGGATAGGGGGTGTAGCCACCCCCCTTCCTGGTGCCACCCAGGGGAGGGACCTAGTCAGTAGTGCAGCCCCCTTTAGGAGAATAAAGGTAGGAGCTGGTCCCATTCCAAGTTAGATTATCCTGAACAATTCAAGAAGAAGAAACTCTGGACTTTGACGTTCTGCTCCACAGAAGACTGAAGAATCTCCCTTGTGGACAAGGAGTGTCCACCCTGCACAAGCAGGCACCATCAAGCGTCCAGTGGCTTCACTTTGTCATCTTCTTTTGAGGATCCAGACTTCGGAGCCCGACGAGACCCGGATTCCCAGACCTCTCCGTCCTCAATCTACATCTACAGCAAAGCTGAGACCCGTGGGTGCGACGAGACACGTGGGACCGGCCATCTTGAACGAACCTGCACTTTGCTTCCAGCACGACTCCCGAGGTAAACTCGACCAAGTGCTTTGGGGATTGAGAAGCCCCAGCCCCGAGCAGCCCCTGCACCAAAGATCAGCTCTCCAGCATCCACGAGATCTGCGTGAGGCCCTTCTGCTTGTTTGCTGCTCGACGCGTTGTCTGGTCACTTGCCGGCTGGCTAGTGGCCTCCTAGACGACGAACCTTTGAATCTTTGCTGCTGGTCTGGTTGTTCCATACTGGCCCTTGCTCCCTTCCAAAAGAGGGGCACCCCGGACTCTCCTAGTCCGCACCAGACGTCTTTTCCACTCACGGCATGGGTTGCCTTTGCCAAGGCCTGTTGACTCCAATCCCGGATCCGACACCGCCGACAGCGAGAGCCTGCGTGGGACAGCTCGTGCCTCCATCCTGGTCGTCGAAGACACCTCCTGGTCCACGTGGCAGCAGAGTCAAGCGTCCACTCTTCACCTAATCGCGACGACAGCACCTGGTTCCTTCCTGGTTCCACACCGGTCACTGGCTAGTGACTTTGAACACTGCCTCCTCTGCTTTCAGGTCCTCTTCTTCACCGATCCACCCTTGGATCGCACCGGACATCTTTCTCCTGGTCGCCTGCAGTATCTTTTCTTTCAGGCTCCATTGACTTCAACGCAAGAACCCGACACACTTTGGCACCTATGCACCCGCAGCCCGTGGGTGAGGTAACGAGAGCATTTCGGTGCTCAAGGGTAGTCTAACTGTCCTAGTGTCCAGTTCTACAGTCGTTTTAGTCCTATCTAGTCAGGATTGTCCGTACTCACCTTTTTACTTGAACTGTAATGTCCATGGACGTTGTTACGCATCTCGCGTGTGAGTTCACACTCTGCACACGCATCCCGTGGGCCTCCTATTACTTAGCTAGAGTTAGTGTAGCGTGGTCCCAACGATCCTACAGCCTCTGGACAGCTCCATTCCTTTTATCGACTTTCACATTCCACTTACTTAGTATATGGCTTTTCGTGCCCCTAGGGCACCATTGTAATTTTGTGCAACTTGTCGTATTTTTCGTAAGAGATTGTCATGTGCTTAGCCCTCTGACCTCATAAAGAGTTCAGAGGTGTTGTTATTAATAAATAGACTGTTTAATTTCATAACAACCTGTGTGGTGTCCTTTCATCTGGTATTCAAGGGGTTATATTGTGGTAAAACACCTGGCTTCACATGCCAAAAGAGTTTAGCCTAAGACTGCTTTGTCCATGCTACCATTAGGATAGCTGGTCTATAAGGTTGACTTACAACCAATCACCATAAGGGTTGTTTGGACTGATACAAGGTGATCACTAGAACTAGTGAGCATCATATATCAGGCCAACTTCTCACATTGGTGTGGCGCGGTTGGGATTTGAGCTTGCTGTTGTTTTTACCAAATATAATCTTGAAATATCATTTGAAAGATCACATAAGGTACTATAGGTACATATAACAAGCTTAGAAATACTCTGAGTTCTACTGAACCAGCTGTTGTAGTAGAAAGGGCCTAGTACACCCTGACTACAACTCTTAGCAAGGGATCAGTAGGAAAACCCATAGTGTAGGTAGGTGCATCACTTACACCTCACTAGAAAGCATGTCTACCCATGGAGAGTCTTCAGAGACACCCCTAGTGGTTAGTGACCCTCCACAGGTCCTTTCCAGATATGCAGCTCTCAGTTTCGAGGAGATGAGACAATTGTGTACCTCCAGGAAATTGAAACAGGGTTCTAACCCTACCACTCCTTTTCTGTTAGGTCTCTTAGAGACATATGATGCCAGAAGGGCTGCCAACACAGACCCCTCTAATCCAGATAGGAGCATGCCCCCCTTAGATGGTACTCGTGGTGATCCAGATCTCCCTGAAACAGAAGATGTAGAGGAGGAGGAGGAAGTTGAGGAACCATCTGGGGATGAGGCAGACAAAGGTTCTGTGATAGTCAGCAGACTCACAAGGGCCAACTTAGACCTACATAGGGAAGGAACTGGGGGACCCCCAGTGCTGAACCTAAGCAGGCCTAACTATGGAGTTAGAAGAGATAGATCTCATTCTAGGGACTCCAATAGATCTGTGCACTCTCGTGCCTCTCATGCATCTGCTCAGAGGAGGATGACTTCCCCTCAGAGGAGAGAGCATGAGGCAAAGATGAAGGAGGCTAATCTGAGGATCCAAAGGGTAGAACTTGCCCTGGCCAAAGAGAAGCTTGCCTTTGCTAGAGAGCAACAGTTGAGTGGGGTAGTCCCCACTGGTGGCAGCAATATCCCTAGGGATAGAGACAGGAGTTTTGATAACAGAAACCTGAGTAAAATAGTGGCCTCCTATAAGACAGGAGATGATATCCACAAGTGGATAACTGCTTTGGAGAGAGCCTGCAAAGTACAGCAGGTACCCCAGAGTCAGTGGGCAGCTATATTGTGGCTCTCCTTTGAAGGTAAAGGTAGAGATAAGCTCCTCACCATTAGAGATGAGGATGCTAATGATTACCAAGTCTTGAAAAATGCACTGATTGATGGGTTTGGCTTAACCACTGAACAGTACAGGTTAATGTTCAGGGATACCCAGAAAACTCAGGCTCAAGATTGGACTGACTTTGTTGATTGTGCTACTAAGGCTTTGAAAGGCTGGTTACTGGGAAGTAAAGTTACTGATTACACAGGATTGTATAATCTAATTATGAGAGAGCAAATCTTAAATAATTGTCAGAACCAGTTGTTGCATCAGCACTTGATTGACTCAGATCTGACCTCTCCCCAAGAATTGGGAAAGAAGGCAGACAGATGGGTCAGGACAAGGGTCAAGCAGCAGAACCAGAACCAGGGTGGTGGCCAGAAGAAAGCAGACCAGAAGGGTAATGAGAATAAGCAAAATGACCAGAAGTCTTCAACAGTGCCCCAACAACCTAAGGAGGGTGGGTCCCAAAATTCCCAAAAGAAGAAGAATGATGGTCCTAAGAAACCATGGTGCCAATACTGTAAAAGTAAGACTCACTGGTTTAGTGAGTGCACCAAGAAAGGCCAAACTCCTACCACTACTGTCCCTAAGACACCTGCACCCCCTAGTACAGTTAGTAGTGGTAGTGTACCTCCCAAGGCTATAGTTGGGTTAACCCTACTCAGGCAGTTCTTGTTTGTACTGGGGACATGGATATGACCCCTACTGTAAGTCCTAGTACTCTGGGCAAATACAGGCAAACGCCTTTAATCACTTGAAAAATGGCTCAGGCCTACAGGGACACATGTGCCAGTGTCACCATGGTGACACCAAATATTTGTGGACACTGACCAGATCATGCTAGGTTCAGATTACCTAGTGACCAATGCTAGCAATGTCACTACCAATCACAGTATGGCAGTTGTTAATTTCTCCTGGGGAGAGGTAACTGGCCTCAAAAGGGTTGTAGTTAGTTCAGACCTCCCAGTAGATTGTCTTTTGGGCAATGATTTGGAATCCTCACTGTGGTCAGATGTGGAGTACAGGACTCATGTAGAAATGCTAGGTCTCTCCTCACATGTCCTTCCTGTGACTAGGTCACAGGCCAAGAAATGCCCAGCTGAACTAGTGCTGGATCCTGGAAGAATGGACCAGACACTACCCAGGAGGAAGAAAAGTAGGGGTAAGGCTGAGCCTTCCCCCCTGTCTCAGGTTGAGGATCAGCCCTCACAGGAGGCTGACCCCAAGACCCCAGAAGGAACTGTCCTAGAAGAGCTTGAACCTGAACAGGTTGAGTTTCTTGGGACAGGGGGACCTTCCAGGGAGACTTGAGACAGGCCCAGTTAGACTGTTCCTCCCTTGAACCCCTCAGACAGCAGGCTGCTGCTGAGGCTGCAGGGAATGCTACAGGTGCCCATAAAGTATATTGGGATGATGGACTCCTATACTCTGAGGCAAGAGACCCCAAGCCTGGTGCTACCAGGAGGCTGGCCACCCCTTGTCTCTTAGAGGTTTCCTTCTCACCTTAGCCCATGAGATTCCCCTTGCAGGTCACTTAGGCCAGAACAAGACTTGGGACAGGCTTGCCCCACACTTTCACTGGCCTCATATGTCTGAAGACACTAAAGTGTTTTGTCGCTCATGTGTCACCTGCCAAGCCAGTGGCAAATCAGGTGGCACAACAAAGGCCCCCCTTATACCACTACTTGTGGTGGGGGTTCCCTTTGAAAGAGTAGGGATTGACATTATTGGACCAATGGACCCCCCAACAGCATCTGGGCACAGATTTATACTGGTGGTAGTGGATAATGCCACCAGGTATCCAGAAGCTATTCCCCTTAGGACCACTACAGCTCCTGTGGTGGCCAGGGCCCTACTTGGAGTTTTCTCCAGAGTGGGGGTTTCCTAAGGAGGTTGTCTCTGACAGAGGTGCAAACTTCATGTCAGGATACTTGACTGC
Organism: Lissotriton helveticus; assembly: GCF_964261635.1. Classification (NCBI taxonomy): domain Eukaryota; kingdom Metazoa; phylum Chordata; class Amphibia; order Caudata; family Salamandridae; genus Lissotriton; species Lissotriton helveticus. The sequence continues at coordinate 1,670,545,630 of NC_136069.1, read as the reverse complement.
AATGTGGAAGGAGTGTGGTGTAAATTACAAATTTACCACACCCTATCACCCACAGTGCAATGGGCTTGTTGAGAGATTCAACAAGACCCTCAAAGGGATGATAAAAGGGTTACCTGAAAAGCTTAGGCGAAGATGGGACACATTTTTACCCTGCCTCCTGTTTGCTTACAGAGAGGTCCCACGGAAGGGGGTTGGTTACAGTCCTTTTGAGCTTCTGTTTGGACATCCTGTAAGAGGACCCCTATGTCTTGTGAAGGAAGGATGGGAGTTACCTCTCAAAAAGCCAAATCTTGAGATAGTGGACTATGTACTTGGTCTCCGCTCCAGGATGGCAGAGTACATGGAGAAGGCATCCAAAAACCTTGAGGCCAGCCAAGAACTTCAAAAAGCTTGGCATGACCAAAAGGCTGTCCTAAGTGTTTACCATGCAGGACAGAAGGTGTGGGTGTTGGAGCCAGTGGCCCCAGCAGCTCTCCAAGACAAATGGTCTGGACCCCATACCATCATTGAGCAAAAGGGAGAAGTTACCTACTTGGTGGACATGGGAACTCCCAGGAGCCCTCACAGATTACTTCATGTGAATAGGCTCAAAGCATTTGTCAACAGGGAGGACATGGGCTTGCTCATGGCCACAGCTGAGGGGCAGGAGGAAGAGAGTGACCCTCTCCCAGACTTGCTCACTCAGAACCCTGATGATGGGTCAGTAGATGGTGTAGTCTTTTCTGACAGCCTTTCTGAACATCAACAAGAGGATTGTAAACAAGTTCTTCAATCCTTCAGACAAATGTTTTCTCTGACCCCCAGTCAGACAAACTGGTGCACCCATGAGGTGGACACTGGAGACAGTCTGCCTATAAAGAGTAAAATCTACAGGCAACCTGACCACGTCAGTGGACTGCATAAAGAAGGAAGTACAAAAGATGTTGGAATTGGGAGTCATTGAACCCTCAGAGAGCCCTTGGGCTGGTCATGTAGTTCTAGTGCCAAAACCTCACACCCAGGATGGTAAGAGAGAGATGAGGTTTTGTGTAGACTACAGGGGTCTAAATGCTGTTACTAAGACAGATGCCCATCCAATACCTAGGGCAGATGAACTGATAGACAAGTTGGCTTCTGCAACTTTCTTAAGTACATTTGACCTTACAGCTGGTTATTGGCAGATCAGGTTAGCTGAGGATGCCAAGGCCAAAACAGCATTTTCTACCCCAGGAGGTCATTACCAGTTTGTGGTGATGCCCTTTGGTTTGAAAAATGCACCTGCCACTTTTCAAAGGTTGGTGAACCAAGTTCTCACTGGGTTGGATGACTTCTGTGCAGCATATCTAGATGATATTGCTATCTTTAGCTCCACCTGGGAGGATCACCTGATCCACCTGAGGAAAGTTTTGGAGGCCCTGCAAAAGGCAGGCCTCACTATCAAGGCCACCAAGTGCCAGATAGGGCAGAGTCAGGTTGTGTACCTGGGCCACCTTGTAGGTGGAGGCCAGGTTAAACCATTGGAGAGCAAGAAACAGGCCATAAAGGACTGGACTCCTCCAACCACCCAGACACAGGTCAGAGCTTTCTTGGGCCTGTCTGGTTACTATAGGAAGTTTGTCAAGAATTATGGGTCCATTGTGACACCACTTAATGACCTGACAAGCAAGAAAACGCCAAAGAAAGTTCAGTGGACAGTTAGCTGTCAAAAGGCATTTGATGACCTAAAGCAGGCCATGCGTACTGCACCTATTCTCAAGAGTCCTGACTACTCCAAAACCTTCATTGTCCAAACAGATGCATCTGAGTTGGGTGTGGGAGCTGTTCTATCTCAACTGAATATTGATGGTCATGACCAGCCCATTGCTTTTATAAACAGAAGGCTGACCCCTAGAGAGATACGTTGGTCAGCTATTGAGAGGGAGGCCTTTGCTGTGGTTTGGGCCCTGAAGAAGTTGAGGCCATACTTGTTTGGAACTCACTTCAAGATTCAGACCGACCATAAGCCCCTCTTATGGCTAAATGAGATGAAGGGTGAAAACCCCAAACTTCTTAGGTGGTCCATTTCCCTACAGGGGATGGACTTTACAGTGGAGCACAGACCAGGGACTGACCATGGCAATGCAGATGGTCTCTCCAGGTATTTCTACTTAGAACAGGAAGACTCACCTGGTCAAGGTTAGTTTAATGTCCCTAAGTTTGGGGGGGTTATGTAGGAGAGTGGGGTCTGCAATCCTATGGGCACCCCAGATTTTTCCTTTTTGCTTCACTGGTTTACGACTTTCCCTGGCTGTGGGCCTGCTAATCAGACCCACAGCCTACCTGTTCTCGCTCTAAATTGACAACAATGTACGTTAGGTGCATTTACCAATTGGTACTGGGCCACCTTATCAGTCCCTGTACAGTATACCTTAGGTATCCAGGGCATAGGTGTACCCAGGGCCTACCAGGGGCTGAAGCATGTATTATGCCACCCCTGGCTGGCCATCTAAAACTGACACAACTGGCTGCACGACAGCTGGGGCAAGGTGGTGTAATCACCCTTTGCTATAGATATAGTATACCTATATCTAACCCTAAAATGGACACATATATTCCTATCAGTCACTCCTATGGCAGGCCTTATCAATCCTGAAGGCAGAGTGCTTGGAATTATGTGAGATGGTGCTCTGGCATGAGCTGAGCCCGTTTGCAGCTTGCGGAACCAAGTCCTAATAGCTGTTCCATGATAACGCTATACCATATATTCTTAAGTGCATTATCAACCTCGCGGTTAAATGCTAACTCTGGTATAACATTATCAAAACATGCCGAGTAAGGTGTCATACGATTTGGAATACTACCCCCTCACCAATTCTGGTGACGGGGGTAGCATTCCACCCTTCTAGAGAGACACGACATGTATATAACTGTGAACCCCGGTTAAAGTTAACTCGAGTCTTGGCATCACAAAATGGATGCTGCCACCACAGACACAAGTCTGACCTCCTGCTGCTGGGAGTCCTTCCAGCGAGGGAGGCTTGGACAAAGGGTTTCCTGCCTTGGGAGGTGCTAGCACCACCCCAGACAGGATTTTGTGTATTGGGTAGGACAGGCCTGAAAGGAATGAGACATGCCTGGGGCACACAAGGTGCCCTGTGCATACACCCAATCAAACCAGTTGCTGGGGCACTCCAGCCCCAGCTCTGGCGGGAAACCGGACAAAGAATAGGGGGTGTAGCCACCCCCCTTCCTGGTCCCACCCAGGGGAGGGACCTAGTCAGTAGTGCAGCCCCCTTTAGGAGAATAAAGTCAGGAGCTGGTACCATTCCAAGTTAGATTATCCTGAACAATTCAACAAGAAGAAACTCTGGACTTTGACGTTCTGCTCCACAGAAGACTGAAGTATCTCCCTTGTGGACAAGGAGTGTCCACCCTGCACAAGCAGGCACCCTCAAGCGTCCAGCGGCTTCACTTTGTCGTCTTCCCTCGAGGATCCAGACTTCAGAGCCCGACGAGACCCGGATTCCCAGACCTCTCCGACCTCAACCTACATCTACAGCAAAGCTGAGACCCGTGGGTGCGACGAGACACGTGGGACCGGCCATCTTGAACGAACCTGCACTTCGCTTCCAGCACAACTCCCGAGGTAAACTCGACCAAGTGCTTTAGGGATTGAGAAGCCCCAGCCCCGAGCAGCCCCTGCACCGAAGATCAGCCCTCCAGCATCCACGAGATCTGCGTGGGGCCCTTCTGCTTGTTTGCTGCTCGACGCGTTGTCTGGTCACTTGCCGGCTGGCTAGTGGCCTCCTAGACGACGAACCTTTGAATCTTTGCTGCTGGTCTAGTTGCTCCAGACTGGCCCTTGCTCCCTTCCAAAAGAGGGGCACCCCGGACTCTCCTAGTCCGCACCAGACGGCTTTTCCACTCACCGCGTGGGTTGCCTTTGCCAAGGCCTGTTGACTCCAATCCCGGATCCGACACCGCCGACAGCGAGAGCCTGCGTGGGACAGCTCGTGCCTCTATCCTGGTTGTCGAAGACACCTCCTGGTCCACGTGGCTGCAGAGTCAAGCGTCCACTCTTCACCTGATCGCGACGACAGCACCTGGTTCCTTCCTGGTTCCACACCGGTCACTGGCTAGTGACTTTGAACACTGTCCCCTCTGCTTTCAGGTCCTCTTCTTCACTGATCCACCCTTGCATCGCACCAGACATCTTCCTCCTGGTCGCCTTCAGCATCTTTTCTTTCAGGCTCCATTGACTTCATTGCGAGAACCCGACACACTTTGGCACCTATGCACCCGCAGCCCGTGGGTGAGGTAACAAGAGCATTTCGGTGCTCAAGGGTAGTCTAACTGTCCTAGTGTCCAGTTCCACAGTCGTTTTAGTCCTATCTAGTCAGGATTGTCCGTACTCACCTTTTTACTTGAACTGTACTGTCCATATACGTTGTCACGCATCTCGCGGGCCTCCTATTACTTACCTAGAGTTAGTGTAGCGTGGTCCCAACGATCCTACAGCCTCTGGACAGCTCCATTCCTTTTATCGACTTTCACATTCCACTTACTTAGTATATGGTTTGTCGTGCCCCTAGGGCACCATTGTAATTTTGTGCAACTTGTCGTATTTTTCGTAAGAGATTGTCATGTGCTTAGCCCTCTGACCTCATAAAGAGTTCAGAGGTGTTGTTTTTAATAAATAGACTGTTTATTTTCATAACAACCTGTGTGGTGTCCTTTCATCTGGTATTCAAGGGGTTATATTGTGGTAAAACAGCTGGCTTCACATGCCAAAAGAGTTTAGCCTAAGACTGCTTTGTCCATGCTACCATTAGGATAGCTGGTCTATAAGGGTGACTTACAACCAATCACCATAAGGGTTGTTTGGACTGATACAAGGTGATCACTAGAACTAGTGAGCATCATATATCAGGCCAACTTCTCACAGATAGTATTGGCATTTTGCTCCAGTTTTACACAGTAGTTTCAATTTACAAATTTGTGATTGCAATATGCAGAACGTCACTGCTGCTCTTTTCTTTCTTACATCTTCGGGAACTCCACCTATACAGTGGAAGAAATGGAAGGTTGTGTTCGAGAGGTATGCTAGAGTGTGTGGTCCCTCTTTAAGCGCAGAAAGGGAATCTTCTTTACTTTTGCATTGTTTAGGCTCAGAGGGTCAGGATGTTTTCGACCATTTACCTGATTTGACTCCTGAAGAAGCAAGCTTCTCAATGATTATGAAATATGCATTAAAAAACTCGATAAACATTATTGACCGAAAATGAGTACAATTCTAGAAAGATACACTTTCGCTAAAAGGATGCAAGGTGATGATGAAACTGTAGAAGGGTATGTTACTTATTTAAGGAAACTTGCTTCTTCGTGTAAATTTGATAACTTGACTGATTAACGCAATCGAGATCAATTTATGTTTGGGTGCAATGTGGAAAAAGTCAGAGAAGAGCTATGGTTGCGGGACGAACCTACTCTAGATGAGGTTCTCAACATAGTAAAGAGGATTGAACACAAACTTAAATGTGTAGCTGTGTTGAAAAAGGATTCAGTAAAAGAATATAAAATTCACGAGGTTAAGAGTAAAAACAAAAGGGAGATTGTTAGCAAGGATAGAAATTCTAAAGACCTTGTTTCTAGCAAAGTAAAAAACAGTGGTAAGTGGATTGACTGCAGATGTTACAGATGTGGTAAAGGTGGGTATCTTGCGAATGACAAGAAATGTCCTGCACTGGGGCAAATGTGTCCTAAGTGCAAAAGGAAAGGGCATTTTTCTATGATGTGCAAAAGTAGGCCTAAGCCTAAGGTGAAAAAGGTTGAAGTTTATGAAGGTGATAATGATGAGTCTGGTACGGATGACTTTGAATGTGGTCAAATTGTAGTTCAAGTGGGGAAAAGAAAAAAACTTGTCCATTCAATGTTATTGTTGTAGAAGGAGCGGAAACTAGAGTTTTGTTGGACTCTGGTGCCAAGATCACCATTATCTCTAGTGCTTTCTTTATGAATAAGTTGAAAGACAAGGTTAAGCTCCTAAAACCGGATATAACCCCTTTAGCTTATGGAGGGGAGCCTATTAAATTACATGTATATTTTACAGGTCTTATTGAATATAAAGGCAGATTGGCCTCTGGAAAGATTTATGGGGGATAGTATCATTAGTTGGATACATCAAGCTTACCTTAGAGTTTTCCTTGACCCTAATGCAGATTCTCCTATTCAACTTAAAAGTGCAGTGAATTATGTCCTTGGGAAGGAAGATGAGGATTTTGTTTCTAAACTGAAACAAGAATTTCATGGAGTTTTTAAAAAGGATTTAGGTTGTCTTAAAGGTTATCAACACAAGATAACACTTAAGAAGGATGCTGTGCCTGTGTGTTGTAAAGTTACAAATGTTCCTCTCTCTGTCAGGGAAGATATGCAAAAAGAAATTTACAAATTAGAAGATGGGGGTATTATTGAAAAAGTTGAAGGCACGGAATGGTTGGCCCCAGCTGTTGCAGCATGTAAACCCAATTGAGATTTGAGGCTCTGTATTGACTTGAGGCAGTTAAACAAAAGTGTGGTGGTTGACAAATACTTGTTTCCTAATATATATGAACTGTTACTTTTATTGGGTGGAGCAAACATTTTCAGCACTATAGATCTAAGTTCGGCCTACCATCAAATAGAGTTGGAAAAGTCATGTAGAGATCTTACATCTTTCATAACTCCATTTGGGACCTATAGGTTAATTCGGATGCCTTTTGGGTTAGTGTCAGCCTCGACAGTTTTCCAGAGGGTGATAGAAAATGTGCTTCATGGTCTTACAGGGACTTGTGTCTATCAAGATGACATCTTAGTTTTTGGAGAGAATGTAAGTCAACATGATTCTCGTTTAAAAATGGTTTTGGGAAGATTGTGTGATCATAATCTTACCATCAAAGCAGAAAAATTTAAATTTAGAACAAACTCTATAAACTACTTGGGACACAACATTAGTAAAGAGGGTGTCAAACCAAAGTCTGACTTAATCAACACCATTCAAGGCATGAGTTCCCCTACTAATAAAAGTGAGCTTATGAAGTTTTTAGGCGTTGTTGAATATTATGCAATTTTTTTTTAAATCTTTGCAGATTGTGCTGTTAATATGAGGCAATTGTTAAGAAAAGGAGCTGACTTTGATTGGACGGATCTTTGTGAGAAGGAATTCAATGATATAAAAGAAAAAATCAATGATGCACCTTCTCTCAAAAGTTTTAATCCCAAAATTAAACCTTTACTCATTACTGATGCCAGTGAGAAAGGTCTAGGGGCAGCTTTACAGCAACAACACTCTAATGGGATGCAAACTATAATGTTTCTATCTCATAGTATAAAAGATACCAAAACTAGATATTCGGTGGTAGAAAGGGAATCCCTAGCGTTTTTTTGGGCTATTAAAAAACTCAATTTTCTTTTGTGGGGAGTTGATTTTGAGGTGCGTACCGATCATAAGCCCTTAGTTGAAATGTTTAGCGAAAAAGGGCTTGACTCAATTTCAAGTAGAATAACTAAATGGGTCATAAGTCTTCAAGAATACAATTTTGATCTTAAATACATCCCTGGTATAGATAACAACATTGCTGATGTTTTATCCCGTCTTACACCCACAGAAACATCTGATGAAGAGGTGTGTGATGATATTGATGAATGGGTTTGTGTTGTAGATCAAAGAATAATTTCTGAAAAGAGATGGAGTGAAGAAATGACAAAAGATTCTTTGTTGAATGAGGTTATGTCTCTTTTAAAAAAGAATTGGATCAGCAATAAGAAGGGTTCTGATGCGACAAAACAATATTGGATTATGTTTAACAAATTATCTGTAGAAGATGGTCTTTTGTTTCGTGGAACAAGATTAGTTCCTCCAATGAATCACAGAAGAGAACTTATTGATCTTGTTCACTCATCTCATTCTGGTCTCACCAAATGTAAGGAGAGGTTAAGAATGTCTTATTGGTGGGCTGGAATGGACAGAGAGGTTGAACGTGTAATTTGTGATTGCATTCCATGTGCATTGAGTGATGAGTCCAAAAACACTTACCCATGGTTATAAGAAGGCGTCCCTCCAGTCCTTGGCAAGGTATTGCTTTGAATATTCTTGGTCCTGTTCCAATATTAATTATCAAACATTTGCATTAGTTATTATTGATATGTATTCACGGTGGCCTGAAGTTTTCTTTTTTTGGTCATTGATTCTTCTCATGTGATTCAATGTTTGAAAAATGTGTTCGCTAGAGAAGACATTGCTGAATCCCTATTGACTGATAATGGAGTTCAATTAATCTCCAAAGAAATTGACTTTTTTTATCTTCTAAAGGAATTGTGCACAAAACCTGTTCACTATATCACCCATAGGCCAATGGAATGGTTGAGAGATTCAACAATGTAATTAACCCCTTGGCCACGGGGGTAATTCCCCCGCTGTGCTGGGGCGTGGGGGAGGGAGGGCGCACAGCGCCCCGGTGCTCATGACAAGCTCAGCTCGTCATGAGCCACAGTGCTCGTGTGCACATGACGAGCTAAGCTCATTACGGCCACACCTGTTTGTGTGGAACGCTCAGTACAGCGGGGGAATTAGCCCCGCTTGCGAGCGTTGGAACCGTTATGAACAGCTCAGCACGTCATGAGCACACGAGCACCGTGGCTCATGACGAGCTGAGCTCGTCATGAGCATGGGAGGGGTTAAAGAGACAATAATATTAGCAAAGTCATCCTTATTAGACTGGAAATGTGACGTTCTAATAAAAATCAAGGCATATTGATTATCTCCTCATTCTACCACTGAAAAAACACATTTTCTGTTGTTCAGAGGGAGAATACATAATACTTGTGCAGAACCTGCATGGGTTAATAAGTATGAGTTAGCTAGAGGTAAAGAAAGTAAATGTGATAATTCTGACATTCAAGAAAGAGAAGAAGAAAAGGCGAAACAAATAAAACAATAATTTGATCCAAGAAAGGCGGTAAGAAAGACCAATGTCATTGTAGGAGATGTGGTAATGATTAGATGTCCTGGAATTGGAGGAAGTTCTGTATATAAATGTATGAATCCTATTGAAGTTGTAAAAGTTTTTCAAAATGCAGTAAAGACCATCGAATTTGGAATTTAAATAGAGTTGTGGTTGTTAAAAGTAATTCAAGGTGTCCTAATGTAGGTACACATAATTTGGATGGAGCTGTAATTCGAAATTCATCTAGGAAGTATAAACGTCCATCTTATCTCTCAGATTATGTTTGTTAAGGAAGGGGGATGTGTGGAGTCCTGCATTACTGGTAAGCTGTTCATTATGTCTATATAAGAATAGTAATATACCATTCATAGAATTATAGCCATGTCATGTCATGTAGTTTAGTCACAAAGGAATTATAGAGATGTCATTAGACAGTCTTAGGATAAACTCCAAAGAGCATGGGAAGCTGTTTGTTTTACCAATTATAATCCCTTGAATACCAAATGAAAGGACACCACACAAGGTATTATCAAATATATATGTATTTATTTCTAACACAACCCCTCTGCACTCTTTATGAGGTCGGAGGTAAAAATACATCACAAGTTACTCAATTAGCATACTATAAGTTGCACAAATACAGTTTTGCCCTAGGGGCCTCACAAACCATATACTAAAATAGTGCTATATGAGCCACTACACAAACAGTTAATAGGCCTAGGGCCTGGAGAATCGCTGGGGCTACACTAGACAACCAAAGGTTCGGAAGTAGCAGACCCACAGGAGACACGTGCAGTGTCTAAACACAGTCGCGAGTTGGCATTGACTTATAATGGGAACGTAAAAGTTACAAAGTTAAAGATTTAGGGCACTTCCGGATGGACTACAACAAAACCACTTTAGAATAGGACACTTCGAGAGTCAAGACCCACAGGAGCACCAGAGTACTCGTGTTACCTCACCCAGGGAAGCCGGGTGCATAGGTGCCTTTTGGTGTGGGGTGTCGTCGATTGTTTCAATGGAGTGCTGCAGGCGACCAAATGAAAAGTGTCCGGGTGGATCCAAGGGTGGATCGAGGAACTGAAGAACCTGAAAAGCAGAGGGAATAGAGTCTGGGTCACTAGCCAGTGACCAGGAAGGAACCAGAAAGGAACCAGGCGATGTCGAGTTGATTTGAAGTGAAGAGGTGAAGCTTGTCTCTGCAGCCACGAGGACCAGGAGGCGTCAACGACAACCAGGAGCTGGATTCGAGCTTTCCCACAAAGGATCTAGTTGACTGCGGCGTTGGTATCCGGATTGGACCCAACAAGCCTTGACAAACGCAATCCACGCAGGAAGTGAAGATTGGCTTTGAGCCAGACCAGCAAGGCCTGGGGAGCTTCTCCTTTGCAGGGAGCCTAGAGCAACCTGGAGCAGCAAGGCCAGAGGTGTAGATTCAAAAGGAAATCTTCAGAAGGCTAACTAGCCAGCGGGCTAGAAACTGGGAAGACGCGTCGAGCTGAAATGCAGGAGCAGGCCTCACGCGGCACTTGTGGAGTGTTGAGGGCTGAGCTTTGGTGCAAATGGTGCTCGGGTCTGTGTATTCTCGTACCCCAATGCACAACTGCGAGTTACCTCAGGAGTCGATGCAGTTAGCAAAATGCAGGAAGTCCAGGGTGTCCGGTCCCACGTCTCTCGTGTCCGCCACGGGTCTCAGCTTTGCTGGGCGGAACTTCGTCAGGGCAAATTAAATGTAAGGTGAAGTATCCCAAAGAATATATAAACCAATAACGAAAAATGCAGTCAATCACGCGCTTCCCGAATTCTGCTGTAAAGGAAGATTGTCCACAGATTTCCCACGCCTGTCCAAAGTTATATTTTTCAACTCGAATGGTAGAAGTCTGAGACGCACACAATAATAATGTGCCCCTGTTATAGAAATAATCCCAAGGCAATAGTGTATAGATCCAAGCAATGGGAATGAAGGGGTCCAAGTTGGCACTTTAATACAGCAACCACTTGACAAAATATACTCTCGGAATTCGGCAGTGGCTCCCAGCCTGATAACAAGGAAAAAACTGCATTTTTCGTTATTGGTTTATATATTCTTTGGGATACTTCACCTTACATTTAATTTGCCCTGACGAAGTTCCGCCCAGGAACGAAACGCTTTGGCTGTGCAACTTGTTTGGCGTAATTGCCACAATAAAGAATTTGATATTTGGACTACAGAAGACTTCTTGTTTATATTCGAATGAGTGCGCCTTCCACCTTCTGAAAAAACCTGGTATATCATGTTCACTATTCTAGTGAACACCTTGCACCAGTCCAAACAACCCTTATGGTGATGGTGGTAAGTCAACCTTATAGACCAGCTATCCTAGTGGTAGCGTGAACAGAACAGTCTTAGGCTAAAAGACTCTTGAGGGCGTGTAAAGCCAGCTGTTTTACCATATGTAACACCTTGAATATCAAATGAAAGGTCACCACACAGGATATATATAAAATATATATGTATTTATTTCCTAACACACTCCTCTGAACTCTTTATGAGGTCAGAGGCAAAAGCACATAACAAGTTACTTAATCATACTTAATCAGAATACTTTAAATAGCACAATTTACAGGTAGGCCCTAGGGGCGCGTAAAACCATATACTAAGTAAGTGGTATAAGAACCACGACTCGGGAAAAGGAAAGGCCTAGGGCCTAGAGAATCGCTGGAGCTACACTATCTGAACCTTAGGTTAGGAGTGGGAGGCCCACAGGCAGCGCGTGCAGTGTCAGTACACTCACGCGAGAGTCAATAGAAAGTCAATGGGAACTTAAAAAGGTAAGTAATGAAGTTTTAGGACACTTCCGGTCTAACTAGGATTACACAACTAGCAAAACTGGACACTAGGATAGTCAATCCTTACAGGAGCACCGAAGTACTCGCGTTACCTCACCCACGGGCTGCGGGTGCATAGGTACCAACCAAACAGAGATAATGTCTACCCTACAGGATTAATAAAGCTGGCTCACAAGGAGTCCAATGGGATATGTTTAGCAAAGTTGAGCTCACCACATTCTAGGACCAAACCACAGAATCAGCCGTGTGGCAGTTATAAACACAACATGTTTGATTGATGTCGGAATCTTAAAAGAAACCCTCCATCATTGAGATGGCTTCACTGTTATTTGTTCTCGGATGAGGTAATCTAGGATATATGTCTTCGGGTGAAGGTGCATGATGAATGTGTGATGGTGCCCTGGGAGTTAGATCTACTGGACCTTAAAGGAACCCTTGGTTGGTCTCTTCCCCTCCTAACTTTTGCAGGTCCTTTGAATATGCACGAGTAGGGCACTAAAAGATGAATAAATGTTGCGGGCGTGAGCTAGGTGTTCCTGAGCCTGACCTTTGGGCTAGATTTAAATGGTCTATCTACTTCTATCATCTTGTGCAATTTTGAGCTTACTGCTTATAGACCAAAGTGGACATATAAGGATTGGTACATTAGTACAGGTGATGAATAATATTGTGTTATATCCTGTGCCTAAAAGTATCGATGGAAATGCAGCAGAATATAGATGTGAGAATAAGTAATTATGATATTTTAATGAAGCTTTGTCTGAATATGATCAATATTGTAATTGGTTGTTCTTTTGTCCACCACAGATTTGCCGTTGTGTATTATTTATTGCCCCCCCATTTTCCTCGTGTGAATGCCTTGATGAAGGTGCGGCAGTAGATCTGGCCGGGCACTGAAACGCGCGTTGGTGTTATTATCTCCTGTCCTGCTTCTACGACCTGGGGTTTCCAGCGCTGTGCTGAGAAGACCCTGCAGGACCGGTTCAACTTGTCACTTTGGAACTACATCGAGGATCTTGGATGAATGTTTAGTTTGATGTTGGAGCGAATGTGTTATTTGACTGAATGATTGATTTTGAATGTGTGAGGAGTGTGGTGCTAGGGGCTAGCTTAGAGATTTTATGAAATTCTATTGTGTATTGTGAATCTCCTTTTAAGTGTGTTTTTGTAAAGCAGAAAATGACAATAACAATACTGCATAATTCGCAGTTTATATATAAAAATAAATAAAATGAAAATAAAAAACATGTTGTGTTTATGACTGCCACACGGCTGATTCTGTGGTTTGGTCCTAGAATGTGGTGAGCTCAACTTTGCTAAACATATCCCATTGGACTCCTTGTGAGCCAGCTTCATTAATCCTGTAGGGTAGACATTATCTCTGTTTGGTTGGTTTCTTTTCCCCTGCTTGTCTGCCCAGCATCAGTATCGGGGGGGCCCCTTCTTGTATTGGTTACTTTACCCAGCCCTGTGCTGTGGGGTGTGTGTGTGCTGCTGAATGCCAGGAACCCCTGACTTCCCCCGTGAGTTGAGCGTTTGGAGTGTGTTGTTATCCCTTGTTTGAGATTGCGTCCTTGTTTGATTGGCTGGAATTGACAGATCCAAATAGAATCTCTATTTTGTTAACGACCCTGCGAGATGGAGAGTATTAAAACTTTTGGATTCACAGATAAAGATTTTGCCCGTATGATCGGTGCAACTGAGGGTGCAGGCAGCCATTTTACCCTCTCAAAAGGAATTGAAGGTGAATGGAATAAACTGTTGAACCTTAGAAAGAAATCTCTTCGCACTGAGGCGCATGCTAAATTCATGCTTGATTACCTCAAAGCAGGAACAATCCCGATTGGTCTCAGAGTGAGAAACATCCCTGGGCTATTTGTAGAGTTGCGCCATTTCTTAGAGAAATGGGCACTTATATCCAACAGGTGCTCTCGCGACTACATGATGCTGATTATAGAGACCGCCCGCGGGGTTTTGGCTACTTTAGCCAAAGAGATTGAGGAGCTAGAGGAGAAGCTTAAGAGAGAGAATCAGGTAGATCTTGGCAAGCAAAAACTAGAGGCGATTAGTCTTGAGATTGACTCTTTTGCGGAATATCTCATCAGATGGAAGATGGAGAAATTAAAAAAAGATGTCAGGTTATTCTCTGAAGAAAAGGCATACCCCTATTTAGCACCTCAGTTTTACACCAATGCTGATAGTGGAGACCGTTATCAGGGGAATCCTCGAGGTGGGAATAGGAGAGTTCAAACTTTTTCTGACGCTACGGACTCTGACGGTGAAGGCGGCCCAAACAATGATACTAACTACAACGGTGGGTTCCACACAACGCCTAGATTGGTTTGATAGATCCAACGGTCAGGATCTTTTTTTATCCAACCGCAGAGGCAACCCCAGATCACGGAATCGGACACCTCAAGTACCGAACTTTCATCAAGGCCAGGGCCGTCCTCAGAGGTATATTCAGACTCGGAATACACAGTGTTGGAGAAGGTGAGTGATATTCCTGTATTTAATCTGTCTGAAAGCCACATATCGGAAGAATCTATGGCTCTTTTGTCTCACGGCCTTTCTTTTGTCCCCTTGGTTAGTCTTTATCGGTTTGAATTGATGAAGGACATCCATGCGTTCTTCAGGAAAATTCGGTTAAAAAATTCTTTCTCTCCAGACCGGCATCTGAGGAATCTGACAACGCCTCTGGCCTGAAACCCCCGTCTAACTTCACCCCCAGCCTAGATGTTCTTGGGCCGGAAGTGGGAGTGTTTGAAAAGGCAGTTGTCAATAGGCTTGGCAAACTGTTGAATTTTGTCCCCCATCCTGGTTACAATCTTCCCAGGGATGAGAGCATGGCTCTTAAAGAACTATGTGGCAACGGTGAACTTACCATTAAGCCTTGTGACAAAGGCGGGGGAATTGCAGTCTTTAAAACCAGCACATATGTCAATAAAATGAATACCCTTCTTTCCTCTGACATGCATTACCATCGCATTATGAGGTGCCCTGAACAGGCTTTGAAACGACGTATACTTGACCTTGTTACCTCTGCAGTGGATGATGGCCTTATTTGTGCCAATGAAGCAGGGTATCTTACCCCCACCTTCACCAGGATGCCAATTATTTATGGCCTCCCCAAGGTACATAAGGATTGCGCAGATCCACCGATGCGTCCCATTGTATCGACGATTGGGTCAGCCACAGAACCCTTGTCTAAGTATATCGACACCTTCCTGAAGGCCTTGGTATGCAAGCGGAGGTCGTACATCAGAGATACTGGTCACTTTATCTCTAAAATTGAGGAAATGTCTTTTGATTCCAAATCCGAGCTTTTGGCCACTATGAATTTGGAATCTTTGTATTCTAATATCCTTCAAGATGGGGCCTTGACGGTCTTGGAAGACATCTTGAACAGACAGGCTGACCTCCCTAATGCCACGGTCATTTTGAACTTCCTGAGGATTGTATTAGGAGAAAACTATTTTGAGTTTGACAAACAATACTTCCATCAAGTGAAGGGGGTTAGCATGGGGCCGCGTGTGCCCCCAGCATAGCGTGTCTCTATATGGGCCATTTCGAAGAAATTAACATATACAATGAGATGGCACCATTCTTTGAGAATGTGCGAGCCCGGTCCCGCTTCATCAATGATATTTTTTTCATCTGGAGCGGTGACCAGGCTTCACTGGACGAATTTGATGCCTGGATAAATGCTGCTGACCCCAATCTTCGGTTTACGGCCAATGCTAGCAGAGAGAAAGTGGAGTTTTTGGATGTGTGGGTAAGACATGAGGAAGGACAACTTTTTGTGTCACTATATACGAAACCCACTGCCAAGAACACATTACTGGAATACCGGAGCTTTCACCCCCGGTGCCAGAAAGACTCAATCCCCTTCAGCCAGTTTCTTAGACTAAGGAGGAACTGCTCGAGGATGAGTGATTTTCTCCAGCAATCGGATATTCTGAAGTTAAAACTACTGAAACAAGAATATCCGCGCCACCTCATCAGGGATTCGTTCAAACGGGCTAGGTACTTTAACAGAGACAGCATGTTCCATGACCGGGATCAAGGTAATCAACAGCAATTGGTATGTATCACCAAACATTCCAGTGCCAATAATAAATTAAGGCAAGCTGTGAACTTGACCTGGCACATCTTGAATACTAACGAACAAGGAAACCCCATTGTTAAACCGATTTTTGTGTTCAGACGCAATAAGAATCTCCGCAACCATTTGGTGTGCGGGAGAGTGACGACCCCTGGAGAACTCAAGCAGACTGGAATTTTCGGTTTACCTCTGATAGAGGGCAACCACCGCTGTGGAAACTGTCACGCCTGTGCCCACGCCCTTACAGGGAGCAATCTTACTATTGGGAACCGCAGCATTAAACTGAACAATATGAGCAATTGTTGTTCAGCTAATGTTATCTATGTCATTCTATGCCCCTGCAGGCTTCCATATGTCGGAGAGACAGGGCGAGAGTGCCGCACTAGGATGGGCGAGCACAAATCCAACATCCGCAATTCCAAAAGTGGGGCTCCACTGGTATCACACTGGACTGCAGCTGAGCACTCTGAAATCGACCTGAAATGGTCCATCCTTGAGCAAGTGCGGGATTTGCCTGGCAAGGATGCCACCTCTGTTAGGAAGAAGAGGGAGGTTTTTTGGATTTTTTTCTGGACTCCGTTAAATCAGGGCTCAATGATCTATGCCCATGGGAGAACGCTATACTGTAAACTATCCCTATAATTGTCTTTCACCGAGACTGATGTCTGGGGCCTCGGTGTGCGTAGGCCCCCCGAACAGACATTGTCTCTTATTCATGATTCTACATCACTGTATGCGCTATCTAATTATGATGGCGAGCGATTATTTGGGCTGTCTACTCGGACTCCTATGTATGAATGCACTATTCAAAGCTAGGGTGAGAGACTATCCGCACTGTTTTTGTCCAAATGGATGCTGGTGCCATTATTGGCTTAAGTATGAATATGCACGTCATCTTTTTCGTTTTTCAACCCCTTCACTGTTTTTCTGACATATTTATTGTCGTTATTCGGGGTGAGGTATAAACAGCACAGCCTTCTGTGATTAATGGCTTGTGGACCTTGGCCAATCTTACATTGTTCCCGTCGACCGATATTTCTAGTTGGCTGCGGGCTTTTTGCCATCAGGATAGATCGTTCTCGGCCCCCTGATCGTCTTGCCTCACATTGGCAGACTTGGTCTATGATAATCGAGTAACGTTAGGCGATAGGATTGCACGTTTAGGCTAAACTGATCCAGACCAGAGTTTCATGTTGGTCTCTGAGGTCTAGGCACACGTGATTGCAGGAAGCCAGCTGGACTGCAACTGGAGGCGTGGTACGGCCTATTTAAATCCGGCCGTTAGCGGCGATGTTTGTTTCGAGAGCATACCTGCCGAGACAGGAGTCTGCCTCTAGGAGCGGCCGCGGCTGTCAGCGTGCGAACGAAGGTAAGATTGTAGCTGAGGGGGCCTTAATAATCCGTGCCTTGAGTCGTCAAATAAGGGCTCCTCCAGGAGTTTTTCCACCAAGGGAGGGCCACTTTAATACGTCATGTTATCTTTTCCGACATTGGGCGTTCCCATCGGGCGTTTCCTAACCAATGCTTATTTAATCTGAATTCCACTCTGTGTTTTTATCGCCTCCCTGAAGGTAGTATTATTAAGTAAAAGGAGAGTAGTTTCCTCGCGCCCTCTCCCCGTATGAGTTTGATAGATAATTTGGGTCCCCGGGCCATACCTTCTAAGCGCTTAATAAAGTTCCTACTCCCTAGGGCTTAAATGGGCATTCCCTACGTTGAAGACACTCCTGAACCTAAATGACCTTGAGCCTGAGCCTATTCGTTTTTCTTTTAATAGAGAACCCTGGAGTCTGCGGGCCTTGAATCGAGTCTCCTGATCGCTCGATGAAATCGTCTCGAGGACTTAAATTGAGCACTTGTGACATCATGCCTACTTACTCTCTGGTATGTGCCCCCCCTTCTTGTTCTCTATAGATTGCGAGCCATTTCTTTGTGCGTTCCGTGTTTGGCCGCACCCCTAGGTGACCGACCTTGATTGATAACTATCAAGGTGGCACGCGTAGGGAGAGGCTGGGCCGCTTTGATTTGCGGTCGTACGTTGAAACCTCACCATCCATGTAGGGATGGTGTGCAAGCCTCTGGGTGAATTTTTTATCCCGATTCCTTGACGACACCCCCACTGAGGTCTGTCGTAGTTGTTGTTCACGCTTGGGTTTTTTGTGTCTAAATAGGCCTTAGGAACAGTTATCCTTATACATATATTAATACCTTTTCACGGATCACCGGACAGACCGCCCTCTGCACATGAGGCCCCTTACCGAACGAGTTGTTACTTCGCGTGAAAAGCTGATTCTTTTAGTCCAGCTTATATACAGCTGACTAAGTGGATCTAAGTAAGTCTGGGTTCGATTTGAAGCAGTCAAATAAGCATTGCGGGTGGCCTCCATCTCTCTTGGTCGAACCAGGAAGGAACCAGATGTCGACGAGGAGTAATTAGGTGCAGATGTGAAGCTTGTCGTTGCAGCCACGCGGACCAGGAGGCGTCGAGGACGACCAGGTGCTGGAGAGGAGCTGTCCCACGAAGGTTCTCGCAGACGGAGGGGTCGACTTCAAGATTGGAGCCAACAAGCCAAAGCAAAGGCAACCCACGCAGGATACACAAAAAGGCTTCTGGTGCAGACCAGGAGGGTCTGAGGTACTTCACCTTTTCAGGGAAGTGAAGGCCAGTCTGGAGCAACCACACCAGCGATGGATTTTCAAAGGAGTCATCGTCAGAGAGCTACTAGCCAATGGGCCAGCAACCGGACAACGCGTCGAGCAGAACACAAGCAGAAGGGCCCCACGCAGATCTCGTGCAGTGTGGAGGGCTGGCCTTCGGTGCAGGTGGAGCTCGGTGTCGGGGTGTCTCAGTCCCCAGGGCACAGTTTCGAGGATGTCTCAGGAGCTGCGCTGTTAGCAAGTTGAAGACTTTTCAAGTTGCCTGCTTCCAGGAATTCCGACGCCTTTCACGGAGCTCAGCTGTGCTGGAGTCGTGCAGTGGGGTCAGAGGAGTCCGGGAGTCGAGGTCTTGTCAGGCTCTGCGCTCGAGATCCGGCGGGAACAAGGACAAAGCAAGCCGCCGAGTTGCTGGATGGTGCCTGGTTGCCCAGGGTGGTCACTCCTTGGCCACAAGGGAGATTCTTCAGTCTTCAGCTTCAGCTTCAGTTGAATGTCGAAGGGTCCAGAGTTTTGTCTTCAGTTTGATTCCAGGATTAATCTAAAGACTCCTGGATCAGCTCCTACCTTTATACAACTAAAGGGGGCTGGTTTACTCACTAGGTCCTTCCTAGGGGTGGGACCAGGAAGTGGGGTGGTTACACCCCCATTCCTTTGTCCAGTTTTGCGCCAGACCTGGGGCTGGAGTACCCCAGCAACCGGTTTGAACTGGGGTATGCATGGAACACCTTGTGTGCCCCAGGCATGTCTCATTCTATTCAGCCCTCCCTGTCCCAATACACAAAATCCTGTCAGGGGTGGTGCTCGCAACTCTCCAGGCAGGAAACCTATTGTCCAGGCCTCCCTCGCTGGAAGGACTCCCAGCAGCAGGAGGTCAGACTTGTGTCTGTGGCAGCAGCATCCATTTTGTGACTCTGGGACTCTGGTTAACTTTAACCGGGATAGTCAGCAACAACATGTCTTCTCCCTCTAGAAGGGTGTAATGCTACTCCCGTCGCCAGAATTGGCGAAGGGGTAGTATTCCAAAGTGTATGACACCTTACACGACATGTTTGGATAAAGCCAAACCCAAGTTAGCATTTAACCGCGAGGTTCATCATGCACTTAAGAGTATATGGTATGGCAATATCATAGAACAGCTAAAAGAACATGGTTCCGAAAGCTGCAGACAGGCTCAGCTCATGCTAGAGCACCATCTCACACATAACCAAGCACTCTGCCTCCAGGATTGTTAAGGCCTGCCATAGGAGTGACTTATAGGTTACTGTGTGTCTATTTTTAAGGGTAGATATAGGAATACTATACCTAAGCAAGGGGTGATTACACGACCTTGTCCCAGCTGAGTGATCAGCCAGTTGTGCCAGGGATGGCATAATACATGCTGCAGCCCCTGGTAGGCCTTGGTTACACCTATGCCCTGAGTACCTAGGGTACACTTATACAGGGGCAGATAAGGTGAGCCAATTCCCAATTGTGGATGTACCTAGAGTACATGGTGTGAATTTAGAGAGAGTGCATCTGGGCTGTGGGTCTGATTAACTGCCTCAGGGAACTAGGTAGAAATTCGAGTTTAGTATGCCTTAACTTAGATGATAAAATACATCTTCTAGTGAAGTTGGTTTTAACATTCTGTGTTTGAAAATACCACTTTTAGAAAAAAAAGGTATTTTCTTGCCTCACTATCCAAGCCTGCCTCTGCTAGGCTGTGTATTCCTTGTCTGGTTTTTGACTGACAGGGGCTAGGGACTCCAGGAGGCAGGGTAAGTCAGCACAGGGCTGAATAGACCCATCTGCATGTAGAGTGGAGGGAGGAGTTGCACCTGGGCCTGAATAGGACTGTAACTACCTTCCACAATGCTGGCTCCACCTCCTGTGGTGTGTCTGATGACTCTGGCCCACACTGTCAAAGGAAAGGAGTCCTGTAAACAAAGTGCTCCAGGACTGACCAGAACTGGTTTGGACTAGGTACAGACACTTTCTGCCTTCAGAGACAAAGAATTTTGGTATATAAAAGGGGGGACCCAGACCCCAGAATTTTAGATCATTTCTGGGAATCAAGACTACCCTTTGGCAAGGAGAAGAACCAAGGAAGCTGCAAGGAGGCGACTGCCCCTGTGCTGTGCTGTTGGGGTTTGGCCTGCAGTGTTTGCTTTATTTGCCAAGGAAAAGAGAGGAGGAACTTTGTGTGTACTTTTGCAGTCTTGAAGAAGAATCTCCAAAGGCTTGAACTGAGCTTGCCTCTTGCCTGAAGTCTCAGGGATACAAGACTTCACCCCCAGCTCCCCTGAATTCACTTGCTATGGAATTCTGCCTATAGAGAGGTGCCTACTGTTGTTTGGGCCCTCTGAGAAGACTGCGAGTCACTGGGTGCTGGAAGCGCCATACAACGATGAGAAGCGTGTTGCCGCCGCAGCAGTTGCCGTCACATCGCCGAAGAAGCGTGCCACCACCGCAGCTGTTCGCAGTCGCATCATCGACGAGAAGTGAGTCGCCGCCGTAGAGGTCATCGTCGCATCACCGGAGAAACGTATCACAGGGCCTGTCGCGGCTCAGAAGTTAAAGAGTTCGCTGCACGGCCGTCGGGTGTGCACGCATCACATCCAACGTTGGTGGATCGCATCAAGTCGCCATTTTCTCAAATCACACCGGATCGCTATATCGCGGCGCCACCTTGTCGCATCGCACCGGATCACAGTAAGAAACTGAAGCATCACCTCCTCTCCGGTAAGGAACCGACGCATCACCTGCCCTGCGCTGTAGTAAGGAACCGACACATCACCTTCTCGAAGCAAGGAACCAACGCATCTCCTTCCCTGCGACCCTTTTGTTTGTATTGCGTAATGTATCCAAGGTACTTTGATAGTAACGTGTCGCATTTACCATCTAAGTTTAACTGAACCCTTTTCTACCATTTAAAGTCTATTTTTGGTGTAGGGAGGCCTAAACCAGAGGGAAGAAGAAAAGGCCCTGTGCACACGTAAGTGTAGTTTGTGGTCCTAGTGTGAGGACTAGTAATTCTGCTGAGAGAAAATTATTGCTTCAAAGTTCAAAAGAACGTCGGATACAAAGGTTCATGTGAATAAAGTTTTTTATAAGTCAAGTAATGGTCAGTACAGAAAAATTAGTAGCCAGCCGACACGTGTTTCATCACACCGTGAAGGTGATGTGACTCATCAGGGCTGAAAGGCTACAGTTGTGACGGGATCGAGGGGGCACGGAACGGTGGAAAGCTAGCCACGTCCGTGTCGACTGAGAGCAAGAGAACGCCAGACAGCTGCTAGGCTAGCAGCCGTAGAGGGCTAGGGTGGTTGCGTCCCGGGCTTCAGTGAGGTGCCTGAGCCAAAGGAAGAGCGCACCCGATACGTGCGTCTGTAGGTCTTGCGAGGTCGGAACGACCTACAGATGCACGTATCGGGTGCGCTCTTCCTTTGGCTCAGGCACCTCACTGAAGCCTGCTAGCCTAGCAGCTCTCTGGCGTTCTTGACTTATAAAAAACTTTATTCACATGAACCTTTGTATCCGACGTTCTTTTGTACTTTGAAGCAATAATTTTCTCTCAGCAGAATTACTAGTCCTCACACTAGGACCACAAACTACACTTGCGTGTGCACAGGACCTGTTCTTCTTCCCTCTGGTTTAGGCCTCCCTACACCATTTCAGGGGTTGTTTTTCCCATTGGGTTTGTGTTCCCCTGTCCTGTTCTGCACCGCGAACCTACTGCACAACCGTCTCAGCAACAAGATCACACTGCTCAGAGCGCCACCACTTCCTACTCTCTCAACGCAAACCCATTCTCTCACTAAAACTTAAAGTCTATTTTTGATTACAGTATTGTTGATTTTTGTTGTTTGGTCTTGTGTTAAGTCTAGTAAAGATTACTTCTTTTTCTAAAGTGGTGTGATGTCCATTTGCAGTGTTTTCACTGTATTACTGTATGTGTTCACCAATGCTTTACACACTGCCTCTGACATAAGCATGTCTGCTCGTTCCAAGCTACCAAGGGGCTGAGCAGGGGTAATTTTAGAAGTGTACCCCCTTACCCTGACTAGAAGGTATGTACCTCAGCCAACTAGAGACCCCCAGTTCTAACACTCCCTAACACAAATGTTGTGCCCCTTCAAGATAGGGTTCTTTAAGGCCCTTGTAACCTTTAGTGCTAGGCCTCAAAGAGCCAAGTATGTATATTTTTTCTGGAATACATCAACACCTATGTCTTGCCAAATACTTTAATAATGGAAAGATTTTTCAATACATTCTGCAAAGATGAACAAAATCAGAAAGGTGTGAATACTCATTGTATATGATGCTTATAGTTTTCAAATTGATGGCATTAACTGGTTACTAATGCTATTTCCCCAAGGTGGTATCAGCTCATTGTTAAATAGTTGTTAATTATCCCCAGAGGCCCTATCCAAGTCTACCCAAAGAATATTATACCCCTGTATATCATTCTTGAACATTTAAGAGAGTGCAGGCAAGGGGTAAGTTAAAACCTTACCTTAACCGACTCTATCGCCTCTGGATTCAGCGATGCAGATTCCAGGACCTTAACTAGAAATAGAAAGCAGACAGAATTAAAGGGGAAACCTAGAAAGAGTAAAAGTATCAAGTAAAGAGA
This sequence comes from Lissotriton helveticus, assembly GCF_964261635.1. Lineage (NCBI taxonomy): Eukaryota > Metazoa > Chordata > Amphibia > Caudata > Salamandridae > Lissotriton > Lissotriton helveticus. The sequence continues at coordinate 1,670,522,484 of NC_136069.1, read as the reverse complement.
GGGTAGGGAGAAAGGAGGCGAGAACTTACAAAAGAAAACTACATTGGGCAGGAAAACAAAACTCAAAGGCGACGGAGGAGAAAGTTGGGGAGAGTGGAACATGCCAGGAAGATTTATGCTTCAGTAGAAGCCAAGAAGGAGTCCCAGGAAGCCTGATAGGAGAGGGGACTAGACATAACCCTGGCCAGCCCAGCAGGAAACAAGACACTGATGTAAAGGAGGACGCCAAAGACCAGGATGAAGACGTATGGACAGAGGAGTGGTGAATGCCGCCAACAGGCAAAAGCTAGTATGCCACAGTCCTGGTGGGGTTGTGGCACCCTGGAGGAGTTTAGGGAGTTCCAGAGGACTGAGGTAGAAGGGGGTTGCCGGAACAGGGTGTTGTGTTGTTATTGCAGTTTTTCCTACTTCCTTCTTCCTCCCTTTAATATTTTTGCTTGCCCACTTTTCTTGACAAGTGGTTTTAAGTGAAGACCAATACTAAACACCAGTGTTGTGTTTTCCCTATGTTAACCAAAATTTTGCATTTTGTAGGCCGCTTTTGCTTTGCATACATTACGAAAATATCACGCTTGTTTTTCACATTATAATTTTTACATAGTCAGCATATGTTTTTCTATTTTGTTCTGGGATTTAGTCTGAGCAAGGTCAAAAAACATCGCTCCTTCTTATTCGTTATGGTCCAACACTAGCACCTAGCCATATTAGTGAAATCCAGTTGCTGTTTTTACACTTACATGTTTTGTAATATAACTCGGGATGAGTTGTTCTGAGACACCAGAAAGAACCAAGCTCCTGCAGATGCTAGGGCTGCATCAGCTGAGATTTAGAGCAACCTTCTATATGTGCTAAAGTACAGGGTATGCAAGTAAAAATCAGAGATCTCAAATCTATAACCACTTAGCTTAAGTAGTGAGAGTAGGTTTAGGCAAACCTGTCAAATATTATGACAGGCCTTTTCATGGTTTATGGTTTATTCAGTATGCTAATGACAATATTGACATGCAGGTGCTTCATATTTGAGGCTCACTTATTACAACTAGAGCATGATTGTTTAAATAAATATTGTTAAAAAAAATGGTCTCAAATTTGTTATGTTGTGGGCACGTACGAGTGAGACAATGAAAGGGTGTAACCTGCCTCCGCAACCCCTCGGAAGGTCAGGAGTTTTGTGTTGTGGGCTATTAAATCAAGAATCTCTCTTGAAAGGCTAGGAGGGCAAGTGAGGCACTGTAGGCGAGTCAGATTTGGGACCCAGATGCTGATGTAGTATGGTCCTTTAGCCCCGTCATACTGACATCCTGTGGTCCCAAGCATAGTTCTGTTCCTGAGCAGAATCCCTACAACACAAGTGGGAGAGGGATTGCTAAGAGAGAGGTAAAGCACCCCTGACAGGCTACCTAGAAAGGAGAGAAAAAGTACCCTGGGTATGTTTAAAGCATACACATAACTTAGACCTGTGAAACAGGAGAGTAAAGGACCGTAACCCAGAGAGATATCCAAAATAGATATTGAGGAACAAAGAGCCTACGAGGAAGAACAAGAGGACAACACAGGGTACCGAGGCTAAACGTAATAATTTCTTTTAGTAGGGTTCCTTATTTTTTTAGTTAACACTTGCCTGGGTATTCTGGCATGTCTTTGGGTGTGCTATCTTTTCTGTCCTAAAGAGAGAGAAGAAACAAAGACCAGTTAATGCCAGAGGGAGGGGAAGGAGTAGTTTCTGTCCTGTAACTCCAGTTCTGTAGTAGGGGTATCTCTGTTATAGTCATAATCTAGTGAATTGTCCCGCTCATGTGCGTGAACCCCGGCAATCAAAAATAATCTCTTAAGTTGTCAAAAAATTGCAGAACTGCGAAGACACTTAAGAGAGAATTTAAAGACAAATAATGCAGCCTATATCCACAGGCTACACTGTCCAGTACTTCAACTAGAAATTCCACCAAATACAATCACACAAACAGCACAGCCTGCCCAGTTTCCTCTACAGAAAAACTTTCCTCTACCAGTAAAAGCCTCTGGAATGATAGAGAGGAAGGCATGGACAGACAAGCCCCATAGGCTGCCATTATGTGGCTTAAATAGGATACTGTGCCTTTAAGAGAACTTTCCAGAACTTCTCCTAGTATCCCAGAATGCACTGCAGGTCCCCTTTACTTTCAGTTCTTTTTGAAGGCGTAATACGCCAGACCTGTAGCATTCCTTACATGAATATCTCTCTCCACCGGGGAGGAGGGTGGGCGCTTATGACTATAACAGAGATACCCCTACTACAGAACTGGAGTTACAGGACAGAAACTACTCCTTCTGTAGTAGGGGATCTCTCTGTATAGTCATAATCTAGTGAATAGAATGACAAGCCCATCCCCACACCAAAGCGGCGGTGGAGAAAAGAGAAATAACACCACTATAGTGCGAACAGATTTCGCAGCGAAGCCTGCCCAACCTGAGCGTCTGCCCTGGCATCAGTGTCCAGGCAGTAATGCTTAGCAAAGGTATGGACCGACTTCCAAGTGGCCGCCTTGCAGATTTCTGCAATTGGAACATTACGGATGCCATTAAGCTTCTGGATGTCACAGCTCCACTTGGTTTGTCCCCTTTTATCACCGGCCCCACGCATGAGAAAGGCCATACTCTCGACCAAGTGTTTTCCACCTCACCACTTGTTGCTTTCCCTCCCGAACCAGTGTTATGGTCAGATCATTATCTAGTCAACTTTCAGATTCCAGTGACAGATACTTTGTCTTTCAGGCCTTCAGAACGCTTGCGGCAAACGTCAAGAGCCTTCCATCGTGTATCCCCTGACATGGTGTCGCATGCTCTCTCCATTCATCCGTGCCAGCTGTCAGGTAGTTTAGAGGCCGATCTTGACCTTTTGCACAGATGGCTAGTTGATAGATTCGATGAGTTAGCACCTGAGACTAGTTCTCGCAAAGCTTTCAGTCGGGCATCTGCCCCGTGTTTCACGGCCTCGCTCTCCGATCAGAGGCGTAGTTGCAAGTAAGCGGAACGCACCTGGCGGCGGCATTATGAGGTAGCGGACAAAACTGCATATAGGGAAGCCATCAAACTCTACCATAATAACACCATGCTAGAGAAAAAAGCCTATTATGACAGAAGAATTGAGGCCGCCGCAGTTACTAGTAAAGAAATGTTTCTTATCGTTAAGGAGTTTATTTCACCTAGCACTGTTCTGCCCGCTCACTCTCACTCTGAATCATGGGTGTCGCATCTCGCTAATTTCTTTATTACCAAAATCAAAACTATCCAAGACTCTTTTCCCTCCTCAAATTTTGATTTCATCCCCTGACACTAATCTTTCTTTATACACGTCTTTGTCCGGCGAGGTTCCTTCCCTGCCGGAATTTCCTTCTTATCTCTCTCTTCTTCTCTGGAGCTTCTTTCTAGACTCAAATCTGGATCACCTCTGGACCCTTTCCTGGCAAAATATCTTGGGAAAATGGCCTCAGTGATCAATTCTCTGATCAATCCGGTGCTTAATCTCTCCTTGAGCACGGGTGAGGTCCCTCAGGCTTGGAAACACGCCCTGATTCTGCCGCTGCTAAAAAAAGCCTAAGCTTGATCCTCTGACCTATGCCAATTACAGGCCCATCTCACTCCTCCCGGCACTGGCTAAAGTGGTGGAGAAGCATGTCCACATCTCTCTCTCCAACTTCTTGGACTGCAATAACTTCCTTCATGAAACTCAGTCGGGTTTCCGCGCTAATATGAGTACACAGACCGTTCTCCTTGAAGTCACCGATGCCATTCGTGAGGTGTTAGATGCCGGTGGAAAAGCCATGCTGGTGATGTTGGACTTGTCGGCGGCTTTTGACACCGTTCCCCACAGCAATCTTCTTTCAAGACTCTGGGAGATCGGGCTACGGGGAGCGGTGTTCAGCTGGTTTAAGTCCTTTCTAGCGGGCCGCCGACAAACGGTCTGGGCCCCCCCTTTCTCCGCCGAAATGCCACCTCTGGAGGTCGGGGTGCCTCAGGGCTCCGTCCTGAGCCCCACCCTCTTTAATATCTATCTGGCACCCTTGGCGGCCTTGGCGGAGTCTTTTGGTGCCCAGATCGTTTCCTACGCTGATGACACCCAGGTTCTCTTCACCTGCAAGAAGGGCTCGGATTTTGACAGAGTGCAGATCAGAGGCTGTCTGGGGGCAGTGTTTGAGTGGTTAGAACATCATAGCCTCAAATGCAACTCCGACAAATCGGAGCTGTTGTTCTTTGGCTGTGCCACCGATCCCAGATGGCAGTCTTGGTGGCCTTCCGCCATGTTCCCTCCATCGGCCGTTTCCACCAAGGCAAAGAATCTGGGAGTGCAGATCGACGAGGGTCTTACTTTGAAGCCTCAGATCCTGGGTCTTGTTGGAAAGTGCTTTGGCATTTCGAAAATGCTTAGGAAATTTCTTCCTTTGCATTCCCTGGCACATAGAAAAGTTACTGTCCAAGCCTTGATAAGCTCCCGCCTGGACTATTCCAACGTCCTCTACCTGGGTATGCCTGATTACTTGCTTTCGCGCATTCAGATAGTGCAGAATTCTGCTGCTAGAGCCATCTACGGCCTCCATCACAGAACTAGCGCAAAAAAGCTATTGGAAAAACTGCATTGGCTTCCTGTTAAGAAACGGGTGGCCTTTAAGGCACTTACACTCGCTTTCAAGGCACTGCACGACTCTGGAGCAAAATATATTAGAAAGCGACTGGCTTTCTACATACCGGCCAGAACACTGAGGTCAGCCTCTCTGGCCTTGGCACTTGTTCCTTCCATACGACGGGCCCGGATCGGGGGTCGCTCCTTCCGTTTTCTGGCACCCAGGCTTTGGAATTCCTTGCCAGCTCAATTGAGGAAGGCCTCGAATTTACTGACTTTTAGGAAAGAGTTAAAATCCTGGCTCTTTGTGCAATAGTTTTCTGCCCTATCTCTGCTCCCAATCCGCCGCTTCTGGTTTTCTTTTAAAGTGCCGGGACACTCCCTTGGAGTATCCGAGCGCTATATAAAACCATTAAATAACATTAAATAACATAACAAAGCAGTCGTGGCAGCTTTGCCCCTGGTGGAATGAGCCTTAGGTTTACCCCCCAAGGTCTTATTAGCTTTTTGATAACACAGCTGTATGCAGGACACAATGCACCTAGAGATGGACTGCTTCGAGGTCGCAAGACCCGTCCTGACCGATCCATAATTGATAAACAATTGGTCTGACCTACGAATATCTTTGGTTTTATCCAGATAAAATTTCAACACCCTCCTAACATCCAGGGAATGTAAAGACCTTTCCGCTGGAGATGAAGGATTCTGAAAAAACGTAGGCAAAGTTATCGTCTGGTTGACATGAAAATCAGAAATAACCTTGGGAAGAAATTTAGGCTGAGTACGCATAACAACCTTAGCAGCATGAAATACAGTATAAGGTTCTTGGCAACACAACGCCTGAATTTCACTCACCCTGCGGGCCGATGTAATGGCCACGAGGAACGCCGCCTTCCAGGACAGGTGCTGCAACGAAGCCATATGAATAGGTTCAAAAGGCTCCTTCATCAATCTGGACAGCACCACATTCAATTCCCATGAAGGCGAAGGAAGCCTGACAGGAGGGAATACTTTCTGCAAGCCTTCCAGAAAAGCTTTGATCACAGGGATCTGGAAGAAGGAAGTCTGTGAAGGGCATTTCCTGTAGGCAGTCAATGCAGCGAGATGAACATTAATGGAATGAACATTAAGGCCAGACTGCGCATAATGTAGAAGGTAAGGAAGAATGACATCCTCCTTGCACGTCGTCGGGTCATAGTTCGGGCAGATTCAAATGGCCATATTGCACTATCTCAGGAGCCATGCAGCCAAACTCAAAGACGAGAGGTTGGGGTGCAGCATCTGTCCCCCGAACTTCGTGAGAAGGTCCGGCCTGCACGGCAGCCGCATGTGAGGAAAGAGAGACTGGTGAAGCAGGTCCGTGAACCACCACTGCCTGGGCCATTCCGGAGCAATAAGTATCATCCACGCCCTGGACCGGGCCAGCTTGATGAGTACCGCCGGAATCAGGGGAATGGGTGGAAAAGCGTACAGAAAGCTGTTCGACCAGTCGATCCATAACGCATTCCCCAGCGTCCCCCGCTGGTAGTACCTGGAGGCGAAGTCTCGGCATTTGCTGTTTTCGGCGGTGGCGAACAGATCTACGTCTGGAGTCCCCCACCTTGCGAAGACTTCTCCTAGTACTTCGTCGTTTATGACCCATTCGTGGTTTTCCTGGAGCAGTCTGCTCAGTGCGTCCGCCTGAACATTTTGAACACCTGGCAGATGGGTAGCCGTTATCGTCAGTCCTCTGGCCAGAAGCCAATGCCAGATCGCCTGCGCCTCCTGCGACAAGGTGCGCGATCTCGAACCCCCCTGCTTGTTGAGGTAATACATCGTGGTCGTATTGTCCATCTGTACAAGCAGCGAGTTGGTCTGAAAGGACGGATGAAAGGCCTTCAGTGCCAAGTGAACAGCTCTGAGTTCCAGGAAATTGATGTGATACGTGGCCTCCATCGGGGACCACGTTCCCTGAATCTGTAACTCTCCGGAGTGCGCCCCCCATCCTTAGAAGGAAGCATCAGTCACGACAGTCTGAGTGGGAATATCCTTGTGGAAGACCCCTCTGAGGAGATTCTCCGCTGAACACCACCACTTCAGAGACTGCAGAGCATGCAGTGACAGTCTTATCTTGTCGTCCCAAGATCCTTTCCTCTGATCCCACTGATCCTCCAAGCACTCCTGCAACGGTCTCATGTGCAGCCGTGCGTGTGGCATTAGGAAGCTACAAGAGGCCTTCGATCCCAGTAGAGAAGACACCGTCCTCACAGTTGTAGATGGAGTGGTCATAAGAGCCTGAGCCTTCCGAAGGAGCGATAACCGTCTCTCCTCCGAAGGAGACACGCTTGCTGACAGTATATTGATGGAGGCTCCCAGCTACTATATGTACTGGACCGGAGCCGGGACAGACTTGGACATGTTGATGTGCAACCCCAGTTTGTTCAGGAGAACGCACGTCTTCTGGAAGTGGGCTTGCGCTTCCGAGAAGGAGGAGGCCTTGATCAACCAATCCTCCAGGTACGGGTAGACAAACACCTTGTTCTTTCTCAGGTGCGCTGCTACCACCGCCATGCACTTCGAGAATGTTCTCAGCGCAGACTTCAGTCCGAATGGCAGTACTGTGTATTGATAATGATTGGCGCCGACTTGGAATTGCAGGAACTTCCTGTGTTTGTGTGCAATGGGCAGATGGAAGTACGCATCTTGCAGGTCTATGGCACATAGCCAGTCCCCCTGTTGCAACTGAGGATAAATCTGATGCAACGACAGCATGTGAAACTTTTCTCTGCGAATCCACTTGTTTGCCTGTCGCAAATCCAGAATGGGCCTGAACTCGTTCTTGTCCTTCTTGCGAACCAGGAAGAACCGGGAATACAACCCTCTTCCTCTTTGAGACAGAGGTACGTCTTCTATCGCCCTTTTCCTTAGCAGGATATCGGCCTCCGCCTGGAGCTCGCGCAGCTGGAACTGCGAGCTGACCGGTGGAATTGCTGGAGGCGGGCTGGTGAACCTAAGACTGTATCCATTGCAAACAATATTCAGCACCCACTTGTCCTGAGTAATTTTTCTCCACTCTGCCAGAAAAAATTGAACGCTTCCCCCCACCGGAGTGGGTAACGGATGAAGGGGAAGTAAGCGCTCAAAGCCTAGACCCGGCCGGGCCTTTAGTCACTGTTGCCGACTGTTGGCCGCCTCTTCCTCTCTGGTGCTTCTGGAAAGGCCTTCGGAACTGCTGCTGCTGTTGCTGCTGTTGCTGTCCCGAAGCCTGGCCATGCCCTCTGCCCTGTCCACCGAACTTTCTCTGGAACGGGCGGTACGATTTTTTGGTATCCCTGGGCTTTTCCAGTCCCCCCGCCGTGAACGTTTCGGCCTCCGCCTTCATGCGGGCCATTTCATCATCGGCGTGTTTTCCAAACAGGGTTTCGCCGGAGAATGGTAAATTGGCAACCCTTTGTTGTGCGTCAGGTTTTAGTGACGTGAGGCGGAGCCAAGCGTGTCTTCGCTGGTTAATCCCATGGCAGAAGCCATGTGCCGCCAGTAAGGAAGAATCGGCCGCAGCACTGATGACCTGATTCGCCACCAGCATCCCCTCATTCAACACCTCCTGGAAATTTTCTCTCTTGTCGCGAGGCAGGAGTTCCACAAACTGCTGGAGAGATTCCCAGAGTGCTCGGTCATGCCGCCCCAACAGAGCCGTGGCACTCGCAGTCTTCGTGGAAGTCGCCGATGTCCCACAAACCTTCCTCCCAGCAGAATACAGCCATCCAGATTCCTTATCTGGTGGGACTGTCGATGACGGAGTGGTGGCGTGCTGCTTCCGAGCCGCCGTCACTATCACAGAGTCTGGAGGGGGTTCCACCCTTAGAAAAGCCGGATCCGAGTCGGGAGCCCGGTATTTCTTCTGCAGTCTCGAGGGGCCCGCCTTAGTCGCCGCCGGGGTGAGAAAAAGGTCCATGGCTGGCTCCACCAGGCCCGGTACCAGTGGTAGTAAGGTCCGAGACAGATGTTTCTGGTGAAGCGTCTCAAATATCACCGATGTCTTGGGCGTGGGCACTGTCAATGAAATGCCCAACTTCGCTGCACCTCGCAAAAGAACATCATGAAAGGACACCTGATCGTCAACCGGTGACACCCTTGTCCCCGGTGACTCCGACAACGTCAGAGAATAGTCCCTGGTCCCAGAGGACCTCGTCTGTGAGCGAGACCTGCGCCTCCTGTGGCGTCGTCTCGACCGTGTGGATGACCTGTTGCGCGATCGATCCCTTCTCCTGGAGCAAGATCGCGAACGTCCAGTGCGTGGGCACTCCGCAGGCTTCCGTGGAGGCGACTTCCTTGGCCTATCCTGGGGTAAAGGTTTTGGAGTCCCCTTAGGCGGCGTAGGTAGCGGAGGCAGAGACACCGACCTCGGAGGAGTAAAAGGCATCTCCGACCGAGGAGCAGGCCCACGTGGCGGAAGTGGCGGTGGTGGCTGCCCTGTGGGAGGAAGCGGCGGAAGAGGAGGATTGATGGGAGGATCCTCTCGAGGCAAAGGAGGAGGAGGGGTCTTAGGTCGAGGTGATGTATAAACCACTGAGTACACCGAGCCCGGTGACTTCTTCGGGGGAGGGGACTGCGACTCAGCCCCTCCAGTAGGTGACCGCCGTCTCCGGCGTCCTCCGCCCGACCCAGCGTGACTTCTGGCGTCAGAAATCCTTCTGCGCCGCTTAGGAGAGCTGGAAAGCCTCGAAGACGCCGACCTCTTTCTTCGTCGAGCGTCGCTTCTTCGGTGTCGACCGTTGCCTCCGCGACTCCGGGGTGGAACGCCGTCTCCGCGACGTCGAGCGCTTCTTCCTCAACGCCGACCTCTGCTTCTGCGACGTCGAACGTGCAGTCCTCGACGATGAGCGCCGATGCCTTCTCGGCGCCGACCGTTTGCCCGAGGTCCTCGACGTCGAGGAGCCCCTCGATGCTGACCGATCACTCGACGGCGACCGGCGGTGTCGCTTTGACGGCGAGCGCCGGTGCCTGTCAGTCCTTCTTCGACGTCGATGTCTCGACGCTGACGTCAACGACGAAGACGCCGTCGACGGTGACTTCGACGGCGGCCTACCCAGGCCTTTCGACGTCGACTTCTCACGCCGTCTCGACACGGAGCCCCGGGGAGATGGGGAACACACTGTTGTCATCCCTCTCGACGTCGTCGTCGAAGCAATCGACGTCGACGGAGACCGGGACCGTTTGATGGGTTTCCTGCCTCTGGGGAGCCCCCCAGAGGCCTCAGCAGAGGCAGAGGGAGTCTTCCCTGCCTGCCCAGACCCACCTGCAGCCTGCAGTCGTCTCTCCTCTAGGCTTTGGAGCCTAATCTTCAGCCTGTCCCTCAGGGTCCTTGATGAAAAGTCTGACAGATGTCACATTCTTCAGGGACATGTGCTTCAGGGAGACAGAGGATACAGACATCGTGTGGATCAGTCTTGGCCTTCTTCCTTCCACATGCTGGGCACTTGTCGAATAGAGCAGGCATTTTAGAGCCCTAAAAAGCCTGAACAAACACACAGGAGTGAAGGGAAACACCAAGTACACAAACTGAAACACTTTTAAGCAAAAAAGTGCACACATTTCCAATAAACCCTTGAAAAAGGGAGAGCTCAATGCACCAGGGTCCTGTTAACAGGAGCCGGAAAAAAGAACTGAAAGTAAAGGGGACCTGCAGTGCATTCTGGGATACTGGGAGAAGTTCTGGAAAGTTCTCTTAAAGGCACAGTATCCTATTTAAGCCACATAATGGCAGCCTATGGGGCTTGTCTGTCCATGCCTTCCTCTCTATCATTCCAGAGGCTTTTACTGGTAGAGGCTAGTTTTTCTGTAGAGGAAACTGGGCAGGCTGTGCTGTTTGTGTGATTGTATTTGGTGGAATTTCTAGTTGAAGTACTGGACAGTGTAGCCTGTGGATATAGGCTGCATTATTTGTCTTTAAATTCTCTCTTAAGTGTCTTTGCAGTTCTGCAATTTTTTGACAATTTAAGAGATTATTTTTGATTGCCGGGGTCCATGCACATGAGCGGGACTATTCACTAGATTATGACTATGCACAGAGATCCCCTACTACAGAACAAGAGTTCCTCCTCTATACAAATCAGACTATGCTGTGAACAAGTCTGTGAAACTTTCCTTATTTCTCTTATAAGACTGTAATCGCAAAAAAGTCACCACTGCAAAAAGAATTAAGAGTAAGATTCTTAATCCTCATTTTTGCACAGTCCTCTTCGAAGTGGTGACAGAAGAAGAATGAGAGGAAATGGAACCTTGACTCCTCAAATTAGCTGATGGCCCAAAACAATTGGAGGGTGTCAGGAAAAAGTTTGTGTCCACTTCCTAGCAGGTGAGAGAGACTTTTTAAAAGGCTTTTCGGTCACTGTCAGAGCAGTTATAACTGGTCTACTGGATTCAACATACCTCCACAAGTGAATTGGATAATGTGCTAAGTCAACAAAGGGGGCACAGAGCGCTCTACTCTGTAGTCTTGCAAAAATATTATACATCAGAAGAAGACCTACATTTGTTCAATAATTTTGAGAGGATTGGTCAGGTGGCTACTTGTTCACAGATCATTTAGAACAATACCTAGGCCCATTGCTTATGGAAGAATCACAATTGGTTTATCGGGTAGTAAACCCTAGAAAACTGATATCCTATGAGGACACAAAGAAAAGTAAATGAGAACATTAGGAGTGGATGTTGATCCTTATAGGATATGACTTTCACAAATAAAGGAGATAATGAGAGTGTCACCATAGGCATTGTTATATAGACTAAAAGATGTATTAGATCAGTGGCTGAAGACGGACTCGGGAACCAAGGAGGAAATAGTTGAAAAGATACACCTAGAACAATTTCTGAATTCCTTGCAAATGCCAGTTCAGCTTTCAATCAATGAAACAGGGTTTATAAATTATAGCTGATCACCCACAGTGGTATCCAGGTGCTTGCAGATCTCGGCGCCTCATTTGAACAGCCAGATCTGGGGGGCCCTACCGGATTCCGGATGGGAGGTGATGGTCCAGAAATGCCTGAGGAGGCTGTTCCCGTTTTTTGCTGTTATGAGGGAGAATGATATTCCCCTGCTTCTGCTTACGTGGATTCTAGGAGTGTGAGTAAGTGATAGGGAGGCGGAGCATAGTCCTCTCGATGGTTGGTGGAAACTCAGGGCGTAGTTAATGTAGGTGAGTCCTTGGTTGTGTAGGGCTTTATGCGTGGGTCAGCAGCTTGAATTGGCATCTCTTGTGCATTGAGAGCCAGAGGAGTTCCCTGTGGTGTGATGTGATGTGGGATCATCAGGGAAGGTCGAGGATGAGTCTGGCTGCCACGTTCTGTATGGTCTGAAGTCTTTGGATACAATTTCAATGTAGAAGGTGTTGCCACAGTCCAGTCGGCTGGTGACGAGGGCCTGTGCCAGGGTGCATCTCGTGTGCAGGGGTAGCCACTTGAAGATCTTGAGTAGCATGAGCAGAGTGAAGAAGCAGGCAGGGGAGATGGTGTTGATCTGCGATTTCATGCTGAGACTGTTATCAATGATAATTGAGGTTTCTGGCGTGTTCGGAGGGAGTAGGTGAGGGCCCGTATTCTGAAGGCCACAGGGAATTGTTCCATGTGTTGCTGTTCTTAAAGAAAATCAGAATTTCAGTTTTGTCTGTGTGCAGCTACAAGCAGTTGTCTTTCATCCAGTTGGCAACACTTGTCATGTGTCTGTGGTAGATGGTTTTGGTGGTGGTGGGGTCGTCAGTGAGTGAGAGGATGAATTGGGTGTCAACTGCAGAGTAGTGTATGTTGAGACCGTAGGATCTGACGATGTTGACAAGCGGGGTATATATGCGCTGAAGAGCACGGGTTGAGCAATGATCCTTGGAGGACACCGCAGGTAATATCTTTAGCTGCGGAGGGGAACGGAGTCCTTGGATGCTGATGTGGTGGATTCAAATCCTAATGAGATATGCCCATATTTTCTTTTATGAACTGACTTTTATTTGGGATGGGACATAAGGATCAACACCCCCCCACCCCCCCAATGTTGACATTTTACAATATAATTATTGTTGAGCGCTTTATTTCATCCAAGGCCTTTAAAAATAACATAATTGTATTGCAATTTCAATCCTTTACATTGAAACAATGTATTAAATATAAATATTTAGAATTTAGATCGAACAACATATCAAAAATATATTTCTATAATTTTTGTGAAAAAGACTTGCATTTAAAAGGAAGATGGAAAGGTGCTTTGGTAAGTGCATTTATACAAGAACATTTATGAGCTTGCTCTGTGAGCTACTTGTTGTTCAAGAGCACTAGCTAGCTGTTTATGTTTTTGGGTTAGCAGAACAATATAGTGAATTAAATATAAGTGCAACTTTAGCTGTGTCTAGGGAAAGGTCCTAAACAAGAGCAAAAGTGAAACATCATGAATATGAATGTAATAAAGTGCATTAATAGATATATTTATACAAATGCATAAAACAAATTCCCTAAGAGTGAGTCACTTGCTATTCAAATATAATAAGTAATTTGTTATTAAAATTCCTGGTAGAACAGCAATAACTTGATTTGACAATAGAAGCTACTTTAACAGAGACTAAATATATCCCTGTTGGGGCAAAATAGCAGGGTACAACATTAAGACTCTACAAACCTATAAAATAGAATGTTTCCCACTTCTGTTAATACTCATTTCAACCACTTTATCATTACAATTGACCAGGGTGTGGCCTAGCTAACTAGAAGCAGATTGTAGGAAAGTAGGATGTGCTTTCATGGTCATCCCCACTTTTTGCTGATGTCATTATGTTTTACTGACTAGTCTGACTGGGACCCTGCTAATCAGGACCCCAGTCTCTGTGCTTCTTCCCTAAATTGGACATGGAGGTACACTCCGGATTGGCTACTAGGGTACACTTGTAAGTTCCTAGTATATGGTACTAAGGTATCCAGGGTATAGGTCCACCAGGTGTCTCCCATGGGCTGAAGCATGTATTATGCCACCTATGAGAGGCCACTCAAATTGTGACTACAGTCCTGCAATTGCAGCCTGTATAAGCTGGTGCTATTACCACTTACAACTGATATACGTTTCTTTAAATCTGAGGTCACTGCACTTCAAACCTATAAGTCACCCCTAAGGCAGGCCTTTAAATCCTTAAGGCAGGGTGTTCGTTTCTAAGTGTGAGGGTGCCCCTACATTAGCAGCATACCCCTACAACCTTCGGAGTCCATTTTCCCGGGTTGTAAGTACATCAGCCATTAAGATATAGAGAGTAACCATGCGCCATTACACGATGGCTAGCTCTAAACTGGCTGTAACCAAAGCAGTCATGTTTGGTATTCAACATGTTGGAATCATACCACATCATAAACTGTGTGGGTGGTAGGATTCCATGCACTGTAAAGCTCCTCCAGGAGGCCCTCAGTGTTCCTGGTACCAGTCTTCTAGACCCACACAGCAACTATGGTGGCTCCCAACCAGAAACACGATTCTGCCCTCCTGCTGCTGAGCCAAGCTCGAGCAAGGAAAGGCAGAACAATAGGTTTCTTGACCTTGTAATCACCTCCCAGACAGGACTTAATGTGTTAAGGACATGGGCGTATCCTCCCCACTGTCCAGCCTCTCCTGTGGGAGGGACTCCTGTTTGTCCAAACACTTTCCTTAGGGTACTTAAGGACTTACCTGTGGGTGGGTCCCTAGATTCATGGTGGGACAAGATTCAGATCTGAAAGCACTTCATCGTCGACTGTCTGGGCACTATGGACTTCGCTCTGGACACCGAGACTACAACCCGGTAGTAAAAGTTGGGCCAAATAAGACATAAATCGAACCAGAGCCATACACGCTGCACCTGTAATAAGGCACCGGCACCAAGTACTTCCGTCAGGAAAGGCATCCGGTTCGATTTAGGTCTTATTTGGCCCAACTTTTACTACCGGGGATAAGGACGGCTATAACCAATCATCCCATCGCCTTACTTAGCGAGACAGACTGACGGGGATTGACTTACCCAACTCTACATAGCTCCGACCTTTTAAAATTGAGGACTTTTATAGGACTCCCCGGTCAGCCCGCATTGAAGCATAAAGAGCGTCTCAGAATTTTATTAAGAATTCCTCTCTTATTGACGTTTCGTATCCGGATTACAAGAGACTATCCCATAAGGTGGATCCCGCAGTATACTTTAACCGGGGTACCACTTTGACTCAAGCGAAGGGACGTTTATTACTGGTCCTTCAATTGCTTTCGGCCGCAAGACTGTCGCCGCGTCGTGGAAAACACTGCTGCCCTGACGAAGTTCCCAGGGCACGAAAGGGAACGAAACGCGTTGGCTGTGCCTGTGCTAACAGAAAAATATTCTGAATAAAGAAGAAGATATTTACTAAATACTTTTCTCTATTGACTTCATTTCAGTGCACCTTCCATTCTGGTCTTTTTATGCATATGATAATGTCTAAGTGCCACTGTTGAGTTACATAGCTTGTCAGATTGTGCATTTACTGCTGTACACATTGCATGGTGTGAGCCATGTGCCCCTTCTCCCTGAAACCGTTCTGCACGCTCACTTATAGAAAACAGAATTGACGTGGACATCGGTGATCTCCACCACCCAAGACTATCACCATACCCCCTTCCTGCCTTTTCTTACATGCCACTGCCTGCGGGGATCCTACTACTGCTCTCCTTACTCCTCCCCACACGTGACCGATAGTAGTACTCCCCCCCCTTTGGCTCTCTACTCCCCACACTCCCCTCCCTTCTCCATTAAACTACCCCACACAGTGGACTGGCTACCATCCTCAATGCTACCAATGCTGCATACCTGCGTGACCCCCGGACGGACATGCCACTCGAAGGGGCTCCTCCGACACGCCTAGCCTGAAAGCCTAGACCCGCAAAGAACAGTCCTATACCCCAATGCTTCGCCGCACTTGCGCATTCTACCAGTCCCTCCAGATTTCCCCACCCCACCAGTCTCTCCCACTTTTAGTCCCTCCCCCTTCCGTGCAGACAAGCGTCCCCTTACCACAGCCTCCCAAACCACAGAGACACCTGAGAGCAGCCTTACCCCTGTCCCTGGCCCTCCTGTTCCTCCTCATCTCTGTGTTGACTCTATCCTCGACACTGTCTGCCACCGCACCCTAGTACAGCGCCTCGGCAACATCGGAATCCAGGACAAGGCACTGGAATGGATCACCTCCTTCCTCGACGGCAGAACACAGAGAGTCCGTCTACCACCGTACAAGTCAGAGGCCACCGAAGTCATCTGCGGCGTACCCCAAGGATCCTCGCTGAGCCCAACCCTCTTCAACGTCTACATGAGCCCCCTCGCGACCATCGCACGCCAACACAACCTGAACATCATCTCCTACGCCGATGACACCCAGCTGATCCTCTCCCTGACCAACGACCCCGACGCCGCCAGAGCCAACCTGCACGAAGGGATGAGAGAGGTAGCCGAATGGATGTCGACCAGCCGCCTGAAACTGAACTCAGACAAGACGGAGGTCCTCATCCTGGGATCCTCGCCCTCCGCCTGGGACGACTCCTGGTGGCCCCCCGCCCTGGGCACCGCACCTAAACCGACGGACCACGCACGCAACCTGGGCTTCATCCTGGACTCCTCCCTCTCCATGACCAGACAAGTCAACGCCGTCTCCTCGTCATGCTTCAACATCCTGCGCATGCTACGGAAGATCTTCCGGTGGATCCCCACCGAGACGAGGAAGACGGTCACCCAGGCCCTCGTCACCAGCCGACTGGACTACGGCAACGCCCTCTACGCCGTAACCACCGCCAAGCTCCAGAAAAGACTCCAGCGGATCCAGAACGCCTCAGCAAGACTCATCCTCAACATCCCCCGACACAGCCACATCTCCGGACACTTGAGAGACCTGCACTGGCTCCCGGTCAACAAGAGAATCACCTTCCGCCTCCTCACCCACGCGCACAAAGCCCTACACGACCAAGGCCCGAGCTACCTCAACAACCGGATCAACTTCTACACTCCCACGCGCCTCCTCAGATCAACCAGCCACGCCCTCGCCGCCGTCCCCCGCATCCGAAGAGCGACAACAGGAGGAAGGTCCTTCTCCTACCTGGCTGCCAAGACCTGGAACTCACTCCCGTCCGACCTGCGCATGACCCAAGACCACCTCTCCTTCAGGAAGAAGCTCAAGACCTGGCTGTTCGAGCAGTAACGCCCCCCCCCCCCCCTCCCAGCGCCTTGAGACCCTACGGGTGAGTAGTGCGCTCTATAAATGTCTTGATTGATTGATTGATTGATCCTCACCCTTGCCCGTACCGGTTTCCACCACCTCTCCACCTGCGCAGCACTCATTTCTCTACCCACCCTCCTATCTCATTGGCCCTCTACAGCCCACACCCCCTCTTCCTCCCCCCCACCCCCTGGTGACTAATTCCTTTTATCAACTGCTAAGCCATAGATGGCGACTATCCCCTCTCCCTCCCGTCCGTTGCACCTCATTTCCTGGAATGTCAATGGTCTCACACACTATATCAAACATAAGAAAGGTGCTCTCCTACCTATAAACAAAAAGAGCAGAAGTTGTTCTCCTGCAAGAAACACACCTAGATGTTTTGGAATCTACCAATCTCTGTCGTGAATGAGGGTGGGAAGGTTAACAATAGTGGCATGAAGACACAGACTACAGCCGAGGAGATCCACTCCCGAAAGAGCGTAGTGGCTATACTTTTGAGTAAATCTCTTCCAGTGACAACTGTTAAAATATGGGTTGACCCAGACAGCAGGTATGTCTTCGCCAAGCTACAACTGGGTGACAGATCATTATGTGTTGGGTCAGTGTATGCCGCAGTAGGGCCTAAACGCTCCTTTTTTCTCTACCTGAACCACTTATTAGTGGAAATCGGGGTGTCTAGGTATATTATCGGTGGAGATTGGAATCTTGCCCACAATGCAATCTTGGATAGGACAGGCCCCCTGGACAGGGGTAACGAGGGCAGCAGTGCCATACTAGGAGACATAGCATCTGATAATGGCCTAGTGTACCACTGGCGCCGCTACCGTCCCACAGACAAGGAAAATATTTTTCTTTCATCAGCCCATGGCACTATGTCAAGAATAGACTATTTCTTAGTATCCCATCTAGTAGTCGTGCTCACCAGTGACTCCCAAATACTGGAAGCCGCCCTCTCCGACCACTCCCCGGTTCTACTTCCTCTTGACATGGGTCTAGCCTTCCCAGGCCTAAACCATGGCGGATGAACATCTAGAGATGCTGTTCACTTCAGGGCAAAGCCCAACTAGGGTCTCACCTTACCGCCTACCTAATCAACAAGTCATCAGTTAACTCTGGTAGGACCATATGGGCGTCTGTGAAAGCAACCATCTGTGGACAACTGATGAGAGGTGCGACGGAGGCCAAAAAGACAGCAAGTTTTCGCCGCAGCGAGCTAGAAGACCAGATTACATCCCTCTCGCGCCTATATTCCTCCCACTCCACAGTGCCTAACCGCCGACGACTGGAACTAGCCTAAATGGCCCTCAGCAACGTATGTACTTCCAAAGATGAATATGGTCTTCAGTCTCTAAAGAGCAGACACTACGAGCAAGGTGAGAAAGCAGGCCGCCTACTAGTAGCACAGCTGAGGCAATGTAAGGCAGTGATGGGCATCCCTGCCATTCGGACCGACTCAAGCGTGCTCCTCACCAAACCCCAATACATAATCAATACATTCGCCTCATTCTATGAGATATTCTGCACACCTGAAGGCCCGGCAACCGAAGACCAAATATCTACCTAACTCGTGAGTATTGACCTACCACGCCTCAGAGATACAGGCACAGAGTTACTGGAGGGAGACATCAGTAAAGAAAAAGTTGCTACAGCTATTGCCAACCTACCCTACCACAAATCTCCGGGGTAAGATGGCTTCCCCGCGGAATACTACAAATGATCTGGGGAAGAGGGAATAGATACCCTCCAAGCTGCCCCACACGAAGCTGAATGGACTGTATTCCTCGGCCTGTTATCTAATAGGCGGTAATTCCCGAACTGGGCAGAGACCCACTCTCCTGTGGCAGCTATCTCCCCTCTCCCTCATAAATGGTGACGTTAAGATCCTGGCAAGTATACTGGCAACAAGGCTACGTAAGGTCGCCTTATCCCTTATTCATCACACACAGGTCTGCTTTGTTCCAGGCCGCTCTTCTAGAAATCATCTCCGTACGTTGTCCCACACTTTACTGGTTGCAAGGTACCTGCCAGAAGATGCGGTAGACCTCTCCCTGGATACAGAAAAGGCATTTGACCGCATCGACTGGGGCTACCTCTTTGCTACAATGAAACATGTTGCTCTGGGAGATCAGTTTATCTCCAAGGCATGCCTGTCGATAATCCTTTAGCCCAGGTCAATTGCGGAGGATTTATATCCGACACCTTTCAGATTCAAAGAGGTACCTGCCCCCTCTCCTCCCTCCTGTTCCCATTGGCCATGGAACCCATCGCCTCTCACATTCCCCACTCACCACGTATACAGGGCATACCCATCACAGGAGGCATTTCCAAACTATAACTCTATGCTGCTGTCACCCTCCTTACCCTCAGAGACCTCTCGCACTCCCTACCCGCCTTGCTAGAAATTATAGATGGGTTTGCAGCTCTGTTTGGATATAGATTGAATTGGGATAAAAGCGAAGCCCTCCCACTTTCCCCAGGCACAACGTAGGCATCGATACATGCCTACCCCTTCCGCTGGAAACCGAGATGGCATGAGTATCTAGTCTTGGTTAGCCAAGGCTGGGAAAGCATGGTCGCAGAAAATCTGACGCCCCTAATGGCACAAATGGACACAATTATGCTAAATGGTCCCTCTTAAGATTCACCATGTGGGGTAGAGTGCAGGCCGTGAGAATGGTCACACTACCCGCTTCAAATACACCCTGGGATCGCTGCCGATGGAGGTACTTCTGACTACTCTGTGCCGCATAGTTGCCTGGATAAGGGTCATTGTATTATTCTTTAATATCCCAGTGATATCCTATGGCACAACTAACCCTGCTACAGTGAGGGGCTAGTTAGTGTAAGGTCATGTTTAACATATAACTTTTACACATTCTTTTTATATACCGACAAGTCCAAACTGCTCCTTGCCCTCTGCGAAGGAACTGGAGCATTCTCACCGAGGAGCAGCTCAATCCCCCCACAACCGTGACACCCCCACCGCTGCAACCAACGCAAACCTCGCAGCCAGGAGGGAACTGCACACATGGATCTCCAACTGCGCAGAAAAGCACGCCCGCTACACAACTCCCAACAGACAGCGCACCCGGAAGACCTGGAGCCATTCACAAACTGTCCCACGTCAGAAGTTGAGAACCCAGGGTCGGTGTCCGGCGGGAGCACCAACAAGCTTAGGCAGCAGCAACATACATGGTAAATGTTAGACCTGGCACCTTGGCGTGAGTTTCCCTTCCTCTTTTGCTGATGTGCCTCCGATGTTTTGCTGATATTCGATGCTCAGGGCACTGCGCCACGGCCAATCCATGCCGCAATGCAAGTGCTCCCAATGTAAAGTGTATGTACAATTGATCTCCATGATTGGCTTATTTGGTTTACTATCAGTCCCCAGTAACGTGCACCAGGAGTGCCGGGGCTTGTAGATACAAATGCTGCTGGTGCGCTTGCAGCGCGGGTTGCGCCACGCACGGAAACAGCCTCGTAAGATGGGTCTCGGGTCCGCCATTGCTTACCCCGCGTACAGTCTCGTACTGCACGCTGATTGCGCAAGTGCCCACACTTGCCAGTCCCTGAACCTTCCCTAACCTCCATGTCAGTCACCCCTATGGTAGGCCTACGGGCAGGGTGCATTGCGAGCGTAAGGTAGGACAAGCCTCGAGTGTGGCATGTCCTAGTAGTGAATTACCGCCCTTTTTGGTTCTTCACTATTGAAGGGCTACCGGTTCTCTTAGGCCAGACGAGCTGTCGGAGCTATTACACGCTATAGTCCCGGCAGGCTCCGAGAACACGGTAGCAGGTCGAGTTTAGTATGCCTGAACTCAGAATAATAAAATACTTCCTTTAGTAAGGTTTATTTTAATATCCTGTGTTTGCAAACGCTACTTTTAGGAAGTTAGCCTTTGCTCGCCTAACTGTTCAACCGCCTCTGCCAGGATGTGTATCTGCTGTCTGGGTTTGTGTGAGTGACAGGGCTGGGAGATTCCTTGGGATAGTCGGGTGCTCCAGGTGGTGAATAGGGTACTTACACCAGGATGGGTGGGCGGGGTAGACCTTGACTCTGAATAGGGTTGTGCTCCTCCACCACAATGCTGGCTCCACCGCCCCGCAGAGCGTCTTATGTCTCTGCCCTGAACTCTGAAAGAAGACGGCAGCGTCCCATCAACAAAGTGCTCCAGAACTGGGTTGAACCAGGCTCAGGCCCCCTGGCCTGCAAAGACAAAAGAATCTTAGTATGAAGGTAGGAGCTCCGCTCCTTACAAATCAGATCCAGTTTTGACCACGACGAACCTCTGCCTGACTAGAAGGACCAAGAGAAGCTGAAGAACGGAAACCAGTCTGTATCCTGTTAGACTGGCCTGCAGTGGCGCCTTGCTGAGAACGGAGAGGAAAAGACCAGAAAGGACTTTGAAGACTTGTGCCTGAAACAATCTCCAAGGGCTTGATCGAGAGCTTGCCCCCTGAACGGAACCCCGGGACCATTGGGTTCTATCTGCTTGTGCCCATCTGCTGTTGGGCCTTAGTTCTTATTCCCTCGCCAGAGTTGTGACTCGGGTGCCCTCGCCCCTCCCAGGTCGTGACAGCTCGGAGCCTGGTCGCCCCGCCGTAGAGAGCCTCGCTCATCCCTGAGTCGCTCTCCGCTTCAGTGCCGGGCCGCCTGCTCTCCTGTTACCTCGCCGCTAACGGAGCGCGACTGTGTACCTCTCATCTCTCCAGCCGGAATCTGCACAGAAGACATTTCCATAGCCCCGGACGGTCCGTACGTGGCAACGTACCCGACTGTCTCGCTTTGTCCTCCTGCATACCAAGGCTCGTGCCGCACCTCAAGAAAGGCCTCCCCGTACAGTGGTACCGGAAGCCTGGTGCTGCACCTGTCTGCCCGAGAACGCGACGCCTCTCACAGACCCATGAGTCAGAACCCGCGTGCTAAGAAGTAGTACGCCCCGCAGGCCTGAACGGCGCCTCGCCCCGTGAGCTGCATCGATCCCGGATCGCCGCAACCCTCCACAGTCTAGCTCCCCAGCCTCGCTCCTCGAGGTGGACCGAGCCGGAGAGATCCTCTGGAGAACCGTCGGCCTCGTTCGGGATCATCCCTCACCAGCCGCGCCTGAAACGCCTCGGACTTCCACAGCAAGGTACACTTGAACTCCGTCTCGAGTTCATATTGGATCCAGGGTCCGCAACGTTCTTATTTCCCTGTCATCGTACCTTGCCAAACAATGAACATTGAAAGACTAAGCTTGCCTATTGTAATCCGGTGGCCTCCATTCGCTAAAACGTTATTGTTGGTCTTGTGATAATCCTGAATATATCTTTTATATAAAGTATACGTATTTTTGATACAACCATTTGACTGGTGTCCGTTTTTGGTGGGTCAGGGGGTTTACTGTGTGTGATCATAAATGCTTAACTTACTATCGCCCTGAAGATTAGCCTTGTCTGCTCGCGCCACGTTACCTAGAGGGTGAGCAGGGGTTATTCGAAGGAGTAGTTCCCTTGCCCTGACAATTGGGTCTCAGGGTCCCTGCTTGTCACAAGTACCTACCTGTGCCAACCAGAGACCTTCGGGTTCCAACAGTAAACGATAAAGGAGCTAAGATGGGACCAGCAAGGTCCAAAGGACTCACCAATTGCAGGAGACTTTGAGCAGGCCCCGAGCAAGGAGGGGAGCCACTGAAGCCAAAGAAGACCCTCAAGAGGACCCAGAGGCTGTAGGCAGAGTAGTCACAAGAGGACCTAGAGCAACTCACCAAAGATGCAGGCCCATGTTGCAGAGGAAGCAGTGAGGAAAAAAATCTTGTCAGAAAGAGATGCTGCAGGCTGGAGCTTCTTGTAGCTCCAAGATCTCTGGAGTACACAGCCAACATGCCTTGGCAACTGCAAGTTGACGCAGTGCACAGGGATACTGTTCCAGTGGGTCCGATGATGGATACTGGCCTCAAACTTGCTGAGAGGACAGGTCAGGCCTCTAGGGAGTTGCAGAACTACCAAGTTAGAAATCTTGGAGTCATCTTTGATGAGAAACTGAACTTCGTTAATCATGCCAATCAAGCAGCTTCCACAGCATTTTATAAACTCAAACTCCTAAGAAAAATAATTCCATTTCTCCCAGAAAATGCAGGGAAAACGGTGGTGAGCTCACTGGTACTGTCCTCCTTGGATTACTGTAACGGTTTACTTGTGAATGCCCAAGCTCGGGTGGTTGCCAAGTTACAACTGGTCCAGAATGCGGCAGCAAGACTGCTATCTGGGACCCCCAAATTTAAACCGATTAAACAAGTAATCAGGAACTATCACTGGGTGACGGTTAAAAACAGGATTAAATTTAAAACATTGTGTCTCACCTTTAAAGCCCTCCATCACTTAGGGCCGGAGTTTCTTAAACAGAAGCTCATTTTTTATCGCCCCACTCGACAATTAAGGTCAATAAATTCACTTCAATTTATTGTACCAAGAACCAAGACTGTTACTTGGGGAGATAGATGCCTCACCAATGCTGCGGCCAGACATTGGAACACGCTTCCATTGGTTATTAGATCTACACCCACATTGTTACAATTTAGAAAACTGTTGAAAACATGGCTGTTTGACCAGTAAGTTCCACTTCCCCACCCTATTATTTCTTATAAATAAAACTGTAAATTGAGCATATTGAGGCACCTGTGAGTTTTAGCGCCAAGACGCCTACGGGCATATGATGCGCTTTATAAATTTCAAAAATAAATAAATAAATAAATAAATTTGTGTTGCTGGGCCTCGGGAAGTCTGTGGGATGACAGGAGCAGCAGATCGGTCAGCTTCTTTGCGGTGCCTGCAGATGCAGGGGAGTGACTCCTTCACTCCAAGGGAGATTCCTTCGGGTGTCTTTGATGCCCATAGGCCTGGAGAGCAACCTGGATGAAGCACAGGCACAGATGCCTTCCAGAACAGCGAGACCAGGAGCAACAGGAGTCTTCCATGGTGCCGTCTCTGTTCAAGGCGAAGTCCATGGTGCCCAGATGGTTGATCTTGAATTGGTTTCAGGTTTGAATCTCGTCCCAAGATGAATCTGAAGAGCCACCCACAGGTAAGCCCTTAAGTACCCTAGGGAAAGGATTGGAATGATTCAAGGGTCCCTCGAGGAGGAGGGCAGAACAGAGTGGAGGATACCCCCATGTCTTCTGTCCAGTTTCGCACCAGAGCAGCAGCCAAGGGCTCCCTGAACTGGTTCCAACTGGAGTATGCAAGGAGGGCACCAAACATGCCCTTCAAAGCAGTCTCGTGGTGTTGGCAAGCAGAAGTGGGTACATCTCCCGTGACTGGAAACCTATTGTTCTACCTTGACCTGGTCCAGCTCAGCTCAGCAGCAGGAGGGCAACAGCGTGTCTGGGGTTGGCAGCAGCACCAGCTTGCTGGCAGTCCATGAAGGCTGTTCTCAGGAGTACTGGGGGCTTCCCTGAGGAGCCCCCTGGTGCATTGAATCATACCTCCAACACCTGTAAAGGTATTGGGGTATGACTCCAACATGTTTAATACCAAACATGACCATAATCGGCACAGCCAATATATAGTTAGCCATAGAGTAATGACACTTGGCCACAATATGCATCAAAATGTCTGTCTGCACTTACAAAGCCTGGCAAATTCTCTCTTGGGTTTGTAGGGGTGTCTTGCTCATGCAGGGCACCCTCACACTTATGACATAGCACCCTGCTTTCCGGACTATAAGGCCTGCCTTAGGGGGGTGACTTATATGTTTTAAGTGCAGTGACCTCAGATATAAGGAAACGTATATGTTTTGCAAGTGGTACTAGCACCAACTTAAACAAGCAGCAATGGCAGGTCTGTAATCACTGGTTGAGTGGTCCTCATGGGTGGCATAATACATGCTGCAGCCCATTGGAGACCCCTTGTATATCTTTGCCCTGAGCGTACTCGGCTTCACACTAAACGGGTGGCGTCGCAGAGGTGATACAAAACATCGGAGCAAGCTCTGAGAAGAATAACTACATAAAGGACTTGATACCAGTAAAATTATTGAACTTTGACGCCACCTTACTGGAAACCCACTCTGGGTTGGAAATATCACCACAAATTAAAACAGTTTACACACAAGAAATAGCCTTTGGAAAGTTGCAGGACGACCCCCAGGTTGCGACGAAACACGTATTGGCTGTTGGGAGCAATGTGAGAAGATCCGCATAAAATAAACAGAACAACGAAGAAGATAGAAGAATATTGTGCCTATTATTTATGTCTGTACTAACTACTTATATTACGTACTTGTGGTACTCTAACTATTGACATACGGGTGCTAAGGAGGGTTATTTGTTCTTGGGGGCTGAGGCCTGTCCTGAGGAGTCTGGTGGTTCTCACCTTTTAGCATCGTTAAGAAATGTGCTCATTACGATATTGTGTGTGATTCTTCTATGTGGCGCCATTACACCTAAACTCAATAACACTGTCTAGTACCATATACTACAGACTTGCATGGGTACACCAGCAGCCAATTGGGAGGTACCAAAGTACTCACCATAGTCAAATTTAAGCAGAATGCACAGTGACTGGGGTCCTGTTTAGCAGGATCCCAGCCAGACTAGCAAAAAGTGGGCGTAACCCATGAAAGCGAATCCTACTTTCCTACACAACTGGTCCGTGGTTATCTCCTTCGACTGTTGCAAGTAATTGGAAAGTGTTGCACCCATGGGGTCAGGAGGACGGAAAGCTGGTCCCCGGTCTGGTTCATTGCCTTCTGCTAGCGTCTCAGCCACGGGTAGGTGTTCTCTTGTGGCCACCCCCTGGTGGAATAAACCATCCGTTGATGACTGACAATATTCAGGAGGTTAATAGCCCTGTATGTATTGTGGCTGATAAGCCTGATGAAGTTGGGCCCTCTGAAAGCCATCTCTGTAAGCAGTGAAGCCTCGTCCTCTGGCTCCTTTGAATGGCAGCTTCCTGTACTGCAGGGTGCCAAAAGCTTTTGCCTTGTCATTGCCGGTTTTAATAGTCAAAAACATCTCATCAATATGTTTTCCAAACAAACAGCCCCATGTCCAACATCTTTGTTTGGACCTCAGGCCTTGAGGTAGTGGCTTTTAACCATTCTTGGCAATGCAACATTACAGTGCCAACTAACTGCCAAAAACCTGTGTTGGCTATGTTCATTGCACAGTCGATGGTTTCTGATGCTGCTCAGTCTCCTTCCAATAGAATCTTTCTAGTTTCTTGCATTTTATCTTCCGGGATGAGGTCTAACATAGAGGCCTTGTCAGATCACATCGACAGTCATACTAGCCAATGATTGCTAGGGCGTTGACTGCCTGAAATGTGACTGCTGCAGTGCTGGAAAAGTGTCTCCCCATAATATCCAATCTGAGACCCTCCTTATCAGGCGGAGTTGTGCTGTGAGTTGCCGGATTCTCAGAGCTTCTCTGTGCTGCCCGCAAAATGACTAAATCCGGTCTTGAAAGACCTGTGAGGCAGGGCTGAAAATCCTTTGGAGCCCTGTATTTATTGTAAATCTAAGGGAGCACTGGTGATATCGTAGCCAGTGTTTTCATAATTTTTACTCCCTCCTGCCAGATGTAATCCATTATGGGAACAGAGCACACAGATTTTCTTGTTTCCCATTTGAAGTCATACAGGAAGTAGTCTGTGTGCTTAACTGTCATTGGCAGATGGAACCTGGTGGTTTCCCTGTCCAATAAATTGTGAAACCCTCCAATGTTTTCGGGAGGTGAGTCCGCTGGGTGATGTGGAGAAGGAGAGGGAGTGGAGAAAATATAGTAACCCAAGGATCCGTCGGTGGTAGCGGATCCAGGATCTTCCCTTCTACTATTTCCTCATCTGAAGAAGACAAACCTTCTGTGGCAGGTGCCGCTATTAGCTGGCAAAGTGTGATCCTAGGTGTCGCTGGTGGTGGCCAAGTTGGTGTTCTTGGAGGTTCCGACTGAGGAGGTGGTGGTTTTGGTTGTTCGCCCTGAGGTGGAAACCTCTGCCTGGAATCGGCCAGCATCACTTGAAAGTCCTGGATGAGATAAGGTGGCAGGAGTGACATGTCCCTTGGACGATGCTCAGGTAGGAAGCCATATTGGTAATGATGTGGCGGGGCTATATAAGGCTGATAATATTGCTCTTCATCCTCGTAATCAGCATCTTTCTCATTACACTTGATATTTACCTCAGATGGGCTATGGGCTACACCATATACTCCATAGTCTTTTAGGTCTGGCAAATGCGAAGGAGGCAAAGGTGATACCTTTCTAAATGAAGTTACCTCTGACCACAAAAAGGCTTTTATCACTTTAGTAAAATGTAGCATCGTCAACGGTGGCGTCGACAGCACTGTAGTCAATAGTGACAGAAATTCCTTCAACGACAGTATCGATGGCGACGGTATCGTCGTTGACAGATCAACCATCGATGGGGACTTCATGGATGGGATTTCATCGATGGAATGGGAGCGCCTGACTTTTATACATACTGCTTGGCGGGTCGATTGCAATGGCTTCCCTACTGGTTAGCGGGTCGAAATGTGCCAGAAATAGCATACACAATCCAAATGATAGACCGAGGTAAACTACATGCACTTTTGTGTCCAAAGAGTACAACCTCACCAGCGAGCGATTAAATACCCAACGCATACCACTACATATGCCCCAAATATTCAAATTTTAGAAATAGCAACTAACACAGGCACACACACAAAGCACAGAATCTTGCACTGGACGCAAGAAGGAGTTTCCGAAATCGGAGATCTGTTTGAGGATGGAATGTTATTATCACATACTGATTTTATTCATGAACAGAGGTTCGGGGTCACTTTTTTAGTGCATGCTAGTCTGACACGTTTCATCAAACAACATTGGGCACCTCAGGGGATGGAATCTGACTCAAATGAATTTGTACACTTATTATATCTCATGGGTACAGGGGGGTCACTTAGGCAGATGACTCTATCAAGGGTTTCGATCACATCAACCAACTCCTTTAGTAATGGTGCAAAGCAAGTGGGAAAGAGATATACAAAGACAATTAACAGAAGGAATCGAAGGCAGTAATTGAATATCCCAAGCGGGTGTCCCGAAGCACATCTTTGAAGTTTATACAATATATGCTGACGCAACGCGCCTACCAAACACCACACAAATTCATGCTATCTACCCCAACATTACAGCAGCCTGCCCCTGTTGCACCGATCAAGAGGCAGACCTACTACGCATGATATGGACATGCCCCACTTTGCAGCTACTGGGAATCAGTCACAACGCCTTAACAGAAGTAGTGGGTGAAATGGCTTGGCATTCGGTTGAAAAATGCATCCTCGGACTATACGCTCGATGGAAGGAGCGGGGAGTACAGACCAAATTGATAGATTTAGCGTTAATCCTGGCGAAAAGGGGTATCACAAGGAAATGGAAATCATCAGAACCTCCCCCCATCCTCCAAGATTCAGGCATGGAAAGAGGAAGTTGAGATATGGGACTAGCAGAAAGTGGAGCCCTTCGACGATAAGAACGCAAGGGTCTTCGTAAGAGACCCATAGCAAAGCAATGGGACCTAATACTAATATCCTTTCAAGTTTTAGATAAACCTGACCATTAGTTCTTACACCATTATATAACCTCTCACCACCTTAGACTGCACCTAGATAACGAAAAAGTCGCAGATACTCCCATAAGAAATAAATATTTTCCACTCATAGATTCTACTGTCAGCACAGAAACATACGGTTCGTGCTGCCCAATTAAGCTCTTCAAGCTCCCTGAACTTTACACGAAGAGCACACTCGCCCTAACTCAATATAATAGACCCGCTATACAGAATTGGTCCACTAGTGCGACACTTTGAAGACATTGTCGATCAGCGTGGGGAGAAGGAGGGCAATTAGTTACTGTAATGGTTTGGTCTGTTTATAATTCATGTGCCTTCATGATTTTGAATCAGATATGTTTGAACCCTCAGCCAGGGTCACAGAGGCCCCGCAAGCAGAGAGGTTGTAATTTTTCCGCAGTGCACTGTGAACTATTGTGCCTTGATTCCTTGATGTAGTACTATTTCTTCACATGATTGACATGAAAATATTCCTATATGATGCTCAAAGGCTTGTACTTATAAAACTTATCCTAAATGCTGAATAAAATATGTATAAAAAAAGAAGGGAAAAAGTCTGTTCAGAGGGCATTCCAGGATTTCTAATAATGCAAGCTATTTGTCTGGTTAGATCAGACAAGTAAGTTCATCCAACACCCTGATTCCTCTTGGCGTAAATTGCATGTCCACATGTGCTGAAATTCTGAGTAGTGCATTAATGTACTGAATTCCAGTATATTTTCCCTGACAGTTTCAGCAACAATAAACTGGGAACATGTATGGGGGCAGGGGGGAGACCAGGAAAATAAAGTAAGAACGTGGAAATCGATGCAGTTAACCCTAATGTTGCAGGGGTGTGGATAGCGCGCCGCACAAGATGGCGGCGTAGTTGCGGAGCTGACTCCCGATAGCGGACGCTGCACTCTGTCAACTCGCAGCAATTTGGCCTTGCAGCACCATTTACCTGCTTGTCATGTTGCGGTGAGCATGATGCACTGCTTGTTATTCTTTTTTGGCAACACCTGAGCCATTAATTCGGCACGCCTTGCCTCACTCGTTTGCAGTCGCCATTTTGTCTCTCTGCTTCCCTCGCAATGACAGTCTCCTCAGAAATATCCTCCTGGTTGCTGTACTGACCTGTATTTTCATCGGAGGCCCTTTTCTGCAGTTAGCTAGTCTAACATTTGATTAATGCCGCCCTGTGAATATTCTTTCCATTTGTATCCTCTTTTCACTGTAAATCTACATGGCCACCATTTTGAACTGTTTTTCAATATCCCGGCTCCATACACAGGACTATTTCAAGTTCTGGCTCTATTTGGAGGATTATCACTTGCCAGATACCTTTCTATGATGCCTTTTGTGCATCCTATTTGTATCTTCTTTGGTTTGCTCAATTTCTTCGATCCTTTTTTGCCTTTGGATTATTATCTGCGTCACTGGGATTTTCATTTCCTTTTCCGCTATATTCTCCACTTCCTTTTATGGGGAAGCTGAGGAACCTCAAACTTTCTGCTTCTATTAAACCTGTTACCTGCTCTGACTCAAATTCTACTGTACAAGATATGGAGGACGTCCCTCCTTTGAAATCTGATACTTCATCTGGAACAATTCCTAAAATGAATCCCTGAAGCAAGTTTCCATCAACGGCGGCTTCCAAACGCATGAAGAAGGACCCTCCTTCCCCTGGAACCTCTTCGACCACAGCTTCGATGGATTTAATTCTGGTAGAAATTCGTGCTCTTAAGACGTTTATGGAAGAGACCACTAATACTTTACAATTTTTACACAACAAATGTTCTTCGCTAGATTCCCGCGGTCTCCTTGTAGAACAATCTACAGAGTCTCTTCAGGGCTCATGTTCCCGCATATCTTCAATGGAAGCGGACATATCACTCCTTAAAAGACAAGCAGAGGATTTGGAAAATCGAAATCGCAGGAATAACCTTCGACTTTATGGTCTTCCGGAACATATAGAGGGGTCTAGCCCTACTGGATGTTTTTCAATGTTTTCTGTCAAACATTTTGGACCTACCTGCTTCTTCATCTCTCAACATTCAAAGAGCACACCGTCTTGGTCCAAAGTTATCCAACAAACCTTGAGGCGTCATTATGCTGTTTCTACAATATACAGATCTTTTGCAAGTTTTGTCAGCCGCTAAAACAAAAAGACTGATTTTGTGGGAAGGTCATCGTTTATATCTCTCACAGGATGTGGCTAAAACAACTGCTGATCGTCGGAAAAGGTTATTAGACATGTAACCTCATTGCGTGCTCTTAACGCCCGATTTGGATTGCTTCATCCCTGCCTTTTCTAGGTTACCTGAAAGAAAAGACTACGACTTATGAAGATCCTGCGGTCCTGCAAGAGTTCCTGCGTCTTCATGGAGCTGATGAAGAAATATCAATCGATATTGTATAATGTTGGCCTAATCTATCCAATATATTAGCATACCGCCTTAGAACCCCCCCTAGTGAATATACTCGAACCATGCATACATTAAGCATCGGGCCTTGACTGAACAAAAGCCATGTTGGTTTCATTTCCCTGTACCTCTTGCTCTTGCTAGGAAAACACGTGACCTGCTACTGTGTATAGAGCGAGCCTGAGAGGTCGGCCTGGGCTATGAACGGACCATTGATTCTAACTTAGGAAACTCAAGGTCGCATCTGCCTTTTTTGTGGGATGAGCACATTCTTGCAGACGCCGTGCCTGTACTCCCGTGCCCGAGAACGAAAGGGATACAAAAGGAGGTGGTGATGGATCTGAATCAATCAAACACTTACACCCAGTCAAAAGATCTGGGTTTAATCTATCACCGTTCTTTAGCCCACTCTGGACCGGAAACAAGCTTCCGAGGACCGGTTTCTGGCGTTCCATCCGTCTTCAGCCCGGCTTGCTTGAATCCAGTGGCAAAGTGAGCAAGGGACTCACGTCTGGATTAAACCCAGATCTTTTGACTGAGTGTGAGTGTTTGATTGATTCAGATGCTCCGTCCATCACCACCCCCTTTTGTACCGCTTTTGGCCGCCATAGGTGTGGCAGGGTATGCTCAGACATGAGTCCCTTGCTCACTTTGCCACTGGATTCAAGCAAGCCGGTCTGAAAACAGCTCTAATGCCAGAAACCGGTCCTCGGAAGCTTGTTTCTGGTCCAGGGAAGGCATGGCTTGGCAGTTCGGGCTGGACTGTTCCCATGAGGCACAGGATCAGACTGATTTGCATATAGCCATGTCTGAACTGGGGTGGCAGAGTGGGCTAAAGAACGGTGATGGATTAAACCCATATATTTTGACTGGGTGTGAGTGTTTGATTGGTTCAGATGCTCCGTCCATTACCACCCCCTTTTGTACTGCTTATGGCTGCAATAAGTGTGACAGGGTATGCTCAGACGTGAGTCCCTTGCTCACTTTGCCTCTGGATTCAAGCAAGCGGGGCTGAAAACGGCTGTAATGCTAGAAACCGGTCCTCGGAAGCTTGTTTCCTGTCCAGGGAAGGCATGGCTTGGCAGTTCGGGCTGGACTGTTCCCATGAGGCACAGGGTCAGACTGATTTGCATATAGCCATGTCTGAACTGGGGTGGCAGAGTGGGCTAAAGAACGGTGATGGATTAAACCCAGATCTTTTGACTGGGTGTGAGTGTTTGATTGGTTCAGATGCTCCGTCCATTACCACCCCCTTTTGTACCACTTTTGGCCGCCATAAGTGTGGCAGGGTATGCTCAGACATTAATCCCTTGCTCACTTTGCCACTGGATTCAAGCAAGCCGGGCTGAAAACGGCTGTAATGCCAGAAACCGGTCCCCGGAAGCTTGTTTCCGGTCCAGGGAAGGCATGGCTTGGCAGTTCGGGCTGGACTGTTCCCATGAGGCCCAGGGTCAGACTGATTTGCATATAGCCATGTCTGAACTGGGTTGGCAGAGTGGGCTAAAGAACGGTGATGGATTAAACCCAGATCTTTTGACTTGGTGTGAGTGTTTGATTGGTTCAGATGCTCCGTCCATTACCACCCCCTTTTGTACTGCTTTTGGCCGCCATAAGTGTGGCAGGGTATGCTCAGATGTGAGTCCCTTGCTCCCTTTGCCACTGGATTCAAGCAAGCCGGGCTGAAAACGGCTGTAATGCCAGAAACCGGTCCTCGGAAGCTGTTTCCGGTCCAGGGAAGGCATGGCTTGGCAGTTCGGGCTGGACTGTTCCCACGAGGCACAGGGTCAGACTGATTTGCATATAGCCATGTCTGAACTGGGGTGGCAGAGTGGGCTAAAGAACGGTGATGGATTAAACCCAGATCTTTTGACTGGGTGTGAGTGTTTGATTGGTTCAGATGCTCCGTCCATTACCACCCCCTTTTGTACCGAGAACGAAAGGGAGGCACTTTTACTGACCTACCCCCGAAATAGTTTGAGCTAAGTTTCGAATCCATCAATTGTGCCTTATATGGGTTTTCCTGTTGGCTTCACGAGAAGTGGTACTTTTCCATGTACGGGGTTTTCATGAGGTATGCTGAAAGTATATATGCACTGCTTTGAATATAATCGAGCAGTCTCCTCTGCGCACCTTTTAGGGTAAAGACAAGGGAGAGCCTCCCCTAGATAGGGTACTTTACAAAATAAACGATTGAACCTTCTACATTGCCGACTGACTTATTCTTGGTAAATAAGGTATATGGGCTATTGGTAAGTATAGCTCAATGGTATATTATTTTAGTACTTCAGTTGGAGACTCCGCCGGAACTCCGCAAAAGGGTTGTCCCCTCCTGTAAACAGGAGAAGAGGGACGGGGAGGGGTTCTGGTCGAGTGGGTGGATTGAAAAAGGATCCTAATTGAGAAACCAGTTTGTGGTAGAAAAGGAAATTCCACTCTTGAGCCCAGTGACCAGCCCAGCTGCTAAATAACCCTTTGCCGGAGTCCTTCGGGCTTAACCCGGAACAGCGGACCGTGTTGGTCTATAAAGGAGTCGGCAGTGGAGAACACGCAATCAGACCTGAGTGCACCAGGTGAGTGAATTGTATTGTTAGTCCTTTGATGACTTTGGAATAAGCAGTTTGGAGAAGTGGCTTAAAGAAACAGGTAACTGTATAAGGAATTTGGTGGTTAGTGAACCACAGGGAATCTGGGGGTCTGACGTGGCAGTGGAGTGACTGCACGGGCGGATGCCCCACAGACTTGTTTGGTGACTATTTGAGCCAACATCGGACGCCTTAGTGTTGCACGAGGGGTGCTCACTTGGCCGGATCCTCTTCGGAAAAGCCCTAGGAGCAACTGGGTAAGCTTGGGTTCTGGAGCTACGCGCCCAGCTGCCCGGCCCAACCAGCACAGGACTATGGGATGGTCTGTAAAAGGGTTCGTGGTTCGCCTGTCTGGTGATCTCAGGGCAGTCTTTGGACTGTCTTTTGTGAATCTTTGTGTTCTGGAATCAGGCGTGATCGATTCCCCGAGCAGGAGTCGACGGGCTCTGTTCGATTTGGAAGACATGTCATGTTGTATTTGAATTCATGACCGAATTGTTTCTATCGATCGAAAATTATGCACTTGCTATTCACACTTTAGGTATGAATAGCAAGTGGGATTGTACGATTTAGGAGTGAAAGGGTATGTGATGAATGGATGCGTCCACGAGAGTAAGTCTGGTTGAAATGGTATGAGTTATTGAATTTATAAACATGTCGTGTTTTAGTAAATTGTGTTTTGGATGCTGCCGTCGTTGGAGTGGACGGCTGGAAGAAAGACAGCCTGCTCCTCCGGAAGGCAGTCCCAGTTTTGATATGTATGTAAAACATGGTATTTCTCCCATTTTGTTTAATTCACTATGGAACAAGTATACTAAAGATAATTTAGAACTACAATGGTTTTTAACGGGTTCTTTTGATGAAAGAAAAATTAATTATTTGCAAAACAAATTGTTTATGAAGAGAAGCCGTCAAACTATGTTCGACTTCCTGAACCTGTGGTTAAAGGAGGCGAAACAAAGGCGAATAAGAGAAGAAAAATTGGGAAAAATTAAAGCTGGAATTATTAGAAGCCCATCCACCACCTCCATATCCCCCTCAAGGTTTATATCTTGCTGTCCCAATAGCTAGGACAGGGATGGCTGGAGCTCCATCTCCCGCAGTCGCTACCGCACCAGTAGCCGTGCCCCCTCCGGCTCCATTGTTTTCTCCTCCTACCCTTCGCCCAACTACTACAGATTTGATTACTTTGCGACCTGGGCCGGTTGCTGCTTCTCCCTTGCCCCAGGTAATTTTAAACACCCCCAGTCGTAGGACCAGTGGTCTTCCCTATGGGAATGACCACTGCCTCTTCAGATGTTACGCCACGACGCCCCGTCGGGGGTTTGGAAGGCCGATGAGTTTTCACTTGATCTCCTTAGGATCTGAAGAAAGACGGGCCATTGTGAGTCAGGCATCCCAGTGGAT
This sequence comes from Lissotriton helveticus, assembly GCF_964261635.1. Lineage (NCBI taxonomy): Eukaryota > Metazoa > Chordata > Amphibia > Caudata > Salamandridae > Lissotriton > Lissotriton helveticus. The sequence continues at coordinate 1,670,487,691 of NC_136069.1, read as the reverse complement.
GCGGAATCCGATTTATACTTTGGAAGATATTTGGAGTACTATGAAAGATTTTGAACCAGTTACACAACAATTGCCATTAGAACACATGGCAATACGATTAATTTCCTTATGGGAACCATATTTTGAGGAAGGGCTGGCTCCTCAGATATTATGTGATATCAGGGATTGAGCTTTTGAGTTTGAATTGCAAGTCGAAGAAGTATTCCAGAATGTTGAAATCCTGATACAATACCGAGAATGAAAGCATAGGAAATGTCCAGACTGGGGGGCACAACATCCCATGAGAGAAGTGCATCCTCTTTTCCATCCGGAGATTCCCGAAGTAAGAGATGGAGGTGGAACAGTGACCAGAAATCGTGTAGAGGCACGTTTCCAAGAGCAGTGGGTTTATACCACTTGGAAGCGGAGTGATGTTCTTACATTAAAAGCCCAACTTCCTGACCCACATACAAATCCTACAGCCTATTATAAAGAATTAACCGTAGCCGCAAATTCGGCCATTATGACTTTAGCTGATATTGAGCTATTTTTCGGCCTCTTGATCCCAGTAGCTATATGGAGACAGGTACATGACTCAGATCATGCTGCAGAACTTGGAGGGACCTGGGATCAGATTAAAGTATGGGATAAAGATCGGAAGCCAGGTGATAAACCTAAAGATGAGATTTTAGCTATACCCACTCGAATTATAACATACATGCAAACTCTTATTCCCCCACGAAAAGTGGATTGGGATAAATTAACGGCTTGTAAACAGAAAAAGGATGAAAGTGTATCTGATTTCTTCACCCGGTTTGAAAAAGTATTTATTGACTTTAATGGACAAGACTTGTCCACGGAAGGTGACATACGATTATTTGTGAATAGATTTGTCACTAATTTGTTGCCTGAAGTAATGGCCCGATTACAGGCTGCTGAAAGTACATGGACCACTTCGACCCCCTCAGTTATTCTCAGCATGGCCCAGTATTTACCTTAAAACCGAATGCGCATTTGCCACGTATCCCACAATATCGAATTTCGCCAGAAGGCGAACGGGCCTTATTACAGATTATTCGTGACTTGATTAGGAAAGGAGTGGTAGAGGAAACAGCTGCTAATGTTTGTAATAGCCCCATTTTACCGATTTTGAAAAAGGCACCACTGGACGGTGACCCTGACTATAAAGATACATATCGTTTTGTAATTGACCTCAGAGAGGTTAATAAAATAGTGATTCCCCAATATCCTGTGGTTCAAGATATCACTGCAATTCTTACTATGATTCCCCCTACTGCCCAGTATTTCACAGTGATAGATTTGAAGAATGCTTTCTTTAGCATTCCAATCCACGCTGACAGCCGTCATATTTTTGGATTCTCATTATCTGGCCGCAGTTTTAGATTTTGTCGCGCCCCTCAAGGCTATACCGAGAGTCCTAGTATTTATAGCCAAGCACTAAAAGCAGTATTAGATGAGTTAGTCCTACCTCCTGGTTATGTTCTCATCCAATATGTGCATGACATACTGGTGGCTTCAGACACAACAGAAGGTTGCAAAGAGGCCACTGTTAAATTATTGACCCATTTAGCAGTTAACGGTAATAAAGTATCCTTATCCAAATTTCAATATTGTAGACAGGAAGTGACCTACCTTGGTCATTTACTGTCGAAAGCGGGGAGAAGACTAACTCCTGAACAAATAACTGTTATTACTAACATGTCTGTGCCCCGTACTCAACGTGATGTTCGTGCTTTTCTTGGCATAACCTACGACTGTCGCCAATGGATTCCTAATTTTTCTCTTCTGGCTAAACCTTTGTTGCATTTGATTACCAAAGATGTGCATGAACCTTTGCCCTGGAAGGATGAATGTCAGGATGCTTTTGATTCTTTGAAATCTGCTCTTTGCTCTGCACCTGTCTTGGGTACTCCGGACTACCGAAAACCTTTAGTACTTTACGTGCATGAAGTGGACGGTTGTTCACTTTCAGTGTTAACACAAGGTTTTGGCAGAAAGCAACGTCCTTGCGCATATTTTTTGGCAGTATTGGATAATGTTGCCAGAGCCCTTCCTAGCTGTTTAAAGGCTACTGCTGCTGTGGCGGTGGCCATTTGACAGTCGGAGGGGATTGTTCTGAATACTGACCTCACAGTGATGGTACCGCATGCTGTGGATATATTATTGATTCGAACAAAAACCCAGCACCTTATGAGTGTGCGATTGACTGGTTATGAATTAACTCTATTTGCACCCCACATTACTATTAAATGATGTGCCACTCTGAATCCAGCCACGTTACTACCCCTCCCTTTGAGTGATCAAAAGGACAATTTCCATGATTGTATATTTCGGACTGAAGAACAAACGAAGGGACGAGTAGACCTCTATGACACCCCTTTATATGAACCTCAAGGGGAGTTTTATGTGGATGGCTCATGTTTTAAGTTACCAGATGGCACGACAACAGCTGCTTGTGCTATAACTACCCTCAGAACAGTAGTGGAGACCGCTTGGGTTTCCCATCACTCGGCGCAAGCAGCTGAACTAATTGCATTATTAAGAGCATGTGAACTGAGCGAAGGTCTAAGAGTAAATATTTTTACAGACAGCCAGTATGTCTTTGGTGTGGCCCATAGTTTTGGGCGGCTGTGGAAGGAACGAGGATTTCTTACCTCCCATGGTCAGAGAATACAGCATGGCCCTTTGATTGAAAGATTGTTGAATGCTTTAACCTTACCAGAGAAGGTGGCTATTATCAAGTGTAGCGCCCACAAGAAAATTATTGATACCACAGGGGAGGGAAATGCCTTTGCCGATCAGGTAGCGAAAGATACAGCGCAAACTAAAATGTCTGCTATGTTCCCCAGTGTATCAGCCAGATTGGTGGCGGAGACAACAGTGTTTGACAATACTATTGAAATTGTTAAAGAACTACAGAAAGAAGCTACTCCTGATGAAATAATGAAATGGGAACAGGAAATAGGGAAGTTGGATAAAAACAATTGTTGGATTGATTTGACTGAAAAACAGCGATGGCTTTTGCCCAATGCACTGGTATATGCAGTAGTTGTAATGGCCCATGGTCCCGCTCACATTGGTGCAAAAGGTATTTGTGCATTATTAGACCCTGTGTGGAATAACCCGAATATTCTAAAAATTGCTGCCCATGTGGTTAAATACTGCATGGTTTGCTTACAGCATAATCATGGAGGAAGGGAGACAGTCCTTAGTGGGAATTTTGCGCCTCCTTCTTTACCGTTTCAAGTAATACAAATGGATTATATTCAACTCGAAAGGGTGAATAACCTCAAATATGTGCGGGTGGTGGTATGTACTTTTAGTAAATGGGTTGAAGCATATCCTACTAAAGATAACACCGCTATGGCCACTGCAAAAGCCCTAATCAAAGAGTTCCTGCCCCGATTTGGTTTGCCTCGAGTCATTTGGACAGACAACGGGGTACACTTTAATGCAGACCTTGTCAAACATATTGTAATGGTCTACAGATAAAACAGAAATGTTATGCTGCACGACATCCGCAGTCTGCAGGACTGGTTGAGAAATATAATGGTATCCTGAAATTAAAGATGGCAAAAATTAAAGAAAGCACAGGCTTGAGCTGGCTTGATGCTTTACCCCTAGCGTTAATGTCATTAAGAGTAACCCCCCATTCAAGAGCCTTATGAGGTTGTTTTTGGTCGACCAGCTAATGTGTGGGGTCCTTCCGTGATATTGATTACCCTATGATGACAGATTATCTGTACGCTTTGACTAAAGAGTTGCGTTTGATTCATCAACAGGTGTCAGCTGTATTGCAGCCGCTGCCGGAGGATCCTGGACATCGTTTGGAGCCAGGACAGTGGGTCCTCGTCCGAAATTATCAGCGGAAATGGAGTTTGGAACCAAGGTGGAGTCGTCCCTACCAGATTCTTTTGGCAACACTTACAGCAGTGAAAGTGGATGGGAAGAAGCACTGGATTCATGTCTCCCACGTGAAGAAATTGCCCCTTCCGCTCCCTTTTGATCAGCAGGACCTAGACGGAGTTCTAACGCAAGAGGGAGAGCGGAGGTTGAGTTTTGTGCCTTTCTCAGATGCCCTTGAAATCGGGCAAGAGGAAGGATTGTTGATACCGCAAGGAGACGAATCAGCCCCAGTCCCTGAATCTCTTGATAAGGCTGATTCCTCAGAGGCTTCTGAAAACCTTGTTACACCTGAATGTCCCTGCTGCTGTGTTGTTTCATGACCAGGAATAACCTGGCCATCGTCGATCCAATTTATGGCCCCGAAAACAATACGATACCCCAGTTTCGGATTTTAGGAGATAGGGAAAGGCTTGAGCTGTAGGGTTGGAGATAGCTCTTTACTGGGGTACTGAGCAAGACACTGGGCTGAACCTGTTGAGAGCTTGGAACTGTCACATTGCTCTGTTCAGAAAGAAAGACTGTGTTAAATTAAGGGCCTAAATTGCAACGGTGGAATTAAAGTGAAATTGATCCTTTTTGATGAATAATAGGAGCCTGCCTGTGAGGCTCTAGACGGACACAGGGAGAAGAAACCCTCTGGCAGTTGGCTTGCACCCTTTTCCGAGTTTAGTTTGGACTTTTAGTTAGGATGTACCTCTTTGCCCGATTTTCCATTGAAGACGAGCGACCCCTTGTTCCCCGACCTTTCTCTGAAAATATTCCCATGTTTTCCGGTTGGGCTACCAGAGTGAAGGTAGCCTTTGTAATAATTATTGCAGTAATCATGATAATATTAATGTATGTGTTTGTATATTTAGAATTTGAATATCCCATGCACAAGGTATTAGGTACTACAACAGCTCCGCCTGAACATTTCTTTTATACTTTGCCTCCCCATAAGGAAAGACATTGAGATACGTATGTTAAAAATGTGTTGATTGAAATGTTACATGAAGCTCATAGCACCACAAATAAGACAAACTGTTGGGTATGTGGCCTTTTGCCCTCTGTAATGCATCTTCATGATTTATTCATTTCTCTGTCATTATCACACTTAGCGAGCTGTGAGGCCTGGTTTCAGTTGCAATCCCTTATGTATCTACATTATGTAGCTGACCCCAAAAGATATACCGAAAAAGATTATGAAGCTGTTTTAAGGTATATAGAAAAACATCAGGGATTTGATGCATTGGGAAACCATGGAGGGATTTTTAGAACCAGATGCCTGTATGATTATGTATACCACTTATGAGAATGCTAGGTGGTTGAAGGAAGAAATAATGGATTTTGAACACTTTAACTCCACGCAAGATTTTCAGTACTTCCAAGATCGTAATGTCACAGATGATAAGGCAATGCCAGTTCCCATTTTAAATAGTACTGCTTCCTTTTGTATTCAAGGTAAAGGTCATGTTAAGGTAGGAGACAGTAGATGTAACTACACCTACACTTTGCATACCTACAGCACCCCGCCCTTGATAACTCCGCCTAATGGGTATTTCATATGCGGCGAAAACGCTTACACTTGGCCTCCCCGAGGATGGGCAAGGCAGTGTTACCTGTCTTTCCTTTATACTCCAGTATATATAGCCCCTTCTAATTATCATAAGAATCACCAGCTGACTAAACGAAATTCAGATCTCTCCCGAGCCAGTAGAAGTATCGATACTGATAGTACTGATCAGACTGAAACCGCATGACAACAGTTTGTGGACATAGCAAAGGGTCTCTTTCCTATATGGGGTCTTATTTTTACTAGCAGAGATGTTAGACGTCTCTTCAGAGTGGTGGAAAATGTAGTTCAAACCAATGCAGGCTACGAGGCTCGTTTCGCTTCAAAATCGGATGGTGCTTGACGTCATCCTAGCTGATCGAGGAGGAGCATGCCGCGTGATTGGCAGCTCCTGTTGTGTGTATATCCCTGATTCTGCTCCAACTATACACTTAGCCATTCAGAAATTACATCGCTTGGCTGCGGAAGTTCATGCTGACACTGGTACTTGGTCCTTAACAGGGTGGTTCTGGAACCTTTTGTCCACCTGGGGTGGGAGATCTTTATGATCCTGGCTGGAGTAATTGGGGTTGTATTTACTTGTTGCCTGTGCCTACATTGTGGGCCAGCATGTTGCTCTTATTGCGCTGCCGAGCTTACTTCCTCGTTGACAGTTTCGCACCAGGCGAAAATAGAGAAACAGTTAGTGCAGAAGGAAGTTACCGATCTAATGCAAATGGATGAAGGTGTGTTTTTGGATTAAAACCTGTCATTTCTTTGTATGTTTATTGGCTGCATCACGCCAAAAGGGCGGTCTGAAGAAATATAAATCGATATTGTTTAATGTTGGCCTAATGTATCCAATATATTAGCATACCGCCTTAGAACCCCCCCTAGTAAATATACTCGAACCATGCATACATTAAGAATCGGGCCTTGACTGAACAAACGCCATGTTGGTTTCATTTCACTGTACCTCTTGCTCTTGCTAGGAAAACACGTCACCTGCTACTGTGTAGAGAGCGAGCCTGAGAGGTTGGCCTGGGCTATGAACGGACCATTGATTCAATCAATTGTGCATTATGTGGGTTTTCCTGTTGGCTTCACGAGAAGTGGTACTTTTCCATGTACGGGGTTTTCATGAGGTATGCTGAAAGTATATATGCACTGCTTTGAATGTAATCCAGCAGTCTCCTCTGCGCACCTTTGAGGGTGAAGACGAGAGAGAGGCTACCCTATATAGGGTACTTTGCAAAATAAACGATTGAACCTTCTCCATTACCAACTGACTTATTCTTGGTAAATAAGGTATACGGGCTATTGGTAAGTATAGCTCAATGGTATTTTTTTAGTACTTCACTGATGTTATGGACACCTCAAGAAATGTTTTATTTGTTTCTCATCCATGGTTTAATCTGTTCTTCTTGACTCAATCTTGTAATCGTTTTATTGTAATGTATTCTCCCATTGCTCGTTTTTGTGTTTATTTCTTTGTATTGTTGTATAACATATGTATTACGTCTCCTTCTTGTTTCCAACATATTTTGTCCTCGTATTCTCTTTTCTCTTTATACAGGTATTGCTTGTCTCTATCCATCCCGATGTCTCCCCTTTATATGTGATGTACTGATGTGATTCAGTGGATGTTCGGTGGTCTCTGCTCATGCTGCCGTCGTCGTCATCTTCTGGCGTCGTCACCCCCACTTGTTGTTTTGTATCTGTAGGTATGTTTTTCAGTCGTCTGTATTTGACATGTACTGTCTTCTTTATCTCTATCTTCCCCTTTCTTTTGCTGTTCTTCCATCCTTTCAATCTGCGTTCTTCCCTGTTCTACTCTTCCATTTTCCTTTATACTATTTCTCTTCTCCTCGCATTTTTTTCTTTTAAAATATGTTCTCGTTCTGGTAAGGTTAGCCTCTGTTCATATTTTCTTAACGATTCACATTTCGGGTTACTACCTGGATTGTTAAGGGTTTAAATAATCCAATTAAAAGGCAGCGAGTGCTTTCTCACCTAGCTAAGCTAAAAACTGATGACGCCCTACTCCAAGAATCCCATCTTTCAGAAACCGAAGCTTTGAAACTCAAGAGATGCTGGGTGGGACATGTTTTCAACTCTCCTGCTGCGGGTAAGAAAAATAGAGTTGTGATTTTGTGGCACGAAAAGTTAAATGTTTCTATTGTTTCTCAAGAATGTGATATTAATAGTCGTTGGGTGATGGTTCAATTACTCATAGACAGGATTCCTATTGTTATTTTCAATGTTTATGCTCATACTGGTATTGATAAGTCTTTTTGGCCTACTATTTCTGAAAAGGTGTATTCAATTTCTGATGATTACCTTATTTTAGGTGGTGACAATAACCAAATTCTTGACCCCATTTTAGATAGACACTCCAAAGTTAAATTTTCTCCATCCAACATGCACTCTCAATTCACTTCTTCTATACACCACAAAGCTTAGTAGACATTTGGAGATTATGTCATCCTAACCTTCGAGAATATAGTTATTACTCCCCTACCCATCACTCCCAATCCCGTATTGACTATCTGTTTCTTAGCAAGCCTTTAGCTCAACACGCTATACACTCTGATATTGGTTCTATTTTAATCTCAGACCACGCTCCCGTCCTTGTTGATATTGACCTCATCCCCTTTTCTCCTCACACAGGTAGATGGAGATTTAATACCGCTTTCCTCTTTTATCCCAATTTTTGTTCAAAATGTAATGTTTTTGCCACAGAGTTCTTTAAGATTAATCATACCCCGACTCCTCTTTTGTTATGGTGTGGGACTCTTTTAAAGCAGCTGCTAGAGGTATTATCAATTTTGTTTCACATAAGAAAAAGCTTTTGGAAGCTCAATCTGCCTAACATGTTAATAAAATTAAACAACTTGAGTATACTTATTATCACTCCAACACTGAATCCTCTCTTAAAGACCTTATTGATGCTAAATTTACTTTCAATAAATTGACCACGGATGCAGCTTCAAACTTTTTATTAAAGTGTAATTCCCGTTATTATGGAGGTCAAAATAAGGTGGGGAAACTACTAGCCAATTATTTGAAAATCCAGAAAGAACGAACGAAAGTTGAATCTATTCAAGGATCTACTGGAGATTCTTTATTTAAGGACAAAGATATTTTAAATGAATTTGTCGCTTTCTACAAAAATCTTTATACTCCGGAAAACATTCCAAACTCAACCGATCTTCTTTCCTACTACCAATCTATACCATCTCCTCCTTCCAACCATATTGATTTTGCTTCTTTAGATTCTGACAGCTCACTTGCAGAAATCTCTCAGGCTGTTTCGGTGTTACGTCGAGGGAAGGCTCCTGGTCCAGATGGATTTACCATTGAATTTTATAATCATTTTGCTTCACTTCTCTTACCTAATCTTTTACTTCTATTTCAATACTTTTTGGATTCAGGTTCTTCACGAGGTACGTTTCAGGAAGCCCTGATATGTTTAATTCCTAAGGATGATAAAGACCATTCATTATGTAAGAACTACCAACCTATTTCTCCAGTGAATACTGATTATAAGATTTTTGCCAAAACTCTGGCTCTTAGAATTGATCCACTTTTACCTGATTTAATCGGCCCTGAACAATCAGGTTTTGTTGAAGGATGGCTTTCCTCTGAAAATTCACGTGTCTTTTTTAATATTCTAAGTAAGGCCCCCTCGCCTAATCATCCTCTAGCCGCTATCTCCCTAGATGCTGAGAAAGCCTTCGATAGGATTGGCTGGGATTTTATCTTCAATGCTCTCAAATGAGCAGGCTTCACTCCTAAATGTATTTCTTTTATTTCTTTACTCTATTCTGGTCCTCAGGCATAAATTTTTGTTAACGGTATGGTTTCAGATTATTTTGCTCTACAAAGAGGGGTCTGCCAAGGTTGTCCATTGTCTCCTTTACTATTTGTTTTAGCCTTAGAACCCTTTCTTACCAAGATTCGACAAGATGTTAATATCTCTCGTTTTCATTTTGGTTCCCAACAAATTAAGCTTTCGGTTTATGCTGATGACATTCTTTTATACTGTTCTGATCCGCAATCCTCTCTCCCTTTCTTCCTTCAGGAAGTTTCTTCTTTTTCCGCAGTTTCTGGATATTGTCTTAACGTTGACAAGTGCGAAATCTTGCCCTTAAACCCTCTTTGCCAAAAACATCTTTTCAAATATTCTGGTTTTTCTTGGCAGCCTCTTAAGATCAAATACTTAAGATTTTGGTTTGCTCCTCTTTTATCTGACACTCTTAAAATAAACTTTGATAATATAGCCAAAAAATTGAATGCTGCCATTTCCGGATGGAATACTCTTTTTCTATCTTGGTGGGGCCGTCTTGATTCGATTAAAATGATGTTACCGCCACTCATATTATACACTATCTCTATGATTCCTATTTGTATTCCTGACTACTATTTTAAAGAGATCGATTCTACTCTTCTTAAGTTCTTGTGGAAAGGTAAACGTTCTCGTTTAGCTCTTGCTTCCCTGAAGAAGGATAAATCTAATGGTGGACTTCGCTTCCCTGATTTTAAATCTTATCATCATGTTTTTTTCCTTGAAACAGGCTTCCCGTTGGCTTTCGACTGATCTTCCTTTTCATCCTCCTCTCTGGCTAAAGATAGAATCTTCATTTCTCACTCCGTTTGATTTCCGCGAAATCTTATACTTTACATCCAATATGATCTCTCTCCGTAACCCTATTGTCTCCCACTCCCATACTCTTCTTATCCCTTTTCTACCCTCCTCCAACTCCTCTATCTCTTCCACTCGTTTACAGCCTATTTGGCACAATAAACAGCTCACGATCCGTAATCGATCAATTTTCTGGAAGACTTGGCATTCCAAAGGCTTACGGTGGATTTCTAAACTTATTTCCCTTGATCAACCTCTTTCCTTTTCTGATTTTCAATCTCAGTTTTCCTTACCTTCATCTGCTCGTTCGCAATATAATTTACTTTGTCCCATTCTTATTCAATACCTTCAATCCTTATCTATCACTAATGATATACCCACTGTATCTCAACGTATATTTTCTGCATTAGCCCACTCTCCTTCTGCTTCTTTTCTCTATAAATCTCTCCATCTTTCTTTGGACAGGCCCACATCTAAGATTGACTTGGCCTGGGAGAAAGATTTTTCACAGGAGTGGTCAGTTCCTTTTTGGGTCACAATTTGGTCCAAACTTCATAAAACCTCTAGAGATGCTAACACCACACAAACCCTTTTTTTCATTTATAATCGGATTTTATTTACTCCATTGATTTTATCGACCTTTTCTCCAGAAACTCCTGCTTCTTGTTGGACGTGCTCATGCTCAGCTGCTGATTTAAAACACATGTTATTTGAATGCCCTCATATACTTCAGTTTTGGAAACTTGTTTGGTCTCAAATCCCCCAAAAATTTAAATTTCACATTCCCTTTTCCATTACACACATTTTTCTGGGTTCCCTTTTTCCCATCTATCCTCAATCTTCACATCACTACATACTCATGGATCTTTTGATAGCTATATCCTTTCATCTCATAACTTCCAATTGGAAACAAGCTAATAATGTCACCTTTCGTTCGTGGTGGAATGCGGTTTGTTTCCACCACCGACGTGACACTAATTATGTTTCTCCCATTTCCCTAGCAATCAAAAGAGATCTCCTTTGGCTAATTATTTATCTTTAGTTGCTTCCTCGACCACTGCCTGTCGCACTAGATCTGATGAGGTACAGAAATCGCTTTGATTTCCCCAATGCATTTTACCATTCTCTCTAGCCGATTACCATTTATCTTTGATTGGATTATTGTATATTTTCTTTATTTTTAAGTTATGCCTATGCTTCCATTGTTTTTTCTATGCGCATAGTTAAATTGAATTTATTCTGTGTTTCATATGCATTGTACTCTTCTCATCATTCCATGTATTTTTATTGTATAACTGGTATGGTTTATCATTTTGGCTGTCTCTTCATTTTCTGTTTCCTTTTTGTTCTTTAATAAATTGAAACTTAAAAAAAAAACACTAATGTTGCATGTTGTGCCTAATCCCGACTTAGAAAACTTAGAAAAGGAGGTATTACCTGTAAAATACTCCACCCCAAATGAATGGTATTGCTGTACACCACCATTCCCAAGTCCTCTAAATTGAGCTCTTAGACTTCAATCTGCTTTTCTGCAAATAGTATGAGCAAATACTAGAAACATTTAAAGTATACCAAACCTTATATTCTAATGTAGCTCTGAAAAGTCTTTGTAAATGCCTCAATTGTAGATTTCACTATATTTAGAGTTAGAAACTTTTTCTACAGAAGGAGTGATAGCACTAAGGTAAGTGTCTTAGGGCATTTTCAGTTCGTACAGTTAATACGGCATTATCCCATACAGAAATTGGTGGTGAGGAGTGCTTACAGTTAAAAACATTACATTTCACCGTAGGTAACAAAGGAAACCTCTTTGATGCGACCACACAATCATCCCAAGGAGCATACTGGATAAGTTTTGCCAGGGCTGAGTCAGCACTGAAATTATGCAGGACAGGCTGAAGTTTCGTACTGAGAGGAAATTTAAAAATAAACTATTGTTCTGTGACAGAACACTACCATTCAGTAATATCATTAAGCACACGTCACTGATGTATTGAGCATGGTCCTATCCAAATCCATCTTTTTTTTTACTGTGGAAGGACATCTTAACTTTGAGATCTGAGCAAAACTGAGCAGTACGTGTGATATTACTGTTGACACTGGTTATTACTGCAGGATTTCAGTAGGGGTTAGCATTGTCAGCAAATATACATATTGTTAAACAGATGTGTTAAAATATTTACTGGTTATGTTTAAAAAAAACAATTTTTGCTTTCTGTTCTCACACCTAATGGCTGATGGTACAGGACTGGGGCAAATGCAGAGAAGAGAGACAAATATATAAGTGGAGAGGAGTGGTTGGTTAGGAGATTTCACTATGTACTCGACAATCAATTAATGAATCAGGTGTTTGTTAAGTGCAACTACTCACCTGTAAGGGTCTCAAGGAGCTGGGGGGTGGGGGTGGTCGCAGGTTCCAGTCCATCAAGGATGGGGTCTGTCGAAGAACCAGGTTTAGAGTTTTTTTGCGGAGATGGGGAGCGATGTTGTCTGTCTGAGGTGGAGCAGAAGGTCGTTCCAGGCTCTGGCCGCAAGGAAGGAGAAGGAGCGGCCTCCCGATCTGGTCTTTCTGGTGTGGGGGACCACAGAATAGGAGAGCTGGGCTGGTCATAGGGTCCTTTGGGGTGCGTGGAATTTGAGTTGGCTTTTCAGGTATGCTGGTCCGGTGTCGTGGAGGGCCTTGTGAGCATGTGTTAGCATCTTGAAGGTGACTCTAGCTTCGACGGGGAGCTAGTGGAGTGTGCGCAGGTGCTGGGAGATGTGGCAGTGTCTTGGCAGGTTGAGGACCAGTCTTGCAGCGGCGTTTTGAATGTTCTGTAGCTTGCGGGTGAGGTTTTTGTTTATTCCGGCATAGAGCGCATTGCAGTAGTTGAGCCTGCTGGTCACCAGGGCGTGAGTGACGGTCTTTCTGTGTTCGAGGGGGATCCATTTGAAAGTCTTACGTAGGAGGTGGAGGGTGTGTAAGTAGGAGGACGAGACGGACTTAATCTGGCAGTCCATTTTGAGCTCGGAGTCCAGGATGATTCCCAGGTTGCATGTGTGGTCCGTGGGGGTGGCCGGGCTTCCGAGGGCTGGGGGCCACAAGGTGTCGTTCCAGGCGTAGGGTTTTGGGCCCATAATGAGTACTTTCGCTCTGTTGGTGTTTAGTTGCAGGCAGCTGTTTTTCATCCATTTGGCAACGGCTTCCATGCCTTCTTGAAAGTTGTGTCTGGTGGTGTTGGGTTCGTTGGATAGGGAGAGGATGAGTTGGGTGTCGTCAGGTTGTAGGTGTATGGTCCGAGAGGAAAGAGGGGAGTCTGACCCACTGCGTTCTGCCGGAGAGGATGGAGCGTATCCAGTCGAGGGCCTTGTCTTTGATCCCTGCGTCGTGGAGTCTGCGTATTAGGGTGGGTGACAGACTGTGATAAACACCGCTGAGAGGTCGAGGAGGATGAGGGCTGCTGTTTCTCCTTTGTCAAGTAAGGTGCGGATGTCGTCTGTTGCGGTGAGGAGGGCGGTTTCCGTATTGTGGTTTTTTCTGAAGCTGGATACGCAGGAGGCGAGGATGTTGTGGTCTTCGATGAATGTGGCAAGTTGGCTGTTGATGGCTTTCTAAATGACTTTCACTGGGAACTGGTGCAGGGAGATGGGTCTGTAGTTTTTTAGGTCAGTGGGGTCCGCCGAGGGTTTCTTCAGGAGGGGGTTGATCTCAGTGTGTTTCCAGTCATCTGGGAACAAGGCGGTTGCCAGGGAGTGGTTGATGGTGTGGCAGAGCATGGGTGCGATGGTGTCGGCTGCTCTGTTGAAAATGTGGTAGGGACAGGGGTCCGTGGGGGTCCCAGAGTGGATTGACTTCATCTTCTTCAGTGTATCTTCGTTGGTGAGGGCTGTCCAGTTGTCGATCGCTGGCTTCAGAGTGTAGGGGGTCATTGGTAAGGGTTCAGTGTGTTGGTTGTCTTCGTCGAAGTTGTCATAGATGCTCTTGATTTTGTGGTGGAAAAAGGTGCTGAGTTTGTTGCAGAGGTCTTGTGAGGGAGTGATGTCGGTGGACTCGCTGGTGAGTTGGGTGAACTCCTTGATGATGTTGAACAGTTCTTTGCTGTTGTGTGCATGAGTGGAGATTCTGTCTTCAATCGCTTTTTTCCTCGTTTTCTGATGAGTTGGTGGCAGCTCAGAAGTTGTTGTGGGCTTCTGTGGATTTGATGTTCCTCCAGGCCTTTTCGAGGTGGTGGCAAGTGCATGTGGACTCTCGAAGTTGGGTGGTGAACCATCCAGCTTTCTTGGCGTGGGTGTTGTTGTTTTTCTTGAAGGGGGCGATGGTGTTGGCGCTGTCAGAGATCCATCTGTGCAGGGTTCGTGCTGTGATATTGGGGTCGTCATTTTCTGCGATGGTTTGGGTGGAGTTGCTGAATGAAGAGGTTAGCTCGTCGTCGGTGATTCTGGTCCAGTTTCTTTGTGGGAGCAAGTGCTGGTGTCTGTGGATGGTGGGTGTTCTGAAGGTGAAGTGGATGCATGGTCAGTCCATTGGAGTTCGGTGGTGTGGCTGAAGGTGATGGAGTTTCCTGTTGTGAAGAGGGGGGCGAGGGTGTGTCCTGCTGAGTGCGTGGGTTCGGTCACGATCTGGCAGAGATCAATGTTGTGGAGGTTTTTCCAGGAGGGATGTGGTGCTGGGGTCCAGTTGGTTGTCGAGGTGGAAGTGGAGGTCCCCCAGTAGGGTGTAGTTGGTGGACACAATGGCATGCTGGGAGATGATGTCCATGATGGGAGTTGGCAAAAAGTCAGCGAGGTCCAGGGGGTCGGTAGATGGGGGTTCCTCGGAGGGTGGAGGTAGTATCTTGAAGTGAAGGTGTTCCATCAGGTCTGTGGGCTCGTCGGGGAGTGTGCTCAGGCGGAGCGTGGAATTGTGGACGATGGCGATTCCTTCTCCTGGGCGGTTCCTTCCTGGAGATCTTGTATCTTTGGGGAATGGCGATAGCGATGTCCGGCCCCGAGGTGGTGTTGGTCCTGGTTTCGGTAAAGTATGCTACGCCCGGGGAGGTGCTGTCGAGGAGGTCCCAGATTTCGGTGGCGTGTTTGTGGAGGGATCGGACGTTGAGGAGGATGCATTGCAGGGTCTTCGGTTCGGTTGTGTTCTTGGGGGCAGGTTGCGATGGGTCCGTGGTCTTGGAGGTGCTGCAGGTGTGCCGGCAGCGATGATAGCTGAAAGGTCCGCCATTAAGTAGGGGTCAGGGAGGACTGGACAGCTAGCTGGGAGGCGGGAGCGGGGAGGGGAGCTGGATTGGGCCGGTGGTACTGGTCAAGCTGGGGGAGAGGGGCCGCTGGGGCAGGAGCGGCGGGGCAAAATGGGCTGAAAAAGGCAAAAAGAGAGAGAGAGAAAAGTGCAAATAAAGCAGCAAAAGTGCAAGAAAGAGTGGAGGAAAAACACAGGAGAGTGAAAGGGGGAGATTGAGATGAGGGTTAAAAACTAGTGAAAAATGCAGGAAAGACCCAGAAGGAGAGCGAATGGGGGAGCTTGAAATAAGGGAAAACGACAGAAAATGGAGGAAAGACCCAGAAGGAGAGTGAAGGAGGAGATAGAAGTGAGGGAAAAAAAATAGTAAAAAGGAGGGAAAAAGCGGAGAGAGAGAATGGAGACTGAGGTCCACAGGACCACCAGGGATGAGGCGCAGGTGAAACCTGCGGGTGGAGGAGGTCCTCAAACACCAACACTCGAGAGTGCAGGGGCTCGAGAGAAGGCTCACTTAATGGTGGAGCTACGAGGGAGGGAGATCAATTTCACTGACAATGAGTCAGCGGACTTGCTCATGGATTTGGATTGTGATCCTGGTGGAATGACTGAATCCTCTGTACCGCTTGTTCAGAATTCCAAATAAGGTCCTACAACATTTTAAATATATATATGTTATGGTCTTCCTGTGTCTGCGAAAATGACGGGGATTATTCAAGCATTTATGTCTATCAATGAAGAACATATGATGTAGAACTTATTTTTATTTTTGTGCAACATCTCAACGACAGAATGTTATGTATTAAAAAATGTGTCACATTTTGTTCTGTATAATATGTCTAAAGCAGTATAAATGCACATTTATTGTCAGAAACCCTTCTTTTCATTCAAACTATTTTTGATCGAACACTTTATTTTGGTGAATTTGTTCATATTTGTCTCTTCTAGATCACTTTGCACATTTGCTTTATTCTGCCACAGTTTATTTAAAAATCATTTTGCTTTTATCTTCTAAGCTCAATGGAATATTTTCATTTGGAGCAGGCTTGCTTTAAAACTTGGCACATTTCCAGTTTTAGCTTATCAGACAATCTCAACATGCACATATTTTAAGTTCTCTCAGAGTACACATTGTTTTCTTGTGCATATCATTTTGTTACTTATTCTCAATGATTTGACTGTTTCATTATGCCGTTCTAATCTGGTTTGTTTGTTGTTCATTTAGACAATGTATGTGAAGTGTGCCAGCATAGTTTTCTGTTTAGTATTTCAGTTACTGGTTTTTATCACTGCTGTGCCGGTAATTATGTTTACTGAGTACATCTATTATTACACAAGATGAAGTGAGAGCCTTTGCTAATTTATTCATAGTAGAATTTCTGAATCCACTTAGCCCCCCACTGGTCATGCGGATCAACCCATTTTGATGGAAGTATTAACATTGTTTTACTTCACCAGGCTTAGAGAACACCAGGAAAGGTGAAGCCTAAGATCCTGAAAGTTTTTGTTTTAATTTGTATTTGCATATGTCCACTTGCATCTTTCTGTGAAAAACCTTAGTGCTTGAGCAAGCTATCACGGTGAACACAGTGTTCCTCACAGATCTGATTACCTTTAGGAAGTCACATTATTTTCACTAGGTGGAAGCTCGAGCACAGCTCACAATAAGGCTATGATCTATCTACCACTAGCTTAACAATCCTATAAACTAAAACCACAATTCAACTTACTGAAAACAATACTGAAGCATAATGGCTCGATTCATGTAGAAGTCAGTCACAATCTATGGAAGAAATTAAGGGCTTTTTCTGATGACCCAATTTGAACCCTTGCTTAATATTTATTCAACAAAAAAGAAGATGTTGTGAAGACCTTCTATCTATATCCTAGGGGTTTCTCAAAAAGTACAATACCAATGTTACTGAGTAGTTAGCATGCTTCATCATCAATTGCAAAAGGCATTTATGGGTCAACATTTGATGTCATAATTAACAATGTATCAGCAGAACTGGTTATGTACCTTGGATGTGATGTTGACAGCGGTCTGTGGTTCTGTTGTGAAGTAAAGGGGTGCTGGGAGTTTGCCTAGCAAGCTTTTCAGAGCTTCTTCAACGTGGTGGAGATTGACACCTTGCTGATTCTCATTTTGGTCCTTCTTGATTTTCTCCAGTTTCTGATGGAAGAGGAAGGTTGGTTCTATGGTATTATACAGGTGGGTCAGAGTTTCCCTTGTCACATACTTCTGCAGGCTGACACCTTGATCCAAGAAAAGCTGCACAAAATTTGGCTTATCTTCCATTAGAGCAATCGTTAGAACTGGGTACAAATCTTCAGCCTGTAAAAATGAAACAGATAATCCATTATTCATCACAGTAGCACTTGTGTCTGCATGTATTCATATATTGATTGATTTAGAGAGCTATGTGAAAAGCTGTACCCAGAACAGTCTATAAATAGAACCAGCTGGGGCTAAATGAGGGAAAGGTGTAAAGGTGGTGACCGGGAGAAAATTCAATTGGGAAGTTGACATTATACTAGACAAAAGCAACATCAATAGACAGAGAATGTTATTTGACAATTGTTGCAGGACAGTCAGTGCCCACAGGAAAGTTGTGCGTTCACTACTTCTAGATTAAATTGCACATACTCTCTACTATCTGAGGGCTGTTCTCCTGTGCAAAAATTTAGACAAATCTAGGGAACCTAATTCAAAATGAGGTGTTTGTGGTAAATGATCCAAGACTTGCAAAGCCCGGAGAGCTATCAGTAAACGACTATTGGTCTCCCAAAGCAAGCAGAGACCAAAATACACGCAGATGCAGGATATGAGAATAGACACAGCAACATCAGCCACAAATCTAACATCTCCTGAGCCAGGGGTTCATCTAGGCTCAATAAAGGAAAAAATGTGATGTTCAAGGTATGCTATAAGACCAGAAGGCTTGTGCAGCCACTCATGAAGCAGGTATGTGTAAAATTATGGCTAGTCCTCTAAACAAAGAAAAAATATCTTAAGAACACTAGTAGATGGCTAGAGAGACACAACATTGTCCATTATACAAAGCCCACAATTTCCCTCTCTCTTGCTCTCTCTTCCCTCCCCGTATCAGAGGGTTGCAAGCACGGTGACTGCTCCTCAACTCAATACAATTACAATGCATTATTTAGAGACAGGAAATTTTCATAAAAAATTGAATTTCAGATTTTTTTTAAGCTACAAAATTAGCAGCAGAGGCTTAGTGGGGAACGTGGCAGTTTTGGTGGGGCAGTTGATGATGCAGCGGAGCAGGGGGGATGGTGGTGGATGCTCTGTGGTAGATGTGATAAGGGCATGGGTTTGTTGGGGCCCTTGAGTGGATGCTCTTCATGGTCTTGAGCGTGTCCTCTGTCATGAGGGGGGTTCAGCAGAGCATGGTCTGTTAAGCGGCGGCTTGATGGTGGCAGGTGTGGGGGCCAGATCTAGGGTGTCAAAGCAGGACCTTTTGTGGAAGAGGTCTTGGGAGGGGGGAATGTCTGAGGTTTCGCTGTTGGGCCTGGTTAACTTCTTGATGATGGTGAAGAGTTCTTTGTTGTTGTGTGCATTTGCATTGATTCTGTCCCAGAAAGCCATTTTCTTAGTCACTGAGGAGGAGGCGGTGTGTGTTGGCCGCGGGGGGGTCTGTAGGCGGCCAAGCAATAACCACGGCCTGTTCTCCTGCCGCCACTGCTGCCAGACCTTCACCACCGCCCGACCGCCAACACCTCCGAAGCCCTAAGATGCATCCTGCTCAATGCGTGCTCAATACTCAGATACGCCGTGGAGATCTGGGACCACATGAACTCACTCTCACCCAACATCACCTTCCTCACGGAAACCTGGACTAACGCCTCCTCCACCCCCGACATCGCCAAAGCCATCCGGACGGATAAAAGATCCAGAGGAAGGACCGCCCCAACAACTCAGGAGGAGGGCTTGCTATTGCGCACAAAAACTCCCTCTACCTCACCACATCCAGCGAAACCTTCCGCTTCGCCGAACACCTGCACTTCCAGGTCCAGGCCAGCCCCAACTCCAGACTAAGTGTGGCACCCTCGCCTACAGACTCCCCGGCCTTTCTTTGCTGACACCATCACCAACCTCGTTGAAGCCCACTCCATTGCCGACATGGACTACATACTCATTGGAGACCGAAACGTCCACCTCGACAACCCCAGCAACCCCAACTCCGCCACCCCCCTTGACAATCTCGGAACATTGGACTGAAACAACTTGTCACCACGCAGACCCACAAGGCAGGACACACTCTCGACCCCAGGTTCACCGAAGGAAATAGTGTCTGCTTCAGTCACACCACGCAAACCCCATGGACCGGCCATCACTGCGTACACTTCTACATTGACCATCCCAATCTACCCACAACCGCACCCCGCCCCCCACAAAGGAACTGGAGCAAAGTCACAGAGGAGAAACTCAACTCTGCCCTCAACCGGCACACCCCCACCGCTGCAACTGACGCCAACCTCGCAGCCAGGGATCCCCAACTGCATAGACAAGCTTGCCCGCTACGCAACCCCGACATACAGCACCCTAGGAACGCCGCCTGGTTCACCACCGACCTCCAAAAAGCCAGGCACACCTGCCGACGCCTAGAGGAGAACTGGATAAACAGCAAGACAGTGGAAAACCACACCACCTACAAGAACGCCGTGACAGAATGCCACCAATGCATCAGAACCACCAAAAAGACCTTCATCCACAACAATATCCTCATCCACTCCAGCAATGCCAAGGAACTCTTCAGCGTCATCCAGGAATGCACCAAGCCTCGCAGCGGAGCCACGGACATCACCCACTCCTAGGACCTCTGTGACAAGCTCGGATCCTACTTCCACTTGAAGATCAAAAACCTCTACAACAAGATCAAAAACCTCTACAACAAGTTCAACAACCACACACCCGACTACGCAGCCCCCCCTCCCTCCGGCAACATCAGCCAGCCCATCTCCTCCTGGACCCCGGTCACGACCGAAGAGACCGCATCGACCATGAAAGGCATCCACTCAGGGGCTCCCACAGACCCCAGCCCACCACACATCTACCACAGAGCCGCCATCGCACCCAAACTACAATGCACCATCAACACCACCTTCGAAACCAGCACCTTCCTCGATGTCTGGAAACCCGCAGAAGTCAGGCCTCTGCTCAAAAAGCCCTCAACAGACCCTACGGACCTCAAGAATTACCGGCCCATCTCGCTCCTCCCCTTCGCAGCAAAGTTGCTGAGAAGACCACCAAAGCAGAGCTGAGAAGGTTAATTGGAAACAACACCGTCCTCTACCCCTCTCAATCCGGATTCCACAGCAACCAAAGCACCGAGACCGCCCTACTCGCCATCACAGACATCTGCACCCTCCTCCATCAAGGCCACACTGCAGCCCTGATTCTACTTGACCTGTCAGCAGCATTCAACACCGTCTCCCACCGCTCAGTTGCAGCCAGACTACCCAACGCTGGCATATGAGGAACCACCCTCAACTGGATCTGATCATTCATCAACAGCAGGAGCCAAAGGATCAGACTGCCACCCTCAACATAACATAACATGTGTATTTGTAAAGCGCACATTCACCCAGAGGGCTCTTGGTGCTGAATAACAGATGTTTATTGTTACCCAACTCAATGGTACTCATTTTATCGACCTCAGATGGATGAAAGGCTAAGTGGACCAACCCGGGATTTGAACCTGTGACCATGAGGTCAAACACAGGTCCTTGCAATGGATGCATTAGTCAACTGAGTCACCAGACCCGGCGTTCCCAACCCAAGGAAATCAATTGCGGAGTCCCACAGGGATCATCGCTCAGGCCAACCCTCTTCAACATCTACATGGCCTCCTTTGGCGCCATCGTCCAACAGGACGGCCTCAGCATAGCATCCTACACGACGACACCCAGCTCATCCTCTCCCTCACCAAGGACCCCAACACCACCAGACTCAAGTTCCTGGAAGGAATGCAAGACGTTGCAGCCTGGATGAGCCACAGGTGCCTAAAGCTCAACTCGGAGAAGACCGAAGTCTTACTCCTCGGAACCACTCTATCGGCATGCAACAACACTTGGTGGCCCACCACCCTCGGCAGCCCCGACCCCCACAGACCACACCAGAAACCTCGTCATCGTACTCGACTCCTCCCTCTCCATGAACCGTCAGGTCAACGCCGTCGCCTCCAGCTTTTTCAACACCCTCCGCATCCTCCGTAAGACTTTTGAATGGATCCCCGAGTCAAGGAAGACAGTCACCCACACACACATCACCAGCTGGTTGGACTACGGAAATGCCCTCTACGCCGGCATAAACAAGTCCCTACTCCGCAAGCTCAATACGATTCAGAACACCACAGTCAGACTTGTCCTCGGCATTCCTTGACACGCGCACATCAGCCAACACCAACGGAAGCTTCACAAGCTCCCCATCGAGAAGAGAGTCACTTTCAAGATACACACCCACGCCTTCAAATGCCTACACAACACCGGACCCCAGTAACTCAACGATAGAATCACCCTCAACGTACCCAAAAGAACCTCCGATCAACCAACCTCGCCCAAACCCCACGCATCCACTAAGCCAAAGCAGGGGGAAGATCTTTCTCCTACATCGCGTCAAAGACTTGGAACGAGCTCCTGATCGACATCAGAACTGACCCCTCCCTGAACACCTTTAGGAAGGCTCTCAAGACCTGGCTCTTTGGCTGAATGGAACACCAGGTTCTTGACATCCCTCGCTGCAGCCACATCACACCCCACCTGAGAGACCTGCACTGGCTCCCCGTCAACAAGATGATAACCTTCAAGCTCCTCACCCACGCACACAAGGCAGTCCACAACACCAGACCAGTGTACCTCAACAGCCGACTCAGCTTCTACACCCCCACCCGCCGCTCCGCTGACATCACCCTCGCCACAGTCCCCATAATCCGTAGAGCGACCTCCAGTGGCAGATCATTCTCCCACCTCACCGCCAACACTTGGAACACCCTCCCCATCCACCTACGGCAGACCCAAGACCTGCTGACCTTCAGAAGACTCCTCAAGACCTGGCTTTTCGAGCAGCAGCATTCCCCACCCCCATCGCCTTGAGACCCTCACGGGTAAGTAGTGCGCTTTACAAAAGCTATGATTGATTGATTGATTCAGCTTATCCTTACTCAGGAGGTTAAGCTCAGAGCACTACTCTAGTAAACACACAGAGCTCATATAGGAATTAAGATCCTAATATTGGATAATTTGAAGACATCGACATAAGTGTCAGGTGAGTGTCATTAGCGGAACAGGCTCAGTCTTGATGCTAGAAGTAACCCTTTAAAAAAGATTAGACATTAACATGAGTTAAATCATATTATTATTTTTTATGTTGGCAATGGATATATCTACCTAATTTGTGATTTTAAAAGACATTGTCTATACAGATATGCAGGTAATCACAAGTTAGGTTACCCCCTATGCCCTGTGGTGACATACCCCCAGATGCATCAACAACCCAATTTGCGATTCCTTAATAGCGAAATATACCGATTCGCTATTAAGGAATTGCAAAATGGAATGCAGCAAGAAATCACTTATAAAATAGCGATTTCTTAGAATTCCTTAATTGCGAGTCGCAAACTGCGAGTCGCAATTAAGGAATACCGCCCCATGGGAAGACAATCTCAATTTGTGTGTCGCAATTAGCGAATCACAAATGGAGATTGCGATTTCAAGGGTGCAGGGGTGTCCAAAGGACACCCTGTTGCACCCCTGAAATTGTTATGTGCACATATGTTGCGCACACACATGCCCTTAGGACATGTGTGTGCGCAACATGAAACTTTGAAAAATGCACTTTAATGCATTTTTCAAAGTTTTTGCAAATTACCATGAAGTTGTACTTCATGGTAATTTGCGTGCCCTATTAGCGAATTCGCTATTTTTAAATACTTTCCTGCATTGCATTTAAGGAATCTCAAATTGAGATTCCTTAAGTGTAAATAATCACAATTTAGCTATTTCTAAAATTCCGATTTTTGCATTTGGGATGATGCGTCCCAAATGCAAAAATACTGCTCGCAAAGGGACAGATTCTCAGAGCAGTCCCAAACCCAGGAGGATCAGCACATGCCAGGCCACCACCACAGCCCAGCTCCCACCACCTCTTTCAAATGGCGCTGGCCGCGCGAGTAGGCTGCTTCAGATTCCCATAGGGAGAGGGGTTGCCACAGACTCCACACACCTTTCAGGCGTACCCAAGACACCAATCTAAAAGTGAGCGTCTGGTCATGGATGCAGGCGCGCAACATAGATCAAGCGTTCAGATGAGTCCAGCTCGTCCACAGTGTCTTACAGCTGTCCAACAAGCACCACCGAATACAAGGGCCTAGAACTCCACACTGCAAAGTGATCATTCACAAGTAGATCGAACCCAGCTACAGATGGAAAGGGCACACCCATGCAGTCAATCCCTGTGGCAGGACTTTAGTGGGGAGGCCCGTGGCGCACCCAGCCACTCCACAGGCGCAGTCCGCTTGGTGAGGTCGCTGTCCCGCCACCAGGGGCTCAGGCCATCTAGCCAATTACACTCATGAAGTCGGAGGGTACAACTCAGCTCACGGCACACCCTCCACATAGGGCCAGACACTGCCCAGATCATTAGCGTTGATCAATCAAAACAAGATTTATTCGATTTTAAACATTAAAATCATAAAACCAGGCATATAAAAGAGTACACCATCATATTTTACATATACAATTTATCAAAGCACATATCGAAAATATGAGTTAATAAATGTACATGTAATACATGTAAACAGAAAGTGAATTCCGAAACATCCCATCTCGCACTAAGGTGCCTCCAACATGTTTCATATCTTGAAATTTCATCACTTAGGCATTTCCTAGTCCTCAGCACGCTCTTTTGGAAACCCACCATAGAACCAATACAATAACATCTCCCAACATCTGTAAATGAACGAAGGCAGGGCGGCAATGCGTCCATCCTCCCAGTTTTAGTAGGGGTATTATCCATCTTCGCCTTGCGTAGCTATAAAACGTACAAAATAAAATTACATGCATTGAGGTTTGTAATGAGATATTGTCACAGGGCCAATCGTTCATAACTGGATAGCTAGTCAAGTAGTGGAAAGTTCCAAATCTAAATCTTGTTAATAGGTATCTATCATAGCCACCCGAGATACGTAGCAGATATGGTTGGATATCGTATATCATAGTGATTATTTGGTGCCTAACCACCATAGGTTTATTCATCTCAAGAGCTAACCTATTTTCTTCCAGATGGGTCATACAACCTTTTTTTAAATCCTTGCGATTAATAGAAATCATGTTATCAGGTGAAAAAAAGAACTCTGGGTGTCCAATATCCAACATACATTTTTTTTTACATATTTAAGCCATAAGATTTTGCAGGCATTATCTAATCTTATTGCATCTATTATTATTTCCCTGTTAAGACCAGTACTAGCAGAAGTCCAAATTCTATGCCCCAGCAACACCGGTTGAACCTTAATTAAATCAAAAATATATGGTACTCTTAATTAACCTTAAGAGGGCATTTTCAATACATTGAATTGATGTGCATTCTTGAAAGCCCCAAATACCTGCCCAATAAACTGCTATGCTCACTCATTTTGCTTGGTAAATGTTTAATAACATTTCTGGCGCCCTTTTCCCCAATCTTTTTTTTGAAATGTATTAAGACTGCAGTGGACTTCATAAAAAGTAAGCTCCTGGCCTTGACAGCTGGTGCCCAAGAGCCGGTTCGGTTAAAGAGAACACCCAGATAACTAAAAGAGTTAATGGTTTCAACACTACTCCCCCACGTAGTAACTTCTATTCTTGTTTTTCCCTCTCCCGCACGCCATAACAAAGATTTTCTTTGCATTCAATTTTAACCCAAGGCGGCCCATAGAACCGGTATAAAAAGAAAGAGCCCTGTGTAAACTGATCTGGGTACGGCCCATAAGTACCGCGTCGTCAGCATAGAGGAGAGAGGCTATTGGGCGGGTATTTACACACGGCGGGTCCCTAGTATGTGACAGCAACTCCTGTTCCAAGGCGTTGGTATACAGTGAGAACAGGAGTGGTGCCAAAACACAGCCTTGCCTTACGCCCCTCTCCACTTTAAATGGCGCGGTACATTTGCCCTTGATTCCATAGCGGACCTTTGCAGTGGCATCGGAATATAGCTGCCTTAAGAACTGTATTAAAACGGGATCAACTTTTAGTTCACTAAGAACACCCCACAGCTTGTTATGAATTACACAATCGAAAGCAGCTGTGAGGTCGACCAATGCCAGATAAAATTTCCCTATTTTAGCCTGCGTATATTTACCAATTAAAATACTAAGATTCAAAGTCTGCTCGTTAGTTCCTAAGCCGGCTCTAAAACCATACTGGACGTCGCTTAAAATGCATTTTTCTTCAGTCCATGCCTGTAATCGATCTAAAACAATACTGCCGGCTACCTTCATTAAGGAGTCCAACAGAGATCTAGGGCAGTAGCAGGCAGGGTTCACCCGCTCGCCCTTTTTAAAAACGGGGACTACAAGTGATAAAGACCATGTACTTATAAATCCCTTTTCACAGCATGCTTGTAAAACCCTGGTTGAAAGGGGGTCCCACAACTCCATTTCCGACCTATAAAGATCGATCGGTATCCCATCAGGGCCAGCAGCCTTACCAGTCTTGCTTGCCTTTAGTGCCACATTAACGTCTTAAAGTGAAATATGTAAATTAATAGGCAATCTGCCAATCTCTCCTCATGCGAATACCTATGCATAGATATCTCCAGCTCTCCCAAACCTTTATGCAGCCTCCACATCTTCTACCACCCCCATGGTGATAACCTCCTTCTAATCGAAAAGGTTATGGAAACCATCTCCTCCAACCTTGCCAGACACTCCCCCCAGATCTTCCTTGGAGACTTCGACCTCCATAGGAATGACTCACTCGATCAGGCGGTCACAACTCTCACAAATTTCCTTAGCGACATGTCTCTCACCCAATTCTGCAACTCCCCCACCCACAAATTAGGCTCGACACTTGATCTCATCATCTCCAACCACAATTCCATTCAACTCTAATCCATTCTCCCCTGTGACTGGTCTGACCATCATTTTATCAACTTCCTGATAATTGAAAGCTGGAACCACAAACTGGGCCAACCACTCAAACTTAAACAATGGAAAAGACCGCTCCACACCACTAGCGTTAATGAGCTCATAGTACGATGCAATCTCTCCCTTCCCCCTCCTTCCAACATGATTGACGTGCATGACCTTACCGACCATTATAACAACACCATGCTTTCTGCCTTGAATGATACAGCTCCCCTTCAACTAAAAAGAATTCCCTTTAAAGACTCAAAACCATGGTTCAATGACAGACTTAATGCTGATAGACGCAATCTTAGACTAGCTGAACGCAAGTGGAGATCCTCTCCCTCCACAGAGCTACTAAATTCTCTTAGATCACACAGAAGTAGATACAACAAACTCATAAGGATCTACGAAATCCAACTTCTTTAAACATCAACTGGACAATGCCAAAAACCGCCCGAAAGGACTTTCTGAGCTCATCAAATCTCAATCCAATAACACTGCTACCCAATCTCAGCCTACAGCTCGCACACAACCAAACTGTGATGTGATGGCTGAATTATTCCTGGAAAAGACTAACAAAATCGAATCAGACCTAAGGTCTGCTGTGCTCACTCTTACGTCCCCTCCTGATGACCCTGTCTCTACTCTCCTGCCCCCGCATCAGGTCCTTTCACTCAAGAACAATACCTCATGGAGTCATTTCCCTCCCCTCAATGCCATTTCCATCCTCAACATTCTCTCCACCCTTAAACCTTCAAACCACTTCAATGACCCCCCTCGCCCCCAACTTCTTTAAAGAAATGATAGGCTCACTTGCCCCCACTCTGGTCCAAAATAACCAATGCCTCACTTCTTCAAGGTAAGATCCCGGACGTCCTTGAAGGAGGGCCTGGGGCTGCCTATTCTTAAAAAACCCTCAGCTGACCCGGATGACCTGAACAACTACCGTCCAATCACAATCATTCCGACCTTGGCTAAACTTCTGGAGAAATGTGTTCATGAACAACTCCTCAAACACATTAAGCAATTCCAGCTTCTTGACTTATTCCAATCGGGTTTCTGCAGTGGCCACAGTCCCGAAACGGCCATCACTCACATCGTAGGTGGCGCCCTCACATTACTCGACCAAAATGAAACCTGCCTTTTAATTCTGCTCGGTCTCTCATCTGCTTTTGACACTGTCAAACGACAATCTTCTGTACCTTCTTGAATGCAGAATGGGACTCTCTGGCACGGTCCTTAAATGGTTTGCATCTTTCCTCGACAACAGAAGCCAGAGAGTCAAATCCAACCAATCTCTCTCCAACCCGAGTCCATGCACACTTGGCGTCCCCCAAGGATCCTCACTCTCCCCCACCCTCTTCAACCTCTTCCTGGAACCTCTAACTGTAATTCTTAAAACCTCGAACATACAATATCACATGTATGCTGATGACGCCCAACTTTACATGAAAATCTCTTCCCCCGAGGACATCACATCGCTCAAAGAAACTCTTATCAAAACCCTCAACTGGCTTACTTCCAACCACCTCAAATGAAACGCCTTCAAGACGGAATTTCTCCTCATTGCACCCACTAAACAATCCCCATCTATGCTGCAATTTCTTTGTAACCTCACCGCCCTCAACTGCACTCCTCACATTGTTGACTCCACTAAATCTCTGGGAGTTGTGCTAGACAAAACTTAAACATGCAAGGCCACATCAGCAGCCTACGAAAACTCAAACCATTCCTTCCACATGATGACTTTAAAGCGGCAATACAAGCATTGGTCATTTCCAGGCTAGAATACGGCAGTGCCACTCTTTGCAGTTTGCCGAAACTCAGTCTAGCTCCCATCAGAGCGTCTCTTAATGTCCAATCACATTTCACCGGACCTGAAATCGCTCAACTGGCTTCCCTTTGAAGCTAGGATACAATTAAAGATTGCTTGTAGGACCCATAGAGCACTATACTTCAACACCCCACTCTACCTGACTAACAAGCTTGTGCTATCTGGTGGCTCCAGGTCCACAAGGAGCTCAGGCACTCTGTTTCTCAAGCCCAAGAAATTTAATAAGCTTAAAACCTACAATCGTTCATTCTCTGGAATTTCATCGAGAATCTGGAACTCCCTTCCAGTGGAAATAGACTGATTCCCTCTACCCTTGCCTTCAAAAAGGAAGTCAAATCGCTACTACTGAACAAACTCCTCTAATGAACATTGCCCTGATCTTTATGTTATGCTCCGACTGCCTACAAATGTCTGTTTTGTATATTTGTTTTATTTTATCTGTTTTACTCTTGATGTATATTGCCCTACTTGTCTCGCTCGCTACCTAATCTTATGTGAAGCGCTCTGATACCCACCTGGGTCATGTTCACGCTATACAAAACTTTAAATAAATAAATTAATGAAATTCTGTTGTGCCCTCCCTATATCTTGGCTCTGGGCTTCTTCCTCTGTAGCCCTCTGATTCAAGTAGACACTTTTGAAAAAGTCAACCCAAGTGTTTTCCTCTATAGCCACCTCGATTGATGGTGCGTCTAATTTATTGTTGAGGAAGGGGCATTCACTGCTGCCAGAATTTCAGACTATCTTTACTCGAGGCGGCATCATTAAGGTTCTTCCATGCCTTATCTTTTAACTTGTTAATCCTACTTTTCCTGGCTGCGTTGTACAACTTTCTACAGGCCCTAATCTCGCTATTATCTCTTATCACTCTATGTAGGGCGTTCTTTAAGTTTGAATAACTTTTAGTGAAATTTTTCTCGAACCATCCCTGCCTGGAGTTACGCGTACCTTTACATTTTGCTAACAGCGTGCTTTTGACTGTCTCAGTGATACAGTTACAAGCTTTAAAAACATCTTCATGTGATGGGCTATCACTCAAACATATTACGATTGGGTCTGAGGCTTTTGTAACTATCTCCTTAGTTAACTCCATAGGATTCCGGCTCGCCCAGCGGATTGCATAACCATTTTTCCTTCCCAGTTCTATGTTCTTCACCCATGCTACTTTATTACTAGTTTTCTTTGGAGCACTTTTTTTCGAAATAGCTACATTTACACTGATTGCCAAATGATCACTCATGACATTTTGATAGATATTATACTCCTTCACGTAACTTGTGTGGCGGTTAGGCATAATAATAAAATCTATAGTTGATTTAGCACCCCTGCCTTCAAATGTGTGACCAAACTCTACTTTTGGCGTGCATAAACAGTTAGAAGTCATTAAATAACTCTCCTTTATCCAGGGTTAAACAGCATTTCCCTATTTCAGCGAATGGGCACAAGCTGGTATTAAAATCCCCTACCCAAATAGGAATAGTTCCAATATCGCCTTCTAGTTTTAATTTGACAATATCCCCACTAAGCTTCTTTAATATAACTCTCAATTGACCTTTTTCCACATTGTTATAAAAGTTAATCAAAACCAATGTACAATTAGAATCCATAAGTATCAGGATGATTTGGTAATACATTTCTGAGATAACCATCTCAACATTGTGTGCCCCTAGCAAGTTTGAGACATATACGCATAGCCCCCCGTTTGACCTTCCGCTAGATGGCTCAATAGCGGGTGTATGGTATGTTTTGAACTCATTGATGTGTACTTTGTCAATAACCCAGGTCTCTTGCCGACACAAAAAATCAGAATTACTAATAAAGTTCATCCAAGCCGGGTCGTTCATTATTCTTTAGACCCGCTATGTTCCTAAAAAGAATTTGACATATTCCTTCCCGATGGTCAATTATTTCCGTATAGTCTCCTTCAGGAAGATCGTATCTATTAGGGTTACATTTCCCCTCATCCGCTCGCTGAACCTGGATCGAGCAAAGCGGGCATGATTGATACACCTGGGTTTTCAGCAATAAGGTCATTCTCATTCTTAGACAGGTACTTGTTGTTTGGTTGTCAGTCATTTTCGTCCAAAGTAGGTAGAGGCCCAAATCTGTTTGATACTTCTAAGTTATATCAGGGGCCGTCCATTAACCGTCTCTGAGGTCCATAGTTTTCAGGGATAGTTAATGGTTAATAAAAGAAGCTGAGCGGGAGAACTTGGATGCTAGTGTTGGTTAGGTTTGATTGATGTGTTCTCAATAGAATTTCCCTGACCAAGGCAGGTGATCCTAGTGAGAGGACTATACAATTGCCTTTGAAGGATTTACTGCCATTTCCTACCAAGTCGATTCGCCTCACCATCTTAAATTCCCTAAAAAGTGCATGTGTATACCTGTCCTATTTCCCAACCTATTTATTGTTTTGTTTCTTAAAGCGGGCCAGGTTTCCGTTGCTGCTAAAGGAAGCTGGAGAGCATTACCTAAAATAATGGTATATGGTGTAGCTGCTGGTGGGAGGTTAAGTGTTTGTGCGCTTTGCGTCACCCCAGGGACGTTATCCTCCGTTATACTTGCGCTTTCCCCACCCTTACGTCTTTCACTTAGTTTGTGGCCAGTCCCGCCCATCTCTTTGGGTCTATATGTCTTGCTCACTAGTGGGGTACTGTTTTCTGAAATCGCGGGTACATTTTGAAAGGGCTCATGTCGCCAACCCTGTTCACTTACTCCTTGTATTCTCTTGACTGGCCGGGGTGTAGTTTTTTAAAACTGCTTTTTCTGAAAGTACGTGAGCCCCCGGTAGTTTCTGATTTTCTGCACTCGTTTCTTGTGTGGCCTTCGTCTGGGCCGCTAAAACTTTGTCTAGGCCTGTTTCTATTTTGACCAACCTGTCCGCGAGAGTTTAATTATTTGTGTAACGAACTCCTTTAATTCTTTAATAACTGTATGCAAGTTTACCAGTTCACATACAGGTTCATTACGAGTGTTTTTCCCTCTCGGGGCGCTTACAATATCCGCTTCCTTCTGCATTTTATTTGTATGCAATTTCCCCTGTGGCTTTCTTAGTTGGGTCTTAGGTAATCTAGGAGTTAAAGTGGGAATCGGATAAATTACAACTATGCCTTCTACAGTATTATTTGCTAGGCTCAAATTTGGTGATTTGAAGGTTTTTTTGGGAGGAGGTAGTTGATCACTATCTGTTAGCCCATCAGAAATATCATCGGGAATTTCCTGAATACACCCATTTTTTCGCTGACAAAGTCCGAATATACGAGCAGCAGGATTCTAATGGAGTACAAATTGCGATTTGTTCAGACTTGCCAATATAAACAAAGTTCAGGGTCTTTGACCAGTTCCAAGAAGTAGGAGCACTCAAAGAAGTTAGTCAGTTCAGTTCATTAAAGTCTTTATTTCGAATAAACATCATAAAAGACAATAACATTTAAAACCAAATTAAAAAGTCGAAATACATCAGAGTTAAACATTAACAATTCCTATAAGTTTCGTGGTCATAGGTGTTTAGCAAAAAAGTACATTAAAAGGTGATGCACAAAAGGATGACGGGTCCACAGTTAGAATATACTTAAAATATTAAATAGTACCATTCGCTAAAACATCTTTAAAAACTCCCACCATGATTAGCGTGACACTCATACAATCCTAAGAATAGGCGGACAGTTTAGATACGCTGTGGTCAGTGCAACATAATATATTTAAATGTTCGCCCCCCAACAATACACGAAGCGAAAAAGAGAAACAAATAATAATTGACATTACCTCCTCTCCTTAGCATGTATAACCCACATCCAGCTTAAAAATTTAGCGACAGTAATCACAATAGATTCATTCGTGGCTGTTTTTGGAATCCTAAAAACTTCTCTACTTAGCCTAGTCCCTAGGATTAGGCATATAGGTTTTAGCCATCTAGGCCTAGGGATTTTATAAGCTGGACATGCAAATAAAATATGTGCCAATGATTCGTTCTGTGTGGGGCAAAATGGACACATGCTGGGATTTGAGGCGTACCATTTACTGACGGATAAATTGGTGGGAAGAGATCCCACCCTAAATTGATGATACAGTTTCCTATCTTTTTTTAAGGTGATAAAATACCAGTACTTTTCATACTCTACTTCATACTTATGTTCTAAAAAGTCTCTGGATAAAGATGATTTTGTTAAAGCAGAGAAGCGCTTCATTTTGATCATATTCCAATATGCTGCGTTAAATGCACACTTTGAAGAAAATGAGTTTTCCATGGGATTTACCCACAGTCTATTCATCCCCATCTCCGACAGAGCCGTTTTTACTCGTCTCAGCCATGGACTTTTGTGCACCCTGTAGGAGAGTGGGGTCTGCAATCCTATGGTCATCCCAGATTTTTGCTTTTTGCTTCACTGGTTTATGACTTTCCCTGGCTGTGGGCCTGCTAATCAGACCCACAGCCTAGCTGTTCTCTCTCTAAATTGACAACTATGTACTTTAGGTGCATTTACCAATTGGTACTGGGCCACCTTATCAGTCCCTGTACAGTGTACCTTAGGTATCCGGGGCATAGGTGTACCCAGGGCCTACCAGGGGCTGCAGCATGTATTATGCCACCCCTGGCTGGCCATCTAATACTGACACAACTGGCTGCATGACAGCTGGGGCAAGGTGGTGTAATCACCCTTTGCTATAGATATAGTATACCTATATCTAACCCTAAAATGGACACATATGTTCCTATCAGTCACTCCTATGGCAGGCCTTATCAATCCTGAAGGCAGAGTGCTTGGAATTATGTGAGATGGTGCTCTGGCATGAGCTGAGCCCGTCTGCAGCTTGCGGAAACAAGTCCTAATAGCTGTTCCATGATAACGCTATACCATATACTCTTAAGTGCATTATCAACCTCGCGGTTAAATGCTAACTCTGGTATAACATTATCAAAACATGTCGAGTAAGGTGTCATACGAATTGGAATACTACCCCCTTGCCAATTCCACCGTTCTAGAGGGACACGACATGTATGTAACTGTGAACCCCGGTTAAAGTTAACTCGAGCCTCAGCATCACAAAATGGATCCTGCCACCACAGACACAAGTCTGACCTCCTGCTGCTGGGAGTCCTTCCAGCGAGGGAGGCTTGGACAAAGGGTTTCCTGCCTTGGGAGGTGCTAGCACCACCCCAGACAGGATTTTGTGTATTGAGGTAGGGAGGCCTGAAAGGAATGAGGCATGCCTAGGGCACACAAGGTGCCCTGTGCATACACCAGTTCAAACCAGTTGCTGGGGCACTCCAGCCCCAGCTCTGGCGGGAAACCGGACAAAGGATAGGGGGTGTAACCACCCCCCCTTCCTGGTCCCACCCAGGGGAGGGACCTAGTCAGTAGTGCAGCCCCCTTTAGGAGAATAAAGGTAGGAGCTGGTCCCATTCTAAGTGAGATTATCCTGAACAATTCTACAAGAAGAAACTCTGGACTTCGAAGTTCTGCTCCACAGAAGACTGAAGAATCTCCCTTGTGGACAAGGAGTGTCCACCCTGCAACTGCAGGCACCATCAAGCGTCCAGTGGCTTCACTTTGTCGTCTTCCCTCGAAGATCCAGACTTCAGAGCCCGACGAGACCCGGATTCCCAGACCTCTCCGACCTCAACTCACATCTGGAGCAAAGCTGAGACCCGTGGGTGCGACGAGACACGGGGGACCAGCCATCTTGAACGAACCTGCACTTCGCTTCCAGCACGACTCCCGAGGTAAACTCGACCAAGTGCTTTGGGGATTGAGAAGCCCCAGTCCCGAGCAGCCCCTGCACCGAAGATCAGCCCTCCAGCTTCCACGAGATCTGCGTGGGGCCCTTCTGCTTGTTTGCTGCTCGTTGCGTTGTCTGGTCACTTGCCGGCTGGCTAGTGGCCTCCTAGACGATGAACCTTTGAATCTTCACTGCTGGTCTGGTTGCTCCAGACTGGCCCTTGCTCCCTTCCAAAAGAGGGGCACCCCGGACTCTCCTAGTCCGCACCAGACGTCGTTTCCACTCACCGCGTGGGTTGCCTTTGCCAAGGCCTGTTGACTCCAATCCCGGATCCGACACCGCCAACAGCGAGAGGCTGCGTGGGACAGCTCGTGCCTCCATCCAGGTCATCGAAGACACCTCCTGGTCCACGTGGCTGCAGAGTCAAGCGTCCACTCTTCACCTAATCGCGATTACAGCACCTTGTTCCTTCCTGGAACTCTTCTTTTTGCTGTGACATCGGATGTTGTTGCGAAGCCTGCATTACTGAACTTCTGGGGAAACGCTCCTGAATAGTTTTCCTGTGCCGTCACTTTGAAAGCGCTACTTGACAGCGCTGGTCAAGAACTGCTCGCGTTTCCCGCTTCGCGGGAAACACTCGTGTGGGGATTGAAGGCGGCCGGCGGTGGCTGGAGAGTGAGAGAAAACCACAAAGCCCACAAAGCCATCTGGGCCAGGAACAACTCCCCGCCACGCCCCCCTCACCTGGCTACAATTGCGCAGAAGGACCGCGCATCGCGGAACGCGCGGGGCGCCGCCGGGCTAAGCCCGGGCAAAGGGCGGGCCCTCTGTGGCCCTCAGTGGCCGAGGTAGGCTGGGCTGGGCCCGGATATTTTCATTGACATTGTTTTTCTGCTAATTCTAATTTGCCTGACTGTTTGAGGAAGAACCATCTATTGAAACTTATTCGTTGCTTCCTCTTATTCTACTACCGGTCAGTCATTGTTGCATCTCCAGGACTATATTTATTATTTTATGAATATTGCATTATTTCTTGTTATCATTCTTCTGGAAGTAAATCACTCCTATAACATAATTCCGTGGAATAACCCTACAAAAGATGTCTAAAAAATTACGTTCAGGAAGGGAAGTGGGAGGAATACCAGATGCAAAAATAGACATTATCCGCACAAGAAACAAATCTGTAAACAATCCCCCGTTGAAGGGTCAATGCCAACTCTTTGAGTTTTGGTACTTGCCTTCCTCTAAGAAAGCTAATTTTGCTGCTAAAGAAGCTCCCTGTGCCACGGTCCAGGAGGTCCATACTCAAGGTATCATAGACCCTCCGCCTCCTCCTGTGCAGCCCGCATTACCACAATCTGTGGTAGCGGTGTCCTCTTCCCTTGTTCACCTTGAAGGGAAGGGAGAGAGTAATTTCGATCTTCCGGTACCTGAAAGTGAACTTGCGAATCAACCATCTTTGCCTCAAACCCTCCTGAATGATAGGTTGGGTGGTGATTTGTCATCACTATCCATTGACCTCGAACTCTGTGGCCGCTATGTAAATACAGCTAAATTGGAGACTCAGGACCCTATTAAGCCTTCGGGGGGTGCTACTCCATCTGGGCTAATGTTGTATAGTAGTACCCCTTCGTTAAACGGTCAGGACATGTCCGATTTGTTAGATGTGTCCGGGAGTCCGGGTCTCAACTTATCTGGTATCTGCCGTCCAGTGGAAGCGTGTGAAAAACCAATCTCTGAATCCATGATTGCTTTGGAACAATTATTAGCCTCCATTCTATCTCTCCTGGGGAAATTTGTAGGCAGCTCGGATTGTATCTTGGATTCAGTTAACCAAATACTGAAGACATTGTTACAAAAGTCGCCAGATATGAGGAGTGTTCCCCCCCCCATGACCGAACACAGCTTGCCAAAGGGGAAAATAAATGTGCCTTTTGTGGATTTTGACATGAAGGCTGCAACAGCAGTTTTGGAAACACACACCGTAGCTATCCCCTTAACCGCAGTGCCTAACTGTATTAAGAACTCAGTTCTAGAGATCGAGGAAGAAAACAAATCCACTTCTGGCCCTAAAGTGGTTCAAGACTTATTCCCTATCTTCATGTCTGAAAACAAAAAAGAACCTATGGACTATAAACATGTAAAGGTAATAAACGGTAAATACAGAAATAATAAAGGGAATAAAAGGAAATCAATTCGAAAATACAGGAAGAAAAGGCAGCGTCGGATAATCTTCCAAAATTCTCTGGTTGCACTGGAGAACGAAGAAATAGACTTGGATCCTACCTCTACATCCTTAAAAGCGGAAATTGAACTGAACTCACCCATCTCTACATCTTTAAAGGTGGAAAGAGAACTGTGTCCGCCAACGTCTTTGGAAGTTATGCCACAAATGGGGGGTCCTCTCCCAAGTCTTTCTCCACCGACTGCGACTGGAGCTCCAATCCAATATCCATCTGGGGCCCTTAACCCCTTGGCCCCTCCTTTCTCCGCAGCCTTAGAGATTGGAGACCGCTCTCTTCCTGATCGCCTTTTAACAACTCTAAAAGCTCCAGTGGACACTCTTGTGTTAGACTTTTTACCTCTATTCGATGTTGACCTACCCCTAAACAGAGCCTGGCTTCTTAAGTGCTTTAGCGAGATTGAAAGTCTTCACCATATTCAAACTAGGGACATTGAGTTAGTTTCCCTGTTGGGTGGAGTCAGGGTATCGAGTATAAGGGTTAAATTCTATTCTCCTATTATTGTAAACTTGATATTGCAGCAAGCTGAGAATTTTCAACGTACAGGTATCGACATTCTCCCGATTTTTAACCTTGGTAACACAAAACCTTCTCTTGGGAAGGTATTTAGAAGGGATGAGCAAAATGGGGTAGCCTCTCCTCTTAGAGACCTGAAGATTTGGGTCTCTAAGGGAAAACGCTCGGTTTCGCAAGTGAAGCCACTTCCGCTAACTCAGAATGCCTCCTTTACAGAGGATAACAATCGGTGGAATTGGCTGCATAGTGCCTTATCTACAAAAACAAAAGATAATCCCAGATTGTTTCATCATCTTTAACACCTCACTAAAAATTATTTCCTGGAATGCGGCAGGGATTCACAGTAGCCCAGAGAAATTTGATCTCTTATTTTCTCTAGGAGCTAACGTGATTTGTATACAGGAAACTTGGTGTACCAATATGCTGGATGTTTCTAAGGATTTTTACGCCTTGGAAGTGCCTGCTGCCCCCTCCAAGAAAGGTCATGCTAGGGGGGGAATCGCTTGTTTACTATCAAATAAATTGCAATGGAGATTCTCCCATTATATCGACCCTAGTAAACTTTTCCATGCTATAACCATTGAAAATCTGTTTAATAACGGCATAAAGTCACCTATTGTAATCCTAAATGTGTATATCCCTCCAGAAGAGTGTTTCAACGTGATATTGAAGCAGGTATTCCGATATATTGATCAAATCAAAAATGTCCCATCCCCTCCGGAAATTATGCTTGTGGGAGACTTGAACTGCAAAATCTCCAATGTTAGTCTGAAACTTTTTAGGAATAAATCTAAAGAAGAGGCGCATTTTGTTCCTCAATCACTCTTCCCTGATAAATTAGTGACAAATAAAAGAGGGAAGATTCTGTTAAAAGAATTAGCGGCCGTCGACGGTCTTATATTAAACGGGAGATTCCCGTCTGACGTGCCTGCAAAATTTACTCACAAATCTCCTTTTGGGTCTTCTATCTTGGACTATGCAATCGCAGACTATGGTTTGTTTCCTTTTATTCAGGACCTTAAGATCATACCTACTTCCCTGAGTGACCATAGCATATTGTTTATAACTATTTCTTTAAATCCCATGACCACTGCGCCTTGGTCTCTCAACGGCAGTGATGCTGCCTTCCACGTTTCTTCGGGAAGGTGTTTTTGGAATCCTTCCGCCACTAATGGGGTACAGGATTTCCTATCTGATACCCTACTAGTATTAAATGAGTGGCGTGGGAACGAAATAGTATATTTTGAAGAATTCATGCGAAACATCATTTCTTATGCTAAAAAAAACTTCTCGAACTAGAAAAGGGGTAGTGGTTCCTAGTATACTGCGTATCCTGAACAAGGAAATAAATAAACTAGTCCGTGAACAATATCTAGATAGAGACATGGAACGTGAAAAAGAAATTTCCAGGCTAAAAAGAAAGAGATGTAGACTTAGGCTAAAAATAAAAAAGGTAAGGGAGGACAATGTTTGGATCAATTTGAGGGAATCAGTTGTTCATGGTAGGATCAGAGAATTTTGGGCAATAATCGGTAAGGGGTGCAGTTCTAGACTAAGTCCCTCTCCCATCCCTATAGCGGAAGAGGTATGGATTACTTATATTCGGGATCTTTATGCAGGGAACGGGACTACAGGTGATGATACTGCCATAGATGTTACACCCGAAGGTCTCATTAATTACCCTACAGAAGAAGAAATTGAGACGGCTATAAAAAACATGCGTGTCTCTGGGGCAATGGGCCCTGATGAACTCCCCATGACGGTCCTGAAACAGGATCCTTCAAGGTGGAGTAAAATCCTGTACCCTCTGTATAAAGCCTGTTTTTTGTTTAAAACGGTACCTGCCTCCTGGAGGGGAAGTATCTTGGTCCCTATTTTTAAGAAGGGAACTAGGGATAGCCCCAGTAATTATCGTCTGATTGCTCTCCTCGACTCCATCGGAAAGGTCTTTGCGAAATGTCTTTTAAATTCCCTCTCCGATTGGGTAGAGGAGAATAACATCCTGCCGTTTGAACAGACTGGCTTCCGTAGGGACCACGGTACGTTAGACAACCTCACCGCTCTTCATGTGGTTACAGATAAATATGTCCAGGTGAGAGGAGGGGTAGTGTATGCCGCTTTTATTGACTTCTCCACAGCGTTCGACAAAGTTGATCGTAGAACGCTGTGGAGAAAATTGGCAGCGCTTGGTCTTCCAACCTATTTGTTGGAGCTGGTGCGTTCTCTCCATACAGAGACCTGGTGTAGGGTCCTGTTGGGGGGCGAAAGGGGGCTATCTTATCTAATTCCATCTTTGAATGGCCTTAAACAAGGCTGTTTACTGGCTCCCCTTTTGTTCTCCTTATACACGGCAGACCTTCCCGCCGCCTTGTCTGCCAGAGAGGGCATTGCCCCGGTGGTGGGGGGGACCCCTATCTCCTGCCTGATGTACGCCGATGATGTCCTTATTCTTGACTTCACCCCTAAAGGACTTGCAAATCGGCTACATGCTCTTCATGCCTTTGCTGCAGCCCATTGCATGAAGATCAATATTACCAAAAGTAAAGTTATGTGTATAGCTGGTAAGAAGAAGTGCCGATCTGCAGATTTTGGTTGGTTTATCGGGGGCCAAAAACTGGAGGTTGTAAATTCCTATACCTTTCTGGGAAAAATCATCACGGCTAACTTGAGCTCCATATAGAGCATTGTTCACGCAAAGCTCTTGCCCACGGCAAAGGTTTAAATTCCCTATACCAGGCAAAGGGAAACGGCACTTCCCGAGCTTATTGGAAGTGTATAGATCTAAAATCCCCGCAACAATACTGTATGGTATCGAACTTATAGAGGTGAAAAATTGGGACTTTTGCCATAAGATTGAGGGGAAACTTCTAAGATCTCTTTCTTCCCTAAATACTGCGTGCTCTTTGGCCGCCTGCAGGCTTGACTTTGGTCTTAGGAGCAGCTGGGTACAGGGATTGTGTGCCCTAGTAAGATGGGTGGCCTGCCTGGCTAGAGCAGAAGTAGGGACTATGAGAGCTCTCCTCAGAAGTGAATTATTGGGTAATTTTAACGAGTTTTCTCAACTTGTATGTAACTTTAGAAAAGCTGTAACCCTTCTAAAATTAGATGAAAACGCTTTGTTTTTGTACTCTCCCTTACAGTTAAAACTCGTTTTAAAAGCAGCCTCGTGGGACCTATGTTTTCACTCGGATAAAAAGTTAATTTGTGAAAAAAGGAATGTAGACCTTCTCCTTAACTCCTATGTGATGAAGTTACCTCAAGTCTATGTTATATGGAACCTACCGCATGGTATTCGTAGATGTTGGTTTCTTTTACGTTACGATTTAATACCTTTAAATCTACTGTTATCCAAATGGTATGGCTCCTCTGCTCTGTGCAATTTATGTAAATTGAACATCCAGGACTGTATGCATGTTTTACTGATTTGCCCTGCGCTCCGTAAATTGCGCTCCAGATGGTTAAAAGTTATTTGTCTCCGCCTTGGCATCGTCACCTTGAACGGCTTTCTTCATGCACTTTACTGCCCTCCTAATGAAATGTTCTGCTTCCATATTTTTAACTTTTTTAAAGGTTTTTTAGCTATTTATTAATATGTCCCTGGAGATGTTTTGACTTTCCGACCTCCCGTAGATTTGTTTTGCATGTCAGTTTTGTATTTAACCTTGTTTCTTAACGTCATATTTTTGTAATGTATTTGTTCTGTTTTTTATCCTGTAGGTTTTATGTGGCCCTCTTCTGAGAGCCAAAACATAATAAAATAAATTCAATTGGTTCCACACCAGTCACTGGCTAGTGACTTTGAACACTGTCCCCTCTGCTTTCAGGTCCTCTTCTTCATCGATCCACCCTTGGACATCTTCCTCCTGGTCACCTGCAGCATCTTTTCTTCCAGGCTCCATTGACTTCAACGCGAGAACCCGACACACTTTGACACCTATGCACCCGCAGCCCGTGGGTGAGGTAACGAGAGCATTTCGGTGCTCAAGGGTAGTTTAACTGTCCTAGTGTCCAGTTCCACAGTCGTTTTAGTCCTACCTAGTCAGGCTTGTCCGTACTCTATTTTAACTTTAACTGTACTGTCCATAGACGTTGTTACGCATCTCGCGTGTGAGTTCACACTCTGCACACGCGTCCCGTGGGCCTCCTATTACTTACCTAAGGTGAAGATAGCGTAGTCCTAGCAAACCTCCAGCCTCTGGACAGCTCCATTCCTTTTATCGACTTTCACATTCCACTTACTTAGTATATGGTTTGTCGTGCCCCTAGGGCACCATTGTAATTTTGTGCAACTTGTCGTATTTTTCTTAAGAGATTGTCATGTGCTTAGCCCTCTGACCTCATAAAGAGTTCAGAGGTGTTGTTATTAATAAATATAGTGTTTATTTTCATAACAACCTGTGTGGTGTCCTTTCATCTGGTATTCAAGGGGTTATATTGTGGTAAAACAGCTGGCTTCAGAAAGCCAAAAGAGTTTAGCCTAAGACTGCTTTGTCCATGCTACCATTAGGATAGCTGGTCTATAAGGTTGACTTACAACCAATCACCATAAGGGTTGTTTGGACTGATACAAGGTGATCACTAGAACTAGTGAGCATCATATATCAGGCCAACTTCTCACACATGCTATCAGCCTTCCTGATTTCCAAAAGTGCTTTTGCATACTGGGACAGCTCCGGGGTGACCCAGAGTCTTCTCCAGTACGCTACTGGTCTATATTGCACCGTCTCTTAAATTGAGTAACAGCCAAGATCTAAAAATAGGGGCAATAAAGGAGTTGACTGAGGAAGACAAGTCAATGTCCTCAAAATTTTATTTTGGGCTGTTATGAGGGGGACAAGATTGTCGAAGCCCCACAATTCGGCCCCACAAAGACAGAGGAACTAATTTTTGTATTATACATTTTTAAAACTGGAGCAACAGGTTTGGTGTATGAAAGTCGCTGCTCCTTCAACAGGGCACCTGATAGCTGAGCATGCCTAAGAGTCAGTAAATTGATCTGAGGCTTCCAACTAAGTTTACTGCCAATCGTTACCCCCAAATAAGTAAAGTCCTGAGTCTGTTCCAGAATACCTTCCTTCATTTCTACTCTACCATTTATCACTTTATGCTTATATAGGACCATACATTTAGTTTTCTCCACATTCACTAGGCGATCACGGTCCTGACAAAACTCTTTAAATCTTCCAAAAGCGGACTGTAAACCCTTCTGAGTCTTGGAGAGTATCTTCAGGCCTGCTAATGTAGGAGCATCTGTGGGGAAATTCTGGAAGTACTGGATTAGAAAACAAGTTACTTACCTGTAACTACAGTTATCCAGTATTGGTATCTTTCATACATTCACATGCCTGAAGGGTTTGGGATTTGTTTCCACGCCAGAGGTAGACAAATTCCAAGAACAATGTGAGATTCACAATTTTTTCAGGTAATGAAGGATTTAAAACTGTGATGTATTCCTATAGGTTCTGAATCGATCCCCCTATTCCTGACCCTATTCTGGTTAACAAACCAACAAGTTAACTAGCAGTCAGCCCATGAGGCAGCAAACCCCCATGATGCAGATACCGTTATCTGACGAAGCCACACTACGGCACAGGAACGTGTTATCTGATTAGGTCATAACGCTTGCGATCTAATTAGACAAGCGATATTCCTCCAGCCCCTGATAAGGCATACGGAGTTCTCATAACAAATCAAACCTATGACAACCTGGGAAAAACCCCTGCGGCCATTGTTTTGATTTCACCGAGAACTTCAGCAAAAGAATGTGCTAACGACCTGGTCGTATGACATCCTTATTGACGTATCTATGTCCATCCTTACGTCAATCTCGGCACCTTAAAGGTATAAATATTACCGATATTGCCCTATGCAAACACACGCGGTGGTGACGAGACGGAGCAGCCATACTTGCCGAAGCCCAGAGCAGAGCAGACCCCGCTGGCACAGCCTCGCCTTCCTGACGCGCTGAGAACGAGACGCGCTGCTTTCTCCTGCCGAGAAATCCAGCACCGGCGTTTCCGGGTAGCCCTCGCAGGCAGCCTGGAATATCGAGAGCAGAGAGAGAGATACCATCCCTCATTCATCCTAACTTCCAGGTACAGAACTGAATAACCCCTCACAGAGAATTCTTTAGTCAGTCACTTGGCAAAAACAAACTTAACTTAAACTGTAACTTTCTATTCCCGCCCACGTATTAGGCTCAGGTCAGGTACACGGGGTAGGCGTATCTAGAAACACCAGTTGAGTACATTTAGTCAAATGTATATGTGTATGTAATATATTTTATTCATTTTAAACCTTCATATGGCTTAGAAACCATATCAATGTTTTTACAGTATTATTTTATACTTCTGCTTTTAATGTATGCACTTTACTTAACGATAAGTATTGCAATAATATCGATCCATTTCTCTTGTACGAGAAGAGAGACTGATCAATAAATAACATCTTTTATTGGACACGCCCGTCTCTTCCTTTTCTCTACAATCTGATGAGACTAAGAATGCACGTACTGACTGAGTAAAATAAATTGCCTTTTGTTCACACGACTCTCGAGATACACTCTTGAATAGGGGAGAGCAAAGTTGTCATGTTCTATGGTTGTCAGAAACTAAATCCCTTCTTGTCTAATCAGGGAAGTTAATTCCTTCCTGAACATTCGAGAAAGTTTCTAGTGAACTCTGAGCTAGCTGGCAAACCCAAAACTTTAAGTCTAATATCGACAGTAGTAGACCTAGTTAACGTCTGGTCTAGGCCTATACTATTGAAGGTATTATTCCAATGCGCAGAGCCTATTGGGATAATAGGA
The DNA here is from genome assembly GCF_964261635.1 of Lissotriton helveticus. Lineage (NCBI taxonomy): Eukaryota > Metazoa > Chordata > Amphibia > Caudata > Salamandridae > Lissotriton > Lissotriton helveticus. The sequence continues at coordinate 1,670,444,149 of NC_136069.1, read as the reverse complement.
ACTACACTACATGGCGCCCAACGTGTTTGGAAAGGGCGATAAAACTAACGTAAGACATTTAAAGTAACTCAGTCGTGCTTTCTCACTCAGACCCCTTTTTCCCATAATACTCCAAAGACGTCTGGAGTGGGTGAAAGGTAATATCCGCCAAAACCTCGCAGGAGGAAACTCCTATGTATGGTACTTGGTTTAGTCAACGTTGAAGGACAAACCGTTCCAAAATATTGTGCATCTAATCTTCGTTTCCATAAGAAACCTGATCTGCAAACAAACAAAGTAAACATCCTGTCGGTAAAATGGTAGACAGTGATGATGAAAGAGAGGCAGTTAGATTAGCAACTGAACTCGCAGCAGCTGATACTGCACTGCAAGACGCAGACCCGGATATAATACTCATCCCGGTCATTAAAAGGAAATCTATAACTTTAAAACTTATAGAAAATGGACTGACACCTAGAGGTGGTACAGTCATATTCGTAATTGAGGCACACGAATATCGGCAGACAGAGGTATACTATTCATGGATAAATTTTCCTGCAGCAAATGCTGTAACGAAGTACTTCCACTATTACAAAATAGAGGAACCTCCTGAAACGTACACTCCTTTCGAGGAGGTGGAAGTACCACTCAAATTTCAAGAGCACCTGCTCTTATTTGATGGCGCCCTAAAACATAATAATCACATCACCAGGCTCGGTCCCTTAGGTAGACCAGGAGCAACGTGGCCGGTCCTAGCCGGATACACACCACATCCAGACATCGACAGGATGTCTGCAGCAAACCTTTTAACACAGCTAAAACAATTAATAAAAATACATAGACAACTAGTCCAGTATGTGATGCGGACTTCTACAATTCAGCCAGCAATTAAAATTCCACAGCTGACCCCTCACCAGGGGAACACAAATAAAATTACACCACAGAACATACAGTCCTGCCTAGGTAAAGTACCAGCTAAACGGGAACAAATACCATTCTGGTTGGCACAGAAAATAACCCAAATAGAGGCGGTGTTTCCTGACACTACCCCGTTAGAAAAACACAGGATTCTGACTATCTGTCTTCCAATGGGAATCGCACCACACATTGAGGACTGTGACACTTGGGGTACAGTCTTTGCTTCCATTTACACAAAAACGCACGGTGTTCCATCCATTTCGGTAATACCAGATGTGCTAAAACAAATTCAAGACGAATATGGTCCAGAACCCGCTTTAACTCTTGGTATGAAATTACTAAAAGACTTCAAGCAGGTCTCAGCTATATTATTAGCCAACATAAAGGGAGAAGCAGCAAACGTGGCGATCCGCCAGAGGTTAAAGGAGACAGATATAGCAGACCAACCAGCTGAAATTGCCAGAATCATAGAAAAATCCTATGAGGAACTAGGTAGAGATAGTTTAGGTGGAATACCAGTAAAACCACAACTGATTGAAAGTCCTGAAAAAATATTTTGTAATAATAATTCAACATCACAGAAAAAGAGCTGGGATGGAAACAAACAATCCAATCCTAAAGAAAAGAAATTCCAGTCCAGAGGCAGGTCTCCAAGGCGAAGAGAAAAATCTCCGAACCAAAGACACAGGTCACCCCAGAGTGACCCCTCTGGGAAAAGATATAACCTTAGAAATAGGGATAATATAAAGAAGCCTGATAGATATCAAGACATTGATACACGTCCCTCTCAATCTTTTCAGACTTCCTCGCAGAAATCGGAAAGAAGAGGACGATCAGAACAAAGAGAAGAGCACGCCAAGTCCAAAGACAAGGAACCTGCTCAGCTAAAAAAGAAATTACAATTTCCAAAAAAAGAAGGTAGCCAGTATCAAGGTAGTTAACAATGCCGAGAATACTGAGGACACAACTGAAAAACAGAGAATGGGCTCAGACAATGCTAGACAGCGCAGCAGAAGTGAGCATAGCTCGCAAAGTCCTTATGAATCATCTGGAGACAGTGGACACGAATGAATATCTTCAAGTGGAAACTGCAGACACCAGAGTTAGCAAACCTCACAAAATATACGAAATAACATTACGTATAGAGGGAGATAAGACTAGAAAAATAAGGGGACTATTTTGGGATAATCTCTCCAAGGGCTATGACATCCTTCTAGCTGAAAAAGACTGGCCACCAGAATTTGTCAGGGAGTGCCCTCATGGCGAAGAAATATTTATGCCTGCCTTCTCAAATCACATCCCAATTCATAAAAAATACACACTTGCTAGAAAGTGGGCAGTAGCTCTAGCTCCTGCTTTATATAAAAATCACGTAGGATGGGATGAGGACTCTCCTCCTCGCAAAATCCAGTTAAAATCACAACCTACTGCACAAAGGCAGTACCCAATTAAGCAAGAAGCAAAAAAACAGGTAAAAGAAATTCTAGATCAGCTAGAATACCAGGGGGTGATTGAAACTTGCACCTCACAAATGAACAACCCTTTGTTTCCGGTCTCCAAACCAGACAATTCATACCATCTAGTTTTGGATTACCGACACCTTAACTCATGTTGCAAAACTTTTGCAGTGCAAAACTCACATAGTGCTGCACTAATGAATAACATAGTACGCAAAAAATACAAAACAACCTTAGACATCTCTAATGGATTCTTTTGTCAAAACATAGCACCAGAGAGCAGATATTTGTCTGCGTTCTCAATAAATGGCACTCAAAAACAATTCTGTCGGTTAGCCCAGGGGTACAAGAACAGCCCGGGAGTATTCTCAGCGAGAGTAACAGAATTACTACAAATATATGACGACGAAGCATTATCATATGTCGACGACATATACTTTACAGATGATGACTTGGAGACTCACTTGAAGAGAGTGAACACCATAATACTTGGGTTCGCAGCAGAGGGTTACAAATTCAACTTTAAAAAATCCAGAATTGCCCATCTGACAGTCCTGTTCTTAGGATATGAATTATCAAGTGAAGGCAAAAGCCTGGCTGACAATTTTCTAGAAAAATGTGCCGTACTCCAAGCACCTAGAACACTAAAAAACCTACAGTCAATTCTAGGCTTCCTAAATTTCGGAAGAACATATATTGCAAATTACGCAGAAAGGGTCAAACCCCTTTATGATCTAATAAAACCAGATTTTAAAAGATCTAATTGGACTCAAAAACACACAGAAATATTGAGATCCTTACAAACAGACATGCTAATTAAAACAAAATTAGAAACACGTGATAACACACGCAATCTTGTGATCCGAGTCATCCCAGGGAGACGCGGATTCACATACCTGACCTCTAATGAGGGAGAAAAGGTACCAATTGCATTCAAATCACACTTGTACACAGAAGCTGAACAGAAATTCAGCATTAAAGAAAAAATTGTTTATGCAGTTCAAACCGCAATAGCTAGAGAAAAAGATCAAGCGGACGGTAGACACATCACAGTCAGAACAGCTGAATCAGCCTTTGAAGCATCAACAACACCATGTAATTTACCAACAACAACATTGAATCCGGAATGGATACAATGGGTGAATTTAATCACAACGGACAAAGTATACTACTACTTTGATCCAGAACTAGAGGAATTAAAAAATCTAGAATATGAAAGAACATTCCCTCTGCCAATCGATATTCTGCCTTTACGACATTACGCCTGTGTAATTTATACAGACGGGCATGCTCAACCCCCCGTTTGGGGAGAACAAGCATACAACCCCACATGTGGGATTACAAAAGAAGTGTGGCGCGGAGGTAAACTAAGACCTCTATTAACAAAAACACACTCAGTAGATACTAATTCAGAACAACAAACTGAAATATTAGCATTGAAAATGGCGCTAGATAATGCGGATCGCGAATTCCCGACACTTATAGTGTCAGATTCATATTACTGCATCAAATCATATAACAACGATTTGCAGACATGGATTCAAAACGGTTACAAAGATGACACAGATGCAACAATAAAGCAGAAACTGCTCTGGGAACAAATAGCTCTTTTACAAAAAGAACTACCAAAGACTCACATGACACACTCACTGAGTCATCAGCGTGATGGCGTTCACGTTGCAGGGAATTCATTGGCTGACACAGCCACAGCGGTAGCAACTAAATCGGCTCCCGTAGTTCGAAAAAAGCGTACATTAAAATACATTGACGGTGAAACAGTGCTGGCGGTGAAAACGTCATTAAAAGGCGACTGCTCAGCGCTACCAATCAACTATCCACTCAATTATACATACATAATCGATGCAAACTCCGTCCCTTTTGCTCGAATCCCTGGAGTGGGGGATAGAGTGATTCCAAACATGGACAGGAGAAACTTGTTAATCGCAGACGCACATATGGGTGAGGGTCTCGGACACCTCAAACAAAAAGATTCTCTGGAAGAATTACAATCAAGGTACTGGTGGCCAGGCATGAGCCTGCATCACACCATGTTTGTAAAAAACTGCCCAAACTGCAACAGAGATCGCAGTGGGGAGAGAAACAGCTTAATACCTCGTAGTTTTACTCCAGAAAAAATCAAGAGTAAAAAGCAAGGCTTGCGATTAACATATACAGGCTAGTTTCCACTTATGATATAGACCACCAGCACTCGGCTGACGTCTGGACTGTTATACAAAGATTTGCGAGTCTAAATGGCATATACGCTAAGAGCATGCTACGTTTGACCATTGTTTTCACTCTAGCCCTCCAGCCTGAGGGGACACGTGGCCAAATGAGCATAGCACAGCGGGAATCTTCTCACTTCCTTCCTGAGGGATACGGGATGGTGTAAAGAAAAAACCAAGGCATAAAGCAATCTATAATGGAAAGGTATTAGGTTCGGGAGCTGGGTGGGTCAAACATCTAATAAGTGTCCAACGTAGTCTAAATAACTTGCCAAGAAATTCTCTGAAGGGATTCAGTCCGTACGAATTATTATTTGGAACTAGGATGTTGATCTCTGACCTTGATAGTCAGACTTCAGTGGTAAAAGAAAATAGCTTTGATATCAAAGACCGTTTGGCTATTTTGCAGGACTTAAACAAAACAAGAAAAGACCTGAGCAACATAAAGTTGAAACAACAGCCAACAACCACTGAAGAACCACCACCTGTCCCAGCAAGACCTGTCTGGATTCCAAAAGTCGGGGATCTGGTCAGAGAAAAGATCGCGGTAAAGAAGGAATTTGGGCCTTCGTACAGAAAAGCAGTTCCTGTCTTGTCTGTCAACGGGACAAGATCAGTTGTACTACCGCCGCTTGCTGGTAAAAAGGAGAACCGAGTTGTATCTATCGACCTGGTAAAACCACAATCATGTGGCTGATAACAAATAGTAGGCCAAGTGGACTCCCAATAAGTAGCAGAACACCAAGGTTTGCTACCAGTACAGAGGTCCTAACTAAGAGGCTTATTACATTCGAAACGCCTACAAAAGAACAACAAGGACTATGCAACAATGCAATGGAACTTAGACCTCTGAAAACCCAAATAAAAACATTTAGCAGAGACACACCAATCTATAATGAAGTACCAAGTGCAAATGCAAGAAACAGTGATCCTGAACCAATTGGAACAATTGACAGAACTGCATCCGGCTACTTCATAAACTTCAATGATTCCTCTGAAGGCTTCAGTGAATCAAAGACACAGCCATCATCAAATACCGTTAAAGATAAAGCTAAAGAACTTTTGAAACAACTGAAAGAAACATATCTGGTTTCTCCATGGCTTGAATTTTGGGTGGGTTTTGGTGCATTTATCCTCATACTTTGGCTCATCATGGTACTAACTGTGGGACGCTTCATTGAGGGAAAATATGCTAAAATGGACACAGCAAGTCAGAAAATCAACTTGATCCTCAAACCACACACATCTTCACACGTCGAGAAAAGAGAACTTTCTTCAGCCAACTTCACAGCCAATCCTATACCGGGTGGGGTAGCATGGGATAACACTGACTATGAAATTTATGGTCCGGTCGAAATCCTGAAATATCCACACCAAATTAAGATCTCATTGAGTGACTTTGTAAAACCAAGCTCATTTGCTGATGATTGGGACTTCGAAAGCATTAATAATATGATGTCTGACTTAGTAATGTCTGCTAAATTTACCAAACATGATTATTTGCAGGGTTCTACAAATTATGATAGTATGTACTGTTATAACCACTATGGTAATCATTTTCTACATAGATCTGCACAACCTAGAAATGTTTTAAATTATAATCAATGGGAACATTGTGCAACCCCTCCAAAAGGAAGCTCAAGAACCGTTTACGACAAATATTCATATTTTTCAGGTTTTAACATAAGTAATGCTGAAACATTTTATTTCAAATTGTCAAATAAGACAGGAATGAAGACCATGATAACCAACACGAAATTGATATATTCAGACACATTCTTTGAACAAATGAATACTTTTGGTTTTGATTATTGGGACAAAAATGTTGAATTGAAAAGTGTTTGGGGTACAAAAGAATGGCAAGTACAGGGTATAGAATCTTTGTTTAGAGCCTGCATGATCCCAGAACAAATTATATTTTTAAATGACACTGTTCAACAAACCACCTGTCTTGGCCTAGCCAAAATCAAAGACTTAAATAAACCGTCTATTCCAAAACCAACAATGAACAGCAATAGTTCTACAGAAGAAGAGATAGACGTAAATTATGTATTAAACCAAAACAGAACACATCCAGATTGGAAACAGTGGTTGATCTGGCCCACAGATACTAATAACTGTCAAGACAGATTCCTGAACAAAACACAGGGGTTCAAAATGACCAGGCCAGACCCTAGATATCCTCAAAGACATCACCCAGGGATAATAACCACCTACAGTGTGGGCAAATTATGCCTTCAATGGCTACAAACTTCCACACTGGCAGAAATTAAGCAACACCTAACTTTACTTACTGATGGTGCTGACTTGCGTGATTTCACTATGGGACCACGCAAACAGCGTCAAAAGCGTTTCATAGCAGCCTCTGTATATGCAGCATACAATGAGGTCTGGACGGTTACTCAAATTGAAACAGCAGAGAGAATACGGGAAATTGACCGTATTAATTTGGAAAAATCACTTTCCGTAGTGGACAATGGGTTAATGACTCTGTCCTCCAGAATTTTTTCTTTGGACAGCATTGTGTCTTCAGCAATCGACATATTATCGCAAGACTTACTGTTATTACAACACGGTCAGTCCCAATTGCGTTCTATTGTACAGCTTGGCTGGACGTTACAAAATCTGCGTTCAGGCTATGTGCCTTGGCGTTTAATCAACACAACGTCACTATTCTATATCTTTAACCTTACTGATAGACAAATCAGTATGGCCCAAAAGGGAGTTGATTATACAATCCTGAGCATTGAGAAACTTGAGAGATTACCAGTGACAATGTCAGAACGACCTGTCAGTGAATGGATAATACATGGGATAATAAATATTCCAATTTCAACCTTCAGGTTTCAATACTGCCAAAAATATATACAGGCTGGCATGTACGAGAAATTGGGAAAGGGGTACATTAAAACAACATGGGACCTGCCCTATTCACATGCATGTGTCAGTAATAAAGGACAGAAAGTGTTTCTTAGTGGCAATAATTGTGCAATGTCACTAAGCGGTACACTTCTGTGTAACGGAATTAGTTTGCACGGAGCCTGTGAAGGGAACTCAAATAACCTTTCATGTCACCAGCAAGGCGCACCTGCAACAGAGATAGAACCATTCTTTCAAAGACTCTATAATGGGAGTTACATTCTAATTGTAGATCGCAGATGTTGTAGTCTTATGCCCGGGACTCCTTATCTCGTAACTACGACTGCGAAGGTCAAGTGCTGTGGACACTCATTGTTCCCCAGCTCCTTTCCAGACAGGGAGGCAAGGGCATGGCCCAACTTGAAAATTACTTCTATTCGAATAGATACTTTAACCCCTTCAGTGCTAATGACAAGGGTAACTCGTCATGTAGTTCCCATTGATTTCAATGGAAAGTCAATGGACCTACATGCATACCCCTTAGCAGCCAAGTGGTTAAGCAGAATGAAAACAGTGCTTCTTCAGACGCCGACCAGGCTCACGTCATCAAAAGAAACATATGATCTACAAGTCGCAAGGACGACTGCAGAGATACATTCATTGTTATCAACTAATTCCCCCATACATTTCGCAGAAATCCTGAATGAAATCTTAAATATTTCTGATACCAGTGGGGTCTCACAAGTATTTAAGACAGTATTTTCGATGGCATTAACACCATTCAAAGCCATACTGGGTATTTTTCCAGATTTCGTCCATTCGATTTTTGGCGGACTTCCCCTCATTTTAGGACTGATTGCAGGAATCCTATTCCTAGTCCTCATTTTTCGTTATGGCAAACCATGTCACAGACAAAACACCTGCGACAAGGGAAGAAACGATCCTAGCCATTGGATACCGGGACCGGATATCAAGAATCCTGGGACTATCCCGGCTTAGAGACCTGAACATGGCTTGGTTTCTATCCTTTCGACCTATGTGGCAACGATGTGTTTTACCTGTATTAAGGTGCCTGCTATGCGGAGAAGAATGCGTGTTAGACACCTGTCTGACGCTACAATCGGATGCGCCAATGGATGCAGAAACATTGTTGAGTCCGATCAAGGCTCATGCTTTGTGCTGCCCTCAAAGGCTACCAATCCTGATGACGGCATTCGTGGAAGCTTCACCACTACGATTAAGGGGTAGTGAAGTACTAGATGAAAGCAGCATCGATCAGGTACAACCTTCTGTCAGCAATCCAAATCAGAATGTCAATGGAGACAATCATGCACATGAATGCATGGTTACACCTATTTCCGAGTTAATGGAACTCTCCCAGGAAGCTGTTGACAACTTTTTCGAAAGCCTAAATGATATGATGTTCTCACCAGAACAGAAATAGGGACTTTTGAACAAACTCGTACACGGCGTTCCCTGAATTTGGCCTTCAACTTTAATAACAAAGTCACATGAACAGCTTTCCCTCCAGTTCACGGACAGCAATTTTTTCAGCAGCCCCAAATTATTTTTACAATTTTTCGGGTCACTTATCTTCTGCTTAAAGTAAGAGACTATTCCTAGAGAACTAAGATTTCTATTTGTAGACAGCTTATAGACATTAGCTGCCCGCTGGTATGTTCATTGTATTATATTCTGTGATGAAGTGGTCTCGAACTTTTTTCTGTATTAAGAGCCATTTCATGTGTAAATCTCATATACCAAATAGCATTAATGTATACAAATGCGTTATTACTTTAGCATTATTCTACAGCTTGAGTGCATACTATACATATGACTGCATTTCTTCCGTATATTTGAAAATTTCAAAATGCATATATGTATTTTGGGGTGGTAAGGTATACACAATACTCTATAAATATATTGTACTATGTTTTACTATGCATAGATTAGTAAATATGACCATAGTTAGCGTGGAGTGGGTGTGATGTATTCCTATAGGTTCTGAATCGATCCCCCTATTCCTGACCCTATTCTGGTTAACAAACCAACAAGTTAACTAGCAGTCAGCCCATGAGGCAGCAAACCCCCATGATGCAGATACCGTTATCTGACGAAGCCACACTACGGCACAGGAACGTGTTATCTGATTAGGTCATAACGCTTGCGATCTAATTAGACAAGCGATATTCCTCCAGCCCCTGATAAGGCATACGGAGTTCTCATAACAAATCAAACCTATGACAACCTGGGAAAAACCCCTGCGGCCATTGTTTTGATTTCACCGAGAACTTCAGCAAAAGAATGTGCTAACGACCTGGTCGTATGACATCCTTATTGACGTATCTATGTCCATCCTTACGTCAATCTCGGCACCTTAAAGGTATAAATATTACCGATATTGCCCTATGCAAACACACGCGGTGGTGACGAGACGGAGCAGCCATACTTGCCGAAGCCCAGAGCAGAGCAGACCCCGCTGGCACAGCCCCGCCTTCCTGACGCGCTGAGAACGAGACGCGCTGCTTTCTCCTGCCGAGAAATCCAGCACCGGCGTTTCCGGGTAGCCCTCGCAGGCAGCCTGGAATATCGAGAGCAGAGAGAGAGATACCATCCCTCATTCATCCTAACTTCCAGGTACAGAACTGAATAACCCCTCACAGAGAATTCTTTAGTCAGTCACTTGGCAAAAACAAACTTAACTTAAACTGTAACTTTCTATTCCCGCCCACGTATTAGGCTCAGGTCAGGTACACGGGGTAGGCGTATCTAGAAACACCAGTTGAGTACGTTTAGTCAAATGTATATGTGTATGTAATATATTTTATTCATTTTAAACCTTCATATGGCTTAGAAACCATATCAATGTTTTTACAGTATTATTTTATACTTCTGCTTTTAATGTATGCACTTTACTTAACGATAAGTATTGCAATAATATCGATCCATTTCTCTTGTACGAGAAAAGAGACTGATCAATAAATAACATCTTTTATTGGACACGCCCGTCTCTTCCTTTTCTCTACAATCTGATGAGACTAAGAATGCACGTACTGACTGAGTAAAATAAATTGCCTTTTGTTCACACGACTCTCGAGATACACTCTTGATTAGGGGAGAGCAAAGTTGTCATGTTCTATGGTTGTCAGAAACTAAATCCCTTCTTGTCTAATCAGGGAAGTTAATTCCTTCCTGAACATTCGAGAAAGTTTCTAGTGAACTCTGAGCTAGCTGGCAAACCCAAAACTTTAAGTCTAATATCGACAGTAGTAGACCTAGTTAACGTCTGGTCTAGGCCTATACTATTGAAGGTATTATTCCAATGCGCAGAGCCTATTGGGATAATAGGAACTACACTACAAAACAAGGAACAGCCACCAATCACTTTCAGAATATCACAAAGGAGGAACGTCTAGCCATCAACTCACTGACAGTGGATAAGGGAATCACCATCAAACAAGCGGACAAAGGCGGGGCAACTGTCATACAGTCAACTAAGGATTACAACCTAGAATGCTACCACCAACTTGGCAACAGGAAGTTCTATACCCCCATCACTAATAACCCCACGGCACGTCTAACCAGCGAAATCACAACGATGATTTTCGAAGCAGAGGACAATGGGTGGATCACAAGAAAGGAAGCAGATTTCCTATTAAATAAACAGCCGCAGATCCCCTATTTTTATACCTTGCCGAAAATACATAAGGGAGTTACACCAACACCGGGCAGATCCATTGTATCAGGCATTGGGTCGATCCTCGAGCCCCTATCTAAATTCGTAGACGTGTTTCTACAACCACTGGTGATCAAAACCCCTGCTGACCTAAAAGACACCACAGAGGTTCTACGACTGATAGATACCTGGGATTCTGAGATAGAGATCAACCTGCTAGTGACTCTGGATGTAGAACAACTCTACACCAATATCCCCCAAGGTGATACACTTGTAGCTATAGAGACAGCACTCAGGAGTTCAGGATGGACATCAGCAACTCCAATCTCATTCATAATGCATTGTGCCACGCTAGCATTTACAGAAAACTTCTTTGAATTCAATTACCAGTTGTACCACCAATCCCAGGGCACGTCTATGGGGAGTACTTTTGCCCCTAGCGTGGCCTGCTTGTACATGCTTATTTTGAACAGGAGTGTATCCTCAACCAGACCAACCCCTTCCATGACAATATGAGACTATATAAAAGATATATAGACGATATCCTGATTTTTTGGAAAGGGAATCATTCAACATGCATTGAGTTTTGCGAATGGATTAACACCAAGAACAAGCACCTTCAATTTACTCACACCATTTCCGCAACTCAAATACCCTTTCTGGACCTCACAATAAGACTCAATGAAGATGGGGTACTGGACACAACGCTATATAAAAAACCTACAGATATTGTCTATTGAATATTGTAGCTATTGAACTGTCGTTCAATAGCTACCATCCCAGACCATTGAGAGAGAATCTTCCTTTCAGGCAGTTTCTCCGCCTGAGGAAAAACTGTACGACCAACCAAGACTTCAAGAAAGAAGCTACCCTGCTGTCTTTGAACCTCAGCAAAAGGAAATACCCTGAAACAACAATGAAAAAATGCATGGAACGTGCCCGAAATAACAACAGAGCAGGTCTACTAGAACCTAAAATAAAGACTCCAGACAACAGCATTACGTGTGTTACCACATTCTCACCCAGATCAACTCTCATAAAGAAAACCATTAATAAACATTGGGGAACACTTGGGGTAGGAGATTTGTCAATCGCAAAACCACGTTTTGCGTTCAAGTGGTCCAGCAATTTGAAAGATCTACTGATACACACCAGACCACGTACTAAGATCACTAGTACACAGACGAACTTGTGGGGTTTACCGCCTGTGGCAGGCCATCACCCATGCGGGGTCTGTGCAGTCTGTCCTCAAATCTCAACATACAAAGAAATTAAGTTGACAGAGACTTTCACCTGGACATTACGAAAACACACAAATTGTAACACCATCCACTGTATATACCCCCTGATATGCCACTGCAAACAATTCTATGTAGGAATGACAATGAGAGCAGCAAAAATCAGAATTGGTGAACACAAGAGCAACATCAGGTGTGGTAGAACCACCACCAAGTTATATAGCCACTGCCAAGAGAAAAGACATACCCCAGAGAGCATACAGTGGCTGATCCTAGAAGCACATCCTAACATCACACAGTCCGCATTGTTTAGGATAGAACAAAGATGGGTCAATCGCCTACAAACAGACGCCCATGGGCTGAACGATGAAATCCCATGGTCCAGTCTAACACGCTGACACTGGTTAAAAGACTATATCCCCATTAATACGAGATCGACCTTGATCAATAGGATGAATGCGAGATCCATAAAGTATGATTTGAAACGCATCTTGACTAGATGAGGTCGGGGTATCAGTTCTATCGTCTGCCTTGTTTGAACACGTATAGATGACAATGACAGATATCCCTATGTAATTTTCCCTGCCTCTGCCATTTACACTTAGTGAGTAACACTCATGTCTTTGAACTCCCTCACTTCCCTCACCAGGATGGCCGCCACCCTTGGGAGCAACCTTGATACCAGTCTACTGCTGACACTAACACAACAATCGGTATCATACTAATTCGTGACTTCTAAAGTTCTTTGTCACCTGACATCTATAGATGAGTGTTGACCACCCTTAAGGTTTTGCTCTGGAAACTACGGTACTTACGAGTGGTTTTACTCCAACATATAAAGTACCCTAATTACCAACACGGCCCCCCCTGCCCCCCGATTTTTCATTATTGTTACCAAGAACATAGTCAGGACATATTTCCCACAGATTAACTTACATTATTGACATAGGTATTTTCCTTGACTATTGACAGTAATAACAAACAGGGATTTTTAAAAATGTCGCAGCACCGTAACGGATTATGATTATTAGCGGTTTAATGACCGGCTATAATTTAATAACTACCAGCATTGTGAGTAACCACTACACTTTAAGATGGCCGACGCCTGTACATACACTCTCAGGCGTCTATGGGCCGTAACTTTCCATGCATGTAGCCACGCCCCCTTGTTTTGCGGAATCTCCGCGCCACAACTCCAACCCAGGGGTACTTATGGCTGCTACCGGAATCACCTTTTACCACCCTGATGAGCGGCGGTTTGGGTAGGTCGTGTAGCGAGGCTCAGCTATGACAGAGGTAAGCATGGTTACAGTTATTTCCAGGTACCGGGGCACCAGTTCGGACTGGACCGGGGCGGTACCCCTCACGGAACGAGGGAGCAGGGTGGCTCAACTGGGCGACCAGGGACTCTTGGGTTGCTTACGGAGTGGTCCAGGGATGGCTACATTGAGAAGGACCCTGTTGGCCGACTCCGTTATGGGTTTGCTTGACCCTGCACCCTCTTCGGGCTTTGTTGGTCGAATGGTGCGGCACTTTCCGCTGCCCCCGCTGCCCCCTTCCCCGACATACGCTGTATCTGGGGCAGGTTATGGGAGGTTGGGCAGGAGTCGGGGACATGAGGGTGAGCTTATCTTCCTGAAGGTACCTTGAGTGACCGCAGAGACATCTGCCACTTGCCGGGGATCCCCAGGAGAGGCCACTCGTCGTCTCCGGCGATTGCGCACAACTTCCACTAACTGTAAGAGTGTGCTGAGTTAGGCACCCCCTGAGGGTGACAATAGGGATAACTTACCTCTGTGCCGCCACAATGTACTATACTCTCTAGGCATGTTAGGATTTTCGGGCGCTCTATGGGCTATTGCTGGAATCCCTGGTGGCGTTGAGGGGTGGTGCGCTGGAACAGCCAGACCACCCCAGAATAGACATGGTGAACTTTACACATTACCAACCACTGTGTCTGTTTACTACCTAACCTAGGGACACTACTGTTGTGTGTCTCTACACCGCCGCTTCCAGATGAGGCTGGTCCCAACATCTAGTTAGGTGAGTCATAACAATATAGCCATTACAAAGGTGCTGATACCTAGCTTTAATATTTGAGATATCACGAGTTGAGTTGGTTTTTAAGAGTCTAACTTCTGTTTGTGTTTTTTAACTAGCATCTTACCTTAGCCTATCCCGGGGATACTGACTGAGATATTTCTATGTATTGTATTTACCGCGACAATTTGCTATATGCCAGCTCTGCCATACCCCCCTTTCTTATTTTTACAGGTGGCCAATTGTCCCTAGAAGGATTTCCCTAGTTGGACTTAACAAGTGGCAAGTATTACTTTAACACTTCTCACCACAATATTGTAGATAGCACACACCACTTCACCTATTTTACCTGGTCCTGAAGCATCGCCCCAGTTCTCTCCTAGACTACTAGATGGCGAGAAACATGTTGACCACTAGGGAGTAGAGCAGAGGTTCCTGTACATTAACCAGAGAACACATTTCCCTCCCTATTACATTTTAACCTAGGTAAGGTACCTAATTGAATAAAGTATCACTAAGGAATCCTTAACCTAATTTTAACTCACGACACCGACATCTACACTAGGCTATGCCCCTCACCCCCACTGCACCCTTAAGGCGGAACAAAAGATCTCCGACAAAGAGCCCCTTTAAGGGTGCCCGTTGGGCATTGCTGCGCCGGCCCAACGAGGAGCAGGCTCAAATGATGAAGCATGACACCTAGCTTGCTGGGTGTGTGAGAGCCCTAGTTCCAAAAGGAGGAATTCCCCTCCTCCTTCCACTTGTTATTTAGCCCCTGTTCAAGTCAGCACCTCTCTGACCCCCTCCGCTAGACAACTCCTGACTAGCAGGAGTCCTGTGACAACCTTGTCACTTAGGAACTACGTACCCTTCTATTGTTGATTTGTATCTCACTGACTCTGCGGGCTGAAGGAAGAGCTAGTAAAACAGCCACTTTCCAAGTTAAAAACTTCAGCTCCGCAGTTGGGATAAAACAATATTGAGGTCCCACTCCGGAGGTGGGGGCCAGACTGGAGGAAAAGCTCGGAATAACCCTTTAAGGAATTGTTTGACCAGTGATGATGAACATAAAGATGGTTTGTTGGAACACTTTATGAATCTGGATATTGCCGCCAGATGCACCTTAATGGATGAGAAATCCAAACCTGCTTTAGCTAAAGACAGTAGATAAGAAAGGATGGCCTCAGGTGGAGCTTGGAGTGGATGAACATTATTTTCTGCACACCAGGAACAGAATCGCTTACACTTAAAACAATATGTCCTGATGGTACTTTGCGCACGGGCTTGTGATAAAATCGCCCTGCAATCTGAGGAGATGTTAAGATCCTTGAACTCTAAGAAGTCAGGAGCCAGGCGTGCAAGTGCAGCGATTGAGGGTCCGGGTGTCGGATCTGGCCTCCCTCTCTCGTTAACATTGACACTGTCAGCTTTAGACGAAGTGGAGGCTGCTGGGAGAGCTGGAGGAGTTCCTGAAACCAATACTGTCTTGGCCAACGGGGAGCAATGAGGATGAGAGTGCAATGTTCCCTCTTCATCTTTTGCAGTATTTTCGGAATGAGCGGGATCGGAGGATAAGCGTATGCAAATATTCCGGACCATCTCATTAAAAGGGCATTTCCCCTTGATCCCTGTTGAGGAAACCTGCTGGCGTAAAACAGGCATTTGCGGTTCTGCTGCATGGCAAACAGATCCATAGTTGGTGTTCCCCATGTGTGAAAGATTCTCTCCACTTGATGTTGCTGGAGTTCCCATTCGTGACAGTCTGTGAAAGTCCTGCTGAGGTTGTCGGCTAGAGAATTCTGGACACCTTGTACATGCTCTGCTCTGAGGGATATGCCGTGGCGTGTGACCCACTCCCACAGCTCTTGAGCTTCCATCGAGAGGGACAGAGATTTTGTTCCCCCTTGCTTGTTTATATAATACATACTGGTGGTATTGTCCGTACTCACCAGGACTGACAAATTCGCAATCCGTGGAAGGAAGGCTTGCAGGGACAGAAAGATGGATCTCAGCTCCATGCTGTTGATATGTTTCTGCTTATACTGATGGGACCACCTTCCTTGAATCTGAAGGTCCTGGAGGAGACCTCCCCTACCTTCCATAGAAGCATCTGTTGTCAGGGTGAACTCTGGTATGTCGTGGAGAAATGTGAGGTTGGTGACAAATTGTGTTTCTTTGACCACCAAAGAAGGGTTTGCTTCATCTTGGATGTTACTTTTATGCGGTCGTCTAATGACGCGTTCGCTTGTTTCCACTGCCGATGTAATTCTTCCTGCAGTGGCCTCATTCTGTGTCTCGCCATGGGGATGAGACTGATTGCAGAGGAACACATCCCTCGAAGGGAAGCAAATGTTCGAACCGAAAGAGACCTTCTTGCAAATATTTGCTTTGCCAGGGTTAACAGCTTGGCTTGCCTTCTTGAGTCAAGAACGTCTTGCACTGGCGTGTGTCCAACACCGCTCCCAGAAAGGTTAATTCCTGCCGGGGTTGGAGCTGAGATTTGTTTGCATTGAGGGTGAGTCCCAGATTGGAGAACAGAGAGAGGGAACTCTTGACCGCTTTCTTTGATGGTCCTTTTAGGAGCCAGACGTCGAGGTACGGGAACACTTGTATTCCCTGTGACCTCAGCATGGCCGCTACCGGGGCTAAACACTTGGTAAATATTCTCGGTGCAGATTTCAGGCCAAATGGGAGCACCTTGAATTGAAAATGGACGCCAGCCACTGCAAACCTCAGGTATTTGCGGTGTTTTGGATGGATAGGGATGTGTAAGTAGGCGTCTTCCAGGTCCAGAGAAGCCATAAAGTCCCTTTTGTTGAGGCAATTCAGGATATCTGTTAGTGTCACCATGCAAAAACTCTGTTTATTCAGATATTTGTTGAGTTTGCGCAGATCCAAATTTGGATGCCACTCTCCTGAATTTTTCTCTACGAGGAAGACCCGAGAATAAAATCCTTTCCCTTTCTGAGTGGGGGGAACTCGTTCTATCGCATTCTTGTGTAACATCTTTAAGGCCTCTTTGAACAATAAGTGAAGACGAGGGGAGGGGGACCCCTGGGCGGCACTGTTGGTGGTTTTTGCAAAAACTCCAGAGTGTGTCCATTCCTGACAAGATCCAGGACCCACTGATCCGAAGTTATGCTCCGCCACTGTTGATAAAAAGCGGAAATCTTGGCGCCCACGGGCAGGGGAGGATGAATGGCAGACGTCCGGCAAAGCTCATCGGTGCTTGTTGGAATCACGCCCTTGATTGTTCGAGCGCCGTTTACCTCCCTGGCGAGAGAAACTACCAGAAGCAGGCTGTCTGTAGGATGAGTGATAGTACGGCTGCTTGTACTGAGACTGGTACTGTCGATTTTGTTGGTTGGAATAATTTCCTCTGGAGGAGTAACCACGGCCTCGTGCTCCTCTAAAGGATCCTCTCCTGTATTGTAGGGTACCTAATGATTTGGCAGTGTCCGTAACCGTTTTGATAGCCAGCAAAGCATTATCAATATGTTTGCCAAAGAGCGAGTCCCCATCGTACGCCATGTCCAAAATCTTCGTTTGGACCTCAGGTCTGAAGGAGGTAGCCTTGAGCCAACCCTGACGCCTGAGGACTAAAATTGGTGTTATATATATCAAGGGCACAATCAATGATCTCCGATGCCGCCCTTTCTCCCTCAAGCACGATTTTGCGCGCCTCCTGTTGGCAATCCTCTGGGATCAGATCAAGAAATTCTGACAGATCAGACCACATTTGTCTGTCATAACGGGCCATAATTGCTAACGAATTAGCTGCCTTAATGGAGGCTGCTGCATTTGCAGAGAACTTCTTCCCTATGGCATCCAGTCTCCTGCCTTCCTTGTTAGGTGGCGTTGAAATCGGAGCGGAAGGGTTCTTGGACCTCTGTTGTGCCGCTTGAGAAATGACCGAGTCCGGCCGAGGGTGTCCTATTAAACAAGATGGAGTATCAAGTGGCGCACAATACTTTTTCTCAATTCTTGGAAGGACTGCAGGAATGGAAGCGGGTGTTTTCATAATGTTGAGGTCCTCCTTCCATATGTAGTCAATAATTGGCATAGCCCTGGTCATTTTCCGATATCCCTCCTTAAAGTCATGCAAAAAGCAGTCAGACTGCTCTACTGTGACAGGCAATTCAAATCTGGTAGCCGCACGGTGCATAATGTTATGAAATCCGCCAATATCCTCAGGCGGAGAATCTGACGGGTGCGGTGTAGGCGGTGAAGGCATGGGAATGACATAATCATCTGGCAACTCGCCCTCTTCCCTGCCATCAGCTTCTTCAGAAGAAGACGTATCCGTGTCACCCTGGGGAGTAGGATTTGCATACTGCCTTGTCGACAAAGGAGCTTGCGGCAAAGGAGGCCTTGGCATCTCAACCGGCACAGGCGGCACAAAAGGTGCAACTGGAGTTGGAGGAAATCTCTGGCGATAGTCTGCCAACATGGATTGTAAGTCTTGTATCAAAGTAGGTGGCAGATGACTTGAGTCCTCCGAACGTGGAGGTCTTGTATGATACAAATAATGCGGCGTGGACAAGTCCACATGGCCGTAATGCTCTTGCTCATCGTCCTCCTCCTCCTCTTGATACTTAATGTTCAATTGTGAAGGGTGACGGGCAACCCCGAAAGGGCCTTCCACTTCCTCTTCGTCATCAGAATCATCCTCCACATATGTCTCCAAAATGTGAGATGGTAAATGTGGAGAAATGTGAGAGTAGTCCTGTCTTTGATAAGTCTTTATTTGGAAACGGGTATACTGCACTCTCGTTGGAGGTGTGTGGAGCAACAGGGCTCTTGCTTTTGTAGAAGATGATGACGATGAGCTTGTTATTGAGAGTGGTGTCGTCACTGGAATTGCCGTCGTCAATGGTTTTATCGTCGACGGAGCTGTCGTCGATGGTACTGACGGCGATGATGTCGTTGTCGACGAGGTTGTCGACGGTGTCTTCGTCGACGAAACCTTCATCGACGGGGCTGTCGATGGTGTTTTCGTCGATGGTGTCTTCGTCGATGAGTCCTTCGTCGACGGGGCTGTCGATGGTGTTTTTGTCGATGGTGTCTTCGTCGATGAGTCCTTCGTGGACGGAGCCGTCGATGGTGTTTTCGTCGACGAATCCTTCGTCGACAGGGTCATCGATGGTGTCTTCGTCGATGAGTCCTTCGTGGACCACGCCGTCGACCGAACAGTCGTCGACGGGCTAGTCGTTTTCGTCGTCGGGGTCTTCGTCAACGTGGTGGATGGGTGCATTTTTCTAAGTTGTATGTTAGACACACACGTCCTTTGGACATGTGTGTGCGCAACACCAGTGTACATTACCATTTCAGGGGTGCTACAGGGTGTCCTTTGGACATCCTGGCACCCTTGAAATTGCTTCCTTATTTGCAATTCGCTAATTGCTAATCACAAATAAGGAATGACTCCCCATTCACAAATAAGGAGGCAGTAGAAATCGCTAAAAATATTGCGATTACTACATGAATCCCGTTTTGCGAGTCTTTAATAGCGATTCCTTAATAATCGATATTAAGGACTCGCAAAACGGGACTTTGATGGATCTGGGGGTTAGTCTTTCCAGCCTACTACAAAGAAGTTTCAGGCACTGCTATTGTATATACTTTTACCGTGGGACTCCCGCCTCGACGACGGGGAATGATTCAGGCAGGTGAATCTATGAAAGATACCCCAATACTGGATAACCCTATTGATATACAATGAAAAAAGGGATGGTGCTAAAACGCACCCCTCTCGAACCCCTTTAGCTATAGGAAACCTTTCAGTAACACTCCCTTGCATATCCCAACATACCTGTGCATAGTTTGCATCATGTAGAGTAACTAAAAAAGCCAACATTTCTAGTGGCATACCTAATTCCAAAACGGTTCTCCACATTTTGGCACGGGGAACAAGGTCAAAAGCCGACTTAAGGTCGACAAATGCAGCATAAATTGTACCCCCACCTAAAATAACCACGCACCAGGGAATTAAAATAAGCCTAAAAACCTGGTCAATAGTGCTGGTACATGAGAGGAAACCTGCCTGAAGCGGTGACAAAATATCAAATTCCTCCATCCAGGTCTGGATTCGGCACAGTACCATTCTAGCTGTAACTTTCTGAATACAGTCAATAAGGCTTATTGGCCTGTAGTTGCCCAGGTTAGAACGGTCACCTTTCCTAAAAATCAGGAGGATTTCTGCTCCTGACCAAGTGTCGGGCATAGTTGCTCCACTAGCGATAGCATTCACAAGGAGCTGGATATAGGATGCCCAGATATCTATATCGTGAAGGAACAGATCCGCCGGAATACAGTCTAACCCGGGTGCCCTGCCACTTGGGACTGATTTTAGTGCTATTTCACCGCCTTACTAGCAAAATGTAAAAAAGATTCGGAAGGTGGCAATTCAAAAGTTTCCTGGGAGCAGTTAGTAATTGCAAACTGGGTCTTAAAATAGGATACCCAGTGCTTGGGAGAAACGTGGTTCACTGGCACCCGGCACGAGTCTCCTCCGCCCCATTTCACAACCATGCTTCTCCCTGTACAAGCCTTGAGCAGCTCTACCCAATATTGGTGATCCCATTTCCTTTTTGCTTTCTGTTGGGCTGACTTGTACCCCTCCCTTGCCTTTCTTATATCTTCCCGGTTCTTAGATCTTATGGCCCTGTATGCTTCTCTACATGATTCGCCAGACCAGGAGGCGGACTTCGAGTCTAATTGGCTCTTAGATTGTTTACCCTTGGTAATAAAAATGCCTTTAAGCTTACTAAACAGTTCACTGTGGACCCGTGCAACCTCTCTGTTCACCTCCTCTTGGGTTGCACAATTTTGGAGAATGGCTAATGCACTCGTCACTAGCTCCCTCATCTGTTGTAGGTGCTCTACATTATTAATAACATTAGTCAATTTAACTCTCCTTGTGTCATTTGTTAAGTGGACCTCCACATGAGCAGTTCCCGGCACCTGCTTATCAATAATAGGAATGCCTTTGAGCTGCATAGAGAGTACTAACGGGTTGTGGTCGCTCTCGGCCTGCTCCCAAACTACCATATCTATCAAGGAGGGCCAGAATTCCTTATTAAGGAAGATGAAATCAATGTGAGTAATTTGCAACCCGTTATTAAAAGTTGGTGAGCACTGCCTATCTAAAAGGGATCTACCATTTACAGCCCTTACTCCCTGTTCTAGAAACACTTTAAGCTGTAGGGCTGCCCCTGTCCATTTTTTAATAGGAGGAAGATCCAACAGTGGTTTAGTCCACTGTGCGTCTTTCTCTGAAGTAAGGTTGACATCACTGACGTCAAGGAGCTCAAAAGAGCAATTAAAATCTCCAGCTATTATCATATTGCTTACACCCTCATAGTCATTTAAAAACATATCTAGGAGAGCTACAGTGGGGGAGGCTTTCCCACCTGGCATACCCCTAGCATAAACATTAATAAGAAACAGGTCAGGGACTTCTAACATCTGTATCATGATTATTAAAATATCCCTGCTATCAATGAACAATGTATCTACCCTGTAGGAGTCGAAACTGCCTTACCTAAGTTGTCAGGCCCCCATAGGTCTTCCCCTTTGTCCTCCTTCCACCGGTTTAGAAAAATTTATAAATCCCTGGCGGTATGAATGAATGAATGAATGAATGTATTTGTTTGGTTAATGAAAACCATTACATGAAACCAAATACATAGGTAACAACATTACAAAAATTTAAATCAAGGAAATTTTAAAAAGTCCATAGGTGCAGAACAAGCTGGGGAAAGGATTCAAGGGCCAGCAGGAGACTCTGATATGCGGCCTGTGGAAGCCATCAACATCGCTGGAGCTTGAAAGATGAACTTTCCAAAGGCCGCCATGTGTTTTACCGTGGACAGGGTATACAGATGATTGAGCCCCTCCTCTGCGGTGCTTGACCCTGATTGTCTTAGTAATGGCCTAAGGTAAAGGCTGCGGGCCAAGCGGAGGGCCGGGCAGCAGAAGAGGAGGTGGGCCAAGGACTCACGTTTATACCTGCCGAGCCTGCATTCCCGAACTTCGAAGCTGGCCTGACCACAGGAATATAGTTCTTTAAGGGGCAATGGGTGCAGTCTATAAGCCAAAATCTTATGAAGGGCGGCATGGCCCACCGCCTGCGTGAGATGATGTTTAGGAGTGTGCTGGATGTGCGGGAGACACAAGGTCTTATGCAAGTCTTTTCTTCTCAGGGAGTCCAGGTCCAATTCCCGTGACCGCGCACGCACTTGTTTTTTTATCGCATTCTTGATAGCAAAATATTTGACATGTTCAGGGTTCCATGAGTCCGTGGCAAGTTTGAGCTGGGCCTTAGCTGCTTCGAGGGTGGACGACCTGGGGTTCCCAGGCTCTATGAAAATACATTTCAAGACTGCCTTTTATGTGTTCTCCTGTGCCGCCATTGTTAAAAAGTAATATTTACTTAGGGCGGCCAGCTCTTCCAGGTTTTGCTGGTTGAGCGAGAACTCAAGGCGAACAAGGGTGTTTCTAGTACACCTTGGAAGATGAAAGACTTTCTTATATTCTCTGCACTGAATTTTTTCTAGTTCGTTGTTCAGTTTGCCCGGGAATGCCTGTAGGGCATAGTTGAGTGCCGGCATAAGTTTGGCTTTAAGAACTCTATTAATAGCCGTGGTAGAAGAGCTATGTAAGGATGCTTGCAGCTTGCAAGTGGCATAGGTAATGGATTTACCTTTAGCTTGGATTGACTTAAGGTGGGCGCTTGCGAGCCCCGATTCCTGGAAACAAATGCCCAAATAGATGTACCGCTGCGTGGATTCCAGAAGGAGGTTTCCTAGTCTCCATTTTATAGTTTTCTTCCTTGGGTAGTGACCAAAGATAATTACTTTTGACTTGCTTGGGTTTGCTACAAGCCTGTTTTTATCGTTGTACATGGCAAGTGCAGTCAGCACCTTTTGTAGCCCCATTCTCGTGTGGTCAAACAGGACCAGGTCATCAGCATATTGCATGAAAAGAATTTTATTTCCACCAATCTTTGGGTTGGCCAGGGCAGCCCCAGTCAAAGCCTTCTCCATGTCCGCTGTATATAAATTGAACAATAGTGGGGATAACACGCACCCTTGTTTTAAGCCTCTGTCTGTGTTGATCTTGGCTGATGCATGGTCCCTCGAGAGTTTAATTCGCACCCATGTTTTTTGGTAAAGCGACTGTATCGTTCTTAGCAGTACCAGGTTGATGTTCCATTGGACCTGCTTGTGCCACAGAATTGCGCAATCTACCCCATCGAACGCCGCCGAATAATCAATAAAGCAGGCGAAGAGGGGGAGACTTTTGCTCCTCCGAGCGCGATGTGCCAGGAAAGAAAATGCGATGATGTTGTCAACTGTGGCAGATCCAGATCTAAAACCGGTTTGACAAAATGGAAGGATGCCTTCTGCACTCGTCCAGTTTACGAGTTCCCTCAAGATGGCGCTGGCATAAGCTTTTCCCTCAACATCAAGCAGGGCGATCATGTGGTAGTTGGTAGGTTCAGTTTTTGGCCCTTTTTTGTGGATGGGCTGTAAAAGCGAGCCCCTCCATGAGTCTGGTACGTCCCCCTGGAGCCAGCATTCAGAATATAAGTGGGTCAGATTAGTAGACCAAAAATCGATATTTGCCTTGAATAGATGTCCAGGGAGACCATTAGGGCCTGGAGCAGCGTTTTGTCTGATTTTTTAATGATTTTGGAGACATGCAATTTCCCCGGTGGATCCATCAGCTCGGTGTATGTAGATTGTCTCCAACCTTGGGTGCGTCAATTTGCGTGTTTAGCAGCGCCATCATTAGTATATAATGCTTTTACATCGGCAACCCAGGTAGAGGCTTCAAGGGAGTTTTCTCTATGATGTGTGTCTCTGCCCAGGTTACATATGTACTTCCAGATTCCTGTGATTTTCCCGGGCTCAGCAAGTCAAAGATTATTAGCCATTGTGCTTCACAATGGGCACGTTTTGCTGCCCAAACCTTCTTTGCATGGCTTTTTTTGGCTTCTTGTAGTTCGATCCTGTTTAAGCTTGTCCCAATTTTGAGGTAAAGTTTTCGTTTCTTATTTAGATTTTTGCCGCTTATTTTGATTTCAGAGTTATACCCATATGTGGGTGTGGGGCGCCTATGCGATGTGTTGTTCAAATTCCCGCGAAGAATCACCGCCCGGTCTCTATTGTGACACTCCAGGTTTCTGATTGCTTAGTGACCACACTGTCCAATGATTTTCCCAACTATTGAATCTATTGATTGCGGTCTGTTCCCATTTGATCCTTCTGGGCAGCTTTAATAATTCTTCTCCATCGGCTTCCCCGATGAATTCAAGCTTGTGGCGGTAGTCCGCTGTGAGGTTCAATGTGACAGTTAGGGCAGCGTGATCACTGTCACTACGCGGTTGGACTGAGAAATTTGACATTAAAAGTTGGAGTTTGCCACTTAGGATTATATAGTCGACTGTAGTTTGGTTATTAAATGTGGGAGCGACAATCAGCCCAGGAGTGTTCTTTAGAAGGACTGAGTGCGCCGTCGCCAGCTTGTAAGTTTTTAGAAGGTCGTTCAGTGCATTGGTAGCCCCTGCCTGGCACCTGCATGTGGTTGAGACCCCTATATTATGAGAATTAAAATCACCCAGAATGATGCATTCAAGGCCCGCGAATTGGAGCATTAGGCACTCGATATGGTGTATCAGCATGGCCATGTTAGAAATGAGCCCGTGAGGGTTGTGATAAATATTAACTAGTAAGAATGAAAGGTTACTGTTTTTCATCCGACAGCCTTTCAGGATGCATGCCTGGAGGGTATCCGGCAGGTTGGATATTTCTGCAAATTCCAAGTTGAGTGAGTGTTTAATATAGATGCATAACCCACCGGCAGGTCTACCGAAAATGTTGAGCTTTTTAGCAGGTTTTTCATACTCAGTGTAGCCTCTCAGGGAGAGAGGATGCATTTGCCAGGTTTCTTGTGTCAGATAATGTCTGCTTCCTTTATAAATGGCACCGCAGTTTGTTTAACACCTTGACCGCGGCGCCGTTTCCGCGCCCTGTGCTGGACATTCCAGAACAGGGCGCGGTCGTGACGGAACCGTTCCGTCATCAGCACAGCTCAGCCGTGACTGATGACGGAACGGTTCCGTCATCAGCATCGAAGGGGTTAAGAAGCAACCTCCTGAGCCCAGCAACGTTCCAAGACATGATTTTCAGACTCACTGGAGACCGTTCCTTCTCGGGGGGCTTTAGGTACGTGTTTATCGTGCGTCGATGGAAATAGCCCCAGGCATAAGGGCAAAGACCATTAGGTCTTGGAGTTTAGAGCAAGCGGAAGCCAGGACCAGTCTTTATTCTCAGGTTCCAGTGTAGCGCATATGCGTATACCCTGGATTGGATTCATGGTAATCTTTATTGGGGTTCTGATGGATTGAGCAGCAATAATGCCTCCTTTGGAGCCCTGAAAGGTAGGCGGCATTTTTGGCGCATAGGTGGAATGCGCCTGTGAGCATAAAGGCTTGCCAGATGATTGGGCCGAGTTTCCCGTCCGGGGGGTATGCCAACTGTGTTTTTAGTATAAGAGGATATTTTTGTAGACGCTTAGGTTTTATCTTTATGCCCCATCTTTCCAGGAGCTTATGCTGGCTTTTCAAGGCCTCTGCAATGGCCGAGCTCGTAAAAATTACCTCAGTTGTTTCATTTTTCTCTTCCGCGTCTGGCGGTAGAAAAGAGACGGTTTCAATGTCCATAGTTTTTATTCCCTCCAGCCCTGGGATGTTCGCGCAGAGGGTCAGGAGGTTACTGTGATTGAGAATGTCCCACCTCCCCTGCGAGACATAATCTAGATACAGCCTAATTTCTCGGTCCTGTGATTGGTCATACTTTAAATAACCAGCAGGGGCCGCGGCCTGACCGCCTGTTTGTAATGACTGAGGACATCCAGGTGGAAGGGCACTTGCCTGACCCTTTGAACTCATGGCTCGTTGAGGGGCCGCCATGAGTGGAATTCTAGGAAGGCAATTGTTAAACGAAGGCTTTACGATGTTCTTGGTATCTAAAGCAGCCCATGGCACTTGAGGCGCACCCTGCATCGTCGACATTGCAGAGTCAGCGACCAAAGGGTCGTTTGAGCGAGCATTATGTTCAATAGTACAAATTTGCGTCGCTTTAACGGCATTTTGGCCTTGTAGTTCATTTACTAGGCTTATGATTGGTGCTGGTGGAACTGGCCGGGACGTAGCTGTAAGGACTGCCGGCCCTAAGTTAATTGCTGCGTTAGCGAGATAGCGAACTTCATGCTTTTGTTCCGAGCTTTCTGGTATTGTGGGGGTTGCGTCAAGTTTTATCATTTCCGGTGTCTCTTTATGTCCTTGGGTATGGTTGCCGGGGCATAGCCATTCCCGTATAGATTTGTTTTTGTTCGCTTTGTTCAATTTTTTTAAATTTTTCTTATTTTTCCTCGATAGATGTTTTTGGAGTTCTGGGTTGGTCGGTATGAGTATCTGCTGCCGATCATGAGTTTTTATTATGGCTGATGAGACCTCTACTAAGTTTGCATTGATCAGTGCTGGGAGTTCCACCCTATTGAATTTGTTTGCCTTACCGGTTTCTATGCTGTCTAGTAGAGGGATTTTCAGGCCTTCTTTTTTAGTGGGATCAAGCGCTGGTGCCTTTACGTTTGAGACCTTGTTCTTGCCAGCTTCTATTTTAAGATCCTCAATTAGTGTAGTCATATTGTGCGGGAGTTTTTCTAGATTTTTCAGAATAGGGCCGCAGCTACATGGTTCAGGCTCAAAGTTTGTGCTGGCCTGTGCTCTGCGGATCAGGGAGTTCAGATGATCCAATTTCGCATCAACCCCAGAAATTAAATTTGTCACTGTTTGTAATATATTTATCTGGGCGTTGAGCTTATCGGCGTGCATGATTGCGGCTCCAGTAATGGAAATCAAAGTCTCATTGATCAGAGTTAAATGGTCCACAAGCACTGGGGGGCTGTCCCCCCTTCTGCTCGTTGTGGGAGATGGCTGAGACATTTTGTCTTGGACCGAGGGACTCCAGCACAGCAAGATCAGAGACTGGAAGTATCGGGCCGATGTTTCAGTATTTTCTCCTCCTCCTTCCACGGGACATTTACTGCTATCGGGCGCGTCAGGCGGGTGCTCTCCGTTTTCTGATGCACAGCGGCGTTGGCTGGTACAGACGTCGGCCATGGGAGCTCCATTTGAGGGCAAGTTTATTTGAGGGTTTTTTGATGCTTGAGGGGGGGGGTTCTTGTTCTTTCATGATCAAAGCTCGGAACTGCCCTGTCCGATGCCTCTAACTTGAGCAAATCTCCCCCCTGAAGCGTGGTTATTATTGGTGATAAGGGAATTCCTTGTGCCTGGGCCGCGATAGAGCTCGAGTTCTGGTCGACCTCTAGAGATATGTTGGACAATATGCCACTCTGCAGCCTGGAAAGGACGGCGGGACTTGTTGCCAAGGGGTGCAAGAATTATCTTATGTCTCTGTTACCTAAGGGCCCAGAGGTGGCACCAGGGCAGGGGGTTAAATTGGGGATTAAGTTGGCTCGGTTGTGACACTTCCCCTCTTCCCCTGATTGCGGCACTACGGTGTTTGTTGATAGTGTCAGTGCAGGAGCTCCGGTAAGTGAGCCTGGGAGCGTTGGTGTGGTTCCTGTAGCTCCAGATGAGTCCAAGAGACCCCCTTCCAAGTGCAATGACCCAGGGTAGAGCTCCCCCACGCCTGAAGGGTAGAAGAGTTTGGCCTTCCGTCTTCTAGCAGATCTATGAGGGCGGGGCTTTGCCTGTGTCTGGACCTGCAACAAGGTCGAGTTTCTAGTCCTCATCATTTCCCCTGTGATTCCCTACTACTTTCCTACAACGTTAGCGTTGTTCCCACTGGAAGCGTCGGGGAGATGGAGAAGGGGGCGATGTACCCGCAGCCACTCTGTATCCCCCTTAGTTCGTAGACATCCTGCGCTCTAATTCGCTTGAAAATAAAGACTTTTCTCAATAAATGACCCCAGATGGTTGGGTAGGTCAGTGCCAGTGGCAGCGTTGTTATCACAGCGCTCAGAGCTCCACGCAGCGCTCACGCGTGCCTACCGCACTTCAACATTAACATTTTTATTACATTTTTTTTTTTTTGCGCCGAGGTCAATGGGCAATTGCCTGGGTACCGAGGGGGGCCAAAAGTGAAGCGTCCCCACCAGGCGTTGTTATCACAGCGCTTGTGACAGCGCTCACACCTGCGAGAGTTTTTGCAGACAGTTTTGCAGAGTGTTTAAATGTTTGGTTTACTGGGGTGGCGGCTATACTGGCTCAGTGTCTCACCCAATACTTAAACCACTCAGAAACACGCCTGCTGCAGAAAGGGCACTCTCACCTTTCAACTCACTCCAACTTGCTCCAACAGCCCTTGTCGTCGTCTCACTGCAGCTGTTTTTGGAGGGGCAGGCCACGGTGCGAGTCCAGCCGAGTTCAGCCCAACGGACAGAGCAGCAGGCAGAAGGAGCGGAGCTACGTTGATAGAGACGGCTCTCTCAAACGCCCCGTCTCTCGCTGCGAGCCTCCTCAGCTCCTCGGCTCCTCAACTCCCACGGGGAACTGCCCCACGAACACCACGGGCTCAGTGCAGATCGTAACACTGAAAAGACTGCAAAAACAGTAACGGTAATCACAGCGTCCTCCCGCTGCAGTGCAGATGGGGATCTGCGGTTCTGGGATGACACACAAGCTCCCTCTAGTGGTGCAGTGGTGCAGTGTCCCAACAAAAGTTGGGTGGTATCCCTGGCGGTAGACATGGTCCAGTGCCCAAGTTTCCTGGAAAGTCGTTATATCATGACCTTCAATAAAGGTAGCCCAATCCACTGAGGTTATCTTAGAACATAACCCTGCTACATTCCAGGAGACTAGTTTCAGATCAGGGACAAAAAAGGACTTATTTACTTTACACACCATGGGACCTGGATAATCTGCCTGAACACTACCTGAAAACCCCTCACTTGACATAGTACTCAATTGTGGTAAACCACAATCCCCTTCTTCACACACCGTATAGTTACCCAGGGGTCTATCCATCCTATTATCATTATATGGTGTTAGTATTGATACACCCTTATTGGGGGTAGCTGATATATGCTCAACCGTGTGCGCTTCACAACTAATGGCACTTGATTTGCGTCCAAGTCAATCGATATCTTCTAAGGTAGAGAATACTTGAAACCTATTACATGTAGGGACTATATAAATATAAGTGCCCAGTTTGCAGTATGCATCCCTCGGTACACCCCTACCTCTAACATGTTTGCCACGCGGTTGATAAAAAAAACTCAGGGGAAGTATGCTGATTTCATCCTTGGTTAAATAACCAGTCCCAGCCCTATCCAAGATTTCCTGGACCAATCGCAGGGACCTAAAACTTAAAACCAAGCAATCTCTCATGAGAGCCTATGGGGATTTACCAACCCAGGGGATTCTTTGCACCATTTTGAATTCACTAAATACTGCGTTCCCTACCCCTAATCTAGTGTTTAGCAAGTGTAGGGCCTTGTTCTTAAGCGATGACCAGTGCTCATGTGTGTTTGGGGGAAGCAATGGTACATTTGCTAATACGATTATGTAGGGGGTTGCTTCAGATGGGAGATGCAAGGACGTACAGGCATCCACGTCCCCCCCTGTGGATGCAAGGGAGCCAGAGGACCCACTAAGCCCCCTCTATGGGTTGTGTTGGTATTTTTTGATAAAGTTAATAAGGGGTTGTTCGTAGACGCCCTTTCCTCAACATGGGGAGTTGGGGTAGCTACACTAGTGGATGATTTAATATCAACAGTCCTCTCCTTTCTAGACTCTACCATACCCTCTTGTCCTTGCCTACTGGGGGGATGGGGACTACTAAGTAAATGTCGCTCTATTATGGCCAGTCTCTTATCTATTCCAGACAGTTTTGCCATTATCGGATCTAAGAGGCCCATTCATTCTTCCTCGACTCTGTTTAGGATCTCAGACTAGTTAATACCACTTGTGTTACTAGGTCTGCTTGTTCCCTGAACATCTGAAATTGTCACTTCATCCATGCCTCCCTCGCGCCCAAAAATCACAGACTTCCTTTTCCCCATTTTGGAAGCCGGTTGCGTTGTTTTTGGAAGGGCGCGTGCTTTCCTTTTTTTCTAATTATGTTCTCCACCTGCCGCTGATGAACTCCTTAACTGGCGGGTTAATGTCTTGGCGATGGGATTATGTGAAGTAGGAGAAGTACTAACTAGGCAGTTTATCGAGGGGGGCTCGTTTTGCTGGCACTCCGGGGAAATTTGACTCCGTTGGCGGGGCAGTCAGGAGCTTCAATACGTTCAGATGTGGGGGGATAATACAATTGGTAAGGTTCCGATAGGGACACTCTTGGGCTCTAACGAGACTCTTCTTTCTGTCAGCTGCATCTCGTGGATTGAAAAGGATTCAGCCCGCAACAAGAACGCATCAAGTATACCCACTACACCAGGCCCCCCTCCTCCTATGCTTATTTCTACTCATTACCCCGAGCTGAAAAAGAGCAGCAAGAATATAAGCACAAGTTCAACGTTAAACCAAAAAAACAGATAAGTGGCTTACACTATTTAATTTGTCAATAACGTGGCCCAGCCCGGTCTCCTTCGGTCTCGGACAGGCTCAGACAGGCCCACCCTAGGCCCGGGCTTTGCTGGGCAAGATGCTAAATAGTCAAGGCAATCAGGCTCTGGTGCGGGCAAGATCCACTAACCTTCCTGGGACATGCAGTCCTTCTCGGTCTTAGCGTCCTTCTCCACACAGATGAAGCCGCTCCCGCGATGCAGGAGCTGCGGGGTGCTAAATAGTCAAGGCAAGCAGGCTCAGGTGCGGGCAAGATCCACTGGCCTCCTGGGACATGCAGTCCTTCTCGGTGTTAGCGTCCTTCTCCACACAGATGAAGCGGCTCCCGCGAAGCGGGAGCGGCGAGGTGCTAAATAGTCAAGGCAAGCAGGCTCAGGTGCAGGCAAGATCCACTGGCCCCCTATGACATGCAGTCCCTCTCGGTGTTAGTGTCCTTCTCCACACAGACGAAGTTAGTCACTGTACCTTACTCATGGATCCAGGCTTGAAGCAGGGGCCTAGAAGTTAAAGAGATGGCCCTGCCCTGCCTCTTCCTGGCGATGACGGGCCCGCCTTTGGCCGGGGCTTCGCCCAGGCGCTGCCCGCGTGCATCCCGTGCTGCGGGAGGGCTGCGCTGGCTATGAGAGCCTCTGTCGCCGTGCAGTAACGCCCTCCGTTGGCGCTATAGTGAGGTTCCTGGGAGATGTAGTTTCCACCTGGCCATTCCTCTCACGGCGGCGTGAATGGTGCTTAGCCTGCCGTTCCCCTCACGGCGATGAAGAGAGCAAGGTGAGGTGGAGGGCAGAGGGAGTAAATCAGCCGTTCCCCTCACGGCGTTGTAGAGTGTTTTGTGGCACGTCCCGCGCTGCGGGAGGATCACACTCGTATGAGGGCCTCTGTCGCCCTGCAGTGACGCCCTCCATTGGCACCACAGAGAGCTTCCTGGGAGATGTAGTTTACACCTGTCCATTCACCTCACGTCGGCGTGGATGGTGCTTAGCCTGCTGTTCGCCTCACGGCGATGAAGAGAGCAAAGTGAGGTGGAGGGCAGAGGGAGTAAATCAGCCGTTCCCCTCACGGCGTTGTAGAGTGTTTTTGTGGCGAGTCCCCTAGTAGTCAAATACAGCCGATAGAGCATGACTCATAGCAAGTGGTGCCCCCAAGCAAATAAGCACTGCCAGCCTCAGAGATGTGTCTACATGAACCGTCATGTATGCAGCTGGTGGGTGAACACTCATGGTCCCAAACATCTCCCAACTTTGTATAATATAAGGTACACTAATGCCTAATACATAAGTTTGTTCATCTTATAACTGCCCACAGGGCAAATGAAATCTTCGTTCTTTTTTAGGTCGAGCCTGAGCAGACCATGCGCTGCTCTGCGAGGCATGCAGTATTCAGTATATGGGCTACCGGGGACATTGGACACGCCCACCGCTTTTGGTTGGTTACTTGGGCTGCTTTTTAAAATTCATTTCCTCTGGTTGGTTAATATTGCGCATCTGTCCTGCCTTTCAGTGATTGGTTCCCTCCCAGTGGATACTGGGTTGCTAAAGAACATCATGGGATCCTGAATGTAAGATTAAGATTACACAAGTATTTGCAATGCAATAGGTCTCGCATTAATGAAAGTTTGACCTATTGGCATTGCAAATGATAATGCAACACCAATAGTTCAAACTTTAAGTAATGCAAGACCTTTTGCATTGCAAATGCTCGTTGCTAAGTGAGGAGCCACACCACACCACATATTGGTGTTCTCTTAAAATCCAAATTAACATGTAACTTTTTAGTAATATGCTTGATGTTTTTGGTTAATTTTATTACCAAATAGCTATGAGCTTTTATCTAGAACACACCAGGTATTACACCATTATATAGCACCTACTCACCCTGCATGTGGCTCCTACTGCACAGTTTATGGTTCTTGGTGAGGTGTTAGCTTTCAACAGTTCTTCTCGGCCTTTATGGAATTTCTAGCGCTCACAGCCGAATTAGCTGGTTACTGCACACGATTGTTCCACCCTGATATTCTGTGTAAATTTTCATAGCCCTGAACAGGCGTTGTTAGGAAGAAAAGGGGTGGGGCGCAGGGTACAATGATTTTGAATACGTGAGATGATCTGTGCTTTGGAGACAAAGGTAAGGTGTTCAGTGGGATGCAGACAGTAATACTATTTGTTCTGAAAAACAAAATAACTTGTATGGACCCCAGAGCCTGCAAGCCAATGCAGCTCAGTGGAGGATCAAGATTGAGATGTTGTAAATGAATCTAGGACCCTAGTGTAATTTTCCCGATTCATGCCCTTATATAGGTATACTTTATCCGATCCTTATAAAGGCATAGAAATCATTACCATATTTAGACTGAGCCCTTGCAGCCCAAATACGGCATGGCTACTTTCACTAAGTTCCGAGAATCAACAACAATTTCTTGGAAAAACCCACCTTCAGCAGCTAGGGACTTCCCCCTGCTTGAATATTGATTTATCCCAGAACTCCTGGAGTTTTCAAAGAATTGAGTCTTTGAGTGACGTTATTAAGTCCAATCATACGTCAAACTAGGCACCTTCAAGGTATAAATATGCCTACATTTGCCCAGTCAAACAAACAGTGGTTTGGAGCAGATCGACTAACTACTTGCCCGACGCTCTGCAGCAGCAAGTGCCGAAGGAAGCCGACCCTCCAGCTGATGCACTGAGAGACGCTGTCTTTTCTCCTGCCAAGAAATCCAGCTCCAGTGTTTCCAGGATACCCTTGCGGGTTGCTGGGAAATCGAGTCTTGAGAGAGAGATACAAGACCTCCTTAATTCTAAAACCATGGTACGGTGCTGATTAGACCCGTAAGAGAATTCTTGGCTAGATTCTTGGCAAAGAACTGCTAAACTTAAGCTATTCCTCACTTACTTCTTCCCTTGTACAAGACTTAGATTAGGTACACCAGGGTAGGCATATTTTAGAAGCAACAAAAACAAACGGGTGGGTTGAGGGTCCAAGGGAATATTTAACGACCTCAGCACAGTTACAGCCCCCTTACCAGAATATGTATTACAACAAGAATAACTGTGGGTCTATAGGGGAGAATGTCTATGTGTGTCTTGATGATTCTATGTGTACCTTACATGTGAGGCATAAAACACGATATTACACAGTGTGAAAGAATATCCATCAGTTACTCTTTCTGTACCGCCCTTCCATCATCTGGACCACTTCACAAAGTGGGGAGTCCATAATGTAACCACCTCAACAGATTTAGTAATGAAATGGCTAACCACAATGGTGCTAGGACCCACAAGGTCAATGGCTGGTATGTATTCGTAACTGAAAGCAGTGCATGGAAAAATTGGTGAGAAAAGAAAAGTGCTCTTTAAAATTGGAGAGTGAACGCAATCAACACTTTATTCTTGAGCCGTCCACTTCCAAAAGGAGAAAAACAAATGAGTGCAAATAGATCAGTAGGTTAAATTAATGACTACTGACTAGATATTCTGGTCGACATGTTTCTGCGGAAATTAAAGATCAAAAGAGGTATCTACCGCTTCATCAGGACCCATTAAATATTTGCTACTGCTTAAGGTAAAATTACAGTGAACACAAAAAATGATGTAGATATCACCTGTTCACTCCTGGCAATCCTCCTGTATAGATAGAAGATATCCAGAGGTTGAAGTCACTAAGACACAAACAAAACATAGACAAAAAAAGGCAAGATAACAGTACCAACATTAGTATGAGTTATCACATGCTACATCATTATGCAAAATAGTTTCTCTTCTTGTGGGTTCAGCTAGACCCGATTTAAAAGAAAGTTTGACCTCAGGCTCACCTCAAATGCGAGAGGAACGTGCTTCTCCTCACCTGGCATGCAGCTCAGGACAATGGGGCACCGCTCTATAATGTAGGAAAATATGTAGAATAGTGATGATTGCCTTCGTGACCACTAGACAGATTGAGACTCTGTCAGTACATTAAGTTAAAAGAATTGACAGTGAACCTCTCCCTTCCATGAGGCCTTCTGCACGCAAGATCATGTGTTACCCTCTCTAGGGAACTTATTGGTATATAAGGTTATACCCTCATCGCGAAGGGTCATTTGCAGCTTCTGATACCGAAGACTCTAAGCGCGGGTCAGATCGCATGTTATCTTTTATGCGTGTTCTCAATGACAAACCGCACTGTTGTAACTGTGCGGTACAGATGGTGCACTAGTATCCTCTCTACTTGGGAAACGAGACTCCCGCTCTCCTAAAAATGGCATGACATATGAAAATGGCGCTCCATTTCAATTGTATCGTTGTTTTGTTCAAAACTACTCTTAAGGTGACCTGACGCCTAGAAAGCGCTTCGCCGCTGCATCAATTTACGGCGTAGCTAGGTTAGGACTAGAAATGGCTCACGAGGGCAGTGATTAGCCTGACCACCTCTCAATAGCCTTTCGAAAACCAAGTATTTTGTAAAACTCACGGGCTCTCCTCGAGGCGGGCAAGCTGGAAGTAACCGCCCAGCGCCTCATATAGTCTGCTATGTTGCTACAAGAGAAAGTAGATGTATACATTAGAAAGAAAGCCTGTACTGACCTGTCCATCGGTACTCCTAGCAGCCAACTGGGATGTATGGGGAGGTATCGAGGCAGGGTCAGGGGCCAACTATGTTTGCTTCTACCGTCATTTGAGACGTGGTCAGGCTAATCACTGCCCTCGTGAGTCTCATTTCCAGTCTTAACCTAGCTACGCCGTAAATTGATGCAGCGGCGAAGCGCTTTCTAGGCATCAGGTCACCTTAAGAGTAGTTTTGTACAAAACAAAGATACAATTATAAGGGAGCGCCTGTTTCATGTGTCATGCCATTTTTAGGAGAGCGTGAGTCTCGTTTCCCAAGTAGAAACAGTGCGGTTTGTCATTGCGAACACGCATAAAAGATAACAACATGCGATCTGACCCGTACTTAGAGTCTTCTGTAGCAGAAGTTGCACACGACCCTTCGCGATGAGGGTATAACCGTATATATATTAAAAGAAGGGAGGTCTCCTTAATAGTCCAATTAGGGACAAGGAGGATTAGCTCAGGAAACTATACACAAGTCCCAATGTTTAGTCTTTAACAGAACTTCTTGTATACACCCCTCATAACTAAAAGAACCAAACTTAATAACAAACAAATAATCCAGACAATATACCATTAGGCATGTAAAATACAAGCAATAATAATCAAAAAAACAATTTCTTAAAAGATGAACAGTTTATTCCACATAGTACAGTGAAATGTTTGATAACAACAATGCACAGTGAATCAATAAATTTTTTGTTTTTTAAATGTGCCATTTCACATAAGGAACATTAAAATCACAAAGTTCAAGGTAGTTGACGCAGCATTTCGGTTTATATTGATAGCACCTTCATCAGGACAAGGTTCTGATTACAAAAGAAAACAATTAGGATCAGGCATTGATTGTTTTACAAATAATTTTTCTTTTTACGTCTTCTATTGTACAAGCAAATAATTGCACATAATCAAGTTATACCACTAGTAGATTTGTTATTAACATATTTACATACTCATGTTTTTGATTCTGGTCGTTGAGTTACATGGGGTTATACATTGGGGCACAGCTAGGAATGACCTGTGTCATTCACTGGTTGCATTTTACGATGATTTATTCATATGCATACCTTAAATGGATAGTTCATCCTCACTGTTAAATTGGAGGTTTCTTTTTCTCTGGGCCTCGATAAATAAAGGCTTTGTTCTTATACTTCTGCCCAAATTTGTTTGCTAGGGTTGGATAAGTCAACAAAATGAAATGAATTGAAATTATTAAAATCACTGATTTAATCAATTTCGGCGTTTCACCTTAAATGACCTCAAGGTTCACTCTCCCCCTAGTCTTTTATTACCTTTCACTTTCATATACTTTGTGAAGCAGATGGAACCGGAGGGGGGCCACCGTATTATTATTAAAAAGTCACTGTGGGAAAACACGGATATCTATTAGGGTCTTTCCAAATAGTGCCGTATAAACACATTATGACATCTTTCAAGTCTGTAACCTTACTGACCTGTTGTTCTGTTGTATAAGAACATCAGGAGTGAGTTGTCCATAGTCTCAGGTACACAGGGATCTATAACAATTAAGGCGAACATCCAATGTATCAACATTTTATGTCTTTTCCTGCACCTAGAGAATATAATGAGACTACAAGGCGAGATACTTACCCTGAAAATAGGGATATGGGGCCCTCAAAGCAGAGTGACTGGATTCTTTTTGACTCTACCAGTGCTGTGTTTTTTGAGTTGTGGTCTCTCTTTCAATTTGACCTGCATTAAAATTATATATACATATATTTAAAAAGTTTTATCTGATCACTCCATTCTTAATTTATCACAGGTCGCCCTACTCTTGTTTTAAAATGCGGTCTCTCAATCAATTTGACCTGTATTTAAATTACCTATAAATGTATTTATCATTTGTACGATCACTCCTCTCTAAATTTATCAAAGGTGGTACTGAGCTTGCTAGCTCCTCTCGCTGGCTCATTTAATTTATTGCAATGCTAAATAGTTTAGAATCTTTGGAGGGAAATTTACTAACATATTGTAACCTTTTGGTACAAGGACGGACAGAGCCAAGGCGATTATATGGGCAAGATGTTTATTCACGGTACAAGAGTTCAACAGTCCACTTAAGTAAAGCAAAAAGGGCCAGACAGTGTCTCTCCTGGAATAATCCTGGGGGCTTCGGTTTCTCCTGGTCTCCTCCCTGGATTCCGATGTCCGTTGTCCAGCTCACCCACCGAAAAGCACAAAGGAAACAAACGTGGCTGTTAGTGCACAGCACTTGTAAACAGTCGATATGGGGAAGGGGAAGTGAGGGAGTACGTTCCGTGAATGTACAGATACCACCACCAAGGCTCAAGAGACCCGAGCGTGCAGTGAATCAGATACCTCCTACGGCCCCCCCGCCTCCCTCCTACCTGGTCCCTCCCCGCTTGAAACTGAGCAGGTTACGCAAGCGGTTACGCACCTGTGGTAGCCACGCGTCCTCCTGCGCGTGGCTGGGCGATAGGCGGTGTCGTTGGCCTCCTGGCTTCCCCGGATCCTTTCCTCGCTGTTGTCCGCGCACGGGGTTGACCTCCTGCTCCTCCGGATCATCTTGGCTTCTCCGGACCTCCGAACTTCCTCCCGACGCAGGCGCTGGAATTCCAAGATCCACTCGCTGGGCACCAATCACAGAAGTTGCTTTTTCCGCGTTCTCCTCTGCAGCGCTTCGTCCTCCGTCCGTGGCTGTAGTCGCCCTCCACACCAGCGAGACGGCGTTTTCCTGATCCGCCCTTCTATGTCGTGAAGCCGCTTCTGATTGGAGCACCGGGGTCCCCGTCATAGAGGCGGGGCAGGCCGCCTCGTAGGCGGGGCAGGAATTAAAGGGGCCAGCCCAGTCCTGCAGTGAAGAGGAAAAGTCCGTTACAGGACTGCAGTCCTCGACCCTCTGACAAACCTCCCCCCCTAGCTTTTCCCATTCGGGGGAAAGAGGGTAGCGTGAGAAGTAATCGGCATTCGAGTGCTCGGTGCCCTTTCTATGGCTCACATCGAAATTGTAGGGCTGCAGGGAGAGGAACCATCGCATTATACGATCGTTCCGTCCTTTGTTCTGGTAGAGCCATGTCAAGGGGGCATGGTCAGTGATCAACGTGAAGCGACGGCCCTCCAGATAATAGCGGAGTTTCTCGATGCTCCAATTCACGGCCAGGCACTCCTTCTCTATCGTCGGATACACGGTTTCTCGGGGGAACAGTTTCCGACTCAGATACAGGATGGGTCTCTCCCTACCCTCCTCATCAGGCTGGGACAATACTGCGCCTAAACCAACCCCTGAGGCGTCCGTTTGTAAACAGAAAGGCTTGGTAAAGTCTGGGGTTGCCAATACGGGGGCTGAAGAGAGAACATCCTTTAAGAGTTGGAAAGCAGTTGTGGCTTGATGAGAGGGGTGTTTGAACTGCACCGAAGTGGCCGTTTTCTTTAACATATCCATTAGAGGGGCTGACAGTGAGGCAAAGCGAGGAATGAAGCGGCGGTAATAACCGTCCAATCCAAGAAATGCCCGTAGATCCCTCCGAGTCGTAGGAAATGTTTGTGTCTGTATTGCTCTGACCTTTTCCTCCTGGGGGTATAGTTGACCACTTCCCAGGACATACCCCAAATATTTGACACAGGTGAATGCGATCCTTGATTTTTTTGAATTTATATGTAGTCCTGCTTTCTCCAAGGCACCTAGTATTAGTTCGAGGTGTTGTAGATGGGTCTCCCAGTCTGGGCTGTGTATGACTATGTCATCTAAATATGCCGCAGCGAACTGGGTATATGGAGCCAGTACTGTGTCCATAAGTCGTTGAAAAGTTGCTGGTGCTCCGTGTAACCTGAAGGGTAACACAGTGAAGTAGAACAACCCGTCTGGTGTTATGAAGGCTGTTTTTTCCTGGTCTTGAGGGGACAAAGGCACTTGCCAGTAGCCCTTGGTGAGGTCAATAGTTGTTATTTACTGGGCCTCACCAAGGCGCTCGATCATCTCATCAACCCTTGGCAGTGGGTAACCATCTTGTTTTGACACCCTGTTGACCCCGCGGAAGTCAATACAAAAGCGAGTGCTTCCGTCGGGTTTTGGCACCAACACCACTGGGGATGACCAATTGCTTTTGGAAGGGACTATTATCCCTGCTTCGAGCATTTTCTTCACTTCCGATTGTAATAAGAGCCTTCTGGCCTCTGGTACCCGATAAGGTCTTTGTTTGACAATGACCCCAGCCTGGGTGGGTATATGATGTACAGCCATTGTTGTTCTGCCGGGTTGATCAGAGTATATGGAAGAATGTTTGGACATCTCATCCACGACCTCCTTCTTTTGTGTCTCCGACAGATCAGGGTTTATCACGGCTTGGTCTATGGTATGTGGAGCGGACACGGCTAGGGACACTGCTGCAGAGGTTCCGGGAGGTGGACCTAACCATTTCTTCAGGATGTTGATATGATAGATTTGAGTCCGAGATGGGGTTATCTGCAGTGCGTATGTGGTTCTCCCTATCTTTCTTACTATAGGGTAAGGTCCTTGCCACTCTTTGCGTAGTTTGTGGGTGGAAGTGGGAAGAAGAACAAGAGCCCAATCCCCAATGTCTAGTTCTCTCCATTTCTTTCCTTTATCGTAAAATATTTTCTGTTTTGCCTGTGCCTTCTCTAAGGTGTCGTAGGACAAGGTCCTTAGTTTGTGCAGCCTGTTTTTCAGTTGTTGGGCATAGTCCATCAACTCTTGTGCATCCTGTGCCCCCTCTTTTTCCCAACTGTCTTTTGTTATCTCCAGTAGGGTACGGGGTTTCCTCCCGAACAACAGTTCAAAAGGGGAGGCACCCATGCTGCTCTGGTGTTGACTCCTTAACACAAAGAGGGCTAGGGGGAGTAGTTGATCCCACTGTTTCCGTCCCCTGATAGAAGTTTCTTTAAGGTGGTTTTAATCAGGCCGTTGTATCGTTCAACCAACCCATCAGTTTGTGGGTGGTAAACGGACGTGCGCAGGTGTTTCAACTGTAACATAGCGCAGACCTGTTTTCATAAGTCGGGAGATGAAAGGAGTGCCCTGGTCGGTGATAAGGTCTTTAGGGAATCCCATTCTAGAGAACAGTTCTATCAATTTTTGGGAAATGGCGCTAGTGGTGGCAGCGCGTAAGGGAAACGCCTCAGGATAACGAGTGGCATAGTCTACCACTACCATCACGTACTGATATCC
Source organism: Lissotriton helveticus (assembly GCF_964261635.1). Classification (NCBI taxonomy): domain Eukaryota; kingdom Metazoa; phylum Chordata; class Amphibia; order Caudata; family Salamandridae; genus Lissotriton; species Lissotriton helveticus. Next base: position 1,670,403,407 of record NC_136069.1, on the reverse strand, counting down.
CCTATGTGATTTGGGCAGGGGCCCTATAATGTCTACACCTATTCTTTCAAAAGGTTTCCCGATAATGGGGAGGGGAACAAGGGGAACCCTGGGAGGAATGTAAGGGTTGCGTTTCTGGCAGTATTTCTTTATTTGTGCATACACCCCAGGCCAATAAAAGTGTTGCACAATGGACTCAGTTGTTTTTTCGGCCCCGGAGTGACCTCCTAATAGGTGAGCATGAGCGTAGAACATAACTTGCTCACGAAATTCTACTGGTACAAGCAACTGAGGAGTAGCTGTATCGCTGCCTACCCTGTACAAAAGTCCGTTCTGTTTAAAAAAACAGGGGTATGTGGTACCTTGCCCCAGCGCTTCTTGGGCACTTTGCCAGGCCGAGGATAAAGAGGCATCGTTCAATTGGGCAACCCGGAAGTTGGAGTCATTGGCCCATGGTTCTGTGGTCAGTAGTCCGGGAACGGCCTTGGTGGACTTATTCTTCGCCAAGGCCTCTTCCATCAAGGTGGGGAAGCATTTATTGTCGGTCCCTATTATCAAAGCTTCGGGTAATTCTGGAAGAACCCCAACCTCGCACTGTAGTTGAGTGCCCCTCTCTGTTACGATGTTTACCCTGGCGAGGGGATACGTGCGTACGTCACCATGTACGCATTTTATCCTGACGTTCCGGTTCAAGAGGAAGGAAGAACCGGTCAATGTACTTCTTTTTACTACAGAGTGGCGACAACCTGAATCTAACAAGGCCCTAATAGGGTGATCATCAAGGAGGACACTTACGTAGTAGGCCGGTCCGGTTTCCTGGGCATAGAGAATGGCACGAGGAGCATATCCCACCTCCATCGGCTCTTCTTCTTTCTCCTTTCGTTTCCTACACAGTCTTGCGATGTGACCCCACTCTCCGCATTTTAGCATTGGGGTCCTTACTTAACCGGGGGTTCAGGTCTTAATGGTCTGGGTTTCATAATAGGAGGTAGGGGATCAGGAAAGCCCTTGACTGGTTTCTTTTCGGTTCTTGTGAAGACTTTATTGGCGGCGGGTTTCTCGCTTTCCCTAACCGTTGGACGGATTTGGGCTCTGGCATATGAATTTGCCATCTCTATGGCATGTTCCAGGGTCAAACCAGCGTGTTGCCGGAGCCATCTCTGTGTACCATAGGGTAGGGCTTCTAGGCACTGCTCTAAATATATCTTGTTCATTACCTCATCCAGGTTGCCATCTTGTGGTTTCAACCAACGGTCGGCAGCTTCTTTCATTTTATAAAAGAGCGTTTTGGGGGTGTCATTGGCAAGTCCTCTCTCTTGTCTAAACCTTATTCTGTGACTTTCATCGTCGACCCCAAGTCTGTCCAATACTATTTGCTTCACATGGCCATAGGCAGCCGTACCGTCCTTATTAGCGAGCTGATAAGCTGCCTGTGCCTCTCCTGTTAACAGGGGCGCTAAGTAAAAAGGCCACCTTTCCCCTGGCCAGGCACTAGCACGGGCCGCCCTCTCGAAGTTCAAGAAAAATGAGACAGGGTCGTCTCCTGCTACGTATTTCTGTAGGGGAACAACTGCCCCTGGGGGTGCGGCTGTTCTTTGCTGCCCTAGCAGAGTGAGGAGCTGATTCTGTCCTTCTGTGAGCTTGGTGATTATGGCCTCCATCTGTGCAGATGGATAACTCCTATCTGGCTCGCCACTTGTAACCTTTTGGTACAAGGACGGACAGAGCCAAGGCGATTATATGGGCAAGATGTTTATTCACGGTACAAGAGTTCAACAGTCCACTTACGTAAAGCAAAAAGGGCCAGACAGTGTCTCTCCTGGAATAATCCTGGGGGCTTCGGTTTCTCCTGGTCTCCTCCCTGGATTCCGATGTCCGTTGTCCAGCTCACCCACCGAAAAGCACAAAGGAAACAAACGTGGCTGTTAGTGCACAGCACTTGTAAACAGTCGATATGGGGAAGGGGAAGTGAGGGAGTACGTTCCGTGAATGTACAGATACCACCACCAAGGCTCAAGAGACCCGAGCGTGCAGTGAATCAGATACCTCCTACGGACCCCCCCCCACCTCCCTCCTACCCGGTCCCTCCCAGCTTGAAACTGAGCAGGTTACGCAAGCGGTTACGCACCTGTCGTAGCCACGCGTCCTCCTGCGCGTGGCTGGGCGATAGGCGGTGTCGTTGGCCTCCTGGCTTCCCCGGATCCTTTCCTCGCTGTTGTCCGCGCTCGGGGTTGACCTCCTGCTCCTCCGGTTCGTCTTGGCTTCTCCGGACCTCCGAACTTCCTCCCGACGCAGGCGCTGGAATTCCAAGATCCTCTCGCTGGGTACCATTCACAGAAGTTTCTTTTTCCGCGTTCTCCTCTGCAGCGCTTCGTCCTCCGTCCGTGGCTGTAGTCGCCCTCCACACCAGCGAGACGGCGTCTTCCTGATCCGCCCTTCTATGTCGTGAAGCCGCTTCTGATTGGAGCACCGGGGTCCCCGTCATAGAGGCGGGGCAGGCCGCCTCGTAGGCGAGGCAGGAATTAAAGGGGCCAGCCCAGTCCTGCAGTGAAGAGGAAAAGTCCGTTACAGGACTGCAGTCCTCGACCCTCTGACACATATATATAAAAAAATCGGCTACTATGTATCAGACTTTGTATTATATAGTAATGGCCCCACTTGGTCTGATAGCCGCGTTGCATTGCGTATGTCTTCATGGGTACTAATCACTCTCACTTCATGACATTATTCACGAGGAAACTAGCGGTCGCCATTATTGCATCGTCTAGCGTATGCTTAATAACGGGTGAACGTAGGTTTACACGAGCGAGCACAGCCTGAGGCCTCTTACCTTATTCTCTCAATTCGGCCTCCCTGCTCCCCTCACGACTCCGTTTTCTTCGTTTTAGCGGAAAATAGGGGGTCAATATCAGAGGAGCTTTTTATTCAATCTGTCACGGTAATTTTAGGTGTGTTCTCGCGAGACGTCATTCTGACGTCATTGTTCCGTACCAACAGAACTACAATAGAACTACAATTGACTAAAACGTAACTGTTCTCAAAATCTCGATTTTATAAAACATGCAGAAGTTCTGAGTACGAAATTTTTTAATAGAGGCTATCCAATAGGTATGATCAAACAAGCTTTTAAGAGAGCGAAATATTTCAATAGAGAGACCCTGTTTCAAGATAAAACCAAAGAAAATGAAAAGGAAAAATGGTTGGTATTTGTAAGCAATTACAGTGGAATAAGTAACAAAGTGAAAAATATTATTAATCGTAACTGGAATCTAGTAACTAAGAAAAATAAAGAAAAGACCCCCAGACCGCTGTTTGCCTTCAGACGCAATCGTACCATTAAAAACAGTCTTGTTCACACATATAGGGGTCGATTAGGATGGAGGATTTTCCGCCTCCTCCGGGCCGGCGGAAGCCACCTCTGGCCCGGAGGAGGCGGAAAATCCTCTGTGGAGTCACCAAAGACCCACCGCCGCATTACGATGGCTGGTGGGTCTTGGTTTCTGTCCGCTGCTTTTCCGCCGCGGTCGGATTACAACTGCGGCGGAAAAGCTCTCATTTGGCTGGCAGTGTCTATCAGACACCGCCAGCCAAATTAGGAAGCATTAGTAAACATGCTTTTCCGCGGCAGTTTTTCCGCCGTGGAAAAGCATGTGTACTTTTGCTTTTGGGGGCCCGTTGCGGGCCCCCAGGGTGTAGGCGGGTGGGGGGTGCACATGGGGGGTACCTATGGTACCCCCCAGTATTTACATGCACAAAGCGGCAGGCACCACGCGGTGCCTGCCGCTTTGTGCATGTAAATGTTACACATGCACTTTTAACATTGCGGCGGGTGCTGCTTGAAGCCGCACCCGCTGCAATGTTAAACATCCAGGATGTGACCGCCAGGGTGGCGGTCACATCCTAATTTGCACGGAGGGACCGCCGCTGCCCATGCGGACGGTCCCTTCACCTCTGGGATGGCGGACGGACGCAAGTCCATCCGCCATCCTAATCGGCCCCATAGAGAGGACAACAAAATGTCACAACAGAGCATGACTAAAACTCCACTCCCATTAGGGACGTTCCCCTGCAGTACTTGCTCAAATTGTGCAAATATAATTAAAGGTGACCTTGTTGAACACAACAGAACAAAGCACAGAATTAAGTCATTCATGAACTGTAGATCAAAAAATATGGTATATCTAATTAAATGCCCCTGTGATTTTATATACATTGGTGAGACATCTCGCGAAATTCGTTTGAGAATTAATGAGCACAAATCAGCTATTCGCTGTAACAAAAAAGGTGCCCCTCTGACAGACCATTGGAAAACAGTGGGGCACACAGTAGATGATTTAAGATGGTGTGGATTAGAACTTCTTTTCATCAAAAGGAGGGAGGTAGAAAGCTGATCCTGTCAGTTTCCAGAGAATATTCAATAATCAGACGGGAAAGGATCACTTGTCCTGCACAACCTTAGGTTTCTTGCAGGAGCGGGGGTGTGTGTCCCAAATAGAAGACCCTCATGCACGTGATGGGTAGGGTGGAGTTGGAGCGGTGTATCTTGATTCTCCGCTTTTTTATTCACGTGTGTGCATAATCATCGGGTCGATCGGTTTATGCAACCTCCACCAGGAGGTATTGACCCAAGGTTGAAGCAGTAGTGAGCCAGTGATGAGGGAATATTAAAAAGCCCGGATAACTAGTATAGGATTTTTAATAGTTCTGGGTTCGGGTCTTGTGAACTCTGCTGTGATGCACCATAGAGTACTTATTAGGAGTAGTTGATGCACTCAGAGTATCGTTAAAAACATTGCGTGAAGGGAAAAAGGAATAAGGTTGACATGTTTCTGCCTTCTGCGCCTTAGTAGGACTTACAGGCATTCATCAGGACCGTTATGTGAAATAACGTGAAGGTAAAGGGATGTGGTCAGAGTGCTCAAAGAATGGAGTGATAAGAAAAAGGTATATTGACCTGTCTCTTGTTTCAAATGAGGTCGCAATGTACCTGTTGGAGAAGGAATATATACACATACGTTTTCAACACATAGGGGAGAGGGTACAAGGGGAGACACCAAACAGAAAACTGTATCTCAAGTCTATCATTGACAGACTATAGCAACAACAAAAAAATGGCAATACTTCATTCATGGCTGCTATCAATGGCAATGTCAACTCTCTCTTCATCTCTCCATACTATACAGAGGGGCAATGCATGCTGTGTAGGTGATATAACATGCAAATTGGTTCAGAGTTGATGCATGTGCAATGTATCAGATCGTGAAACGCAATTAAGGTTATCAGAACCGTGTTGTGCTTGCTGAGATGTCATAGTGAGATCTTACACACACTCAGTATAACATATAGTTCTACATTTATCCAGTGTGTCAAAGAAACATGTGCAGTACCGTGCCTCAACACTCGTGTTCTTATCAAGGGGTGCTGTTTGGTATCTACCATGCTTAATTCGGCGTGCTGGTATATTTACCTCGCGCATGTAAATAAAGCGCTCCAGTCGGGTTAAGAGGCTTGTGGGGGACTGAACAGAAGGGGAAAAAGCAGGGGTTAATTTTAAACGCGCTTAGCAGCAATACTTGCGGTTGTAGGATTGCCTGGTTTGTAGTCGCGCTACCTATTTCGTCCTGCCCTGGCGTCTTCTGCGAGCGCGCTGCCTTCTTTCACCCGGAAACAGAACTCTCTGTTTCCTGTCTGGTAATCATCGCAGGCGTCAGATCTGATTGGTTATCCCACGTGTCGCTATGACGACCTGTGGTGACGCTAACGCTGTGCTTTGGATTGTTTGTGTTCATTGATGTTTCTTACGAGTCTGCTTGTTTTTTACAAAAGTGACTAGTCGATTGTTTTCGTGTTGTCGCAGCAATGCCTCCGTTACGTATATAAACGTGTTTTGATTGGACATGTAGACACGATGTAGTGGTCTCTGATTGTGTCCCGGATTGGGGGAAACAGAGACTTCCGTGCGAAGCTAGCACAGAGGGAGCAGTATTATTTCGAATGGTCACTGATGGTTCATTTTACCCACTATAATGATTTTATTTAGTGTCCCAAATATTGTAGAGGATTTTGGACTGCGTGTGAGTCAGCAACGCGGAGACAGTATTCTTAAACCATCGATGGTGGAACAAGGGAGGAGGAGTAACTGAACCCGGTTCGGGTGATGTTTATATCGATATGTGCATAATTGGTTATCGATTGGTCTCCAAGTTTTGTTCTCGTCTGGTTCAATACAGTGACGGCAGGCACATTCTTTACTGTCTATTACTCTGAACCAATTTGCATGTTATATCACCTACACAGCATGCATTGCCCCTCTGTATAGTATGGAGAGATGAAGAGAGAGTTGACATTGCCATTGATAGCAGCCATGAATGAAGTATTGCCATTTTTTAGTTGTTGCTATAGTCTGTCAATGATAGACTTGAGATACAGTTTTCTGTTTGGTGTCTCCCCTTGTACCCTCTCCCCTATGTGTTGAAAACGTATGTGTATATATTCCTTCTCCAACAGGTACATTGCAACCTCATTTGAAACAAGAGACAGGTCAATATACCTTTTTCTTATCACTCCATTCTTTGAGCACTCTGACCACATCCCTTTACCTTCACGTTATTTCACATAACGGTCCTGATGAATGCCTGTAAGTCCTACTAAGGCGCAGAAGGCAGAAACATGTCGACCTTATTCCTTTTTCCCTTCACGCAATGTTTTTAACGATACTCTGAGTGCATCAACTACTCCTAATAAGTACTCTATGGTGCATCACAGCAGAGTTCACAAGACCCGAACCCAGAACTATTAAAAATCCTATACTGGTTATCCGGGCTTTTTTATATTCCCTCATCACTGGCTCACTACTGCTTCAACCTTGGGTCAATACCTCCTGGTGGAGGTTGCATAAACCGATCGACCCGATGATTATGCACACACGTGAATAAAAAGGCGGAGAATCAAGATACACCGCTCCAACTCCACCCTACCCATCACGTGCATGAGGGTCTTCTATTTGGGACACACACCCCCGCTCCTGCAAGAAACCTAAGGTTGTGCAGGACAAGTGATCCTTTCCCGTCTGATTAGTGGATTAGAACTTACCATGCTTAACAGTAGAGGTGGTAACACTAAGGTTAAACGTAAAAAACGTGAACAATTCTTCATGTCTAGATTCAACTCAGTGAGAGAAGGACTTAACACTAAAGAAGACTGGGAACGGATTTTATAACTCCACTGAGCAGGCAGCGTCCTATTGATGACTATATGAACAGATATTCATTACATGCATGATAGTAGTGGAAGAGATATATTGGAACCTTAACTACGATTAAATTTTTTCTGTCTATGTTTAATATTATGTAGAACCTTGTATAAGGCAATAGGCCATATACGATGCATAACCTCTAATGACATTCTGTATTCGTGAATAATGGGATGCATTGCCGCTACCAATATTAAATTAAAAGTGAACAGATGTTATGAGAAATTACAAATTCAGTCTGGGGCATCTACCCTATATTCCAGGCGGACAATAAGCGAAATTCTATGTTCCCTACGAATTAGATATGATAAATATAAAGATGGTGATTAATTTCTATCTGTACATTTTAAATAAAGTTTTGTCGAGTTGATGGCCGTTTTTTTTTTATTACATGTGAGGCACCCAATACGAGTAAAACTACAATTGTAGTTCTGTTGGTACGGAACGATGGCGTCAGAAGAGCGATGTATTCTCGCGAGAACACATCTAAAATTACCGTGACAGATTGAATAAAAAGCTCCTCTGATATTGACCCCCTATTTTCCGCTAAAACAAAGAAAACGGAGCCGTGAGGGGAGCAGGGAGGCCGAATTGAGAGAATAAGGTAAGAGGCCTCCCGCATTACTTACGATGCCACCACCCTCCTAGCCCTTAACCCCGGCCGCACCCCCAACTGCGTCCAAGCCGCTCCTGGACACACCCATGGACCCTTCTCCTGCTACTCCTGCAAGTTCGACAGCACCAAGAACAACTCCTCAGCTACGAACACACAACAGACACCTGACCCCAACCACCTTAATTGCATCCTGCTCAACACCCGCTCGGTCCACAAGCACGCCATTGACCTCTGGAATCTACTAGACACCATCTCTCCGGACGTCGCCTTCCTAACAGAAACATGGATGAACGCCTCCTCAGCCCCAGACATCACCATTGCCATCCCGGAAGGCTACAAGATCATCCGCAAGGACCGCACCGATCACACAGGAGGAGGCATCGCTATCGCCCATAAGAAATCCATCCGCATCTCAACCAGTTCAGACACCAATCTCGCCAACACTGAACACCTTCACTTCCAGATCCACATCGACCCCAAGTCCACACTCAGAGGCACCCTCCTTTACAGGCCACCAGGACCCCGCGCACAATTTAGTGAAGACATCACGGACTTCATCACCCCACACGCGCTCCCCTCCGAGGAATACATCCTTCTGGGAGACCTCAACTTTCACCTTGAAAAGAACAACGACCGCAACACCACCACCATCTTGGACAACCTCGCCAACCTCGGACTCAAACAACTTGTCACCACTCCCACCCACATCGCTGGTCACACACTCGACCCTATCTTCACCTCCAGCAATCATGTCTCCTTCAGCCACTCCACAGCTCTCCTCTGGACTGACCACAGCTGCGTTCACTTTACCTACAACAAGCCCACATCCAACAACCACCCCCAACCCACTCTGCAAAGAAACTGGAACAAAATCACCTTCGACCAGATCTCCTCATCGCTTCTTCTAAACCCCCCAGCCCACTCTTCAAACCCCGACCAAGCAGCCACCAACCTCACTCAATGGTTATCCAACAGCGCCGACATCCTAGCACCACTGAAAAAACGACAAATCAAACTAGGCAGCAAGAAGGCCTCCTGGTTCAACGATGATCTTAAGAAATCCAAGAAACTCTGTCGCTCCCTTGAGAAGGCCTGGAAAAAAGACCCAACCACCAACACCAAGGACGCCTTCAAAAACGCCACCCGCATACACCACCGACTGATCCGGAATGCCAAGAAAGCCGCCTTCAAGGACCGACTAGATAACAACGCCCACAACAGCAAGGAATTATTCAACATCGTCAAGGAATTCACCAACCCCTCAGCCAACTCCAACGACATCACCCCCTCTCAAGCCCTCTGCGATTCCCTAGCCTCATTCTTCCACAACAAAATTGCTGACATCCACAACAGCTTCGACAACCGACCCAAAGACCAACCCACCCATCCCCCTGCAGAACCCCCTCCCCCCCTGAACATCCTCAATAACTGGAAGCCAATCTCCACTGAGGACACCATCCGTCTGATGAACTCCATCCACTCAGGATCCCCCACAGACCCATGCCCTCACCACATCTTTAACAAAGCAGACTCCATTATAGCACCGCACCTCCGAGATGTCATCAACTGCTCCCTCAACTCTGCAACCTTCCCGGAAAGCTGGAAACATGCCGAACTCAGCGCCCTCCTGAAGAAACCCACAGCTGACCCCACCGAACTCAAAAACTACCGCCCTATCTCACTCCTTCCATTCCCGGCCAAAGTCATCGAGAAAGCGGTCAACAACCAGCTCGCTGCATTCCTCGCAACCAACAAATCCCTCGACCCCTCACAGTCCGGCTTCCGAGCCAAGCACAGCACTGAAACCGCCCTCATCGCAGCAACAGACGACATTCGAACTCTACTGGACAATGGAGACACAGTCGCCCTCATCCTCCTCGACCTCTCCGCAGCCTTCGACACGGTCTGCCATAGCACCCTTCTACAACGCCTCAGAAATATCGGAATCCAAGGAAAAGCACTGGAATGGATCACCTCGTTCCTCACCGGAAGAACCCAGAGAGTGCGCCTCCCACCATTCAAGTCAGAGGCCACTGAAGTCATCTGCGGTGTACCACAAGGATCTTCACTCAGCCCCACCCTCTTCAACGTATACATGAGCCCCCTCGCGGCCATCGCACGCCAACATAACCTCAACATCATCTCCTACGCTGATGACACTCAACTAATCCTCTCACTCACCAAAGACCCTAACACCGCCAAAACCAACCTACATGAAGGAATGAAAGAAGTAGCCGAATGGATGAAGCATAGCCGTCTGAAACTGAACTCAGACAAAACAGAAGTCCTCATCCTAGGCACCTCCCCTTCCGCCTGGGATGACTCTTGGTGGCCAGAGGCCCTTGGAAAAGCACCCATCCCGACGGACCACGCACGGAACCTGGGCGTCATCCTGGATTCCTCACTCTCGATGAACAGACAAGTCAACGCCGTCTCTTCATCTTGCTTCAACATTCTTCGCATGCTCAAAAAAACATTTCGTTGGATCCCCACCGAAACGAGAAAAACAGTCACCCACGCTCTGGTCACGAGCCGTCTGGACTACGGAAACACCCTCTACGCCGGTACCACCGCAAAACTCCAGAAAAAACTCCAACGCATCCAGAATGCTTCAGCCAGGCTTATACTAGACATCCCGCGTAAAGATCACATCTCTGGACACCTGAAAAACCTCCACTGGCTCCCCGTCAATAAAAGGATTACTTTCCGGCTCCTAACCCACGCACACAAAGCGCTCTACGAAATCGGACCCGAATGCCTCAACACAAGACTGTCCTTCTACACCCCCTCCCGCCAGCTACGATCCGCCAACCAAGCCCTTGCCACTGTACCTCGCATCAACAAAACCACCATGGGAGGTAGATCCTTCTCCTATCTGGCAGCTAAGACCTGGAACTCACTTCCCACTCACCTTCGCCTTACTCAGAACCACCTAGCATTCAGAAAGCAACTTAAAACGTGGATATTTGACAAGTAACTCCCCACCCTTCTCCAAGCGCCTTAAGACCCTTTGGGTATGTAGCGCGCTATATAAATTTATTGACTTGACTTGACTTGACTAGGCCTCGGGCTGCGCTCACTAGTGTAAACCTCCATTCACCCGTTATTATGCATACGCTAGACGATGCAATAATGGTGACCGCTAGTTTCATCATGAATAATGTCATGAAGTGAGAGTGATTAGTACCCATGAAGACATACGCAATGCAACGCGGCTATCAGACCAAGTGGGGCCATTACTATATAATACAAAGTCTGATACATAGTAGCTGATTTTTTGATATATATTTTAGTAAATTTCCCTCCAAAGATTCTAAACTATTTAGCATTGCAATAAATTAAATGAGCCAGCGAGAGGAGCTAGCAAGCTCAGTACCACCTTTGATAAATTTAGAGAGGAGTGATCGTACAAATGTTAAATACATTCATAGGTAATTCGAATACAGGTCAAATTGATTGAGAGACCACATTTCAAAACAAGAGTAGGACGACCTCTGATAAATTAAGAATGGAGTGATCAGATAAAACTTTTTAAATATATGTATATATAATTTTAATGCAGGTCAAATTGAAAGAGAGACCACATCTCAAAAAACACAGCACAGGTAGAGTCAAAAAGAATCCAGTCACGCTGCTTTGAGGGCCCCATATCCCTGTTTTCAGGGTAAGTATCTCGCCTTGTAGTCTCATTATATTCTCTAGGTACAGGAAAAGACATTAAGGGCCAGATGTAGGTAGGCATTTACCGGTCGGTAACGGCCGAATTCGGCCGTTACCGACCGGTAAATGGAATTTGAGATGTAGGGGGCATATATTTACAGAATCGGTAAATTTACCGATCTGTAAATTTACAGATTCTGTAAAATACCGAATCGGTATTTTTACCGATTCGGTAAATTTGATATGTAGGTGGGACTCTTCTGAGTCCCACAAGCCTAACCGAATCGGTATTTTACCATCAAATTCAATTTGATGGTAAAATACCGATTCCGGTGTGCATGCACACCTGTGCCATATGACAGGCAGACCTGCCCTTAGGGCAGGTATGCCTGCCACATGGCACCCGAACCTGTTTTGGGGGTGCTAGAGGGTGTCAAAGTGACACCCCCTGCACCCTTGTGAAATTCGGTATTTACCGATTCGGTAAATACCGAATCGGTAATGCCCATTCATTCCTATGGGCTTCAAAGCCCATAGGAATGAATGGGCATTACCGGTCGGTATTTACCGAATCGGTAAATACCGACTTTTACAGATTCGGTAAATCCACATCTGGATTTACCTACATCTCCCTCCTTATATTTTACCGATTCATAAATACCGAATCGGTAAAATTCGGTATTTATGAGTCGGTAAAATATATTTACCTACATCTGGCCCAAAATGTTGATACATTGGATGTTCACCTTAATTGTTATAGATCCCTGTGTACCTGAGACTACGGACAACTCACTCCTGATGTTCTTATACAACAGAACAACAGGTCAGTAAGGTTACAGACTTGAAAGATTTCATAATGTCTTTACACGGCACTATTTGGAAAGACGCTAATAGATATCCGTGTTTTCCAACAGTGACTTTTCAATAATAATACGGTGGCCCCCCCTCCGGTTCCATCTGCTTCACAAAGTATATGAAAGTGAAAGGTAATATAAGACTAGTGGGAGAGTGAACCTTGAGGTCATTTATAGTGAAACGCCGAAATTGATTAAATCGGTGATTTTAATCATTTCAATTCATTTCATTTTGTTGACTTATCCAACCCTAGCAAACAAATTTGGGCAGAAGTATAAGAGCAAAGCCTTTATTTATCGAGGCCCAGAGAAAAAGAAACCTTCAATTTAACAGTGATGATGAACTATCCATTTAAGGTATGCATATGAATAAATCATCGTAAAATGCAACCAGTGAATGACACAGGTCATTCCTAGCTGTGCCCCAATGTATAACCCCATGTAACTCAACGACCAGAACCAAAAACATGAGTATGTAAATATGTTAATAACAAATCTACCAGTGGTATAACTTGATTATGTGCAATTATTTGCTTGTACCATAGAAGACGTAAAAAGAAAAATTATTTGTAAAGCAATCAATGCCTGATCCTAATTGTATGTTTTCTTTTGTAATCAGAACCTTGTCCTGATGAAGGTGTATTCAATATAAACCGAAACGCTGCGTCGACTACCTTGAACTTTGTGATTTTAATGTTCCTTATGTGGAAAGTCACATTTAAAAAAAAAAAAACATTGATTAACTGTGCATTACTGTACTATGTGGAATAAACTGTTTATCTTTTAAGAAATTGTTTTTTGATCATTATTGCTTGTATTTTACGTGCCAAATGGTATATTGTCTGGATTATTTGTTTGTTATTAAGTCTGGTTCTTTGAGTTATGAGGGGTGTATACAAGAGGTTCTGTTAAAGACTAAACATTGGGACTTGTATATAACCTTATATACCAATAAGTTCCCTAGAGAGGGTAACACATGATCGTGCGTGCAGAAGGCCTCATGGAGGGAGAGGCTCACTGTCAATTCTTTTACCTTAATGTTCTGACAGAGTCTCAATCTGTCTAGTGGTCGCAAAGGCAATCATCACTATTCTACATATTTTTCTACATTATAGAGCGGTGCCCCATTGTCCTGAGCTGCATGCCAGGTGAGGAGAAGCACGTTCCTCTCGCATTTGAGGTGAGCCTGAGGTCAAACTTTCTTTTAAATCGGGTTTAGCTGAACCCACAAGAAGAGAAACTATTTTGCATAATGATGTATTATGTGATAACTCATACTAATGTTGGTACTGTTATCTTTCCTTTTTTTGTCTATGTTTTGTTTGTGTCTTGGTGACTTCAACCTCTGGATATCTTTTATCTATACAGGAGGATTGACAGGAGTGAACAGGTGATATCTATATCATTTTTTGTATTCACTGTAATTTCACCTTAAGCAGTAGCAAATATTTAATGGGTCCTGATGAAGAGGTAGATACCTTTTTGGATCTTTAATTTCCGCTGAAACATGTCGACCAGAATATCTAGTCAGTAGTCATTTGTTTAACCTACTGACCTATTTGCACTCATTTGTTTTTATCCTCTTGGAAGTGGACGGCTCCAGAATAAAGTGTTGATTGTGTTCACTCTCCAATTTTAAAGAGCACTTTTCTTTTTTCACCAATTTTTGCATGCACTGCTTTCAGTTACGAATACATACCAGCCATTGACCTTGTGGGTCCTAGCACCATTGTGGTTAGCCATTTCATTACTAAATCTGTTGAGGTGGTTACATTATGGACTCCCCACTTTGTGAAGTGGTCCAGATGATGGAAGGGCGGTACAAAAAGAGTAACTGATGGATATTCTTTCACACTGTGTAATATCCTGTTGTATGCCTCACATGTAAGGTACACATAGAATCATCAAGACACACATAGACATTCTCCCCTATAGACCCACAGTTATTCTTGTTGTAATACGTATTTTAGAAGCACCAGTTGAGTACTTTTAGTCATTAGTCATTATTTTATCACTGTATGTATTTTATATGTTTTAGGCAATTTATGGCTCAGGAACCATATCATGCTTTTACAGCACTACTTTATAATACTTTTCATATTATATGTCTTGTACTTTATAACCAGTATTACTATTGTAGCAGTACATTTCTTATGCTTGAGAAAGAAGACAGTTCAATAAATACTTTTATTGAAAACACCCGTCTCTCTATTTTCTCAGCACCTCTGGTGAAACGAAGCATGCATAACTGAGTAAAATAGTTATCTATTGTTTCTGCGACTCTAGAGATTGATTTCTTATTCTTGGGAAACAAAGTTGTCATGTTTGGGCGGTTGTCAGAAACTAATCCCTTCTTGTGAATTCGAGAAAGTTTCTAGTGACCTCTGAGCTAGCTGGCACTCACAATTAAGTTTAATATATTCGGTAGAGACCTAGTTGACCTCAGTCCCACGTCTAAACTACAGGATATATTATTCCAATGCGCAGAGCCTATTGGGAATATAGGAACTACACTACATGGCGCCCAACGTTTGGTAAGGCGATCATTTAACGCTAGATACTAGAATAACTCAGTTGTGCTTTTCACACAGGCCCTTTTTCCTGTAATATACTCCAATAGACATCTGGAGTGAGTGAAAGGATAATATCCGCCAAAACTGAGTAGGACAAAAAATCCTATGTATTAGTTTTTGGTTTATTCAACGTTGAAGGATACAGTGTTCCAAAATATTGTGCACCTAATCTTTGTTTCCTTGAAACTTGCTCTGCAAACTTTCATTAAACAATGTCGGTTAACGGCGACAACAACGCAACCGGTGGAGCTGCAGGAAATGCAAACCAACCTGGTTTAGACATTACAGGGTTTAATGAAATCGAGTATGATGTTATAATCATCCCGGTAAATGTAAGAAAAACTATAACTTACAAACTTATAAATAACGGAGTATCATCGAGAGGAGGTAAAGTAATCTTTGTTATAGAGTCACATGAATATCGGCAAACAGAGGTATTCTATTCATGGATTCACTTTACTCCAGCAGATGGAGAGATACACGAGTTTCACTACTACAAAGTAGAGGAACCTCTGGAGGAATATGTTCCTTACGAGGACATTGAGATTCCATTAACTTACCAAGAGCATCAGCTCTGATTTAAAGGCGCCCTAAAACATCAAAATCACATTACCAGGCTCGGTCCACTAGGTAGACCAGGAGCTACATGGCTGGTACTAGCCAGCTATACACCACATCCTGACATTGAGCAAATGACAGGTCGAGAACTGTTAGCACAGCTAAAACAGTTAATTAAAAAACACAGACAATTGTTTCAATATGTCATGCGGCCCTTAACAGTCCAACCTACTGTAAGGATTCCACAGAACAACCCTCACCAGGGGAACACAAACAAAATCACACCACCGACTATACAGTCAGTCGTTGGTAAATTACCCGCAAAACGGGAACAAATTCCATTCTGGTTAGCTCAAAAAATTACTCAAATTGAGGCAGTATTTCCTGATAGTACACCTCATGAGAAACACAGAATTCTGACAATCTGTTTACCAATGGGGATAGCACCACATGTGGAGGACTGTGACACTTAGGGTACCGTCTTTGCTTCAATCTACACAAAAACACATGGTGTTCCATCTATTGCGGTAATACCAGAATGTTCTAAGACAGATTCAAAATGAATACGGTCCAGAACCCGCCTTAAATCTGGGTATGAAATTGCTGATATATTTCAAACAGGTCTCGGCTATACTATTAGCAAACATTAAAGGTGAAGCAGCATCGCTGGCAATCTGCCAAAAACTAAAAGAAACAGATATAGCAGACCAACCATATGAGCTTGCTAGGATTATTGAAAATCTTAGGAAGAGATAGTTTGGGTGGGAAACCGTTAAAACCCCAACTCCCTGAAAAACCTGAAAATGTTTTTATTAAAAATAATCTCACTACTCCTAAAAAGAAGTGGGAAAATACTAAACAAACACTTCCTAAAGGAAAACGTTCTCAGTCCAGAGGAAAATCTCCCCAAAGAGGAGATGGGTCTCCCCAACGGGAGCACTCTGAAAAAAGGGATAACCTTAGAAATAGGGATACTTTAAGAAAACCTGATAGATATCAAGATACTGATACTCGTTCCTCTCGTACCTTTCAGACTTCCTCGCAGAAATCCGAGAGGAGAGGACGATCAGAACAGAAAGAGGAACGCGTGAAGTCCAAAGAAGAACAGCACGTTCTTAAAAATAAGAAAACTCAATTCACCAAGAAGAAGGTAGCAAGCATAAAAATCAGACATGCCGAGGATCTTGAGGACACAACTCAAGAACGGGGAATGGGCTCAGACAATGCTAGACAGCGCAGCAGAAGTGACCATTGCTCGCAAGATCCTGATCGATCACCTGGAGACAGTGGACTTGAATGAATGCATTCAAGTTTAAACTGCCGACAAGTGTACCTCACAAGTTATATGAAATAACACTCCGGATGGAGGGGGACATACCTAGAAAAATAAAAGTTCTCTTTTGGGATAAGCTTTCCAAGGGTTATGACATTCTTCTAGCTGAACAAGACTGGCCACCTGAATTTGTCAGTGAGTGCCCACATGGCGAAGAGGTAATTATGCCAACCTTCTCAAATCACATTCCAATTCATAAAAAATACACATATGCCAGGAAATGGGCTGTGGCCCAGGCTCCAGCATTATATAAAAATCATTCAGGATGGGATGAGGATTCTCCTCACCATAAAATCCAGTTAAAAACTCAACCTACTGCTCAGAGGCAGTATCCAGTTAAGCAAGAAGCTAAAATACAGGTCAGGGAGATCTTAGATCAACTTGAATACAAGGGATGATTGAAACATGCACCTCGTCAATGAACAATCCTTTGTTTCCTGTCTCCAAACCAGACAATTCATATCGTCTAGTATTGGATTACAGACATTTAAACTCTTGTTGCAAAACATTTGCAGAACAAAATGCACACAGTGCAGCACTGATGAATAACATTGTGCGGAAAAAATATAAAACCACATTAGACATTTCAAATGGGTTTTTTCTGTTAAAACATTGCACCTTAAAGCAGGCATTTGACCGCTTTCTCAATAATGGGGACACAGCAACAATGTTGCCGTCTCCCCCAGGGATTCAAGAATAGTCATGGGTTATTTTCAGCCAGAGCAACAGAGTTACTACAAATGTGCGATGATGAGGCATTATCTTATGTCGATGACATCTATCTTACAGACGACGACTTGGACGTGCACTTGAAAAGAGTGAACACCATAATACTTGGGTTCACTTCTGAAGGGTACAAATTCAATTTCAAGAAATCACGAATTGCCCACCTAAACGTCCTATTCTTAGGATACAAGTTATCAAGTGAAGGCAAAAGCCTGGCAGCAAACTTCGTACAGAAATGTGCGCTGCTCCAGCCTCCAAAGACGCTGAAAAACTTACAGTCAATTCTAGGCTTCCTGAACTTTGGAACTTATGTTCTGAATTACACAGAAAGGGTTAAACCTCTCTACAAACTAATCAAACCTGATTTAAAACCAACAAATTAGACTCAAAACCATACAGAAATTTTGCTTTCAGTGCAAACAGACATGTTAGCAAAAACACAGTTAGAGACATGCGACAATGCGCGCAATGTTGTAATCCGAATCATCCCAGGGAGAAGCGGATACACATACCTGACCTTTAATGAAGGTGAAAAGGTACCAATTGATTACAAATCACACTTGTACACACAAGCTGAAATAAAATTCACTTCTACAGAAAATATTCGGACAGCGGTTTAAACTGCAGTAGCAAAGGAGAGAGCTCTCGCACAGGGTAAACGCATAATGATCGTTACACCTGTACCTGCTTTAGAAGCAGTGACAAAGGCAAGCATTCCAAATGCAAAAGCTTTACATCCAAGATGGATACAATGGGTTAACTCTCTTGCTGCAAAAGATGTTGAATACGTGTTTGACCCCTATTTAAAGACACAAGGATTCCTACAATAGGAACACGAATGTCTTCTGCCGACCAAGATTCTGCCTCTCGAACTTTATGACTGTATAATATATACAGACGGATCAGCACAACCCGCAATTGGGGGTAAACAAGCTTATAGTGCTGCGTGCGCGATTGTTAAAGGTCGCTGGCACGAAGGTAAATTCAGACCAATGGTCACAAAAACACAATCATTCAGAGACTGTACAGCTCAGCGAGCTGAAGTACAGGCTTTCAAGATGGCGCTTGAAAATACTGATCGCGAATTCCCCACACTGATAGTGTGCGATTCGTATTACTGCGTCCAATCTTACAATGAATACTTGCAGAACTCGGTTCAGAATGGCTACAAAGACTCTAAAGGTGGCACAATTAAGCATAAAATGCTTTGGGAACAAGTAGTCCTTTTACAGAAAGAACTACAAAAGACTCACGTGATTCATACACTGAGTCATCAGCGTGTTGGCGTTCACGTTGCAGGGAATTCATTGGCTGATGAAACCGCGAAGGCAGCTGTGCAAACGGCTTCCGTAGCTACGATCACTCGGTCAAATACTAAAATAGACAGCAAAATAATGCAAGCTGTCACTGCTTCAGTTAAAGACAGTCGTTAGACACTCCCTAAAGGCTTTCCAGTAAAGTACGCATATATAACTGATGCAAATAATGTTCCTTTTGCTCGAATCCCTGGAGTGGGGGATAGGGCAATTCCAAACATGGGACATAGGTTAGGACTGATCTTAGCAGCACACGAAGGACTGGCATCTGCACACGCAGGTATTTCCGCCACAGTATCATGATTAAAACAAAGATATTGGTGGCCGCGCACGAGTAAACAAACTAGAAACTATGTTCGAGAATGTGAAATCTGCCAAAAAATAAAAGTTTCAACAGTGAAACGACCTGCGCAGACACCCCTTCTGATTTCAGATAAACTACTAGCGTGTGTTTACCTGGACCACTGCGGTCCCTTACAAAGGGATGGTAACTATAAATATATCATGGTTGCAGTGGATTACTGCACAAGATTAATTTGGATGTGGCCCCAGCGCTCGACTGACGCCAGAACTGTTATAAAGGATTTGCGAGTCTTTATCGGCATATACGCAATCGGCATGCTACATTCTGACCATGGTCATGTGTTTAGCTCTCGAGCTTACAAGGAGGCCACGGCTAGCTTGGGCATTGCATTGCGTTATTCTAATCCCTTCCATCCTGAGGGTAATGCGGTAGTGGAAAGAAAAAAACGTGAAATAAAGCAATCCATAACAACTAAGGTATTAGGTTCGGGTGATGGGTGGGTCAAACATCTAATAAGTGTTCAATGTAGTCTTAACAATCTGCCAAGAAATTCTCTAGGGGGAATCACTCCATATGAATTAATGCTTGGTACTAGAATGATAATCGAAGACCTCGATTGTCAGACTTCAGTGGTAGAACAAGAACCCTTTGATGTCAAAGATCGTTTGGCTGTTTTACAGGACTCAAATGAAACAAGAAGTCTGAATAACACAACACAAAAGCCAACAGCCACTGAAAAAAAACACCTGTCCCAGCAAGACCTGTATGGATTCCAAAGATTGGGGATCTAGTCAGGGAAAAGATCGCGGTGAAAAAGGAATTTGGGCCTTCTTACAGAAAAGCAGTACCTGTCTTAGCTATCCACGGAACGAGATCAGTAGTACTACCGCCCCTTGCTGGTAAAAAGGAGAACTGAGTCGTGTCCATCGACCTGGTCAACCCACATCATGTGCCGATAATAAGTAGTAGGCCCAGGGGACTCCCAAGATGTAGCAGATGACCAAATCTTGCTACAATCCAAGAGGTTCAAACTGCAGTTAGAAAAGAAGGACTATGTAACAAAGCCATGGAACTCGTGCCTCTTGAGACCCAAATACCAGTTTGTCAAGAAACACCTGTCTACAATGATGTAGCCTCTGACTATACCAATATGACAAAGGAAGAAGCAACTCCAAAGTTTAATAACAATCCTGATGCAATTCCAACAATTGACAATATTGCCTCTGGCTATTTCATCAACTTTGATACATTTTTTGAGGATCCCAGTGAACCGGAAGAAACGCCAGCAAATAAAACTTTCAAAGAAAAATTAACAGAACTCTTGCATCAACTTGAAAAAACATATCTGAGTTTACCATGGGTTGAATTTTGGATTATGTTAGGTGTACTTTTTCTCCTTCTCTGGCTCATACTTGTGTTAAGTTTGGGAAGGATGATAGATGGAAAATACAGTACAATGGACACAGCAAGTGAGAAAATCAACTTGGTCCTGAAACCTCACAAATCATCCCATCGTGAAAAGAGAGACCTGTCATCAGTGAACATCACAGCTGTTCCTATGCCTGGTGGTATAGCATGGGACGCTACTGATTATGGCATCTATGGCCCGGTGGAACTGTAGAAGATTCCACACCAATTTAAGGTTTCTTTAAGTTACTTTGTATCACCCAGCACATTTAGTGATGATTGGGACTTTGAAGCTGTTAATAACATGATGACAGATTTAGAAATGTCAGCTAAATTCACAGAACATGAATACCTAGAAGGATCATCAGATTATGAACAAATGTATTGTTTTAATCATTATGGTCACCATTATTTGCATAAATCTGCAAACCCTAGGAATGTTTTTACTTAAAATCAATGGGAACATTGTCCAACGCCGCCCAAGGGCAGCTCAAAAACATTTTATGAAAAGTTTCCGTACTTCTCAGGGTTTAATGTTACAAATCCAGAAACGTTTTATTTTAAAAACTAGCAGCCCGTCCCGACGTTGTCCAGGTATGAATTGCTGCCGGCCAGTAGTATATTGTTTTGCAGGATTTCGTTTTGATAGTATTTCTTATCTGTGACAGGCCTGTGAAATGCTCCGATTCACAGTGCACTACTGATGCACTTAAGAGTGCGCGTTCAGTAGTGTGTGAACTTGAGTTTCCCTACTTTATTTTTCCTTGCAAAATTATATAGCGCGAACTCGACAACATGGCATGAGCACAATTTACATTACAGAAGAACACATTCATTTGTGGTAGGCACGGGGAGACAAAAAGCGATTTGCCTGGAATAACAGGATGTTGAGCTGATGCCGAGATTCGAACTTAGCTCCCCAGCTCTAAAGTTCACAATTCTAGAACTTGTGGCGGGAGGTGTGTCTAAAAGTGTATGTCGGTGCTGACCATCAATGAGAGAGACCTGTGCATTTTTCAAATCGGTGGTGAAAAAATATGATTATGTTGCTGGAGATGTGGGCCGCCGTGGCACCAATGTACTTACCGGGGGAGGGTAAACACCCATTATTCCGCAACTTTCTTTCTGCATAACATCACTCCGCATACTTTCATTACGAAAGTACCATGACTCCGCAATGCCATTATAACGCATGGCATTACATTTTATATGCTTTTACCACGCATACATTTACAACGAATTTCGTTGTAAATGCATGAATGGTAAAAGCATGTTTTTTTTAATGTTTGGATAAGGTAAGTTTGGGTATAGGGGTATATGTTTTGGGGTACTGAGGTATATGTTTTGGGGTGTTAGGGTATTTTAAGGGTTCAGATATAGTTTTGGGTTATGGGGTACAGGGGTAGTTTTAGGGTTTAGGGATAGGTATGGGTTTTGGGGTACAGGGGTATTTTTAGGGTTCAGGGCTAAGTTTGGGTTTTGGGGTACAGGGGTATTTTAGGGTTCAGGGGTAGGTTTGGGTTTTGGGGTAAAGGGTTATTTTTATGGTTCAGGGCTAGGTTTGGGTTTTGGGGAACAGGGGTATTTTTAGGGTTCAGGGGTAGGTTTGGGTTTTGGGGTACAGGGGTATTTTAAGGGTTCAGGGCTAGGTTTGGGTTTTGGGGTACAGTGGTATTTTAGGGTTCAGGGCTAGGTTTGGGTTTTGGGGTACAGGGGTATTTTTAGGGTTCAGGGCTAGGTTTGGGTTTTGGGGTACAGGGGTATTTTTAGGGTTCAGGGGTAGGTTTGGGTTTTGAGGTACAGGGGTATTTATAGGGTTAAGATGGGTTAGTGTTTAAGGGTGTTGGAGTATTTTAAGGAGTAAGGGTGGGTTATGATTATGGGGTGCAGGGGTATTTAAAGGGAGCAGGGTGGACACCCGGAGCTAGAATGTACAAAACCTGGGAAGAAAAAACAATGAAATATTTTGCACAATGCTCGTTTTTTCCGTAATCCCGTGCCCCGCACACGCCCACGCCCCCAGGACACGCCAACAGCACACGATATGAGACATTGCATGAAGGGCGGAACGTACCACATGCCCCCAGCGTTTGTCACGCCCCCAGCACATGCCCACAGCACAACGTAGACACGCCCACAAGGGACTACTTTGCTGGCACAGTTTTTTTTACCTTTTAAATGTATATGGTGGGCGTCTGCATAGCCTATGTCCTTCTGCTGCAACTGCCCTTTCCAACGCTGTATTGGGTGTTGTGATTGGTGCTGTGGTTCCTGAGATTACCCGCCTCAAAGGTTTGGGCTCTCTCTTTATTATATTAGTATAGATATAAATAAGACAGGTATGAAAACAATGTTGACCAATACTAAACAGATTTATTCTGCAAACATTTATGCTCAGCTGTCTGCATTAGGTTTTGACTTTTGGAAAGACAACATTGAGACAAAAACTGTCTGGGGCACAAAAGATTGGCAGGTGCAAGGTTTAGAAGCCTTGTTCAGAGCATGCATCATACCAGAACAAATAATGTTTTTAAATGACACTGTTCAGCAAACTTCTTGTCTTGGCCTGGCTAAGATAAAAGATTTAAACAAACCGTCTATACTTAAGCCCACATCTGACAGTAATGATACTACAGAAGAGGAGGTAGACATACCCTATATTTTTAAACAAAACAGAACTAATTCTGATTGGAAAAAATGATTAATCTGGCTCCCAGACACTAATAACTGTCAAGATAGATTCCTGAACAAAACACAGGGGTTCAAAATGAACAGGCCAGATCCAAGATACTCACAGACACAACATCCAGGGATAGTAACTACTTACAGTGTAGGAAAGCTATGCCTTGAATGGCTACATAAATCTACACTTCCAGAAATCAAACAACACTTATCTTTACTTAAAGAAGGCAATGATTTGCGAGATTTCTTAATGGGGCCTCGCAAACCACGTCAAAAACGTTTCATATACGCCAGTATATACGCTGCGTACAACGAAGCTTTGAAAATAACGCTAATGGAAACTGCAGAACAAATACGAGAAATTGATCGTATTAATTTAGAGAAAAGCCTCTCTGTAGTGGACAATGGGTTAACGAATATATTCTTTGGACAGCATTGTATCCTCTGCAATTGACATAATAGAGCAAGACTTGCTAATGTTACAACATGGCCAGTCTCAGTTACGTTCTATAATGCAGCTAGGCTGGACGTTGCAAAATCTTCGTTCAGGCTACGTGCCATGGCGTCTAATCAACACAACGTCATTATTTTCTGCATTTAACCTTACAGATAAACAAAGCTCTTTGGCACAAAAAGGAGCAGACTATACGGTGCTGAGCGTTGAAAAACTGGAAAGATTACCATTGACCGTTTCTGAGAAGCTTGTCATTGAATGGATAATACATGGCACCATTACGATACCAGTGACGATTTTCCAATTTCAGTATTGTCTACAGCATATACCAGCGGGCCTGTATGAAAGGTTGGGTAAAGAATACATTAAGTCAACCTGGACTTTTCCTTACACACACAAATGTTGGAATGGGGAAAGGAGGTATTCCTTAGTGGTAAAAATTGTAAGAACTCACTAAGTGGTACACTTTTGTGCCAAGGTATTAATTTACACGGAGCCTGCGAAGGTTCTGCAAATAACCTCTCATGCCACGTGCACGGTACACCCTCCACAGTGATAGAACCAATTTTCAGGCAGCTATCCAATGGCAGCTACGTTATGCTCAATGACCACAGCTGTTGTGGCATGTTGCCAGGAAAAACTTATCTCGTTAGTGTGTCATCCAGGGTCACTTGTTGTATGCAAGTATCCGAAGAGCAAGACAGACAGGGGGACGGCGTTATAGCCTTCACTGAATATCTCTTCTATGCGAATTGATACTTTAAGCAGAATGAAAGCCATTCTTTTGCAAAAAACGGTGCCACTGACCTCGTCTAGAGAAACGTATGATCTGCAAGTTGCAAGGACTTCTGCAGAGATACATGCATTATTATCAACAAACTGCCCAGTACATTTTGCAAAAATGTTAAGTCAAATCTTAAACAGGTCTGATACCAGCGGCATCGCACATGTATTTAAGACGATTTTTTCGGGACTGTTAGCACCATTTAAAGCAGTCCTCAGCATTTTTCCAAATTTCGTACACTCTGTGTTCGGCGGCCTGCCTCTCATCTTGGGACTCATAACAGGAATTCTACTTTTATTCCTTCTGCTCCGATATGGCAAGTCCAGTCCCCAGCGATACCCAGAATACCATGGAACAATGCCTCCTTGCCATGAGGTATTGTGAGAGAATTACATGGATTCTTGGCTTGGCTCGTTTAAGAGATCTGAACACGACCTGGTTTCTTTCGTTCAGAAAAATCTGGCAAGATTGCATCTTACCTGTTCTACGATGCCTGCTTTGCGGAGAGGAATGCCTGTTGGACATTTGTCTTACACTTCCATCAGTCCTGCCATCGGATGTTGACGCTTTGCTAGGTTCGGTAACGACTCATGCATAGTGTTGCCCCCAACTGCTGCCCATTCTGATGACGGCATTCATTGAGGTCTCACCGACAAGTCTATCTGAGAGTGAGATATGAGATATCACAGGCACACAGGTACCACCTGCTGCGGACATTGCTAATGCATCAAACTCTGACGGCGATGATCCTCATTGATGCACATTTGACCTGCTAACTGAAGTGGTTCCACTTTCACCTACAATGGTAGACTGTTTCTTTGCCAGCCTAGACGATCTGATGTTTTCTCCTGACTCTGAGAATAACTTTTGATTACTTCACACAGCGTTCCCTGAATTCTGAAATTCAGCCTTCGTTTTTCAAAACAAAACCGTCCAACAAATTGAACTTTTTCCAAAATAGAACATTTTGGCACAGAGTAATCTGCTATAAGGAGAACTATTCTTAGAGAACAAGATTTCTTTTGAATACTTCCTAAATGACAATATTTGGCCTAATCATCATAAACAGAACAGTTTAAATATTATGCTATGGGATAGTCTCAATTTTTTTTTTCTGTATCATAAAGAGATATTTCATGAATGTAATTTTGTCTTTCATAAATGTTAGAATGTATGCTCTCATACTATGCTTCATATCGGTTGAGACCTATTGTTTCATACAATTGATACTAGTTTCATGTGAACAAGCCTTTTCAAATGCAACTTCGTATTTTGGGTGGGATTGTAAACACTAGCTTTTAGATATGTTCAGTGCTTATACATTTAGTCTTATGGAACTTAAAATCGTGGAGTGGGTGTTGTAAATGAATCTAGGACCCTAGTATAATTTTCCCGATTCATGCCCTTATATAGGTATACTTTATCCGATCCTTATATAGGCATAGAAATCACTACCATATTTAGATTGAGCCCTTGCAGCCCAAATACGGCATGGCTACTTCCACTAAGTTCCAAGAATCAACAACGATTTCTTGGAAAAACCCGCCTTCAAAGACTTGACCCTCTCCTCTTTCATAAACTGTGTGGCCCAAGATGTTCTGAGAGATCTTTGTGGGCACTAACCCCTGGACCTGGCAGCGTGCCCATCTGCCATGTGAGTTAGCAGAGCTGCACGGATCAAGAAGGGCAGGTGGGACCTTCCCCTGGTAATTACTCACATTTCGCTGTACAAAACTTCAAAAAACACCAAAGGTTTCGATTGTTCTTCCTAATGGTGAGATCTGCGCATTGGGACTTTTTCTCCCCACTGCCATCTCTGCGCTGCCAGACACTGGGCCGGACTGAGAACCAAAACCGGCCCTGGTAAAGTGCTCGGCCGTTCCCCTGGTCCTGCCTCTAGCGCTGCACACTCCACTATCACACTGCATAACTGCTCACCAAGCTAAATCTCACAAGAAAAATAGCAAATGATATTAACCCCTTGCACGCTGATAACGAGCTGGGCTCGTCATGAGGTAGCCTCCTGCTACGCTGATGACGAGCCCAGCTCGTCACGTAACATGCGGTTTCGCAAAACTCAGCGTACGAGCAGATAGGCGAAACCTAATGCATTTAACAGTGCTTGTTTATATGATCTACCCTTCCTACAACCCTACTTAATTAACCTCTACATATAAACTCGGTACAGTTCTGAAAAAAATACCTTCCTTATGACGTTGACTAAAAATATCTGAATACACATGAATGCTGACTAGAGACAATAATGGAGAATGCTCATAAGGAAATCCCAAGTGGAGTAGGTTGATCTTTTGTTGGATTAATGGTAAACTTAGTATTCAACATGCCTGGATACTGGAGTTCAGTGAGATCAACCTCCCAGTCCTCTTTTAGCTGCACCGGCCAAGCCAATTTCTCAGTAAAATTTGATTGCCGGCGACAATGTCCTTCGAAGAGTGGAAAACTAAGGTGATATAAAATGGCTAGTCTCCATACCTTGGTTCTTCTTCAGAGAGCCCTAAACTCACAGGTCCTTTAGCGACTTAGCAAATACTCAAATGTTACATTTATCCAGCCACCCTATCCATTTGACTGAAGCTCCTTTCTTTGCACTATTATCTTTACATTTTAAAACCTTTTCAACCCTTAAGAACATGTACAGATCAGGCGGTACTTTTTGTAACTTGCTGTAAAAGAAATCTGTGGCTTCTTCACAGTCATATTTTTTTAAGTAGTAAACATAAACACCATATTTAAGTTCAGATTCGGTCTCTATGAATATTTCATTGCTAAAGAATTACTGGGAAGTAGTAGGAAGTTAGCTGTAAACCCAGATCCATATTGCTTATATGAACTGGGAGCCTCTTTTCCCCATGGGAACAATGGGGTGATTATCCCCAACAGAACAGTTGTATATTTGACCATATATTATGGATCTGTTTCCTGGACCCAGATTCTACCACTCTCCTCGATAACCTCGCCAACCTAGAACTGATGCAGCTTGTTAACACGCCCACCCACAGAGCAGGTCACACCCTCAACCCCATCTTCGCGGGAAGAACAAACATCCGGTTCAGCCACACTACCCAGCCCATCTGGAACGACCACCCACTGCGTCCACTTAACCTTTAACACCACCACCGCAGCCAAGCCCGCCCCATGTTGCCACTACGGAACTGGAGAAAGATCACTAAGGAGCACCTCAAAACTACCCTCTGTCAAACCCCCCCCAGCGACACGACCAACACCAACTCCGCAGCAAGGGAATTCCAACACTGGATCTCCTGCTGCGCTAACAAGCTGGCACCCCTCCGCCACCTGTCAAAGAATGCCCTCTGAAGGCAGTCTGGTTCACCACGGAACTTCAAGAAGCCAGACACACCTGCAGACGCCTAGAGAAAAACAGGAGCAATCAGAAAACCGTGGAAGCACGTATCAACCACAAGCGCATAAGAGACACCAAACAGACCTTCATAAGAGACAAAGTCCAGACCAATGCGACCAACGTCAAGGAGCTGTTCAACGTCATACAGCAATTCGCAAAACCCACCTGTGAAGCCTCGGACATCAGGCCCTCCAAGGAACTCTGCGACAAGCTTAGCTTCTACTTCCATCTGAAGATCAAGGCCCTCTACAATAACTTCAGCGAACCAGCACCGGACCCTACCCCCCTAACAACCACTGGTGATAAGCCAACCATCACGTCCTGGAATCCAGTGACCGTAGAACTCATCCCCGCGACCATGAAGAAAACTCACTCAGGGGCCCCAACAAACCCCTGGCCACCTCACATCTTCCACAGGGCCGCTGCTGCCATCGTACCCGAACTAGGACGGACGATCAACACCTCCCACAGATCCAGCATCTGCCCAGACGACTGGAAACAGGCGGAGGTGAAACCCTCCTCAAGAAACCCACGGCCGACCCTACGGACCTGAAAAATAACCAGCCCATCTCTCTCCTCCCCTTCACGGCCAAAGTCACTGAGAGACTCGTGAATGCCCAGCTGACTGCTTTCATGGAAGAAAACTCCATCCTCGACGCTTCCCAGTCTGGATTTCGCAGCAACCACAGCACTGAGACCGCCCTCCTTGCCGCCACTGATGACATCCAAATGCTTCTAAACCAGGGACATACAGCAGCCCTCAGCCTTCTAGACCTCTCCGCAGCCTTCGACACGTCCCACATTGCAAGCTCGCATCCAGACTTCAAGACGTAGGGATACAAGGAGCCGCCCTCGACTGGATCCATTCCTTCCTATCCGGCAGAACCAGAGAATTCAACTCCCTCCCTGGGGGGGTGCTAGGTGGCGCTTGACTGTCATGGCCGCGCTTCTGTGAGGCTCTCGCCCACCCGGGCTGTTACCCACACATCATCCTCATCCTAAAATACACAAACTGCGCTAACTGGACGCCACTGGACAGCGGAGCGGGGGCTAACCCCGGCGATACCTTTTGAGCCGTGGAGCACGGACGCGAGGACTGGCGAGGGCGGCCTGGACCGCTGGTGCGGCCAAGGTGCTCAGGAAAGACCGGGGCTGTGTGGGCCCTACTGCGACGACTCACACTGCGGCTGACGGACGGAGTGAGACCCTGGCTGCAGCGACGCCCCATAGCAGACCCGGTGAGCGGCAGGGGAGCTTTAAGGAGCACATTAAGGGCAGGCAGGCACTGAAATTGCCGTACACAGGAGATTGAGCCCCGGAGCCCGCTCCTTGATATGACTGCCTGTGGAGGCGGCACGAGCCCTAACTGAGCGCCGAGATGGGGGCGGGAGTTCCCGGGTGCGGTGGGGACTCGGACACGGGCATTGCTCCCTAATGGCAGTGACTACTATTTGATCGTGGAGGGGGCGACATCACTGGGGCTTCCTCTGCGCTGGAGAGGTGCAGGCGGCGCGAAGAAGACGCAGAGCTGCCATTTTGAGAGGTATGCGTGACGGCGGTGGCTGGGTGCCCCACGGTCGGGGTATGTATTGAGAGCTGCTGCCCTAGACAAGGCATCTGCTGAGAGACACGGACTGCCCCCATGGGCGAGTGACATCCACTACCCATAAATGAAAGGCACAGAGCAACTGAGCAGCAGTCACCATTAGCCACCCCCCGGGGTTTCCGGCATCCATCTTGCGGAACAGAGGGGGGCCTACTTGGGTCTCCTCAGGATACTGGAAGAGGAGAAACTCTGAGAGGGGCTGTTAGTTGCGGAGGCAGCAGCGGCCAGGAGCACATAACGGGCCTGAGTGCCCTAGACACAGACACCCTTCCTGCACCAATACACACACTGGTGAACATGGGGAGAACAGAAGCCAAACAGGTGAAATTGTCCTTTGACTCGCGGAGGGCACCCAGTTCGAGCTCCAAGGAACGCACAGAATCTGACCTGACGGAGCCAAGAGATGACGACTGGAAGACGCTTCTCATTGGGATGAGACAGAGCCTCACAGGCATAGATTCCAAAATGGATGCCATGAATAACAGACTGGACGCAGTGGTCGCCAAGCTTGATCAGCATGATGAACGGATCATCGGGGTTAGAGGATGACGCAGTGGGCAATAAGCAACACGTGCTTCAGATGGACAAGTTGATAAAGATAATTGCGGCCAAAAATGAGGAGTTAGAAGCGCGCTCACGGAGAAACAACGTACGAGTTTTAAACCTGGCCGCATCGACGAACACCAGGAGAATGGAGGACTTCATGGAAAAGCTGCTGACCGATATCTTTGGCAAGGACTCCTTCTCAGCACATATGACTATCGAGTGGGCTCATAGATCATTGGCACCGCGCCCGCCTCCAGGGGCGACGCCGCGCCCGGTGAATATGCGCTTCCTGAATTATCATGACAGGGACATGGTATTACGACTAGCACAGGAGAAGGGACAAGTACGCTATGAAAATACCACTTTGGCCGTTTATCCTGATTTTACTCAGGCTGTGCAGGATGCCCTCCGGAAGTTCGCTGCTGTGAAGAAGAAGCTACAGGCACAGGAAATCACGTACGCCATGTTGTACCCCGCAAAATTAAGGATTCACCACCTGGGAAAATAGCATTTCTTCACCTATCCTCAGCAGGTGGAGGAGTATCTTAAACACGCCCGCAGAGCGGCATCCCAGGAGGCGGCCTCCAGGCGGAGATCTAGGTCGCGGTCGCACCTATCGGATCCGGACTGAAGTCGTGCCATCATGAAACACTGTTTGCAGAACTATCACAGCACAGAGAACTCCTGAGAACTGTCCCGAGTTGGTAACGTATTACTAATGTTTAATAGTCGTCATGACATTTTTCCGCCCGGACACTTGCTTCCGTCGTGCCACTGTAGCCCGCTTAGTTAAGTGGGGGGCAGGTGGGTGAAATAGGGAGGTTGAGTGGGCAAGTTGAGAGCCCCTAGCGGACCCAGCATGAGGGCATACCCCTTTCTACTAGTTTGATTGAACTCAAGGGAGGGAGACTGGAGCTGTTTGTTTGTATAGTTGGGAGCGAGGGGGGGTGCACTAGCCAAGTTGAGGGGGATACTGCTTGGTGGGGGGGGAAGCATACCTGGCAAGTTGGGGGAGCCTGTGTGGGTGGGGAGAGGGATGGGAGGGAGTGGAGTACTGGGAGGGGAATGAATGTGGTAATGAAGTCGAGATGCTCGTTTGTGGTTCCAGAAAGCCGGGAAGGGAATGGCGGACGAGGTTAAAGAATGTAGTGAGCTTACAGTAATGACTTGGAATGTACGGGGGTTGAACAATCCCAGGAAACGAAGGCAGGTGCTAGGATACTTGATTCCGGTCCAAGGATGACATGGCTTGGCAGTTCGGGCTGGACTGTTCCCATGAGGCACAGGGTCAAGGCTGATTTGCATATGGTCATGTCTGAACTGGTTGGTGTGGTGAGCAAAAAAATGATGGATTTAGGCCCAGATCTCTGTACTGGGGTGAATTTATGACATTGTTCTGCATTCTGTCCATCAACTGTTGTTTTTGCATTTGTCACCCCGAGTGGGACGGGTATGCTCAGACGTGAGTCCCGTGCTCTCCACACCACTGGAGTCAAGCTATCCTGGCTGAAGACGGCTGATAGCCAGAAACCGGTCTTAGGATGCTTGATTCCGGTCCAAGGAAGACAAAGCTTGGCAGTTCGGACTGGACTGTTCCCATGAGGCACAGGGTCAAGGCTGATTTGCATATGGTCATGTCTGAACTGGTTGGTGTGGTGAGCAAAAAAACTATGGATTTAGGCACAGATCTCTGTACTGGGGTGAATGTATGACATTGTTCTGCATTCTGTCCATCAACTGTTGTTTTTGCACAGGATACTTAGACAGGCACCAAATCAAGGTAGCCCTCTTACAGGAAACACATTTAGACCCAAGAAAAGAACATAGATTTGCGGCAAAATGGGGGTCTCATCAAAGCTTGGCCTCCTACTCAGGTTACTCTATAGGGAAGTGTATCTTGGTTAAGAGAGGGGTGCAGTTTGTGTTAGGTGGCAAAACGTAGATAACGAAGGCAGATATTGTCAGCTCTGGGGGAGACTCAACTCGCAAGAGGTCACATTTGTGGAACACCCTGCTTCTGGCGTTACGCTCCTCCTCGAATTTGCTCCTGTTCAGGAAAGGCCTGAAGACTTGGCTTTTTAATCTTTAGGAGTCCTTTTTCTTTTCTTGGTTTGTGTTGTTTTCTGCATCGGTGTTATGTTGTTTTATTCTGAGCTGCCTGATAAAGCGCCGGGACACTCCCCTGGAGTAGCCGTGCGCTATAAAAATAAACTTATAACATAACATAACATAACATTTGTAAGTTATTACGGACCTAATGAACCAGTTACTTACCTTCGGTAATGCTTTTTCTGGTAGATACAGTTTCTGCCTGTGGATTCCTCACCTTGTGAATATCCCCTTGCGTCAGCAACATTCGGAAATTCTTTTTGTAGCTTTGCGCCGACGTGTACGTCGTCACTGAGGCACGGCATCGCGCGCGACTCCGATGACGTCACCGACACCATAATAGGCCCACGCCGGCGTGATGACGTCAGTTCCGCTCTTTTTTCCGTGCCTTCGAGGCACACGGACGAACCGACAACCGTAGATATATACACAGTATGCAATAGTCAAGATAACACACACAGTATAAGGACAATGCAGTAATTCAAGAAGAATAACATATATACATTAAAACATTTATTTTATTTATTTTATGCAATTTGTTGAGCGCAAGATTACCCAAGGGTGTCTTGGCGCTTGACAGAGGAAATTGAAGGTTATACCCAAGAAATGATGGACTCTAATAATTAAATAACCAAGTCTTCAACTGCTTTCTAAATGCTATTAATGTAGGGATGTTCTTAAGATCACCTGGCAGGGTGTTCCATAACTTAGCCGTGGCTACTGCAAAAGATCTGTCTCCCCAAGTGGCCTTATTGGTTTTGGCTACCTTCAAAAGGTTAGCATTAGCAGATCTGAGAGTACGTGATGGTTGATAGGGACAAAGGGCATCTTTAAGAAAAGAAGGAGATTTTTCAAGAATGCTTTTAAAAGCAATACACAGGACTTTGAATTTAATTCGCTGCCTGATTGGTAACCAATGCAGTTTGCGAATGATGTTTGAAATGGGTTTAAATTTGGGTGTACCAGTAACGAGTCTTGCAGCTGCATTTTGAACCAGATGAAGTTTATTGACTACTTGTTCTTGAGCATCAAGCATAAGAGCATTGCAGTAGTCGACTCGAGACATCAATAGAGTTGAAATCAAAGTATTTATGGTGTTTAAAGGAAGGTAAGGTTGAAGTTTTTTATTCATTTTAAGTGTGAAAAAGGAGGCAGAAACTATAGAATTGGCTTAATAAATGTATGAAAGTCTATTGTCAAAGATTACACCCAGGTTTCTAACCTTGGTGACCGGGTTAGGTGGGGGGCCAAGATCTTGAGGCCACCAGGTGGGAGACCATGCAGGAATGAGTTTTCCAAACACCATCACTTCGGTTTTTTCCGAATTAAGTTTCAGACAGTTTGAATTCATCCAATTACATATGGCAAGCATTCCTTTTTGGAAATTTTCAGCAACTTCCATTCCATTGTTGTTAATGGCCAGGACAAGCTGTGTATCATCCGCGTACGATGTTACTGCTAGACGATGAGCTTTGATTACCCTCTCTAAGTCCGCCACATAAATGTTAAAAAGTGTTGGACTCAGCGAGGATCCCTGGGGGACTCCACAAGGTAGTGAAAAGGAGTCAGAAGAGAATGCGCCAATGGAGACCGATTGCTCTCGATCTGTCAAGAAGGAGGCAAGGAGTGAGACGGCATTTGATGAGACTCCGGCTTTTCCGACACGGTCGATCAGAATAGAATGATCAACCGTGTCGAATGCCGCGGAAAGATCAAGTAATATGAGCACCGCAGCACCTCCTTTGTCGAGGATCATTCTTATCTCATCTGAAGCTTTTATTAATGCCGTCTCCATCCCGTGCCCCTACCTGAATCCGAATTGGGAAGCGTCTAGGCAGTTGTTAATATCTATGTATTCCGATAATTGAGTATTCATGATTTTTTCAATGATCTTCGATGGATAAGGAATACATGATATGGGTCTGTAACTCGTGACCTTGGAAGGATCTAGTGTGCTTTTTTTGAGTAGTGGCTTGATTACTGTCTTTTTCCATATGGTAGGGTAGATGTTTGATGTGATCATAGCATTGAAAATATCGGCAAGAACAGTTGAGATCATTTCTGGAGCCATTTTAAAAACAGAAGGTGGACAGGGGTTGTTGGGTGAGCCAGAGTTGGTAGTCAGCATACGTTTGTGGACTAGCTCAGACGAAATGTGATTAAAAGAGAAATTGGAAGGATTGGGGGGTGTAAATTTAGGTATGGTCGAAGTATGGGCCTGATATGTATCTTTAGTGAGTTTATTAAAGTTGGAATAGATATCACAGACCTTTTCTTGAAAGTAGGTAGAGAGTGCATTGCACATAGGTTGAGAGGCTTCTGTAACTGGAGATTTGTTATGTCCGGACAGATGGGAAACGACCTGAAAAAGCTGTTTAATTGAATCTTGGGCTGATTCATTTTGATTGTTAAAGAAGATACTTTTCTGAGTGATAATTGATGATTTATAATTCCTTATCTTCTCTTTATAGCAGCTTTTTTCATAAGGGTTATAGTTACTAAGCCATTTGCGTTCCTGTCGTCTGCAGCTTTGTTTTTCCAATCTAAGGGCTTCAGTAAACCATGGAGCAGAATTTAAAAGTCTGTTGGTAGAAAGTTTTTTTGTGGGAACAGAGATATCAATTGCAGTTTTGATACATGTGGTGCAATCAGTGGCCGCAGCTTCTGGATTAGAAGTATCAAAATCCTTTAAGGGGCGTAAATAATTAATAAATTCAGAAACATTAATATTTTTCCAGGATTTAAAAGTGTTGGGTTTACAAGGTTTCGTGAGGGTTGGGGTAGAAGAGAGAATATTAAAACAGTCAGCTGAGTGATCTGTCCATGTGAGTGGTATTGTGTGCTCTATAGTTAAAGAATTAAGATTGGAAAAAATTCCATCTAAGGTGTGTCCAGCTAGATGCATAGAGGAATGGACAAGTTGGATAAGACCTGCTGCATTCATCTCAGTGAGGAGGGAGTAAGTGTCCAGATCCTCATTCCTTTCTAGGTGAAAATTAAAATCACCCAAGTTGGTGAAGTTGTTTGCTCCAGGTATTGGCTCCAAAAGATAACTCAAAGAGGACAGAAAGGTGGGGCGTGGGCCTGGGGAGGCGATAGAGCAGGATGCCTCTAAAGGAGGTGGAATAAGGAGTAATAAAAGTAAAATTCAGAGCCTCGCATGTGTTAATTCTTAAAGGTTCTGTGTGTAAGCGAAAAGTGTCGCGATATATGATTGCTACCCCCCCTCCTCTTTTAGACGGTCTGTCAAATCTGATGTTAGAAAAACCCTCCGGGGTGGCTGAGGTAAAATCAGGGTCAGACGCCTGGTCTTCCCAAGTTTCGGTAAGTAACAAGATATCCAGGTTCCAACTTTCAATAAAATCTGCATATCTATGTTTTGGGAGCGACCGCACATTTAAGAGGGCTAATTTGATGGATTTGGAAGCTTTGTTGGATAATGTATCAACTGAATCTAATAAATGAGGGTGAGTCATAATATAGAATGAGCAATGGGGGCAAGAGTGCGGAGCATAATTAAGAGTATGTAAATTAGTTGGGGCACAATGAATAGTATTAGTATTAAAAGATTTTAAATAGTCAGCATCATAGCAGATACCTACAGATGATAGACGAGATGTCTGTGATCCAGGAAGTGTGGCTCTAGGCTCGGGACAGGCTCGGACGGGCGCAGACGGGCTTGCCTTTGGCGAGCCTTCGGCGCGCCCGCTGCGCCCATCCGCTGCGCTTCCGAGGAGGAGGTATCATTTTATGGCAATCAGGGTGGGAGGGCCGAGCAAGCAATCTGCTTGTCCTCTGACTCACCCAAGATGGCGGCGCCGATTATTTGTTTGCGATTCAGAAAAGGAGGTGGTGATGAACAGAGTGTCTGAATAAAGCAGACCACTCTTACCCAGTCCAAAGATCAGGGCTTGATCCATCACCGTTATTTATCTCACTGCCCCATCCCAGCTCAGAACCTGGCTATATGCAAATTAGTCTGTCCCTGGCCCAGTGCATCATGGGAACAGGGCAGATCAAACTACCAAGCCAATTCTTCACCAGAAAGGAGACAAGCTACCGGGGACCGGTTTCTGGCATTTCAGCCTCGTCGGCCCGGCTTGCTTGAATCCTGATGGAGCAGTGAGCAAGGGACTCATGTCTGAGTATACCCTGCCACACCTATAGTGGCCAAAAACGATTCAGAAAAGGGGGTGGTGATGAACAGAGTGTCTGAATAAAGCAGACCACTCTTACCCAGTCCAAAGATCAGGGCTTGATCCATCACCGTTATTTAGCTCACTGCCCCATCCCAGCTCAGAACCTGGCTATATGCAAATTAGTCTGTCCCTGGCCCAGTGCATCATGGGAACAGGGCAGACCAAACTACCAAGCCAATTATTCACCAGAAAGGAGACAAGCTACCGGGGACCGGTTTCTGGCATTTCAGCCTCGTCGGCCCGGCTTGCTTGAATCCCGATGGAGCAGTGAGCAAGGGACTCATGTCTGAGTATACCCTGCCACACCTATAGTGGCCAAAAACGATTCAGAAAAGGGGGTGGTGATGAACAGAGTGTCTGAATAAAGCAGACCACTCTTACCCAGTCCAAAGATCAGGGCTTGATCCATCACCGTTATTTAGCTCACTGCCCCATCCCAGCTCAGAACCTGGCTATATACAAATTAGTCTGTCCCTGGCCCAGTGCATCATGGGAACAGGGCACACCAAACTACCAAGCCAATTCTTCACCAGAAAGGAGACAAGCTACCGGGGACCGGTTTCTGGCATTGCAGCCGTCTTCGGCCCGGCTTGCTTGAATCCTGATGGTGCAGTGAGCAAGGGACTCACATCTGAGTATACCCTGCAACTCCTATAGTGGCCAAAACTATTCAGAAAAGGGGGTGGTGATGGACAGAGCATCTGAATTAAACAGAACACTCATACCCAGTCAAAAGATCAGGGCTTGATCCATCACCGTTTTTTAGCTCACTGCACCATTCCAGCTCAGAACCTGGCTATATGCAAATTAGTCCGTCCCTGGCCCAGTGCAGCATGGGAACAGCGCAGACCAAACTACCAAGCCAATTCTTTACTGGAACTATAGTGGCCACAACTATTCAGAAAAGGGGGTGGTCCAGGCATGAAGCTGTAATGTCTGGAGGTGGGGGTGTAGAACCTGCCCCAGCGACTGCGAGAGGAGATCTGCCCTGTGAGGGAGACGGAGTGGCGGGCACGAGGAGAGGTGGAGACGATCTGTGTACCGCACCCTTCCTGGCCAATCCGGGGCGATCAATATAACTTGGGCCCAGTCTTGGCGAATCTTCCTCAGAACTCAAGGAATCAAGGGTATGGGAGAAAACGCGTAAAGGAGTCTTGAGTCCCAACTCAACTGAAACGCATCCCCCAAAGCTCCCTGCATCGGATACTGGAGACTGCAGAACGACGGGCAGTGAGCATTCTCGTGAGTGGCGAACAGGTCCACCTGAGGAGTTCCCCACGTCCGAAAGACGCGACGAACTATCTCCGGATGGAGCCTCCACTCGTGGTCGGCTGAGAACTGCCGACTGAGACTGTCTGCACGCACGTTCAGAACTCCAGCCAAATGATTTGCCATCAGACAAATCTGATGGTCCTGAACCCAGGACCAGAGTCGCAGAGCCTCTCTACAGAGACACTGCGACCCTACTCCTCCCTGTTTGTTGACATACCACATCGCGGCGGTGTTGTCCGTCAGGACTAGAACCGACCGACCGCGAAGGGAAGGGAGGAAGGCCTTGAGTGCCAGACGTATCGCCCGCAATTCCAGAAGGTTGATGTGAAGCAACCTTTCCTTTGGAGACCAAAGACCCTTGATCTCCAGATCCCCCAGATGAGCACCCCACCCTAGAGTGGATGCATCCGTTATCACTGTGGCCACCGAGGGAGGAGTTTGAAAAGGCTTTCCTTGAGACAGATTGCCTTCCACTCCCCACCAAGATAGATCCACTGGAGTTTCTCTGGAGATCCTCACAGACTCTCTGAGATCTCCGTTGTGTTGATACCTCTGCCTGCGGAGGCACCACTGGAGTGCCCTCATGTGCCAGCGTGCAT
Organism: Lissotriton helveticus; assembly: GCF_964261635.1. Lineage (NCBI taxonomy): Eukaryota > Metazoa > Chordata > Amphibia > Caudata > Salamandridae > Lissotriton > Lissotriton helveticus. The sequence goes on along the minus strand of NC_136069.1, from coordinate 1,670,365,196 downwards.
GGTTGACCAACAGAATGCAGGAAGCCATCAGACCGAGCAGGCGAAGGACCTTCAGGACTGGAACGACCGCTCCATTGAAAAAGAAAGTAATCAACTCCTGTATGTCGCGAATCCTTTGAGGAGGTGGGAATTCACGGCACACAGTTGTGTCCAGTACCGCACCTATGAACAGGTTGCTCTGGTAGGGCACCAGGTGAGATTTGGGTACATTTATCGAAAAACCCAACCTGTGTAACAACTGAGTTGTCTCTTTCAAATGATGGAGCACTATCGTTGGAGACTCTGCTTTGACCAGCCGTCGTCCAGATAAGGGAATACCGGAATCCCTGACCTTCTGAGATGTGCAGCTACCACAGCCATCACCTTGGTGAAGACTCGAGGCGCAGTAGTAAGACCAAACGGAAGGACCGCAAACTGGTAGTGTTGCGACCCCACCGTAAATCGGAGATACTTCCTGTGCGACCTCAAGATTGGGATGTGAAAATACGCATCCTGCAAGTCGATCGACACCATCCAGTCCTCTTCCAGCAGCGCCTGAAGAACCTGTGCAAGGATGAGCATCTTGAACTTCTCCTGCTTCAGGTAAAGGTTCAAGATCCTGAGATCCAGGATTGGACGAAGCCTGCCATCCTTCTTGGGGACCCCTTTCCTGTTCTGGAACCACCTCTATTGCACCCTTTTTGAACAGTACCTGTACAACTTCCTGAAGGAGCAACAGATGGTCCTCCGAGCAAAAACCCTGGCAAGGAGGGTAATTGGGAGGGAATTCCCGATAGGGTGTAGCATACCCATTTTCTACGAGATTGAGAACCCAAAGATCTGATGTTACCGATTCCCAATCCCGTAGAAAATAAGTAAGCCGACCCCCTACAGGACCCACATGATCCGGAATGGCGGATCTAGGGGTGCTTTGCTGTTGTAGGTGGGGGGTGGGTATTAGAGGAGGAAGTAGAGGCGGAGGAGGCTTGACGTCCAAGTGGACGGACCCTTTGTCTACCCCTGTAGAACTTGTACAAAGGATTTTGTTGCTGCTGCTGCTGTTGGTTCTGCTTATAGTTACAAAAACTAGACCTTCCAAAACCCTTGTACTTCTTGGTGAAAGAGCCTCTAGTCTGCAGACCTAAAGATCTTGCTGTCGCTCTGCTATCTTTAAACCTTTCCAAGGCAGCATCAGCATTCTTCCCGAAAAGGCCTGCGCCATCAAAAGGCAAATCCATCAGAGCAGCCTGAACACAAGCTGAAAACTCGGAAGTCTTTAACCATGCAGCTCTTCTAGTGGCAATCGAAGACCCCATAATCCTAGCCACCGAATCCGCGTGTCCATACCACTTTGTATGACCTGACGAGCTGCAGCCTGTGTGTCAGATACCACCTCACTAAAGTTCCTCCTATCCTCCTCAGGAAGTTTAGATGATAGCTGCTTCACTGTGTCCATCAAAGCATGAACATATCTGCCTAGCAGACAAGTAGCATTTGTGGATTTAAGGGCCATACTATTTGACGAAAACACCTTTTTCGCATTTTGATCTCGCACTTTGATCAGGAACCTGGGGAAAAGCACCTGCCGATTTCTTTGAGCAAGCAGCCTCGACCACCAAACTCTCTGGCAGAGGATGAATATACAAGAATTCAGGATCTCCAGGTGCCACCCTATAGCGTCTCGCAACTGATTTTGACACCGCAGGAGCAGTAAGAGGCCTCTTCCAAACTTCCAATATAGGTTCAGTTAGAGCCTCAGTAAATGGTAGACTTGGCTTAACCACAGAGGACGGAGAATGGAGAACCTCCGTAAGGATGTTAGACTTGTACTCCACAGATGGTAAAGTCAAATTTAAGAGTTCTGCAGCTTTCTTAATCACCACCTGGTAAGGAGCCACATCCTTAGAAGGAGTATCAGATACAGCGGGCAACTCCCATTCCGGTGAAAGTTCCAAACCACTTGCATCCTGCAACTCTTCAAAGTAATCCTCCTGATCCTGAAGTTCGCCTTCTTCAACCTCAGGTTCCTCATAATTTCTCTCCTCCATAAGGCGCTGCGCTCTACGCCTCGACCACTCGACTATGCTTCGACGTCGTCGGATCTGGAGACGACTCCGACGGAGTCGGAGACGGCGTCGAATGAGGAGCTGGAGCCGCCTTTGAATGAGAAGCTGGAACCGGCGTTGAACCTCGATTTTGATCCCGAGGTCGCTCCAGAGCCGGTGGCGCCATGTGCGGAGTCAATGACCTCGGTGGAGCCGAGCTATGTCACGGTGGAATCGGCGCCGGCATAAACTGCAAGAAAGGCGCTGGAGCATAAGCTTGAGGCACGCCCAGATTAAATGACAATGGACCCATGGGACCAGCAGGTGCACCAGAGGGGTACATTGCTCTCGCATATACGCCATACATGGCGTTAAGAAAATGTGAAGGGTCCTGACCTGGACCAGGAAACTGAGGGTACGAACCCACTTGTTGCCCCTGAAGAGGCTGTACCGGATTCGACTCCTCCTGTTCCACTTATTTCTCGGGTTGGTGTACCGGAGTCGCCGAAACCTGTGGAACCTCAACTTCCTCTTCATCATGCACTGAAGACTGGTACGGCTCCTGAGACGGATTCGATTCCGGATTCGGTGTTGGCTCCCGAGACTGCAAAGGCGAGGCCTCACCTTCAGGCTTACGAGCCGAAGAGGGAGATATCATGCCCTTATGATGTCTTTGAGAAGATGACTTCTTTTTCGAGTCCGACTCCCTGCCGGAATGGTGTCTCGAACTGTGCTTCTTCCTCTTATGCTTCTTCTTCGAGGAACCCGAAGCATGCCCCAAAGCCGACCTCGAAGCCGACTCCGACCTCGTCCTCGACCTCGTCTTCGACTTTGACCTCGATCGTCTTGATCTTGATCTCGAAGTCCTCTTGGTATCCTTACCCTTAATTTTGGCAAGAAGGAGTTTCGCCTCCCGTCTCGAAGAGCCTTTGTGTTCATCTTCAAACAGGAACGACAACCCTTGACGTCGTGATCTGAGCCCAGACACCACAAACAGTCACCATGAGGATCAGTAATGGACATCATCCTGGCAAACGAGTCGCATGGCTTAAATCCTGTCTTCTTCGATGACATCTTCGACGGAAGACAGCACTCCAAACAGATACAGAACAAAAGTTCACAATAGTAACAAAGTTACTATCCGCATAATAGAAGATCCAAAGAAACCGTTAGTGTCGACGGCGCGGGAAAAAGGGAACTGACGTCATCACGCCGGCTTGGGCCTATTATGGTGTCGGTGACATCATCGGAGTCTCTGTGATGTCGTCCACGTCGACGCGAAGCTACAAAAAGAATTTCCGGATGTTGCTGACGCAAGGGGATATTTACAAGGTGAGGAATCCTCTGGCAGATGTATCTATCAGAAACTGACGATACACACATTTTACTCACTTTATGAGGTAATCCAAGAAATCGGCATGACTTACGTGGTGTGGGGAGGGGATTTTAACACTGTAGTCGACCGGAGACAGGACAAATCCCACACTTCTCCCACACACTACACAAACTCGCACTGTGCTCTAAAGGACATAATGGACACACATTCCTTACTGGATGCGTGGCGGTATAGGCATCCCACCCGAAAGGAAGGATCACACCATTCCTCAGTACATTTAACCTGGGCTAGGCTAGACTACATCATAGTATCGGTGGGCATGGCCCACTGGGGGGAAAAAGCTGAGCATCTGGCCCGAACTTATTCTGACCACTCCCCTGTGATAGTGATCTTACGGACTCCGAGCATTCAGGCCCCGTATAATAACTGGAGGCTAAATCACTTGCATCTGCAGGATGCAGCATTTAAAACTGAAATGGAAAGAGATATTCAGGAGTTTTTTGAGAGAAACATAGACTCAGTGGCAAGCCTCACAACCGTGTGGGAAGCGTTTAAAGTCACTGTCCGAGGATGGTGCATATCCCAAGGAGGGGGTATGCTTAAGGACCTGCGGAAGGACCTTCGTAAGCTGGAAGGGGAGCTTAAAGGCCTAGAAGAGGAGCTAGCATCGGGTGGAGCGAGAGACGACACAGGCCAAAATGTGCGTTAAAATGACAGAATACGAGGAAGCGGCAGAAAAGGAGGGCAGGTATAGAGGGAAGACATATCATGTACGACTCTACGGTGAGGGAGATCGACCTGGGAAAGCGCTGGCGAATGCGGAAAGGCCCCCCAAATTCATGAATTAGGTAACTGAAATAAAAGATGCAAAGGGGCAAACACACAGAAATTTAAAAGGGCAGATGGACACTTTTGTCGAATTTTATTGGAACCTCTACACATCTCAAAGGGGATCTCCCCTAGACTTGACAAAATATCTGGAGGACACAGCTTTGGCATGGTTGGGAAGCACACAGCAAAAGTTCCTGGGGCTGGAACTAGAAATAGACGAGATTAAGGAAGCCATCATGGGTATGAATTCGGGGTGCCGGACGGACTGCCAGTAGAATTTTATAAGACCTTTATATCTACCCTTGCTCCTATACTGAATGTGAGAAGTTGGCCTGATATATGATGCTCACTGTAAATGTAAATGTAAATGTGGGATTCTTGTAAAGCGCACTGTTACTCTACCCGAGTGTCCTGGCGCTGTAGACCGCTGGGGAACCCGTCCTGGTTTTCCCTGTGAGATGGTCCCTTTCTGGGTATCTCCAGGGTGAAACCAGGCATCCCCGGCGTCTGTGGGGGGCCGTTGTAGAGATGAGGCAAGCTAATGCCCAGAGTTGCCGAGTGTGTTCCCTGGTTAGAGTAGGCACCGAGGCGAGAATTATCGAGTCCGTTGACCCTGGTCCAAGACCCTGCCGCGTCGGGAATTGAACCCTGGTCCCGGGCCGTTCTCTGCTTACAGGTCTGCCGCCTCTAACCAGTGAGCCACACCACTCCACTACACTAGTTCTAGTGATCACCTTGTATCAGTCCAAACAACCCTTATGGTGATTGGTTGTAAGTCAACCTTATAGACCAGCTATCTTAATGGTAGCATGGACAAAGCAGTCTTAGGCTAAACTCTTTTGGCATGTAAAGCAAGCTCTTTTACCACATATAACCCCTTGAATACCAGATGAAAGGACACCACACAGGTTGTTATAAAAATAAACAATATATTTATTAATAACAAACACCTCTGAACTCTTTATGAGATCAGAGGGCTAAGCACATGACAATCTCTTAGGAAAAATACGATAAGTTGCACAAATTATAGTAAATGCTGTAAGTAGAATGATTTAGAAAATGAAGATGCCCAGAGGCTGTAGGTTCGCTGGGATTACCCTACCCTAACCCTAGGTAAGTATCAGGTGAACCACGGGACGCGTGTGCAGAGTGTGAACTCACACGCGAGATGCGGAACAAAGTCAATGGGCAGAACAAATTACGAAAAGGTAAGTAAAAGACAGTTCCTACTAGTTACGACTAAAACGACTGGATACCTGGACACTAGGAGAGTCAAACTACCTATAAGCACCGAAATGCTCTCTTTACCTCACCCATGAGCTGCGGGTGCATAGGTGTGAAAGTGTGTCGGGTTTCTGCGTTGAAGTCAATGGAGCCTTGAAGAAAAGATGCTGAAGGCGACCAGGAGGAAGATGTCCGGTGCGATCCAAGGATGGATCGAGGAAGAAGAGGACCTGAAAGCAGAGGGGACAGTGTTCAAAGTCACTAGCCAGTGACCGGTGTGGAACCAGGAGGGAACTAGATGCTGTTGTCGCGATCAGGTGAAGAGTGGACGCTTGTCTCTGCGGACACGTGGACCAGGAGGTTTCTTCGACGACCAGGATGGAGGCACGAGCTGTCCCACGCAGGCTCTCGCTGTCCGCGGTGTCGGATCCGGATTTGGAGTCAACAGGCCTTGGCAAAGGCAACCCATGCGGTGAGCGGAAACGGCGTCGGGAGTGGACCAGGAGGGTCCAGGGTGCTTTTGGGAGGGAGTAAGGGCCAGTCTGGAGCAACAAGACCAGCAGTGTAGATTTCGTGGATCGTCGTCGAGGAGGTCACTAGCCCGCCGGCAAGTGACCAGACAACGCGTCAAGCAGCAATCAAGCAAAAGGGCCCCACGCAGATCTCGTGGATGCTGGAGGGCTGGTCTTTGGTGCAGGAGCTGCTCGGGGCTGGGGCTTCTCAATCCCCAAAGCACTTACTCGAGGATGCCTCAGAAGTCGTGCTGGATGCGAAGTGCAGCCTCTTCAAGATGGCCGGTCCCACGTGTCTCGTCGCACCCACAGGTCTCAGCTGTGCTGCAGATGTGGGTAGAGGTCCGAGAGGTCTGTGAGTCCGGGTCTCGTCGGGCTCTGAAGTCTGGATACGGCAGGAAGGACGACAAAGTGGACCGCTAGGACGCTTGATGGTGCCTGCAGTTGCAGGGTGGACACTCCTTGCCCACAAGGGATAGTCTTCAGTCTGCTGTGGAGCAGAACGTCGAAATCCAGAGTTTCTTCTTGTAAAGTTGTTCAGGATAATCTAATCAGGAAAGGGACCAGCTCCTACCTTTATCCTACTAAAGGGGGCTGTACTATGACTAGGTCCCTCCTATTGGTGGGACCAGGAAGGAGGGTGGTTGCACCCCCTTTCCTTTGTCCGGTTTCGCGCCAGAGCTGGGGCTGGAGTGCCCCAGCAACTGGTTTGAACCAGTGTATGCACAGGGACACCTTGTGTGCCCCAGGCATGTCTCATTCCTTTCAGGCCTCCCTACCTCAATACACTAAATCCTGTCTGGGGTGGTTTTAGCACCTCCTAAGGCAGGAAACCCTTTGTCCAGGCCTCCCTCGCTGGAAGGACTCCCAGCTTCAGGAGGTCAGACTTGTGTCTGTGGTGGCAGCATCCATTTTGTGATGCTGAGGTTTGAGTTAACTTTAACAGGGGTTAACAGTTACATACATGTCGTGTCCCTCTAAAAGGGTGGAATGCTACCCCCGTCACCAGAACTGGCGAGGGGGTAGTATTCCAATTCATATGACACCTTACTCGACATGTTTTGATAATGCTATACCAAAGTTAGCAATAACCGCAGGGATTATAATGTACTTAAGAGTATATGGTATAGCGTTATCATGGAACAGCTATAAGGACTTGGTTCCGCAAGCTGCAGACAGGCTCAGCTCATGCTAGAGCACCATCTCACATAATTCCAAGCACTCTGCCTTCAGGATTGATAAGGCCGGCCATAGGAGTGACTGATAGGAATATATGTGTCCATTTTGGGGTTAGATATAGGTATACTATATCTACAGCAAAGGGTGATTACACCACCTTGCCCCAGCTGTCTTACCAGCCAGTTGTGTCTATTTAGATGGCCAGTCAGGGGTGGCATAATACATGCTTCAGCCCCTGGTAGGCCTTGGGTTTACCTATGCCCTGGGTACCTAAGGTATACTATTCAGGGGCTGATAAGGGGTCTCAATACCAATTGGTAAATGCACCTAAAGTACATGGATGTCAATTTAGAGAGAGAACAGCTAGGCTGTGGGTCTGATTAGCAGACCCACAGCCAGGGAAATTCGTAAACCAGTGAAGCAAAAAGCAAAAATCTGGGGTGACCATAGGATTGCAGACCCCACTCTCCTACATAACCCCCTCTCCAAACTTAGGGACATTAAACTAACTTTGACCAGGTGAGTCTTCCTGTTCTAAGTGGAAATACCTGGAGAGACCATCTACATTGCCATGGTTAGTCCCTGGTCTGTGCTCCACTGTAAAGTCCATCCCCTGTAGGGAAATGGACCACCTAAGAAGTTTGGGGTTTTCACCCTTCATTTGATTTAGCCACAAGAAGGGCTTATGGTCGGTCTGAATCTTGAAGTGAGTTCCAAACAAGTATGGCCTCAACTTCTTCAGGGCCCAAACCACAGCAAAGGCCTCCCTCTCAATAGCTGACCAACGTTTCTCTCTAGGGGTCAGCCTTCTACTTATAAAAGCAATGGGCTGGTCATGACCATCAATATTCAGTTGAGATAGAACAGCTCCCACACCCAACTCAGATGCATCTGTTTGGACAATTAAGGTTTTGGAGTAGTCAGGACTCTTGAGAATAGGTGCAGTACACATGGCCTGCTTCAGGTCATAGAATGCCTTCTGACAGCTAGCTGTCCACTGAACTTTTCTTGGCATTTTCTTGTTTGTCAAGTCATTAAGTGGTGTCACAATGGACCCATAATTTTTGACAAACTTCCTATAGTAACCAGACAGGCCCAAGAAAGCTCTGACCTGGGTCTGGGTGGTTGGAGGAGCCCAGTCCTTTATGGCCTGTATCTTGCTCTCCAAGGGTAGAACCTGGCCTCCACCTACAAGGTGGCCCAGGTACATAACCTGCCTCTGCCCTATCTGGCACTTGGTGGCCTTGATAGTGAGGCATGCTTTCTGCAGGGCCTCCAAAACTTTCCTCAGGTGGATCAGGTGATCCTCCCAGGTGGAGCTAAAGACAGCAATATCATCTAGATATGCTGCACAAAAGTCATCCAACCCAGTGAGAACTTGGTTCACCAACCTTTGAAAAGTGGCAGGTGCCTTTTTCAAACCAAAGGGCATCACCACAAATTGGTAATGACCTCCTGGGGTAGAAAATGCTGTTTTGGCCTTGGCATCCTCAGCTAACCTGATCTGCCAATAGCCAGCTGTTAGGTCAAATGTACTCAAGAAGGTGGCAGAAGCCAACTTATCTATGAGTTCATCTGCCCTGGGTATTGGATGGACATCTGTCTTAGTGATAGCATTGAGACCCCTGTAGTCTACACAAAACCTAATCTCTCTCTTACCATCCTGGGTGTGAGGTTTTGGCACTAGAACTACAGGACTAGCCCAAGGGCTCTCTGAGGGATCAATGACTCCAAACTCCAACATCTTTTGTACTTCTTTCTTTATGCATTCCCTGACGTGGTCAGGTTGCCTGTAGATTTTACTCTTGACAGGCAGACTGTCACCAGGCTCCACCTCATGGGTGCACCAGTTTGTCTGACTGGGTGTCAGTGAGACCATTAGTCTAAATGATTGAAGAACTTGTTTGCAATCCTCTTGTTGTTGCTCAGAGAGGCTGTCAGAAAAGACTACACCATCAACTGACCCATCATCAGGGTTCTGAGTGAGCAGGTCTGGGAGAGGGTCACTCTCTTCCTCCTGCCCCTCATCTGTGGCCATGAGCAAGCCCATGTCCTCCATGTTGACAAATGTCTTGAGCCTGTTAACATGAAGCACCCTGTGGGGGCTCCTGGGAGTTCCAAGGTCCACCAGGTAGGTGACCTCTCCCTTTTGCTCAATGATGGTATGGAGTCCAGACCATTTGTCTTGGAGAGCTGCTGGGGCCACTGGCTCCAACACCCATACCTTTTGTCCTGCATGATAAACAGTCAGGACAGCCTTTTGGTCATGCCAAGCTTTTTGAAGTTCTTGGCTGGCCTCAAGGTTTTTGGATGCCTTATCCATGTACTCTGCCATCCTGGAGCGGAGACCAAGAACATAGTTCACTATGTCAAGTTTAGGCTTTTTGAGAGGTAACTCCCACCCTTCCTTTACAAGACATAGGGGTCCTCTTATAGGATGCCCAAACAGAAGCTCAAAAGGGATGTAGCCAACCCCCTCTCTGTAAGCAAACAGGAGGCAGGGTAAAAGGATGTCCCATCTTCGCCTAAGCTTTTCAGGTAACCCTTTTATCATCCCTTTTAGGATCTTGTTGAATCTCTCCACAAGCCCATTGCACTGTGGGTGATAGGGTGTGGTACATTTGTAATTTACACCACACTCCTTCCACATTGCAGTCAAGTTTCCTGACATGAAGTTTGCACCTCTGTCAGAGACAACCTCCTTAGGAAACCCCACTCTGGAGAAAACTCCAAGCAGGGCCCTGGCCACAACAGGAGCTGTAGTGGTCCTAAGGGGAATAGCTTCTGGATACCTGGTGGCATGATCCACTACCACCAATATAAATCTGTGCCCAGATTCTGTTGGGGGGGTCCATTGGTCCAACAATGTCTATCCCCACTCTCTCAAAGGGCACCCCCACCACAGGTAGTGGTATAAGGGGGGCCTTTGTTGTGCCACCTGATTTGCCACTGGCTTGACTGGTGAAAAATGAGCGACAAAACTCTTTGGTGTCTTCAGACATGTGAGGCCAGTGAAAGTGTGGGGCAAGCCTGTCCCAAGTCTTGTTCTGGCCTAAGTGTCCTGCAAGGGGAATTTCATGGGCTAAGGTGAGAAGGAAACCTCTGAGAGACAAGGGGATGACCAGCCTCCTGGTAGCACCAGGCTTGGGGTCTCTTGCCTCAGAGTATAGGAGTCCTTCATCCCAGTATACCTTGTGGGTACCTGTAGCATTCCCTGCAGCCTCATCAGCACCCTGCTGTCTGATGGGTTCAAGGGAGGAACAGTCTAACTGTGCCTGTCTCAAGTCTGCCCTAGAAGGTCCCCCTGTCCCAAGAAACTCAACCTGTTCAGGTTCAAGCTCTTATAGGACAGTTCCTTCTGGGGTCTTTGGGTCAGCCTCCTGAGAGGGCTGATCCTCAACCTGAGGCAGGGCAGGGGGGAAGGCTCTGCCTTAACCCTACTGCTCTTCCTCTTGAGTAGTGTCTGGTCCATTCTTCCAGGATCCAGCACTTGTTCAGCTGGGCATTTACTTGGCCTGTGACCTGGTCACAGCAAGGACAAGTGAGGATAGACCTAACATTTCTACATGAGTCCTGTACTCCACATCTGACCACAGTGAGGATTCCAAATCATTGCCCAAGAGACAATCTACTGGGAGGTCTGAACTAACTACAACCCTTTTGAGGCCAGTTACCCCTCCCCATGAGAAGTTAACAACTGCCATACTGTGATTGGTAGTGACATTGCCAGGATTGGTCACTAGGTAGTCTGAACCTAGCATGATCTGATCAGGGTCCACAAAGGTTGGTGTCACCATAGTGACACTGGCACGTGTGTCCCTGTAGGCCTGAGCCATTTTTCCATTGATTAAAGGCGTTTGCCTGTATTTGCCCAGAGTACTAGGACTTACAGTAGGGGTCATATCCATGTCCCCAGTACAAACAAGAACAGCCTGAGTAGGTATTCTGACTAGGTCAGAACCCACCTCAGTTCCCAGGGTTACCCCTACTATAGCCTTGGGGGGTACACTACCACTACTAACTGTACTAGGTGGTGCAGGTGTCTTAGGGACAGTAGTGGTAGGAGCTTGGCCTTTCTTGGTGCACTCACTAAACCAGTGAGTTTTACTTTTACAGTATTGGCACCATGGTTTCTTTGGAACATCAGTCTTCTTCTTTTGGGAATTCTGGGACCCACCCTCTTTGGAATGTTGGGGCCCTGTTGAAGGCTTCTGGTCATTTTGTGGATTCTGATTACTTCCCTTTTGGTCACCACCCTGGTTCTGGTTCTGCTGCTTGCCCCTGGTTCTGACCCATCTGTCTGCCTTCTTTCCCAATTCTTGGGGGGAGGTCAGATCTGAGTTAATCAGGTGCTGATGCAACAACTGGTTCTGACATTTATTTAACATTTGTTCTCTCATAATAAGATTGTACAATCCTGTATCATCAGTAACCTTACTACCCAGTAACCAGCCTTCCAAAGCCTTAGTGGCACAATCAACAAAGTCAGTCCAATCCTGAGCCTGAGTTTTCTGGGTGTCTCTGAACATCAACCTGTACTGTTCAGTTGTTAAGCCAAACCCATCAATCAGTGCTGTTTTCAGGACTTGGTAATCATTATCATCCTCATCTCTAACAGTGAGGATCTTATCTCTACCTTTACCTTCAAATGAGAGCCACAATATTGCTGCCCACTGACTCTGGGGTACCTGCTGTACTTTGCAGGCCCTCTCCAGAGCAGTTATCCACTTGTGGATATCATCTCCTGTTTTATAGGAGGGCACTATTTTACTCAGGTGTCTATTATCAAAACTCCTGTCTTTATCCCTAGGGATATTGCTGCCACCAGTGGGTTCTACCCCACTCAATTGTTGCTCTCTGGCAAAAGTAAGTTTCTCTTTGGCAAGGGCAAGTTCTTCCCTTTGGATCCTCAGATTAACTTCCTTCATCTTTGCCTCATGCTCTCTCCTCTGAGGGGGTAGTCATCCTCCTCTGAGCAGATGCATGAGAGGCATGGGAGTGAACAGATCTATTGGAGTCCCTAGAGTGAGACCTATCTCTTCTAATCCCAAAGTTAGGCCTGCTTGTGGATGGCACTGCGGCTTCCCCAGTTCCTTCCCAATGTAGGTCTAAGTTGGCCCTTGTAAGTCTGCTGACTAAAGGTTGGCCATTTCCTACCTCAACCTCAGATAAGTCCCCTTCTTCCCTACTATCTACATTCTCTGTTTCAGGGAGGTTAGAGTCTGGATCACCTGGATCACCTTCTAAGGGGGCATGCTCCCATCTGGGTTAGAGGGGCCTGTGTTAGCAGCCCTTCTAGCATCATATGTCTCTAAGAGACCTAACAGAAAAGGAGTGGTAGGGTTAGAACCCTGTTTCAGTCTCCTGGAGGTACACAATTGTCTCATCTCCTGGAAGCTGAGGGCTGCATATCTGGAAAAGATCTGTGGAGGGTCACTAACCACAAGGGGAGCCACTGAGATCTCTCCTGTGGTAGACATGCTTTCTAGTGAGGTGTAAGCGATGCACTTACCTACACTATGGGTTTTCCTACCGATCCCTTGCTAAGAGTTGTAGTCAGGGTGTGCTAGGCCCTTTCTACTACAACAGCTGGTTCAGTAGAACTCAGAGTATTTCTAAGCTTGTTATATGTACCTATGGTACCTTATGTGATCTTTCAAATGATATTTCAAGATTATATTTGGTAAAAACAACAGCAACCTCAAATCCCAACCGCTGCACACCAATGTGAGAAGTTGGCCTGATATATGATGCTCACTAGTTCTAGTGATCACCTTGTATCAGTCCAAACAACCCTTATGGTGATTGGTTGTAAGTCAACCTTATAGACCAGCTATCTTAATGGTAGCATGGACAAAGCAGTCTTAGGCTAAACTATTTTGGCATGTGAAGCAAGCTGTTTTACCACATATAACCCCTTGAATACCAGATGAAAGGACACCACACAGGTTGTTATAAAAATAAACAATATATTTATTTATAACAAACACCTCTGAACTCTTTATGAGATCAGAGGGCTAAGCACATGACAATCTCTTAGGAAAAATACGATAAGTTGCACAAATTACAATGGTGCCCTAGGGGCATGACAAACCATATACTAAGTAAATGCTGTAAGTAGAATGATTTAGAAAATGAAGATGCCTAGAGGCTGTAGGTTCGCTGGGACTACCCTACCCTAACCTTAGGTAAGTATCAGGAGGTCCACGGGATACGTGTGCAGAGTGTGAACTTACACGCGAGATGCCAAACAAAGTCAATGGGCAGAACAAATTACGAAAAGGTACGTAAAAGACAGTTCCTACTAGTTACGACTAAAACAACTGGATACCTGGACACTAGGAGAGTCAATCTACCTATGAGCACCGAAATGCTCTCGTTACCTCACCCACGGGCTGCGGATGCATAGGTGTGAAAGTGTCGGGTTTCTGCGTTGAATTCAATGGAGCCTTGAAGAAAAGATGCTGCAGGCGACCAGGAGAAAGATGTCCGGTGCGATCCAAGGGTGGATCGAGGAAGAAGAGGACCTGAAAGCAGAGGGGACAGTGTTCAAAGTCACTAGCCAGTGACCGGTGTGGAACCAGGAGGGAACTAGATGCTGTTGTCGCGATCAGGTGAAGAGTGGACGCTTATCTCTGCAGCCACGTGGACCAGGAGGTGTCTTCGACGACCAGGATGGAGGCACGAGCTGTCCCACGCAGGCTCTCGCTGTTGGCGGTGTCGGATCCGGATTTGGAGTCAACAGGTTTTGGAAAAGGCAACCCACGCGGTGAGTGGAAACGGCGTCTGGAGTGGCCAGGAGGGTCCAGGGGGCTCCTCTTTTGGAAGGGAGCAAGGGCCAGTCTGAAACAACCAGACCAGCAGTGTAGATTTCGTGGATCGTCGTCGAGGAGGTCACTAGCCCGCCGGCGTGTGACCAGACAACGCGTCAAGCAGCAATCAAGCAAAAGGGCCCCACGCAGATCTCGTGGATGCTGGAGGGCTGGTCTTTGGTGCAGGAGCTGCTCGGGGTTGGGGCTTCTCAATCCCCAAAGCACTTACTCGGGGATGCCTCAGAAGTCGTGCTGGAAGTGAAGTGCAGTCTCTTCAAGATGGCCGGTCCCACGTGTCTCGTCGCACCCACAGGTCTCAGCTGTGCTGCAGATGTGGGTAGAGGTCCGAGAGGTCTGGGAGTCCGGGTCTCATCGGGCTCTGAAGTCTGGATACTGCAGGAAGGACGACAAAGTGGACCGCTAGGACGCTTGATGGTGCCTGCAGTTGCAGGGTGGACACTCCCTGCCCACAAGGGAGAGTCTTCAGTCTGCTGTGGAGCAGAACGTCGAAATCCAGAGTTTCTTCTTGTAAAGTTGTTCAGGATAATCTAATCTGGAAAGGGACCAGCTCCTACCTTTATCCTACTAAAGGGGGCTGTACTATGACTAGGTCCCTCCTATTGGTGGGACCAGGAAGGAGGGTGGTTGCACCCCCTTTCCTTTGTCCGGTTTCGCGCCAGAGCTGGGGCTGGAGTGCCCCAGCAACTGGTTTGAACCAGTGTATGCACAGGGACACCTTGTGTGCCCCAGGCATGTCTCATTCCTTTCAGGCCACCCTACCTCAATACACTAAATCCTGTCTGGGGTGGTTTTAGCACCTCCTAGGGCAGGAAACCCTTTGTCCATGCCTCCCTCGCTAGAAGGACTCCCAGCAGCAGGAGGTCAGACTTGTGTCTGTGGTGGCAGCATCCATTTTGTGATGCTAAGGTTTGAGTTAACTTTAACAGGGGTTAACAGTTACATACATGTCGTGTCCCTCTAAAAGGGTGGAATGCTACCCCAGTCACCAGAACTGGCGAGGGGGTAGTATTCCAATTCGTATGACACCTTACTCGACATGTTTTGATAATGCTATACCAAAGTTAGCAATAACAGCGGGGATTATAATGTACTTAAGAGTATATGGTATAGCGTTATCATGGAACAGCTATAAGGACTTGGTTCCGCAAGCTGCAGACAGGCTCAGCTCATGCTAGAGCACCATCTCACATAATTCCAAGCACTCTGCCTTCAGGATTGATAAGGCCGGCCATAGGAGTGACTGATAGGAATATATGTGTCCATTTTGGGGTTAGATATAGGTATACTATATCTACAGCAAAGGGTGATTACACCACCTTGCCCCAGCTGTCTTACCAGACAGTTGTGTCTATTTAGATGACCAGTCAGGGGTGGCATAATACATGCTTCAGCCCCTGGTAGGCCTTGGGTTTACCTATGCCCTGGGTACCTAAGGTATACTATTCAGGGGCTGATAAGGGGTCTCAATACCAATTGGTAAATGCACCTAGAGTACATGGATGTCAATTTAGAGAGAGAACAGCTAGGCTGTGGGTCTGATTAGCAGACCCACAGCCAGGGAAATTTGTAAACCAGTGAAGCAAAAAGCAAAAATCTGGGGTGACCATAGGATTGCAGACCCCACTCTCCTACATAACCCCCTCTCCAAACTTAGGGACATTAAACTAACCTTGACAAGGTGAGTCTTCCTGTTCTAAGTGGAAATACCTGGAGAGACCATCTACATTGCCATGGTTAGTCCCTGGTCTCTGCTCCACTGTAAAGTCCATCCCCTGTAGGGAAATGGACCACCTAAGAAGTTTGGGGTTTTCACCCTTCATTTGATTTAGCCACAAGAGGGGCTTATGGTCGGTCTGAATCTTGAAGTGAGTTCCAAACAAGTATGGCCTCAACTTCTTCAGGGCCCAAACCACAGCAAAGGCCTCCCTCTCAATAGCTGACCAACGTTTCTCTCTAGGGGTCAGCCTTCTACTTATAAAAGCAATGGGCTGGCCATGACCATCAATATTCAGTTGAGATAGAACAGCTCCCACACCCAACTCAGATGCATCTGTTTGGACAATTAAGGTTTTGGAGTAGTCGGGACTCTTGAGAATAGGTGCAGTACACATGGCCTGCTTCAGGTCATCAAATGCCTTCTGACAGCTAGCTGTCCACTGAACTTTTCTTGGCATTTTCTTGCTTGTCAAGTCATTAAGTGGTGTCACAATGGACCCATAATTTTTGACAAACTTCCTATAGTAACCAGACAGGCCCAAGAAAGCTCTGACCTGGGTCTGGGTGGTTGGAGGAGCCCAGTCCTTTATGGCCTGTATCTTGCTCTCCAATGGTTGAACCTGGCCTCCACCTACAAGGTGGCCCAGGTACATAACCTGCCTCTACCCTATCTGGCACTTGGTGGTCTTGATAGTGAGGCATGCTTTCTGCAGGGCCTCCAAAACTTTCCTCAGGTGGATCAGGTGATCCTCCCAGGTGGAGCTAAAGACAGCAATATCATCTAGATATGCTGCACAAAAGTCATCCAACCCAGTGAGAACTTGGTTCACCAACCTTTGAAAAGTGGCAGGTGCATTTTTCAAACCAAAAGGGCATCACCACAAATTGGTAATGACCTCCTGGGGTCGAAAATGCTGTTTTTGCCTTGGTATCCTCAGCTAACCTGATCTGCCAATAACCAGCTGTTAGGTCAAATGTACTCAAGAAGGTGGCAGAAGCCAACTTATCTATGAGTTCATCTGCCCTGGGTATTGGATGGGCATCTGCCTTAGTGATAGCATTGAGACCCCTGTAGTCTACACAAAACCTAATCTCTCTCTTACCATCCTGGGTGTGAGGTTTTGGCACTAGAACTACAGGACTAGCCCAAGGGCTCTCTGAGGGTTCAATGACTCCCAACTCCAACATCTTTTGTACTTCTTTCTTTATGCATTCCCTGACGTGGTCAGGTTGCCTGTAGATTTTACTCTTGACAGGCAGACTGTCACCAGTGTCCACCTCATGGGTGCACCAGTTTGTCTGACTGGGTGTCAGTGAGACCATTTGTCTAAATGATTGAAGAACTTGTTTGCAATCCTCTTGTTGTTGCTCAGAGAGGCTGTAAGAAAAGACTACACCATCAACTGACCCATCATCAGGGTTCTGAGTGAGCAGGTCTGGGAGAGGGTCACTCTCTTCCTCCTGCCCCTCATCTGTGGCCATGAGCAAGCCCATGTCCTCCATGTTGACAAATGTCTTGAGCCTGTTAACATGAAGCACCCTGTGGGGGCTCCTGGGAGTTCCAAGGTCCACCAGGTAGGTGACCTCTCCCTTTTGCTCAATGATGGTATGGGGTCCAGACCATTTGTCTTGGAGAGCTGCTGGGGCCACTGGCTCCAACACCCATACCTTTTGTCCTGCATGATAAACAGTCAGGACAGCCTTTTGGTCATGCCAAGCTTTTTGAAGTTCTTGGCTGGCCTCAAGCTTTTTGGATGCCTTATCCGTGTACTCTGCCATCCTGGAGCGGAGATCAAGAACATAGTTCACTATGTCAAGTTTAGGCTTTTTGAGAGGTAACTCCCATCCTTCCTTTACAAGACATAGGGGTCCTCTTATAGGATGCCCAAACAGAAGCTCAAAAGGGATGTAGCCAACCCCATCTCTGTAAGCAAACAGGCGGCAGGGTAAAAGGATGTCCCATCTTCGCCTAAGCTTTTCAGGTAACCCTTTTATCATCCCTTTTAGGGTCTTGTTGAATCTCTCCACAAGCCCATTGCACTGTGGGTGATAGGGTGTTGTACATTTGTAATTTACACCACACTCCTTCCACATTGCAGTCAAGTATCCTGACATGAAGTTTGCACCTCTGTCAGAGACAACCTCCTTAGGAAACCCCACTCTGGAGAAAACTCCAAGCAGGGCCCTGGCCACAACAGGAGCTGTAGTGGTCCTAAGGGGAATAGCTTCTGGATACCTGGTGGCATGATCCACTACCACCAATATAAATCTGTGCCCAGATGCTGTTGGGGGGGGTCCATTGGTCCAACAATGTCTATCCCCACTCTCTCAAAGGGCACCCCCACCACAGGTAGTGGTATAAGGGGGGCCTTTGTTGTGCCACCTGATTTGCCACTGGCTTGAATGGTGAAAAATAAGCGACAAAACTCTTTGGTGTCTTCAGACATGTGAGGCCAGTGAAAGTGTGGGGCAAGCCTGTCCCAAGTCTTGTTCTGGCCTAAATGTCCTGCAAGAGGAATTTCATGAGCTAAGGTGAGAAGGAAACCTCTGAGAGACAAGGGGATGACCAGCCTCCTGGTAGCACCAGGCTTGGGGTCTCTTGCTTCAGAGTATAGGAGTCCTTCATCCCAGTATACCTTGTGGGCACCTGTAGCATTCCCTGCAGCCTCAGCAGCACCCTGCTGTCTGATGGGTTCAAGGGAGGAACAGTCTAACTGTGCCTGTCTCAAGTCTGCCCTGGAAGGTCCCCCTGTCCCAAGAAACTCAACCTGTTCAGGTTCAAGCTCTTCTAGGACAGTTCCTTCTGGGGTCTTTGGGTCAGCCTCCTGAGAGGGCTGATCCTCAACCTGAGGCAGGGCAGGGGGGAAGGCTCTGCCTTAACCCTACTGCTCTTCCTCTTGAGTAGTGTCTGGTCCATTCTTCCAGGATCCAGCACTTGTTCAGCTGGGCATTTAGTTGGCCTGTGACCTGGTCACAGCAAGGACATGTGAGGATAGACCTAACATTTCTACATGAGTCCTGTACTCCACATCTGACCACAGTGAGGATTCCAAATCATTGCCCAAGAGACAATCTACTGGGAGGTCTGAACTAACTACAACCCTTTTGAGGCCAGTTACCCCTCCCCATGAGAAGTTAACAATTGCCATACTGTGATTGGTAGTGACATTGCTAGCATTGGTCACTAGGTAGTCTGAACCTAGCATGATCTGATCAGGGTCCACAAAGGTTGGTGTCACCATAGTGACACTGGCACATGTGTCCCTGTAGGCCTGAGCCATTTTTCCATTGATTAAAGGCGTTTGCCTGTATTTGCCCAGAGTACTAGGACTTACAGTAGGGGTCATATCCATGTCCCCAGTACAAACAAGAACAGCCTGAGTAGGTATTCTGACTAGGTCAGAACCAACCTCAGTTCCCAGGGTTAACCCTACTATAGCCTTGGGGGGTACACTACCACTACTAACTGTACTAGGTGGTGCAGGTGTCTTAGGGACAGTAGTGGTAGGAGCTTGGCCTTTCTTGGTGCACTCACTAAACCAGTGAGTTTTACTTTTACAGTATTGGCACCATGGTTTCTTTGGAACATCAGTCTTCTTCATTTGGGAATTCTGGGACCCACCCTCTTTGGATTGTTGGGGCCCTGTTGAAGACTTCTAGTCATTTTGTGGATTCTGATTACTACCCTTTTGGTCACCACCCTGGTTCTGGTTCTGCTGCTTGCCCCTGGTTCTGACCCATCTGTCTGCCTTCTTTCCCAATTCTTGGGGGGAGGTCAGATCTGAGTCAATCAGGTGCTGATGCAACAACTGGTTCTGACATTTATTTAAGATTTGTTCTCTCATAATAAGATTGTATAATCCTGTATAATCAGTAACCTTACTACCAAGTAACCAGCCTTCCAAAGCCTTAGTGGCACAATCAACAAAGTCAGTCCAATCCTGAGCCTGAGTTTTCTGGGTGTCTCTGAACATCAACCTGTACTGTTCAGTTGTTAAGCCAAACCCATCAATCAGTGCTGTTTTCAGGACTTAGTAATCATTAGCATCCTCATCTCTAACAGTGAGGATCTTATCTCTACCTTTACCTTCAAATGAGAGCCACAATATTGCTGCGCACTGACTCTGGGGTACCTGCTGTACTTTGCAGGCCCTCTCCAGAGCAGTTATCCACTTGTGGATATCATCTCCTGTTTTATAGGAGGGCACTATTTTACTCAGGTGTCTATTATCAAAACTCCTGTCTTTATCCCTAGGGATATTGCTGCCACCAGTGGGTTCTACCCCACTCAATTGTTGCTCTCTTGCAAAAGCAAGTTTCTCTTTGGCAAGGGCAAGTTCTTCCCTTTGGATCCTCAGATTAACTTCCTTCATCTTTGCCTCATGCTCTCTCCTCTGAGGGGGTAGTCATCCTCCTCTGAGCAGATGCATGAGAGGCATGGGAGTGAACAGATCTATTGGAGTCCCTAGAGTGAGACCTATCTCTTCTAATCCCAAAGTTAGGCCTGCTTGTTAATGGCACTGGGGCTCCCCCAGTTCCTTCCCAATGTAGGTCTAAGTTGGCCCTTGTAAGTCTGCTGACTAAAGGTTGGCCATTTCCTACCTCATCCTCAGATAAGTCCCCTTCTTCCCTACTATCTACATTCTCTGTTTCAGGGAGGTTAGAGTCTGGATCACCTGGATCACCTTCTAAGGGGGCATGCTCCCATCTGGATTAGAGGGGCCTGTGTTAGCAGCCCTTCTAGCATCATATGTCTCTAAGAGACCTAACAGGAAAGGAGTGGTAGGGTTAGAACCCTGTTTCAGTCTCCTGGAGGTACACAATTGTCTCATCTCCTGGAAGCTGAGGGCTGCATATCTGGAAAGGACCTGTGGAGGGTCACTAACCACAAGGGGGGCCACTGAGATCTCTCCTGTGGTAGACATGCTTTCTAGTGAGGTGTAAGTGATGCACTTACCTACACTATGGGTTTTCCTACTGATCCCTTGCTAAGAGTTGTAGTCAGGGTGTGCTAGGCCCTTTCTACTACAACAGCTGGTTCAGTAGAACTCAGAGTATTTCTAAGCTTGTTATATGTACCTATGGTACCTTATGTGATCTTTCTAATGATATTTCAAGATTATATTTGGTAAAAACAACAGCAACCTCAAATCCCAACCGCTGCACACCAAGGTGAGAAGTTGGCCTGATATATGATGCTCACTAGTTCTAGTGATCACCTTGTATCAGTCCAAACAACCCTTATGGTGATTGGTTGTAAGTCAACCTTATAGACCAGCTATCTTAATGGTAGCATGGACAAAGCAGTCTTAGGCTAAACTATTTTGGCATGTGAAGCAAGCTGTTTTACCACATATAACCCCTTGAAAACCAGATGAAAGGACACCACACAGATTGTTATAAAAATAAACAATATATTTATTTATAACAAACACCTCTGAACTCTTTATGAGATCAGAGGGCTAAGCACATGACAATCTCTTAGGAAAAATACGATAAGTTGCACAAATTACAATGGTGCCCTAGGGGCATGACAAACCATATACTAAGTAAATGCTGTAAGTAGAATGATTTAGAAAATGAAGATGCCTAGAGGCTGTAGGTTCGCTGGGACTACCCTACCCTAACCTTAGGGAAGTATCAGGAGGTCCACGGGACGCGTGTGCAGAGTGTGAACTTACACGCGAGATGCGGAACAAAGTCAATGGGCAGAACAAATTACGAAAAGGTACGTAAAAGACAGTTCCTACTAGTTACGACTAAAACAACTGGATACCTGGACACTAGGAGAATCAATCTACCTATGAGCACCGAAATGCTCTCGTTACCTCACCCACGGGCTACGGATGCATAGGTGTGAAAGTGTCGGGTTTCTGCGTTGAATTCAATGGAGCCTTGAAGAAAAGATGCTGCAGGCGACCAGGAGAAAGATGTCCGGTGCGATCCAAGGGTGGATCGAGGAAGAAGAGGACCTAAAAGCAGAGGGGACAGTGTTCAAAGTCACTAGCCAGTGACCGGTGTGGAACCAGGAGGGAACTAGATGCTGTTGTCGCGATCAGGTGAAGAGTGGACGCTTGTCTCTGCAGCCACGTGGACAAGGAGGTGTCTTCGACGACCAGGATGGAGGCACGAGCTGTCCCACGCAGGCTCTCGCTGTTGGCGGTTTCGAATCCGGATTTGGAGTCAACAGGCCTTGGCAAAGGCAACCCACGCGGTGAGTGGAAACGGCGTCTGGAGTGGGCCAGGATGGTCCAGGGTGCTCCTCTTTTGGAAGGAAGCAAGGGCCAGTCTGGAGCAACCAGACCAGCAGTGTAGATTTCGTGGATCGTCGTCGAGGAGGTCACTAGCCAGCCGGCAAGTGACCAGACAACGCGTCAAGCAGCAATAAAGCAAAAGGGCCCCACAAAGATCTCGTGGATGCTGGAGGGCTTGTCTTTGGTGCAGGAGCTGCTCGGGGCTGGGGCTTCTCAATCCCCAAAGCACTTACTCGAGGATGCCTCAGAAGTCATTCTGGAAGCGAAGTGCAGTCTCTTCAAGATGGCCGGTCCCACGTGTCTCGTCGCACCCACGGGTCTCAGCTGTGCTGCAGATGTGGGTAGAGGTCGGAGAGGTCTTGGAGTCCGGGTCTCGTCGGGCTCTGAAGTCTGGATCCGGCAGGAAGGACAAAAAAGTGGACCGCTAGGACGCTTGATGGTGCCTGCAGTTGCAGGGTGGACACTCCTTGCCCACAAGGGAGATTCTTCAGTCTTCTGTGGAGCAGAACGTCGAAGTCCAGAGTTTCTTCTTGTAAAGTTGTTCAGGATAATCTAATCTGGAATGGGACCAGCTCCTACCTTTATCCTACTAAAGGGGGCTGTACTATGACTAGGTCCCTCCTATGGGTGGGACCAGGAAGGGAGGTTGTTACACCCCCTATCCTTTGTCCGGTTTCGCGCCAGAGCTGGGGCTGGAGTGCCCCTGCAACTGGTTTGAACCGGTGTATGCACAGGGACACCTTGTGTGCCCCAGGTACGTCTCATTCCTTTCAGGCCTCCCTACCTCAACACACAAAATCCTGGTGCTAGCACCTCCCAAGGCAGGAAACCCTTTGTCCATGCCTTCCTCGCTGGAAGAACTCCCAGCATCAGGAGGTCAGACTTGTGTCTGTGGTGGCAGCATCCATTTTGTGATGCTGAGGCTCGAGTTAACTTTAACCGGGGCTCACAGTTACATACATGTCGTGTCCCTCTAAAAGGGTGGAATGCTACCCCCGTCACCAGAACTGGCGAGTGGGTAGTATTCCAATTCGTATGACACCTTACTCGACATGTTTTGATAATGCTATACCAAAGTTAGCAATAACCGCGAGGATTATAATGCACTTAAGAGTATATGGTATAGCGTTATCATGGCACAGCTATAAGGACTTGGTTCCGCAAGCTGCAGACAGGCTCAGCTCATGCTAGAGCACCATCTCACATAATTCCAAGCACTCTGCCTTAGGATTGATAAGGCCTGCCATAGGAGTGACTGATAGGAATATATGTGTCCATTTTGGGGTTAGATATAGGTATACTATATCTACAGCAAAGGGTGATTACACCACCTTGCCCCAGCTGTCTTACCAGACAGTTGTGTCTGTTTAGATGGCCAGTCAGGGATGGCATAATACATGCTTCAGCCCCTGGTAGGCCTTGGGTTCACCTATGCCCTGGCTACCTAAGGTACACTGTACAGGGGCTGATAAGGGGTCCCAATACCAATTGGTAAATGCACCTAAAGTACATGGATGTCAATTTAGAGAGAGAACAGCTAGGCTGTGGGTCTGATTAGAAGACCCACAGCCAGGGAAAGTCGTAAACCAGTGAAGCAAAAAGCAAAAATCTGGGGTGACCCTAGGATTGCAGACCCCACTCTCCTACACTGAAGGCAGTGTATTATGAGGTTTTGGAGGAAGGCAAGCTACCAACAACCCTGAGAGAAGCGCAGATAATCTCACTGCTGAAGCCCGGGAAGACTCCAAACTTATGTGACTCATATCAGCCCCTCTCATTACTAAATTGCGACACCAAGATGATGGCAAAGGAGTTGGCCACTCGTCTCAATCTACTAATGGAGCGTATGGTCCTGCCTGACCAGGCGGGCTTCATTCCATGCCGAGCCACGTCCCACAATTTGAGAACCCTCCAGGCGGTGCTGCAGGACATCGACCCCAAGTTCTCGGAGGTGGCGGTGTTTCTGGACGCCACCAAGATGTTTGATTCATTAGCGTGGGACTACTTGATTGGGGTTCTGCAGCGTATGGGGGTACCGCCGGGATTCCTGGGATGGGTGCAGTTGTTGTACCAAAACCCTCGGGCCACGCTGCTGCTGAATGGAAGCAGGTCTGCGAGCTTTGCCATATTGAGGGGCACGAGACAGGGGTGTCCGTTGTCCCCTATATTGTTTGCGCTAGCTACAGAACCCCTGGCAGCGAAGCTGAGGCAGCACCATAATCATAGGGTATTAATATACCCAGCTCGGCAAGTATTATTTTCGCTGTATGCAGACGACATTACCCTATATGTACAGAAGCCCCAAGATAACCTAAATCCCATACTGAGGGAAATTACCAGGTTCGGGGCTATTTCGGGAGTACAAATCAATTGGAGTAAGTCGGTGGTGTTCACCTTGATGGGAGAGACAGCCAGATACCAGCTCGATTACCCCCTGATGTGGGAGACATGGACCTTCAAGTATCTGGAGATTATCATTACCCGGGATAGGGACAAATTGATGCGGGCCAACTATGGAGTAGCCATCGATAAAATCATAGACACGGTCTCTAAATGGATAAAGTTGCCTCTGTCCATGGCAGGCAGGATATCCCTAATCAAGATGACAATCCTGCCAAAGTTATTGTATTTATTCATCAACATACCCTATCATCCCGGGAGGTTCTTTTTTAACACGCTTAGAGCCCAGTTGGTTCGCCTCATATGGTGGGGGGGATAAGCAGGCACGGCTCAACTTGGCCACCCTAATGCTGCCGTACCACCAATGGGGCTATGAGGTTCCCAATTTTGAGCAATATTACCAGTGTGCGCAAGCACATTTCGCGGTATACTGGTTCCATCCGCCCCCCTTTATGACCCACCTGGCAGTGGAGGATGGATATATGGCCCCGGTGGCCCCGGAGAATTATATCTTTGCAGAGGTTAAGGACAGGGAGAGGGATCTGTCAACGGTAGATTGCACGGTTGCAGCGTGGAGATGGATGGTCAGGAAACTAGACGTGCCAATGATGTATTACCCGTGGATGAAACTGACTCGAAAGCCTATCTTACCCATCACGAGCGAAGAGCTATGTTGCAGGATGTTTGATAAATTTGCTAAAGGCACATGGGGGGATCTGTACAAGGAGAGAGTGTTTCGCAACAAGGAACAATTCTTTGGGGAACACACACCTACATTTATGGAAACTTTCCTGTACACCCGTCTCAAGCAGAGTATGAAAGCCATCACCCCGGCATTTCCTATGGAACCAGACACTTTCCCGCCGCTACACATGATGCTACAATCTGAGACACCCAGACATGTTAGTTCACACCTGTGTAGGCAGGTCAGGCACAATCCTCCTTCCCTGACCTTGTGGGCCAGGACAGAGTGGGATAATGATCTAGAAACAAATCTAACTGATGAACAATGGGAGACCTGCTGCATGCAGACGGAGGCTGTCACCAGCAACAGCAGATTAAGACTGATACACTATAAGTTCCTTCATAGACTATACCATACCCCGGTTAAACTGCTTAAGTTTCGCCTAAGAGTAGACGATAAGTGCGAACGATCTGGGAGTGAGGTAACAGATTTTATACACTTGGCGTGGTGTTGCCCGAGAGTCCTGAGCTACTGGAAAGAAGTGTTTGCAGGACTGTCTGACATGTTAGGGGAGTAGATAGAGCCGTCCCCTCCGCTAGCGCTGCTAGGACTACAGGATGGAGTACGTACTAAGCATAGGAAGTTTATG
Source organism: Lissotriton helveticus (assembly GCF_964261635.1). Classification (NCBI taxonomy): domain Eukaryota; kingdom Metazoa; phylum Chordata; class Amphibia; order Caudata; family Salamandridae; genus Lissotriton; species Lissotriton helveticus. The sequence goes on along the minus strand of NC_136069.1, from coordinate 1,670,339,553 downwards.
GCAATGTGTATTTTCCTGGCACAGCGACAGGTGGCCTGTAGATGGGGGAGGGGGAGAGCACCGAAATTCAAGAACTGGATTAGAGACCTAACAATGTGGCAAGAACAGCTTCATAACTATGCGGACATGCTCCCACTCAAGTCCCGACCTAGGGATATCTGGGGACCGTTGATCACGTATCTCCTGGCAAGATAGGCTGAGGATGAGGAGGATACGAGGGAGGAAGGGGGCTTCAGGGGTGAGGAGAGTAGTGGAGCAATGGTGGAAAGGTAATTATGCCGGGCTAAGAGTGGGGGCTGCTACGGAGCAAGCAGGGACAAGCACATGTACTTAGGGTAGATGTAGATGAAACTCACTGCACTTCCAAGGACTATGCAGGGCTATTGGTGCCACGGACTGATCAAGGACAGCAATGGCTGCACCAAAGGGAGGGGGGAGATACGGGCAAGGTAAGGATGGTGTTAGAGTATGTTTGTATATTGACCGCATAATGTCGTGTTTCTGTAACGCTGTACCTTGCTGATATCTAATAAAGGTCTTGAAACTCAAATAAAAACAAGAAAAACTCCCTCCCTTCCTCTCCGAACCCACGGAAATCAACTGTGGAGTGCCCCAGGGGTCCTCACTCAGCCCCACGCTCTTCAACATCTACATGGACCCCCTCGCCGCCATCGTGAGACAACACAGGCTCAGAATCATATCCTACGTTGACGACATGCAGCTCATCCTCTCACTCACGAAGAATCCGGAAGACACCAGATTCTGCTTCCAGGACAGAATGTAAAACTTGGCAGCCTGAATGCAAGACAGCTGCCTGGCTCAACTCGGAGAAGACCGAGGTCCTCATCCTCGACCTTGCACCTCCACCTGGGACAACAACTGGTGGCTCCTCTGCCCTGTGAAATCCTCCCACCCCGGCAGACCACGCTCCTAACCTCTGCATCATCCTGGACTCCTCCCTCTCCATGAGCCGCCAGATCAGCACTGTCGTTTCCACTAGTTTCAACTGCCTGCTGCATGCTCCGTAAGACTTTCAAATGGATCCCCCCCCCGACTGCAGAAGGACTGTCACCCACGCACTCATAACCAGCAGACTGGACTACAGCAACGCCCTCTACGCCGGAATCAACAGGACTCTTCTACACAAACTCCAAACCATCCAGATCGCTGCAGCTAGACTCGTCCTTGGGACGCTGCGACACGAGCACATGATCCAACACTTACAGCGCCTCCACTAGCTCCCTCATGAGAAGAGGGTCACCTTCAGGCTCCTCACCCACTCCTACAAATCCCTCAACAACATCGGACCCGAATACCTCAACAAGAGAGTGTCCTTCCTTGTACCCAAGAAGAACCTCCGCTCCATAGACCTTGTCCTGGCCGAGGTCCCCCGCATCCGCAGAAACAGAACCAGCGGAAGAGCTTTTTCCTACATCGCGGCCAAGACCTGGAACGAGCTCTCTGTGAACATCAGACACTCCCCGACCCTGCACACTTTCAGGAAGGACCTCAAGACCTGGCTCTTCGACTGATCCGGAGCCGCCTCCCCTGCGCCCCCTAGCGCCTTGAGACCCTCACGGGTGAGTAGCGCACTGTACAACCCCCTGATTGATTGATTAAGGGTCGGTTTCCTTGTCAAGTTTGTTTTTAAAATCTTAAAAACGCTCAAAATCCCCATTATAGTTTGGAAGTGGATCCCACTGAAGAGGATCTTGTGTTCCCAGGTGGTGTGGGAGTTCCTTCCTACAGTGGGGTAGAGAGGGGTTAAATGATGAGACAAATTGGCTGTAGTGGAATTGTCCAAACTAGAGCCACTGTGTCTCCCTATTTGAACGTGATAGACCTGCCAAGGCATTTGTGGCTCTTCACGAGTCTCCAACACAAAGAAAGTGTCATAGGAAACAAGAGGTTATTTCCTTTCCTGCAATACTTCTTCAGTAATTAGGGATATCCAGGAAGGAAGATTAGTCATGGGAAGGGTGTAGCTGTAATTCACTACACCTGGCTGTGGGTGACATCTAAGTGCAGAACTAGGGACTCAAGGACACTAGAAAGAATGATTTACCTGTATTTACTTTTAAAAGGTTATGCAATGTTGCCTTGAAACTTGAAGAATAATGGGGAGGTAATAGTAAAGATTAACACAGATACAGCACAAAGATCCAGGGCAATATATCAGAAAAAGATAGAAATACAAGACTACCTAATATTGACCCTAATGGAATAGATGAGATACCAGTTGCATAAGCTTTAAAAGAACAACAAGACTAATTATGCCCATTTATGTCTCCTCTAAAAGAGAAAGGAAGCCAGCAGATGATATAAAATCCAAGAAACTAGGTAGACAAGATCCTCTAGCATAGATAATCATACAATGCCATGTTAACTAAGATCAGGCCTCAGTGAACCGATACAAAGATAAGACTCCAGCTGCAGGTATTGAACAGTGATAATATAATCAGGTCTAGCAGCCAGTAACCAAAGGCAGAGATACAAGAGACAAGCAGCAGATACACCATACCATTGGCCCAAAACAGAGATAAAATGCCCAGCAGTAGATAACCAACAACATCATAACCAAGACTTGCCATCAATGACCTGACACAAAGAGATCAAGAGTTATAGGGCCTGATTTAGATCTTGGCGGATAGGTTACTCTGTCAAAACAGTAACAGATATCCCGTCTGCCAAAATATAATTCCCTTAGGATACAATGGGGTTTATATTTCAGCGGACGGGATGTCCGTCACCCTTGTGACGGAGTAACCTGTCCGCTGAGATCTAAATCAGGCCCATAATCACTAACTGCTACATGATGCCAGAATATAAATCAGAACTAGCCATCGATGACAGCTTTAGATGTGACGACAATATCACACTCATGACTAGCAACCAGTGACCAAACAAATATAGACTCCTAAAGAAGACACTACTCAATGACATGATTACAAGGATTATGGATTATTGGTTTTGCTATCTCATCAGCTTAGGTGTCAGGCCACGAGTGGCTCTGAGATGGTGCATGGATGTTAGAAATGGGGGTCTCTAGATGGCAATGGTTTGCACCTTTGTCCAAGTAGTGACCATTGATACTAGTCAGGGTAAGGGAGATACGCTGTGAGACAATGCCTGCTCACACCCTTGGTAGCTTGGCACGAGCAGACAGGCTGATCTCAGAGACAGTGTGTAAAGCATGTGTGCACCCATACAGTAACACAGTGAAAACACTACAAATGGACACCACACCAGTTTAGTAAAATAGGAATCTTTATCTAAACCAAAACAAGACCAAATGACAAAAATCCACCATACATATGTCATGATATCATCAAAAATAGGTTGTTAACAAAAAATATGGTTTGCAGCAACAAACAGCTCCACCTGGGGCTATTACGATGTTGTGACAGGTGAAAATCCCAAAGTACGGTTCTGACCGCCCGGTGCGCGGCGCCAGACCTAGAGTCACAGGGACTCTCGAATAACAGTACCTTGGCAAACAATGAAAACAAAGACGGTGCACGGCATTGGGGAGGTAATGCTTCTTTGGTGCCGGGAGGTGTCGGTTCCTTATAGCCACAGGGGAGGTGAGGTGCTGGTTCCTTACTGCGATGCAGGGGAGGTTAGGTGTCGGTTCCTTAATGTTGCCGGGGAGGTGACGTTGCGGTAGCGTCGGTTCCTTGCGATGATGTGAGGTTAATGGATTCGGGAGGTCAATCATGTGGGTATCGGCTCCGCGATTATGAAGTGCAGGCGTCAGTGAGGTCGGGGTTGCAGTGTGAGTCAAGGCGGTGCGTCGTGAGCATCACAAGTGGAACCCTCGGCTCCTGTGCAGGCAGCAGCCTCGGTGACGGTGTCAGAGTCGGTACTGTGCGGCCACGGCAGGTCTGCAGTGCGTGTCAGGGCGGTGCGTTGTGCACTTCACGAGCGGAGCCCACGGCTTCATTGCAGGGTGTGGAGTTGCTCACTGGCGTCTTTGTTGCAATTTCCTCTGTGGCAGCTGAAACAGCAGTTCCAGGTGCAGCAGGACAGAGGAAACAAAATCTTTGTGTCACTGAGACTTCAGAACAGGAGGCATACTCTACACCAAGCCCTTGGAAATCTTCTTCAAGCGGAATACACAGCACATAGCGAAGTCTTGGTCTTCTACTTGGCAGAAACAGCCACTGCAGGCCAACCTCACACAGCACACAGCAATGGGGCAGTACTTCTCCTTCAGCTTTCCCAGCTCTTCTCCTCGGATAGGGGTTCTTTGTGAGTCCAGAAGTAATCTAAAGTTATGGGGTCTTGGCCCCAATATTTATACCACATTTTCCTTTGTTATTGTGTGGCAGAAAGTCTCTTAGCTCAGTCCAAACCAGTTCTGTCCTCTGTGGCCCAGCTTCATGGCAGGAGGTGGAGACAGCATTGTTCAAGGCAGACCATGCCTATTCAGGACAGCCCTGACTCATACAGGAAAGGCAGGACACACTCAACCCCCCAAGTGGCTGTCTGAAGGGAATGCACATCCCCAGCCCCTGTCACTCCAAACCAGACAGTGAACACACACACCAGCAGAGGCACACAGGATGGCTAAGAAAGAAAATAGCCACTTTCTAAAAGTGGTATTTTGAAACACACAATATAAAAATCCACTTTACTAAAAGATGCATTTTTAAATTCTGAGTTCAGACATACTAAACTCCATCTTTCTTTCTTGTCCACATGGAAAGTTATACTTGTAAGATGTTACAAAGTATTCCACATTCTATCTTATTGGACAGATAACCTTTCAATAGTAAAAAACAAAAGACACCAGGATAAGTCCTACCTTTCCCATACACTGCACTGTGCCCAGGTGAGTGCCTTGGGCCTATCTTAGGGGTGACTCACTTGTAAGAAAAAGGAAGATTAGGGCCTGGCAAGTGGGTTGACTTGCCAGGCTGCAATGGTAATAGAAACTGCATGCAGACACTAGTGCGGAAGGTCTGAGACTCCTTTGAAAGGCTGCCTGTGTGGATGGTACAATCGGTGCTGCAGGCCACCTAGCAGCATCTGACGTACAGGCCCTGGGCACACCCAGTGCACTGTACTGGCGACTTAGAAGTGAGTCAAATAAGCCAATCATGGAAACACCAATCCATAACCACAGTTCACATAAGGAGCACTTGCACACTGACCAGCATTGGCAAAGTACCCAAAGCATCTAGAGAGACAAAAGCAAAATCCAGCACACAGCAAAAACACAGGAGGCAGAGGCAAAAAGACAGGGGAAAACCACACCAAGGATGCCAGGTCTAACAATGGATAATTTAGAACCTTTGACCCCCCCTTCCCACCCTCTTACCCTCCAGCTCCATTCACTGTTGAAAATGTCTCTCTTTGCTATATCCAGGCGGTTCCATAGCAGAGCGAGTTTGAGCTGGTAGGTCCAGTTGTTGTAATCCATGCTCTGTGACGCTGCAAAGAAACAGGTGACCAACATGTTGACATATAAGTGACACTCTAGTTTGAATACCAACATTTGCATGCAAATTAGAACATATCCATTAAGTACAGATCAACAAGAAATGCCTGACACGCTTAGAGAGAGGTTTATTGTAAGACCTGACCAGCAGAAAGAGGATGACACAGATAAAAAGCAACACAAATGTTTTTATTATCATGACAACAGTAATAAGTGTTATAAATCAATGTGGAAAGGATCACTGGTCCTGCATAACCAAGGTCTGTAGGTGGATCGGTAGGTGTCTCCCAAATAAAAGACCCTCATACACGTGTTTTTTCAGAGTCGTGTAGCGGAATATGATGTGTCCCCGCTTCTTGTAACACGTGTCCGTGCGTAATCCTTGGGTCAGTTTTTGTTTGCACCCTCCGCCAGGAGGTTGTACCATTGGTTAAAACAGTAGTGATAGTGAATAAGTGAATTAGTGCTATAAAGGTGTTCTAAAATACCCGGACAGCCAGAGGTTCAACTTTAATATTTCTGGATTCGGGTAAAAGGTTAAGGCGTGTCGCTATAGAATTATTTAGGAATTCTAGCGCACTAATCTTCTGAGGTTAAAAGTGGTCGACATGTTTCAGCCTTATCTGCCTGTTGGTCAGTCGGCTTTCCTCAGGACCATGAAGTGATTAAGTGAAAGAAAGAAAAGGTAAATTTGTAACCTGATTCGTTTTGTGGTAGTAGGTCACATTGTACCTGTAATGAAAGAAAAGGGAGATAGTGCAACCACATTTGTAGCGAATAGGTGGGAAAAGACACTTCAGTAATGTACAATGACATAGAGACACAGTTGAGAATTATAAAACATATTATTAAAAAACATATAATTAAAAGCGAGTTGTGCAATACTAAACTCAGAGTCACATTCATATTAAGCGTCAACTTACTCATTCTCAAAATTCTATGCAGAATATTGTGATGTATAAATCCCAAAATCGTATTTAGGCGTCATGAGATTATTTCTTTACAGTGCCCTGATATTAAAGGTGCTATTTAATTTAATTTAAGGCGCAATTCCATTGTTACATTACCATGACGTCAAAGACGCTATTCAATTTTACTGTGTCATCACGATTATCTTAGACATTGGTATAACGATGTAATAACTGTTCGAGTATGGACTCTTACACTTATTTAAAAGTACATGCACTCGTTATTAGACGGTACCAAGCACTCAGTCTACATGTATTCTGAAGACCTAACATGTGCATACTGCCGCTATGGTATCATTAAATGCGCACTCTGGAAAGCCTATTCAGAAAGAGATTCTATTCGAAAAGTAGGCACTTCTAACAAAAGTTTAAAACTAAGCAAAACACAAAACAGAGCAGGGTCTTCACATGCGCTTATGCGTAACTAGACTTTATAGAATGTACCTCTACATTATGTAAGACTTATCTCCTCGGGAACCACGGCAGTTAGGGGGAGGCTTCCCTGTTTTGGGGTGAGGAAAAAAGGGGTTTAGTAAAGGGGTTTTTAATACTTGCGGTTTACTCCATAACGAAAAGGACAATGCTCCTTGATACCTCTAGCCTTCAAACACCCATCTAGCAGCTTGTGCTATCTCTGCCCTTGGTGACCCGGAATCAATCGCCAGTGTGTAACATGTCTTCTTTTATTGCAAAGTAATGGAAACTGAAGAGTTACTCGAGTGTTTATACTTATTAGTTGTACTAAAATGTTATACCTAATTTTCAGATAAGAATTGTAATCATTTCTAGCTTGGAAATAGATGACAAATGGAGTTTTATGAGAATGTACTCTTTAGGCGCTCATTCGGAATTGTCTCATAATCAAAAAACGTTAGAAAATTCGTAATTCAGGCAAGGTATCAATTATTTGTTAAGACATAACCATGGAACGGCTGGTTGGCTGCACAAAAACTCCCTGCAATTCAACTTCTCCAAAACTGAGGTTCTGTTTTGCGCTGGAAGCCGAATCCCACGCCCGTTTCCAACCAAATTTTGGCCCCCAGAAGCCCCGGAAAAACCACAGCCGGTCACCACGGTTCGCAACCTGGGTGTCATGATGAACAACAAGTTGAGTATGGAAACCCAGGTTGCAAAAACAGTGGGGACCTGCTCAGCCTTACTGCGCTCTCTGCGCAAGATCATGCCACTCCTCCCCGCACAAGCTCGAGCGTTAATAGTCAGGTGTACTATTCTTAGTCGCCTAGACTGTTGTAACGCACTGCTACTCGAGTCTCCAGCTGTGCTGATGGACCGACTCCAAAGAGTTCAGTCGGCCGCCGCCAAACTAGCCCTTGGCTGGACCAGGAGATCCTCTGCCACAGCGGCCTTAGCCGAGCTGCATTGGCTCCCTCTAAAGCAGCGAGTGGCCTTCAAAGCCCTTTGCCTTGTTTTTAAGGCATTGCACGGAGTCGGACCCAGACCTTTGCAAGCCATGTTTACCTGGTACACCCCCACCAGAACCCTCCGTTCTGCCTCAGCCTGCCTTGTCACAGTACCGAGATTCAACAAGGTTAGGACTGGGGGCAGATCCTTCAGAGTCGCAGCTGCAAAATTGTGGAATAGACTGCCCCTTGACATCCGCCAAATATCGCAACTCCTTCCCTTCCGAAAACGTATCAAAACTTGGCTTTTCCCCTAAATCCACTCACTTGCTACCCGTCCTCAGTCTCCTCATTTGAGGAGAATTTCTCCAGCGCCAGGATACCTGCAAGGTGACAGCCGCGCTATATAAATGTTTTAAATAAAATAAATAATAAATAACGGCATCATTCAGGCCCTCACTGTCTGTCTTAAGTCTGTGCACCCAACGTTGCTCTTTTTCAAATAAAATTTTGGCTGCATTCCTGTCCACAGTGTCAAGGGTTTCTAGGATGACCCACTGTAGGTCATTCACAGAGTGCCCAGATTCTTTGTAATGAGTTGACATTTTTGTGGTTGTTTTTTTACAGTTCACATTGCTGCGGTGTTCGCAAAGTCTTTGTTTTGCTTTACGACAGGTCATGCTAATATATCTTATTTGACACGGGCAAGTTATCATGTAAATGACATGGCTTGTGTTGCAGTTCGTATGTCTTTTTAATTTCCAATTGAAGTTGGGAAGCAGCTGTAATTCCTTTGTGGGTTTTGTAGTGTCACAGACTGTGCAGTTTCCACATGGGTAATGGCCTGTTACTGGACTGTTATTCCACAGTCCAGGTGTGTCTTTCTTTTTCTTAGGTGGGGGTCTCGTGTGCACCAGCAAGTCCTTGAGGTTGCGGCTTCTCTTGTTGGCAAACATCGGTTTAGGCCAATTCAGATTGTGAGATGTTACTATTCTCCAGTTTCTGTTGATTATTTTCTTCACTTGGTTGGTGACTGGGCTATAAGTAGTTACGCATGTGATCCTATCTTCCTTCAATTTAGGACACGTCTCTAGGAGCGCTTCTCTTGGTTGGTTGCGGGCACGTTTCTTGCATGTGTTGATCACCTTCTTTGGATATTGACGAACCAGTAGTTTGTCACATAGGTCATTCGCTTGACTTTTGTAGTCAGTAATTGAGCTGCAATTTCTCCTCAAGCGAAGGAATTGGCTGTACGGGAGATTTTCCCGTAAGGGTCTTGGATGAAAGCTTTGAAAAGATAGCAGGCTATTCTTGGCCGTCGATTTAAAGAAAGTACGGGTGTGCAAAGTATTGTCTTTAGAAAAGATGGTAATGTCTAAAAAATCTAAAGTACTTTCATTGGCAGTGTATGTAAATTTCAAGCATTCATCTTGGGTATTAAGCCAGCGATGAAAATCCGTCAGGGTTTCCTCATCACCCTTCCACATAAAAAAGGTATCATCTATATATCTCTTCCGAAAGAGAATATGATGAAGAAAGGGATTGTTCTCATTCTGAACGAAGGTGCGTTCAAAGGTGCTAACGTACAACCCCGCCACACTTGGGGCAAATGTACTGCCCATAGATGTTCCATGGCGTTGAAGGAAGAGGGTGTCTTTGTACTGGAAGAAATTTTCCATTAGAGCTAATCTACAGCACTCCAAAACAAAATGTCTGGGGGTTTTGTTTGGCCAGTCAATGTTAAAGAGAATTGTCTCAAGAGTGTCTAGTGTTTTTTGTTGTGGCAAACTAGTGTAGAGACTCTCTACATCTAAGCCCACTAAGAGCATTGTTCCTTCCGAGTACTCAAAGTTTTGTAACATGTTTAGGAGGTCTCTTGTGTCCTTCAGATAGGTGGGTGTCTTTTGGACCAGTGGTCTTAAATATTGGTCTGCAAATTCTGACAGTGTTTCCAAAATCGAATTGATTCCGGACACAATTGGTCTCCATGGTGGTGGCATTTTGCCTTTATGCGTTTTTGGTAAGGAGTAGAAGTATGGTGTTACTGGTGTTTTTACTTCCAGATATTCTGCCTCCTTTTTGGACACCCAATTGTTGGCTTCCGCATCTTCCACCATCATGGATATTGTTCTTTGTAGACGGGCAGTTGGGTCTCTTGTTAGAACCTCATAAAATGTTGTATCTGCAAGGAGGTCCATACACTGTTTGTCATATCCAGCTGTTATTAATAAGACCACACCTCCTCCTTTGTCCGCCGGTTTGATTACGATTTCTCTATCGTTCTTGAGTTCAGTGAAAGCCAGTTGTTCCGCCTTGGTAATATTTTGAAAAGGTTTCTGTGGTTGGTTATGCAATAGGTCAACTTCCTTCATAATTGCCTGTTCAAAGGTGCATATTTCAATTGGGACTTGTGAATTGAGGGGGCAGAATGTCGATTTATTCCTCAGTGTTGTATCTCCTTCTTGTGTCAATTGTTGGTTGTCTTTGAAAAAGGCTTTCAGTTTCAGGGTACGGCAAAAGGCTGCGAGCTCGCATTTTGTTTTGAAGATGTCAGTTCTTGGAGTGGGGACATACCCAAGTCCTTTATTCAGGACGCTGAGTTGATCCTTTGTTAGGATTCTGTCAGTCAAGTTGATGACGAGGTTGTTGCGCCCGATCCCGTCTTGGCCTTCGTTACACTCCTGGTTTCGACTTGTCTTGTTTGGTCGTACCAGGTTATCCCTTTTTGTCTGGACCGGCGGTTGGACTGGCCATTCCCTAAAAAAGGACGTCCTTGTTGGTAGTTGTGGCCCCCTTGTTGCATTTGATGGTTCATGGGTACTTCAAAATAAGGATTAGGCCATCCTTGGAATTGAGGGTTAAAAGGGAGGAAAGGCATATTTGGGCCTCCATTTTGAAAGTATGGTGGTCTCCAGAAGTTATTCTGTCCTCTCCTATTGCCCCTCCTATTGCGGTAGTTTCCTCTCCCACGCTTTGTGGAATCATCCCCACTTTTGTCTGAACTGTCATTTGAGGATATGCTATTTGAATCATTGTTGGATGAATTGTCATTAGGTTTGTAATCCTTACTGCTGTATGGATGTATACGTTCTAGTGAGAACCTTTTTAGTTCTTTGGCTAGTTTTTGCAGTTTCGTTTGTGTAAGGTATTCTTGACTATCTTTCATTTCTTTATTGATTTCTTCCAGTCTGGTCTTGTAGATGGTTATATTTACCGTATTGTTCAGTTTGGTTTCAAGGATTTCTATTTTCACCATCAATTCTTCTGTTAGTCTGGTGGCAGTTTTTATTATTAGTACCAAGTAGTCTCTGGTGCACTTCCATGAGATGGAAGACCAATCTTTCCGGAAGGCTAGATCTTTGAGGAATATCCGGGGGGCATTAGTCACCCACAGTCCTCTTGGTGCCGCATTGACCCGAAGGTACTCGGTCATTATAATGCCGTGTACAGCTGTTCTGACTTGTTCCTTTTTCATTTCACTCAACTCGTCCCATTCTTCGGTAGAAGATAGAGTTTGAGAAAGGTCGCCTTCCATGAGTAGTGGTGGTCTGGCAAGTATTGCTTCTATTTCTTCACTCGTATAGCTGAGTCCAAAACTCCCAGCCACGATCAATTATCACAGGGGACTGTTGGTCAGAAGACTCGTGTTTTAGATTTCTTAAACTCCCACAGCTGCACGCTGCTTTTCACGTATCATCAATTGGTGGAGGGAGAGAGAGTGCAACGATCGGGAAGTGCACCTGCCCGATAGACCCTCGTCTGGCAGCCGATCATCCGAACTTCACTGGTTCCGAGCAGACCTCTCTCGAGTGATCTACGGTCCTGACTGGGAACCATCAGGAGTGCCACAGCAATTACGGAGAATAGAGGACGATCGGGCGCTGGAAGCGGAAGACGAGAAACTGTCCATACGGTCCGGGTAAGGTCGTGTAACACGACAAACTGTAAAATATTTGATTGATCGATTGGAAAATACTAGTATTACTCTCCGAATTGTTGGTTCTCTTGGAGATTCTCTGTCTGCAAACGGAGAGGAATAGAAAGTATTCTCTCTTCCTTTGCAGGTAGTGAAGGGTAGGTAACGCAGGCCTTTGCCCCCGTTGTAATCCGTCGTGCCTATTTTTCTCCCCCACTGATTGATTGTTTGCCCGAACATTGCTTGTTCGAGGATTGTTTTCTCGAGAATTCTCTGTCTACAAACGGGGAAGGATAGAAATAGTCTGTCCTCCTTTTGCAGATAGTGAAGAATAGGTAACGCAGGCTTTTGCCCCCGTTGTAACCCGTCATGCCTGTTTCTTTCTCGCCACTGATTGTTTGATTGAACGGACATTAATTGTTCGATGTTGGTTCTCTCTTTGGGTATTCCCTAATTGCGAATACTGCAGAATAGAAATATTCTGTCCAGTCTTCACAAAGTAGTGAAGGATAGGTAGTGCAGACTTTTGTCCCCGTTGTAACCCGTCATGCCTATCTTCTCCCCATTGGTCAGTAGTTGGTTCAGCCCGGACCGCTTATTAGAGGTGGATCATCCGGCTCCTCTGGAGGGCACCCCTAATAAGGATATGTTTTTAAAATATGGACTAGTCGCCCTAGCTTATAGTAAGTTATGGAATAAATATACTAAAAAGGATCAGGAAAATCAGTGGCCACTGGTAGGATCCTTCGATGACACAAAAATAAGCGTGCTGGAAACATCCCTTTGTAACAATAAAACCACGCCCACTATGCTTGATAGTTTCGGCATGTGGCGCAAAGAAGCAGAGCAACGAAAGAAAAGAGAAGAAGCGAGAATAGGAAAAGAATTGCGAAAGGCAGCCCACCTGGCCGCTAAGAAACTAGAAGAAGAGATAAAAGAAAGAGCAGAAAGCAGACAAAAACAGGAATCTGAGTCGACAGGCCAGTGTCCTGTTAGGACCCCCTCTACGCTCTACCCTGAGCTGACCTCCAAACAACGGGCGAACGATGAGCTGCTGCTAGGTCCTCCGATCATCTATATGCCCCCCCCATATGCCCCTTCCCAGCCCCTAGTACAGCACTTGCCAGCTCCGAGTGCAAATGAGAATAGCCTTGAATCTAGTGCCCCAGCCCTCACGGCCTCCGCTCTGGCCGCATTAGTAACGACATCAGATGAACCCAAGACTAGCAAGCAGCCACCGAGTAGACTGAATAGATTGAGCATAGATGAGCGAGAGGGAATTGACAAGATAGCAAAGGCACTGGTAGAACGGAAAGAGAGCGAAGAATACACGATGGATATGCACAATTCGCATGCCGGTAGCCACAGACGGCATTTCATTTTACGGTTTAGTTACTACACCCTGAACGCATATGAGGATAGGTATCAGAATCGGGGTCCTGCTAAACTGACAGCGTTATATAGAAAAGTCGATATTGGAGACGAGGCCGAGCGTGATGCGGCGGACCTCTTCATGCAAACGCTTGAGGTTTTCCGCCACCTCACGGAACAGAAACCAGAAGCTACGATTATAGTTCCCGAGACGACTGGGTCCCCATCAGAAGTAGGCAACACTATGATGCCTATCAGAGAAGCCGCCCCCTACTGGGTTCCCCCGCGAGGTCAGGGAACAAACGACGATATCAACCACGCAGATGCGAAGGGGAGGGTTGTGTACAACTGGGTTTATCAACCATGGGATCGGCAAGATATTTTAACTTTTAGGCAAACCCTGCCCGATTTAAGAAAGAACCCGACAGCATTTTATACCGAACTAGGTACAGCCTTGGGCTCAACAATAATGACTCTAGCGAACATTGACTTGTTTTTCGGGTTATGTCTGCCGGCTGATGTGTGGAAGCAAATCAAAAAAGCCGACCACACAGACCTGTTCGGACATACCTGGAATCAACTCAGTGAACTAGATAGGCAGCGAGAACCCGGAAAGAAACCTGTAAAAGACATACTGGAACTCCCGGACAAAATAGTTCAGAAGCTAAAGACACTGATCCCAGAGAAGAAGGTAGACTGGTCGGTAGTCACGGCATGCCGTCAGAAACCCCAGGAAGACGTATCAGAATACTTCTCCCGATTTGAGACGGTGTTCTCCGACTACAGTGGCCAAGACATGACCACTGCAATCGGGCAACACCTATTCGTGCAAAACTACGTAAAAGGGCTATCGCAAGAGGTCTCCCAAAAGTTACAGACGAGCGAGAGTAGTTGGGGGGCCTCCAAACCTGCAGCTATCCTTCAGATGGCTCAGTACTACGAACACCAAAAGAACGAGAACGATAGGGCGACTGAGAAAAAGAAAAAGGACTTGAAAGAACGAGTGATGATTGCTCAATTACAAGGAGTGACGACAGGGAGGGAACGGTATAGAGGAAACTACCAGTCAAATGCCCCTAGGAATACACCCCCTAGAGACCGCACACCCGGCGCTCCACGAACAGACCTCGATGAGAACCAGTGTGCGTTTTGCAAAGGATTTGGCCATTGGAAGTCCCAATGTCCGGTTCTTCAGGAAATGATCAAAAATAAAGAAACAAGAGACATGACGAATGGCCCCAGGTCTAAAGGGCAGGGACAAGGGCACACCCACGACACCAGCAATGACAGACCTGGCAAACAAAACACGTTTGACCGTCCCCGGCAGAATCAGTGCCAACAGTCTGACTGCGACAATGCCCGTGACTTTGCATAGGACTGCCAAGGGCAAGGAAGGGATCCAGTCGAGCTCTATGTTGACCAGCAAGGTCCTTATGTCACCGCTAAGGTCCTAGGTACGAAATCTCCGATCCTGGTAGACACTGGCGCGACACGTAGTGCGTTATCTAAACGACTGATTCCAAGGGCACCCTTGTCTGGCTCACAAATAACATCAATAGGCTTTGATGGAACGCCCTCCACTAACCCCTTATCAGCACCGGTCTCCTATGACTTGGACAGCAACCCCACTGACACGACGTTTCTGCTTTCCTCCAACACCCCCGATGCCATTATGGGACTTGACTTACTAAAGCATTTCCGAGCTACTATCAGGTGTTCACAGGACGGGGTCCGAGTCATTCTGTATGATAACCCGACTCTGATCAGACATCATCATGCACGACACATGCTCTCCATCTCTGACACTGACGCATCCTTACTTGACTCTCTGCCTCTGTATCTATGGGCTAAGACTGACGCTGATGTAGGACAAATGATGATCGACCCCGTGCGCATAACTGTCCGCCAAGATGCGATACTCCCAAAACTCCCACAATATCGGATATCGCCCGAAGGTGAGAAGGCATTGGTGATGATAATCCAGTCCCTGGTAGAGGCAGGAGTGGTAGAGGAAGTAGTCAGCAATATTTGCAACAGCCCTATCCTACCCATTGTGAAGAAGCAGGGCGAGGGAGATGAGAAAGCGTACCGCTTCATCATCGACCTTCGAGAGGTCAACAAGGTAGTTGTACCTCAGTACCTGTAGTCTCAGATATCGCCACCATTCTGACCCTGATTCCTTCCACAGCCACCACCTTCACTGTAATAGACCTCAAAAACGCTTTCTTCTCCATCCCCATCCACCCAGATAGCCGCTACCTTTTCGGCTTCACATTAAAATCCCGCTCATATAGATTTTGTAGAGCTACCCAAGGTTACACAGAAAGTCCCAGCATCTATAGCCAGGCCCTCAAGAGGCAGCTGGACGCCGTTCAGCTACCAGAGGGAGTGGTGTTGATACAGTACGTCGATGACATCCTTTTGGCGGCCGACACCACTCCACTTGCAGTCACAGCCACCATCCAACTCTTGCACTTCCTTGCGGAAAATGGCCACAAGGTCTCCAAGAAGAAGTTGCAATTCTGCCAAACCCAGGTCACCTACCTAGGCCACCTCTTGTCCAAAGACGGGAGAAAGCTTACACCCGATCGAATCCAGGCCATTCTAGACACCCCTGTCCCAAAGACCCAGAAACAAGTCCGCTCCCTGGTAGGCCTCACCTCCTTCTGTCGGCAGTGGTTACCAAACTTCAGTCTCATTGTAAAGCCACTACTCTCCCTACTAGCCAAAGACGTCCCCTTCCCACTCCCTTGGACCCCCGAATGCCAATCCTCCTTCAAAGAACTCCGAGACGCCCTTTGTTCTGCACCAGTCCTAGGAACCCCCGATTACACCAAACCCTTCTCTCTCTACACCCACGAAAGGGAGGGGTGCGCTTTGTCTGTCCTGCTTCAAACTATCGGCCCCAAGCAACGACCATGTGCCTATTTCTCTGCCACCCTTGACCCCGTAGCGAGAGCCTTGCCTGCCTGCCTTCGAGCCGTAGCCGCCGCTGCTGTCTCTATCCGACAAAGTGAGGGGATCGTACTCTCAAATTCCCTCACGGTATTGGTGCCCCATGCTGTTGACACCCTCCTAAACCAGACTAAGACGCAACACCTGACTAGCGCACGACTGACCGGATACGAACTGACTCTACTTGCACCCCACATCACGCTGAGAAGATGCACCACACTGAACCCAGCCACCTTGTTGCCTCTGCCCGATAACGACCCAAATGTCCCCCCTATACACGACTGTGTGACCCTCACAGACGAACAGACTAGGAGTAGAGTTGACCTCCGGGACACCGCCTTCACAGACCCTGACGGAGAGCTATGGGTAGACGGTTCTTGCATAAAACTCCCCGACTGCACCACCTCAGCTGCCTATGCAGTTACCACAGCGCGAACTGTAGTTGAAACCGCCCGCATCACGCAACGATCCGCACAGGCGGCAGAACTGATTGCCCTCACACGAGCATGTATTATAGCAACAGGGACGACGGCAAACATTTACACAGTCAGTACGCCTTCGGGGTGGTTCATCATTTTGGACTCTTGTGGAGAGAAAGGGGATTCTTGACGTCCCACGGCACGCCCATCCTCCACGGAGATCTAGTCTCCGCCTTGATTGAAGCAGTTCTCCTTCCCAGACGATTAGCGGTAATCAAATGTCAGGCACACAAGAAGGTGACAGACTTAGTCGGACAGGGAAACGAGCTGGCCGACATCACTGCCCGAACCACAGCTGAGAATAGGACAACGACACACATGTATGTGACCAGGTCGCAAGCAGAAAGATGGACTGACGCAAAGAAAATGATTAGGGACATCCAGATGGCCATCTCACCACACGAATTGACTGAATGGGCACGGGTGGGATTGAAAGACGATGAAGGCTGCTGGCGGACAAAGGACACTAACAAATGGTTGCTACCCAACTCATACCTGATCCCCATACTGACTATGGCTCACTCCCCTGCACACATAGGTTCTGCCCCCATGATCGAACTCATCTCCAAGGTCTGGCACAACGACAAAATCCCCGACTCAGCCAGACGCCTGGTCCAACAATGCCTTATCTGCCTGCAACATAACCCTGGGAAAGGAACTGTAGTACCCCGGGGAGGGTTTGGGGTCCCAGACCACCCTTTTGAAGTCCTCCAAATGGACTACATCCAACTAGAAAGATGCCAAAGCCTGAAGTATGCACTAGTCATTGTGTCTGCTTTCAGCAAATGGGTAGAAGCCTATCCAACCCGTGATAACACTGCCATGACCACTGCTAAAGTACTACTGAAAGAATTTTTCCCTCGCTACGGCCTTTGTCGAATTCTATGGAGCGACAACGGCCCCCACTTCATAGCTGAAGTTATCCAACTAATCTTGAAAGGGCTGGAGGTAAAACAGAGGTTCCACGCCGTCTTTCACCCCCAATCTGCTGGCTTAGTTGAGCAACACAACGCCACACTGAAACTAAAACTGTCGAAGATAGTGGCCACCACAGGACTTAAATGGCCAGATGCCCTCCCACTGGCATTGCTATCGATGCGCTCCACTCCCACTAAGCACCATTTGACCCCCTACGAAGTTGTATTTGGGCGACCCATGAATCTCTGGACTGCCCCTAAACCGACTTCCATTCACGACGTCCCAGACGTCCTACTGTCCGATTACTTGTGCAAGTTGACTAAAACATTGTCTGTCATTCATCAGCAGGTGCAGCAGGCCATCCCCGATGCTTCCTGGGGTCCGGGTCACGATATCCAATCGGGAGATTATGTGTTGATCCGGAATTTCCAACGGACGAAGAGTCTGGAACCCCGGTGGACGGGCCCCTGGCAAGTACTGATCACCACCCGAACGGCTCTTCGAGTGGAGGGGAAGAGACACTGGCTGCACGCACACCACTGTAAGAAGGTCTCCTCGACCCTGACCACGACAGAAAACGTCAGCACCCAAGAAGAACTGCTGAACAAAGACCGGCCATCATTGTACTGTTATCCTGATACCGAGGCACTCGAACTTGCAAAATTCTCTGACCCCACTGTGCCATCCAGGGAAGGGTATTTCCTGCGTCGAAAGGAGGGAGCTTCGGCTAAGTAGAACCACAGACTAAGTTGAATCTCAGAACGGTAGCCTAAACACAACCAAGGGTTACCCGAAGAGAGGCTAAACGACGTCAGCGGTTCTGCCCACTACCGAGCACCTTGAAGATGATGGAAGAGCCAGATAAGAAGACGACGGAAGCAACAGGGAATACCCGTTATCGAAACCCAAAGACTGACAATATACACAAATCAAAGACAATTGCTCTTTTTATTGTCCTCCTCTTTTGCCTCCTCCTCATGACTTCCTTCTGGATCATGGAAGAGAGCGCACCCGCTCATCAGATATTGCTGACCACTGCACAGCCAACCTCTATGAAAGAACATCACCTGATCTCCCTTTCGCCTCAGCTCCGAGAAAGGCGTAAGGAGTTCTGGAACAATTCCTTCGTGCAACTGTTGCACCAACACAACCTTGCCGCCAACGCCACAAACTGCTGGATCTGCGGGTTGCTCCCGCATGCCACCGGACACTCCATCCCTTTCATCCCTTCCCCTTTTTCAGTTCATGGTTCTTGCCTTGCCTGGTTGACCCTCTTGCAAGAGAGCTACAAGGACAACGCCACTTCTGGTCAAACAGTGTCACACTTCTACCACGGGTTCTGGCTGAACAAAACCGGAAGGACGTCTGCTCCCTTTTGTCCTTTGACCTCTGGCTCCTCCTTCCAGATGGACATCCCTGCCAAGGAGCGAGTCGAAATGCAGGTGTTCCATAGTCCAGCCAGACCCACCTTCTCCTACTTACGGAAACGAACTGCTGCCACTCTGACGGTGGCTCTGTCTGTTATCAATGTCACGGGCCTCGTGTGCCTCGAACGTTTGGAAACACAGCCGGTGGGTCACAGTTCCTGCCACATCACCAGAACATTGGACTCCATCGATCCCCCCTCCTTTGTTGCTTCTCCGAATATGTACTTTGTTTGTGGCACCAAAGCTTACACTTGGCTTCCAAAAAGTTGGGGTGGTACCTGCTACGTCGCCTTCGTTCTCCCTCCAACGTACGTGGCCCCAGCAAACCATCACCGGCAGAAGCGCGCAAGAGACATTGAACAAGCCGACTCCACTGGAGCACAGTTCCTGGATGCAGTGAAGGGACTTGTTCCTCTGTGGGGCTCAATGGCAAACAGCCGCGCCATCCGACACCTGACCCAGGCAGTAGAAACGACCATGAACATCACGGCTGGCATCCTCACTAACAATACGGCCGAGCTTCAGGCAGTCCGCCTGGTGGCTCTTCAGAACCGCCTTGTTCTAGATGTAGTTCTAGCTGACCGAGGAGGAGCATGCCGCATCATTGGATCCAGCTGTTGCACCTACGTGCCAGATAACTCGCCCTCAGTCTACAAAGCAATCGAACACCTCCACAGACTTTCCTCAGAAGTTTGTGGAAAAGTAAATTTTGCCATGTTCTGTGTCCCTACGCGTCCTCCATCATATGTTATATGTGCATGATTAATATGCATATGTATTCCCCATGTTTGATTAAAGACGCAATTACAGTTGTGTCCACCTCCAGTATACCAGTTTCCAGTTCTCGTGAATACTACGAATATCAGGCCTATGTAAAGCTACGTTGCCACGTTTCTCAGTGTGCACGTTAATGCATTGTAAAGTCCCCGTTTCTAGGCCTCAAAAGGGCCCGGACACCAGATTTCAGCTCCTGTCTCCTGAAGCCTCGCTGAGGAGCGATACAGCCCCCACCTGTATCCTCGACCCTTCACTTACTTCCTGCCTCGCAGTGCCCGGTTCAGCCTGGCTCTGCCTCTGAGTCTGCCAAGAGTATGTTATGATTCGAGTTATCAGTACAGCCCTCCTTCTCTGCATTCCTAAAGCTACTGAATCGCATCAATAGTTTCCGTCATTGTCTAGCCTCTACGTCTCCATGTAAGAGAAATACTGCATTTAATGGTCATTTAATATTCTTCATCACGCACTACATGTAGAATAATGCATGCTCCAGTCTTAGAGTCTGTTCGCCTTTACCCCGATAACTCTTGGATTCCATCAACATGTTCTCTAAACATCAGATACTAGATACTACTTAGGTACATGTCGCCCTGACTCTCCAGACTTCAGTCTCTGCTCCTAGCACAGAGTTCATAGCCCCCAGCTTCTCCTAGTAACACGTCATTGCCAGTTTGCGCGCACCATCAGGTTAGAGGTCCCGGCTCCTTAGGTAGCCCCCTCCATGGTTTCCACCCCATTCATGACATATTCTGTTACGTTTGCATCACATGTCTATGTATACGCCCTGTTACACCTCTTTTCACCCTTATCTTTCGCGACTGCTACGCGTCACGCCTATTGCTCCACCCACTGCTACGCCTATTGCAATGTAATGCTATGTGTTTGCGTTATGTATATATGCTCATGTATCTGTTATTAAAGACCACGCTAGCCATTCCAGATCCTGACCCCGGCAGCGCTGCCAGGACTTGCCATCCTATTCCTGTGCAGGTGGTCCTGTTCCTGTCCTTATGCTGTATTAAACCTGCAAAACTCCTACTACCTCGAATCTTGACTCTTATTTATTGAGCTATCTGTTATTCATTTATGCATTCAAAAAGAGAGGTATTATTTATTTATTTACCACATAATGGCGCCCGAACAGGGACTTGCCCTTTCCCCACGCGCCGGTGAAGCCACGCCGGCCCCCTGACCCTCTGCAGCCGTGACGGAACCATACCGTGCACGTGCAGATATTTCTGCTTCAAGTATCCCTCAGGCCCACGGAGGAGACGGAGGAGGCGGTCCAGCATCCAGACGAGGCGGTGGAGGAACGCGGCGAGTCCCGACCAGAGCCCAAGCCGAGAGTCCAAGGTCCGAGGTATCTGGAGGTCCACCCGTAACTGAAGTCCGAAGTTCGTCGTCCGTCGTCGTAGCAGTCCAGTCCAGTCCGAGGCCTTCCGTTCATGCTGCCCGGTGAGTACCGTTACTGGGGTGGTATCTAGACAGGGTCAATTTAATTGACTCTGGTCCGTGGGTTGGTGGTACACAGACCCACAAACGAAGTGTCCACTTCGGTGGATGCGGGTCCTGACGTGTCTCTTTATGAGACCGGTAAGTTTCGTACTGTTTCAGCAGTGCATCTAGTTTCTGTTCTAGTCAGTTCTGTTCTCGAGAAAATTCATGTATTCTGTGTTCCGTATTCCAGGTAGTATTCTGTTCGAACTGTTATTCTAAATGTTCTTCATGTATTTTGATGTCGTGGTATGAGTGTGAAGTAGTTATCGTGTTTATTATGTATTGTATTGTGTCCAGATTATAGTTCAGTCATGCCACTCTTTTCAAAACTGCGTCAGTTGAGAACTAGAAAAGGTCTGCTAGAAGCAGCAGTTCCTGTCCCGCCTAGGGACAGTCCAGGTCATTTCATGTATCAGAAGCATGGCATAAGTGCCATATTATATCTAGATTTATGGGTAGAGTATACCAAAGAGATAGAGGAAAAATATAGATGGCCCGTATCAGGCACATGGGATGCCGAGTGCATCATGAGAGTAGAAGAAGCATTATGGAAAAAGAAAGCCAGACAGTCACAGAAAGATGCCATCGAGTTATGGCGCAAAGAATCTCATAAAAGAACCGAAAAAGAAATCAGAAAGTCAGAATTAAGTAGAGAATCCTTGGAACGAGCCCAAGAAAGGGAATTAATCGAGATTGGTGAACGAGTTAAAACCGAACAGTCAGACAGACAGAGGCATGCTCTTATTAAGGGTATGTATCCTCTTCTTGCCGAGGGCTTGCCAAAAGCGACCCCGGAGGCATCCAGTAACTTTCCGCCACCATTAGTTCCGACCAAGCTACGTCACAAACCGACCGCAGCTGATATTTTCATCTCGTCCTATTTGGACGACACAGTTCCAGAATATGCAAATCCTGTTACTACTCCGCCAGTCCCTGTAAATCAGGCACTTCCCGCTCCTCCAGACACCGGAGTACCTGTTACGGTACCCCCGGTCCAGCCCGCCATACAAGTCCAGTCTGCATTTCCATTTCCCACTCTGCCAGGACGAAGAGCATCAGTAGACGACTCTAGTTTAGGGGCCGCAGGGGGAGGTCCTCCTCAAACCCCGCCGCCACACAAGCGTTTAACGTTAGTCGAATTACATGCTCAAGCGTCACAGCGTACGCCCAGATATCAGTCTGTTGCAGAAATAAGGAAAGCCCTTAATGAATGCGGCTATGATCCAGTCCCAGGCGAGGATAATATGGTTTTATATTCATTACGCGTAAGAAAGGTGGCCGAGTATCTAGTCACCCTACCGAATATGAAAGAAGATCTAGACAGAATATATCGTTTCATCCGTACAGGGGATGATCCAGAAAGCATTGGCGAAGTCATGTCTCAAAGGAAAGCCGAGATCCAGCTCATGATACTAAAGTTTTTGATTAATTGTTTAATAAGAGAACAAGATTACCCGTCCAAAGATCAAGCCGAAATGAGAACCCTGACAAAGTGGAGTGATAATATAGCCGAGGGTAAGCACAAGACCATCAGTGCTATGGAAAGTATGTACAAGAAAATCCGTAAAGAAATAATAAAGTTACACGAACAGCGTAAAGCAGCACAAGTAAGCGAGAAAGAAAGTAACTCTGATACTGAAGAGGTAGACGACGAGAATCCCGCCAGAATAGCGTATGTAGGAAAATCTAGATTTCCAGATCGCCATTTACGCCTAGAACACAAGTCAACTTTCCATCATCCAGCACCAGAACAAGGTTCTCTAGAACAAGTGTTTCAAGCTACCGATCACATTCTGAAATCACGAATCGGTTACAGTGAGTTAAGTACTATGCATGAACAAGAACTAGCCCGATCAGCAGTCCGATGGATTACTGATTCTACCACTTTTCCAGACGAAATAGTGGCACAAATGTTTCTGAAACTGCCCCCAGCCGAGCAGCGACTGGTGGGTATGTATATGATCCAGCACCTCATTACATTGTATGAGGGTCAGCACTCTGATCCAGGCCCGTTACATGATATCCTGAACGAGTTACTCCAGTATAGATGGAAAGGTCTAGGTACCGATTTAATTAGTGTCATTCTAGAACAGCGTCACAAATATAGAACGTTTTTGAACCCGCATTTTGTTCATGTCTCACCCCCAGAAAGTAAACCATTTTACATGGAGAGACAGAATCCGTTACGAGAAGTCCACCCAGTTAGAGGAACGGGTGGCGAACTAGAACGAGTGTTTGTTTACACCCCGATCACAAAGATGGAACTCTTAGAGATGAAAAAATTAATTCCCTGTCACGATAAAGATCCAGCAGGGTTCCATCGAGAATTAAAAGACATGCTCCGTATGGGAGAATACACGTATCCAGATATAATTAAAATGTTAAAGGTTCTGCTGCCCGCAGGGGTGTATGAAAAGCTCAAGGAAAAAGAATGGGAGGTGGGAGAGAAAAAGATAGATTGGGCAGTTCTAGAAGCTGAAGATAAGGCACGAGTACCAGGTACCGGTCTTGGAGCGAAATGTAAAGAATTACCTGAATTATTGATTCAAGTTTTACCCAGATTGTTAACAACGAAAAAGGAAGACTGGGATGCAATCTCAGCCTGTAAACAGAAACAAGACGAAGACATTAGTGATTTTTATTCTAGATTTGAGAAATGTTTTAGCATCAACAGTGGCCTCAAGACAAGTAGTGAGTCATACCCTCACCTTTTTGTTACTAAATTAGTCGAGAATTCAAGTCCACCAATTAAAAATCGAGTTTTGAAAGTCGAAAGTACCTGGCAAGCTAATACCCCGTCCCAGATGTTACAGATGCTCCAATACCACCAGAATAGAATCAGGGAAGAACAAGAACACGAGAGAAAGCGTATGAAAGACACGAAAATGAAAGTACTAGTTGCACAATCTATTCCACAAGACAGTCAGAAGAGGGGTCCGAATCAAGCCAGTCATCCTGCAGCTCCCGTTAAAGGGAACTGCAATTATTGTAAACAGCCAGGTCATTTTATAAACGAGTGTGCAGTTCTGAAACACAACATAGCTACTGGTAAGACTAAAGAAAGACCACGTCCGCCTAGACAAGAACAAGTTTCACAGACTCCTCAGCCACAGAATGCACCACAGACAGTTACAGCACCGCAGCCCATCGCTGCAACACAGCATGTTACACAGCAGATGTACCAGTATGCACAGTCCGAGTATCCAGAGTATCAGCCGTATTCATGAAACAGCCTAGAGAGGGAGGTAGGCTTGCCTCTCATCGAGATACCTGTAGATCAAGAAGGTCCCTATGTTCACAGTCAAGTATTAGGGAAAGACAGAAAGTTTTTGATTGATACAGGGGCAAGTAGGACCACTATAAGTCACGCCGAAGTTCCAGGGGCTCCGCTCTCAGGCTCAAGAAATGTTTCCCTTGGATTTTCAGGAAAACCCATTGTAAATGAAATATCAAAGCCAGTTACTCTAGAAGTAGGTCCATTGTCCCGTACTACTGATCTGTTACTTACTAAGTCATGTCCAGAGAATCTATTAGGTATTAAAACACTGAAAGAGTTAGGTGCAGTTATATGTTGTTCCCCAGAGGGAATACGATTGTTCCTGCGTGACTTTAAGGGTCACTATGTATTACGAGATTTTGATCCCAGATTGTCTAATGTTCCGCAGCATTTATGGGCGCAAGGTCCAACTGATGTTGGTTATATGCAAATCACACCTCATCGTGTGACTCTCAAGCCAGGTGTAGTGTTACCACGAATCAGGCAGTACAGATTGCCACCTGAGGCTGTAGCAGCCTTATCCAAAATTATTGACGAGCTCATCGCTCAAGGAGTGGTTGTAGAAACTGACTCCAATGTATGCAACTCTCCGATCATTCCAGTCATGAAACGTACTGATCCAAATGCACCTCCAGTATATCGATTAGTGATTGACCTACGAGAACTTAATAAATGTATTATTCCCCAGTACCCAGTTGTCCCAGATATCTCTTCCCTATTGACAGCCATTGATTCAGAAGCCTCATTTTTTACAGTCATAGACCTCAAGAACGCATTTTTTAGTGTCCCCATTCATCCAGACAGCCAGTTCCTTTTCGGATTTTGTTTAAATGGAAGGAGCTATATGTTCACACGAGCTCCTCAAGGTTTCACAGAAAGCCCTAGTATTTACAGTCAAGCACTTAAGAGACAACTTGATAATGTTCACATGCCAACTGACACTGCCCTGCTCCAGTATGTCGATGATCTATTGATCACAGCCCGTTCTGAACGTGCTTGCGAGCGAGCATCCCTCACAGTTCTGTATTTCCTAGCCGAGATGGGGCACAAGGTGTCCCCTTCGAAGCTTCAATTCTGTGTCCAGCAAGTGGTCTACTTAGGACACTTACTGTCCAAGAGGGGTAGGCAGTTGACACCTGACCGTATTCAGTTAATAGCGAGTCTTCCTCAGCCCAAGACCCAGAAGGAGGTACGTGCTTTTATTGGCCTCACTTCTTACTGCCGACAATGGATTCCTCAGTATGCATTTCTAGCCAAGCCACTGATACAGTTAACGACACAGGAGGCAGCCGTATCGACTGTTCTCCCTTGGACATCTGAACATACACTTAGCTTCAATGAGTTAAAGAAAGCTTTATGCCAAGCTCCAGTTCTAGCTACACCAAACTACAGTAAGCCTTTTACACTTTTCGTCACAGAACGTGAAGGTACAGCATTATCTGTTCTCACACAAGATCAAGCAGGACAATACAAGCCTTGTGCTTATTTTTCGAGCACATTAGATCCTGTAGCCCAGGCTCTGCCTGCGTGCCTCAAGTCAGTTGCAGCCACAGCACTAGCTATCAGACAAAGTGATTCCATAGTATTAGGACACTCCCTGACAGTACAAGTTCCACACTCCGTGGAAGTTCTTTTAAACCGAACACAAACTCAGCACTTGACAATTGCACGTTTGACAGGTTATGAATTGACACTGTTCCAGCCACACATAGAAATCAGACGCTGCAACGTTTTAAATCCTGCTACACTGTTACCGTCAGTTACTTCGAATTCTGCCACACACGATTGTGTGGAAGTAGTTAACATCCTGACCAAGCCAAGACAAGATCTGACAGATATTCCATTACCAGATCCCGACCTGACACTTTATGTGGATGGTTCATGCATGAGAACTAGTACAGGAGAACTAGTAGCCGCGTATGCAGTGACTACTGACACTGAAGTTATTGAAACACACCGTATTGACACCCTGTCTGCTCAAGCAGCAGAGCTAGTTGCTCTGACTCAAGCCTGCATACACGCCAAGAACCTGAAAGTTAATGTTTACACCGATTCACGTTACGCATTTGGAGTCGTACACGACTTTGGAGTGCTCTGGCAGGAGAGAGGTTTCATGACTTCTCATGGAACCAAGATTCAGCATGGTCTCCTTATTCAAGCTCTGTTAGATGCAATACATTTACCGACATCCATTGCTATCATGAAATGCAAAGCACATACGAAGGTTACTGACACTATTTCCCAAGGTAATGATCTAGCAGATCGCACAGCCAAGCTTACAGCTCAGACTCCAGACATTCCAGCTAACATGACACACACTCCAGATCCGACTACATGTATGACAGTTAAGGACCCTACTCAAGATGTCATAGATATACAGTTACATGCTACTCCCGAAGAAATCAAGAAATGGTCCGAACAAGGAGGGGTCCAGACAGATCAGGGATGGTTAACGAAGGGAAAAGCCACTTGGTTTCTCCCCGACTCTATGGTTCAAGTCATTATCAATACCGCACATAGTCCAGCACATTTAGGAGAAAAAGCTATGTTAGACAGTATCCAGAACATTTGGTTCAACAAGCATTTACGAGCTGCAGCCAAGCAGAAAGTCCGTACCTGTATGATATGTTGTCAGTTTAATCCAGGTAAAAGTGTCCCGGTGGAACAAGGTGGATTCCAGCCCCCTGACCACCCTTTTGAAGTCCTCCAGATGGATTACATTCAGATGGAGCGATGTCGAGGTTTCAAGTATGTCCTTGTAGTTGTATGCGCTTTGTCCAGGTGGACAGAAGCATATCCAGTCCCAGATTACACAGCCGAGACCACTGCCAAGCAGTTGGTTCGTGAGTTCTTCCCCCGTTATGGACTCCCTAGGGTCGTATATTCTGATAACGGCCAGCCATTCTCCTCAGAGTTAATGAAGCATGTCTCCCTTTTGTTAGGGTACCAGTGGAAGTTCCATTGTGTACGCCACCCTGAAGCAGCAGGTCTCGTAGAGAGACATAACCAGACCCTGAAAATCTGCATCGCCAAAGTATGTAAAGAGAAAGGTGTGGACTGGCTAGTAGCTCTGCCAGTCGCTTTGTTCTATATGCGCATGGTCGCACATTCCAGGTCAGGTCTGTCCCCGTATGAGGTCATTTTCGGCCGCCCCCCTAACATGTGGGGTACACCCAGACCCCGAAGTATTACCGATGTTTCAAGTAATATGCTGACAGATTACCTAGCTTCCTTGATGTCTGCCCTCAACTCTTGTCGTTCACAGGTTGCCGCCGCATTTCCAGACAATACCGAGGTGGCACCGCATGAAATCGTTCCAGGATCCATGGTCCTGGTGCGAAATTTTGACCGCTCAAGTCCGCTAGAGCCTCGCTGGAAGGAGCCCCGACAGGTCCTCCTCGCCACCCGTACAGCCGTGAAGTTGGAGGGACGCAAAGGCTGGGTGCACCTTTCGCACATAAAGAAATTTTATGGATTGAAGCCCGTTTCAAAGAACATTTCTCAGGATTTGAAAGACTGCCAAAGTACTATTCTTAAGGACTGTCCCGCAAAGAACAATGATACTGCACCCTCCCTGTTAGAGGAAACTCCGCAGCAGGAATATAAGTTGAAACTCCGGTCTAGTAAAATAAGTCAGCCAGTTTGATTGTCTAAGTCCTCCCCTAGGTGAAACGGTTAGACTGTTTCTGACATGTATAAAATAGACCCCCATAGTGAGAGAGTTAGACAAAACTCAATCCGATGTATCGTTTTTCTATGTTTCATATTATTTCTCAGTATTATGATTTCCTGCACCAGTTATGCATTTTACCTGTATTTTCTAGTTTCTCATGTAAATAAGTCTGCTAATGTTACGGTGGAGCACACGTTTAGTGATCTGCCTCCTCATGAACTCTCTTACCGCCTCGCTATGCGGAATAATTCTTTTATCCGCATGTTACATTATTCACACCAGACCAGCAATGCCACTAATTGTTGGGTGTGTGGTCGACTCCCCCCTTTTCAGACACCGAAGGGAGTTCTGCCACTCTTTCCTTATCCTTTTTCACATAATGGTTCGTGTGGAGCATGGTCCACGTTAACGTCATCCTCAACAGATATGTCTTTTCTTAACAGTACATGTTTTCCAGACAAGCAAGGTCTCCCCCACAGAACCGGGTTAGATCTAGAAAATGAAGTGTATAATTTAGGTAATTATTCTTCGAATTTCATGGTCCTGAATGTTCAGTCTGATACTACTCCAGACTTACCTGCAATTTCGGTACTACCAGTCAAAGGCGAATTATGTGTCCGAAATAATGGTTCCGTACATGTAGGACATAGTGATTGTACTACTATTGTCAAGTATAGTGACAGTGGGAAATCTATTTTCAAAGCTTCACGTCATTCTTATTTTATTTGTGGTCAGACCGCATATGTTCGTCTGCCCCTCGATTGGGAGGGAACCTGTTACATTGCCTTCTTACTGCCACCAGTTTTTCTAGCCCCACCCGACTACCATAGGAATTCCCACCTAGTACATACTAGACACAAGAGAAACCTCCCGATTGTCGATTATACTGAAACTACTCTAGAACAATATATAGATATCAATAAAGGTGTCTTTCCTTATTTAGGTACAGTTGTGAATAGTAAACTGATACGTAGATTAACCAGAACACTCGAAGCAGTAGTAATTGAGACTACTTCTGCTCTAAGTAATTTAACCGAAGAACAATCCTTTATGAGAATTGTCGTGCTCCAGAATCGTCTCGTCCTTGACGTCATATTGGCCGATAGGGGCGGGGCCTGTAGAGTCATCGGATCTAGTTGCTGCATTTTCATTCCAAATAACGCGCCGTCTGTTTATTCAGCTATAACCAGACTCCATAAAATTGCTCATCTGTTACACCAAGATCCAGGCACCTGGACATGGTCCGGTTGGTTCTGGACTATAATTTCCGCTTGGGGATGGAAAGTCTTGTCCTTTCTAGGTATTGCAGTAGCGATCATATTCAGCTGCTGCCTCTGTATACAATGTGGCCCTGCGATTTGCGGCATCTGTGCTACCTCTTGTATTCCTAGTCCCAAGCCCCGTTCTAAAACCCGTTCCCAGAAAATTCGAGACGAGCAAATGATACTGTATGAAATGATAGATGGTATCATGAATATTGATGTTTCCTGAAGGAAACGTAGTGACAAGGAGGGAATGTGGAAAAGTAAATTTTGCCATGTTCTGTGTCCCTACGCGTCCTCCATCATATGTTATATGTGCATGATTAATATGCATATGTATTCCCCATGTTTGATTAAAGACGCAATTACAGTTGTGTCCACCTCCAGTATACCAGTTTCCAGTTCTCGTGAATACTACGAATATCAGGCCTATGTAAAGCTACGTTGCCACGTTTCTCAGTGTGCACGTTAATGCATTGTAAAGTCCCCGTTTCTAGGCCTCTAAAGGGGCCGGACACCAGATTTCAGCTCCTGTCTCCTGAAGCCTCGCTGAGGAGCGATACAGCCCCCACCTGTATCCTCGACCCTTCACTTACTTCCTGCCTCGCAGTGCCCGGTTCAGCCTGGCTCTGCCTCTGAGTCTGCCAAGAGTATGTTATGATTCGAGTTATCAGTACAGCCCTCCTTCTCTGCATTCCTAAAGCTACTGAATCGCATCAATAGTTTCCGTCATTGTCTAGCCTCTACGTCTCCATGTAAGAGAAATACTGCATTTAATGGTCATTTAATATTCTTCATCACGCACTACATGTAGAATAATGCATGCTCCAGTCTTAGAGTCTGTTCGCCTTTACCCCGATAACTCTTGGATTCCATCAACATGTTCTCTAAACATCAGATACTAGATACTACTTAGGTACATGTCGCCCTGACTCTCCAGACTTCAGTCTCTGCTCCTAGCACAGAGTTCATAGCCCCCAGCTTCTCCTAGTAACACGTCATTGCCAGTTTGCGCGCACCATCAGGTTAGAGGTCCCGGCTCCTTAGGTAGCCCCCTCCATGGTTTCCACCCCATTCATGACATATTCTGTTACGTTTGCATCACATGTCTATGTATACGCCCTGTTACACCTCTTTTCACCCTTATCTTTCGCGACTGCTACGCGTCACGCCTATTGCTCCACCCACCGCTACGCCTATTGCAATGTAATGCTATGTGTTTGCGTTATGTATATATGCTCATGTATCTGTTATTAAAGACCACGCTAGCCATTCCAGATCCTGACCCCGGCAGCGCTGCCAGGACTTGCCATCCTATTCCTGTGCAGGTGGTCCTGTTCCTGTCCTTATGCTGTATTAAACCTGCAAAACTCCTACTACCTCGAATCTTGACTCTTATTTATTGAGCTATCTGTTATTCATTTATGCATTCAAAAAGAGAGGTATTATTTATTTATTTACCACAAGTTCACCAAGAACAGGAAGAATGGTCGCTTGGAAACTGGTTTTGGGGCATTTTGAAGGACTGAGGATGGAGGTTATTCACATTTATATTGATACCGGTCGTGATACTGTGTGGGTGTTGCCTAGGTATTCAATGTTTGCCACCTCTGTGTTCGCTCATTGTTAACTGCATGTGCCCTAAGACTTCAGACTTCAAAACAGAACACATGAAAGCATTGTATGACCTCGAAATAAGAAATATAATGGGGATTGACGTAAATTAACAAGCTGGCTAGATATGTTGAAAAGGGAGGACTGTTAAAATCTAGATCGCGGGGTAAACATTATCGGCGCCATCTTGTCTCTTTTCAGATCCATGCATGCGCGTAAGCAGCAGCCATTTTGAATGCCATGATCTCTCTGCCTACTGCCGATAGCCAGCGCGTCTCACCCCTCACACCCCGGCTTCGCAAGCACACACCCCCCTTTTTTCTTTGACAGCCCCCCGTCTCTCCCTAAACGCACCTCCAGCGCGACCCTGCCTCCGAGCCACATCCCGTGCTGAACCCCACACCCTTTCATCTCATTCATAACACAGGCCCTTTTGATAACCTCTTCCTCCTTGCCCTATTGTTCGGCCTGATCCCAAGCCATTACTTAGCCCAACAGATGCAGTTTATTGCCTCTACAGTAAGACCTCGCCTCACTTCAAAGGAGCGGGGATTAATCAATGCCCTCACACCCCTAGATCCGATCGATCGCCCGCATTCCTGTTCCCAGCGGAATGTCCAGCTGCGCGATAGCCATCATGCTGAGATTGGGGTGGGGACTCCTACTGTAGATATGTGTGGGAACGGGCCTGAACCGGGGATTCCAAATACGCCTTTTCCGTACTTCAAAGCATTACCAAGAATGTGTTGCATGTAATAAAGTAATAAACCAGTATATAAGAGGCCAGGCCTCAGAGATGTTGAGAGAGCACCTCGAGAAGATACCCTGTTGTCTGATTTGATGTGTTCTGTTCCGTCGGAAATAAACTCCTGTTTCCCGCTTTCCAGTCTCCAGCGCCTGCCTCTTTGTTTGGTAATCGTGAGTTGGGTGAGAAGCGGCTAACGCCGGGCAAACCTAGAAAAGGGGTAAAAACGACCTGATCTGCCCGAAACCCTTTTTCATCACACCGAGGCACAATCTGAACTAATAGCATCCATTAGGTTGTGTGAGGCATACGCCATCCCATGGCTACTTTTGTAATTGTTAGAAATGGGACAACATCCAAGGCCCACCACAAAGGAAACTCCACACAAGGTTATATATAAAAATAGCCTTTGTATTATACCAAACACATTAGATAAAAACACACACTTTACAATGTGCCAACAGGCACGTGCAGAATTTACAGGAGATGTGCTAGTTCACTTTTGTTAGGGGCTAACCAAGCGGAAATTGTTCGGCTACAGCGTGTTCAGAATGCCGCGGCTAGGGCTGTGGTAGGCCTACCAAGGCTTTGCTCTGCTAAAGGAACTATCCGGGCCCTCCATTGGCTTCCGATGGCGCAAAAGATTGACTTTAAGACTTTATGTCTCTCCTTTAACATTCTCAAGTTATCTTCCCCTCGGATTCTTGAGAAACTCCTTAACCCCTATGTTCCTTCACGCTCCCTGAGGTCTCTTGGTCAAAATCTGGTGGTTGTTCCACGATTTAGGCTTTGCAGAGTTTGTGGACGTTCCTTCCATGTCTTAGCTGCCAGGCTTTGGAATTCTCTTCCATGTCATATTTTTGCCCTCAATGATTTGTTTGAGTTCAGGAGGGCTATTAAAACCTTCCTGTTTCCTTCTGTCCCTTAGTATTTTGTGCCCCAGGTTTTTCTGTTGTCTTTATGAGTGTTGTGTTTCTTCTGCCTATCCTAAGCGCCGGGACGCCCCTTTGCTGGGGCAGCTGTGCGCTATAGAAGTCTCATTTAACATAACATAACATAACATGTATGTACAGGACAGGGCCACATGGACCACTGTCAGGAATAAGCACTTTTAGAACTAGGATACTTGTTAGAATTAGCACTTATGACATAGCACATATAATAACTTGTAGCACAAAATAGAAAATAGAGCACACAACCAGTAATCACTGGTAACAGGTAAGTACCACCTACGCAACCCTAACCACCTTAGGAAAATATTACGCAGGGAACCAAAGCTCACTAGTATCACTATCCTAGGAAAAACAACCTCCTAAGCACCACAATACATTCAGAGATATAAAACATTACACATGATACAGAAATCACATTAGGCAGGTAAATCACAATTGCGCAAAAATCCAGTAGGGCCAGAAACATGTACCCCAAGCAAGGGCACAATACCAGAACTGTCACCCAGGTCAACTGGCCTCTCAGGGGATGCAATGCCCTGTGTTCAGCAAAGTCAGGGCAGGCTGCGCAGGCAGGAAACGGAGAATCCGCAAAGGTTCCTAAACGGAGCAGCTGCCCACTAAGTGCTGGGCAGCTGCAAGAACTGAGCCTGGCACCAGCGTTTCTCCTGGCTCTCTTGTGAGGCTCTGTAAGTAACAATAGAGCCAAGACAATGTGGGAGCCTGGCAGGCTCTGGGACCCAAAATAACTGTGGCCCCGGGAGCCTCGTGGGCTCTGAACTATTGCTGGCCCACTGGGGGAGCGACCCGCTGACAACCGGGGCCGCTCTACCCTCACAAATGCCCCCATACTGGTGGAGCCTCTCGGGCTCGAAACACAAAGTGCCCATACGTTGGAGTCCCCCTTCTGGGGACTCTGTTCTCAAGAAAATGCCCAAGAACCTCTCGTGGGCTCTGAATAAATATGCGCCCACTGGGGGAGTGGCCCGCTGCCAACCGGGGCCGCTCTACTCTCAGGAATGCCCCTCAAAACGTTGGAGTCCCTCTCGGGGGACTCGAGATCACCAATGGGCCCTGAGCCTCTCGTGGGCGCTAACACCAATGGCTCCAAAATCGCGGGGCCGCTCTAAGCAACAAGAAACTGCCCATGTACTGGTAAGACCGGAGCCCCACTCACCGGGACTCCTGTGTGCTGCCGGTCTTCTTCTCTTGCGGTCGGGCTGGGGAATCAAACGGGGCCCCACTCACCAGGACCCTTGCTGGTCACCACGGGGCTCTCTGTACCTCGGGACCTTGCAGGCGGCGGGCGGGGATCTCTGCTTCTGCCGGCGCTGCTTCCTCTCTCGGGGCTGCGGTGCTCACTGGCGAGACTCTACTAATGCGCAGGAGCTCCCGCCGCTTCCTGCTTGCCGCGCCTCACTTCCTGTCCAGGCACCGGAGCGCGGGGTGGGCTCCCGTCGGCTTCCAGTTTCTTCCTTCCGCTTCCGGGTCGCCGCGGGCAGCACGGCGGCCCTCAGCGTTTTCTCCTGGCTACCACGGGGCAAAACGAGGGGTAGGCACCCTCGAGGGGCAATGTATAAGAATACACGGGCACAAGGTCCCTGGCGGGGTGGGCACCCGCTAGGGACATAAACCAGCAAAATTGCGGGGTAGGCTCCTGCGCCGATTATAAGCACAAAGGGGGATACCCACGCAGGGGAATCCCTCGAGAAAAGGGATCGCCGCTCCAGCGGTGCCAGGCACTATTTAGAGGGGGAGGCCAGCACTCCCTAGGGCTGGCAGGCAGGAATCCCCAAAGTCCAGGGCAAAGTTTCAGGAACCAGAAAGGCGGGGGGCAGGGCTGGGCCCAGGGTCCAGCTGACAGGGTCCTCCAGGCAGGGAGGCAGTCCCTAGTGGCGGTATCCTCCTGGCGCCCAGCAGCAGCAGGCCCCCCTCAAGTCAGGAACAGGAGAAGAACATTTTACAAGAGGTCATAGCCTCTTTTTATATACTAAATCCCTTTGTCTTAGGGTGCAGGCAAGGGGCGAACCAGATACTGGTTCCTGAGCACTTTGTTTTGCTCAGCCCCTCTGCCTATTCACAGGATGGGTAAGGTCATCAATTGCACCACAGTGGGCGGAGCCAGCATTGTGTGGGGGAAAGCCCAGCCCTATTCAGGTCCCAGGTGCACTCCTCCCCAGCCATCAACATGCAGATCTCCCATTCACCACCAGGACACACCCATCCTGACTCATGGAGCCTGGCACATCAGCTAGCTCCAGCCAATCATAAGCCAGACAGCCAATTCACATAATTTACACAGGCAGGCCAACTTCTAGAAGTGGCACTTTCACACTAGACACAATCACGCTGCACACATCATTGTGCAGATTCAATCACACGAGTCTGCACATACCAAACTCGAGCCTGCACTCCCCACACCTCAGAAACTAACATGGATGCATACATTCCCCATGCATTCCTATGGGAGGGCAGGCCAACCTCACTACACACACGCACGCACTTTACCCTGGGACACCGTGGTAAAGTGCGCAGAAACCCAAAATTACTATCACCAGGTCACCATTAAAAAGCAAAAAGTTTAGGGGTGAACTTGCCAGAAGGGCCAAGTCCAACACAACCCCCTTCCAGCCAAAACGCAGGGTAGACCAATCACCACCGTGATGGGCTTCCTTGCTTTGGGCGTTAGAACACGGACCCGCATCTGCAGGGAAACCCTCCTGTTCTACGCCACGAAGAACCCATGGGATTCCTTCTAAAACCACTTTCTGGAACAACTGGGCTACCCCACTGGTACTCCCAAGCTGTCCACGGCCAGGACCAGGCCCTAGGCCACCCAGGTGCAACTGGTCCTTGCCTATTCACAGAGTGGGGGTAGTAACCCCTCGTACATAGTGGCCATTCTCCACTCTTCCTGTCTGTAGGACAGGGCTAGACTGCCACTGGTTTTCCAGCCTAGGGTCTGTACCCTCAGGCGGACCAGGAGTCACAAGGAAGGCTCTCCTCCCCCTACCTCTCCTTCTAGGGTTCCTCCTCCTCCTGCGAGGGGTACCCTTCGAACACCATTCTCCCAACCTAGGGTTTAACCCCTCAGGTTGCACCGGGGTCAGAGACGGGCTCTCCCACCCTCTGCTCCCACTTCCAGAGTTCTGCACCCTCCCAACTGGAGCGGTACCCCTGGAAGATGAACCGGTCAGGACACTAATTACAGACGTCCTTCCCTCCAGGTCAGGCGGATCCTGAACCTCGCCTCCCAACCTTTGGTCTAAAACCTCTGGCGGAATACTTGCCTGGCACTCCAGGACTTCTGGGGACTTACACATCATCCTCCTGAGGCTGACACATGACTCATATGTCGTGTGACTGTCTGTCTGGCGCAGATCTCCCATCCCCGGTCCACCTGACAGTGCGTGAAGATCCCCCAGAACAGAAGTGGTGTCACTCGGGTCACTACACGGGAACTTAGCCCAACTGGGTAGTCCCTGACCCCCTGGTTCTTCCACAGGGGAACACATCCCCCATTCACTCCTCACTTTGGACTCCTGTACCCTCCCAACTGGAGTAACACTGCCGGACACTGGAACTCCTAGAACTCTATTTACAGATGCTCCAGGTTCCCTAGACACTAGGTGATCTTCCTCAAGTTGACTAACAAGACAGCCTAGGTCCCCAACCTGGTGTTCCCTCAAGAAACCACCTAGGTTCTGAGCTAGGGCTTAGGGCATCTGGGGAATCTCAGCTACCCACTCACCCCCCTCCACTAAGACAGGTTGTAAGTCTCTACACCCCCCTCACTATACTGGGACCTAGCTGGGCTACTCTGAGCCTCTTCCACCACGCTGGGCTGGAAGATACCTGAACCACTACTTTCGGAATCACTGACCAATGACTCCTCAGAACCTCTAGCACTTTCCCAGCGCTTTGCTTCTTCTGCAAGGGTGTCTGGATCAGTCAACCCACATTCCAACAGGTGTTGGTGCAACCCTGGTAAACAACTACTGAGCACCTGCTCTCTGAGAACCAGATCAAACAGTTTGGCAAAATCAGGTTCCGTGTGAACCTCTAACCAATCAGACAGTGCACCTTGACATTCATCCACAGAATCCCCCCACGACTGGTGAGACAGTTTCCGACTGCCCCTGAATCTCAACCTATACTCCTCTTGGGAAACAGGTACCATACTCTGGGAACTGGGAATCGGATTTCCTGCACTGATGTGTATATAGCTGCCACCACTGGACTCAACCCTCCCTGGGGAATCCAGAAAATTATAACTGCGCTCAGAGGACAATCTACCCTCCTGAGCTAATTTCTCTCTGGCAAAGGCCCTCTCAGCCTCCGCCATCCTCTCCTGCATACCCAGCTGCGCTATCTCCTTGGCATGCTCTAACCTGAGCTTCTCTAAAGCCAGCTGGTGCTCCCTCTCTTCCCTCCTATCTTCCCACTCCTCTGGGGACAGGGACCGGGAAAGGGATGGGGCGTTGCCCCCTACACTGGACCCAGCCACGGACTCCCTATCTATGGGGTCTTCACTATCTGCTGGCACCCAGGTACGGTAATTTTCTCCCTCCGCTTCAGACTCTTCAGGGTTCCCCTCAGACCCACTACCCTCCTGGTGTGAGATCTGGGCTCTCTCCTCACTGTGCTCACGTTCCCAGTCATCCTTCTTCGCAAAACTCTCTCACCTCATGCATACACAGACCCCAGACATTAAAAGCAGACTCCATCTTGGCAGGATGCTCACAGACACGTGCAACACAGGGGACTTAACTGTCTGAGCGGAAGCAAGAGTACACAAGTCACAAAGTATTCAGCAAGCTCCCAATCCCAGAGAACTCACACTCACTTGTCCAGTGCAACACACCATTCATACACACACAACCCCCCCCTCGGACTGGTAAGGCAGTTTCTACAGCCCCTGATTTCTCAACCTGACCACACGTGCACAAGGAACACATTTCCCAAGAAATGACTTTTAGCATAAACTTAAAAACAATAATCCCCTTCTATGTGACTATCTAAAATGCTGAGTTTTGTGGTGCAGCCAGCTGTCACTGTGGTACTGCGCAAACACAAATCCGGATCCCTTCCGCTGCATACCAATGTTAGAAATGGGATTTCCGGTTGGCTAAGGCTTGCGCCAAAGCCAGGCAGAAACCACCACTCTAGTCAGGGCAAGGGAGTTACACGGCAAATATAACCCCTGCTCACCCTCTAGGCAATGTGACGCGAGCAGTAAGGCTTATCCTGGAGGCAATGTAAGTTAAGTATTTGCGCACGCACCCCCAGCAACAACATCCAAGGCCCACCAAGGTGGTTCACATAGCAAAAGAGGATTACTATCTCTTTAGGTCCATGAACTAGAAAACTCAATTCACAAACCATAAGGTTGATCAAAGGGTTAATGCTCAGCTGTGGTTCACAACAGTGTTCACAAAATAATTTAAAGAATGCAGTTTCCAAACTGAAGAAAAACATCTTAATAAAACTGCCTTATGGACAATTATGGTTGAGACATAGGAAAAAAACAATCGTCTTCCCCAATTATAGTTATATTTGCAATGGAAAGGGTTAGGATGATGTCAAAAGGGAAAAATACGACATACACAAGTAATAAAACAATAGTACATGGTGTCCCCAGTGAGAATGGAACCTAAAACAATTGTGACATATTAGTGGCATATGTGCATGGTTTCCAATTTTTCTAAAATTCGACCATTTCAAAATATACAGAATATAAACCGATTCTCTAGACAATGATAAGCACTGGTTAATGGTTTGCTTTAGTTATCTGTCAACGACGTTTCGACCCTTTGAGCAATGTAGGGTCTCTTCAGGACCTAGAAATGTAGGGACATCTAAAAAGAGAAGGAGACTATAAGTATGTGGCCATGGTAATAGTAATAGTGCTTAAATTGGAGCTCCAAGGGTCACTTAGTACCTGAGAGAGTGTCTGCGCAGCCGGGTGATGGATAGGTGCCACAAGCTAGTGAAAAAAAGAGGGAAAGGATACTCACAAGGGACCTAGCTGGGTGCTGCACATGCGAGAAGAGAAATGTAGTACATTAGAGAGGAACCGGTAATGTAAGAGTCAGTATCATCACTAATGTACTAGAACAATTGAATACACTGCCACTTTATAAGAGAAGTACCATTGGTACTTCACTCGTAGGTCCCTTGACTTCCATGCATTACACTTTACATCTATGTATATGTGGGTATAACTAATTTGTAAAAGGCAAATTCATAAACCCACACAGTGAATGATGTTTTTTGCCAGCCGTTGTATGATCTTGAATTCTGATGTTTTGTCTAACTCTATTACCAAAATTGAGCTGCCCTCCATTGCAGCTCAATGGAGTGGAGTGGTGTGGCTCACTGGTTAGAGGCAGCAGACCCGGGAGCAGAAGTCGGCCCGGGACCAGGGTTCAATTCCCGACACGCCAGGGTCGTGGACCAGGGTCAGCGGACTCGACAATTCTCGCCTCGGTGCCTACTCTAATCTCGGGTCCCACTCGGCAACTCTGGGCATTAGCTTGCCTAATCTCCACAACGGCCCCATCAACGCCGGGGATGCCTGGCTCCACCTTGGGGACTCCCAGTAGGGACCATCCCACAGGGAAAGCCAGGACGCGTTCCCCAGCGGTATACAGCGCCGGGACGCCCCTTTGCTGGGGCAGCTGTGCGCTTTACAAGTATACGACATTTAACATTTAACATTGCTTAGCTGTGTAAATTCAATTCATGTACGTTGCTGTGACATCATTTTGAGGAAGATAGCAATTATGTTACTTATCAAACAATATCCGGTATGGCCAATGGTCAATGTCCGCAAAGATATAGCAGAATCATATAGCATACATAATATTATTGTAGTGAATTTTGTCTAGATAAATGCAAAATACCACCATGCTTTGATTGGTCAATACAACGTAGGCACTGACATTTGGCGCGCAACAGCATTCGTGTTAATTAAACAATATACTAAACTCATCCATTTCCACAGGTTCTGTACCCACCGCATGGAAATGTGCACAGGTCAGGGCTTTGCTGAAGAAACCCACCCTGGATCCAGGTAATATGGCCAACTATCGGCCTATTTCCCTCCTTCCATGGATCAGTAAACTCTTAGAAAAACATGTCAACTCATCTATCACCCAATTTTTAGAGAACCATCATCTTCTCCACGATTCCCAAGCGGGCTTTCGCCCAAAATTGGGAACTGAGGCGGCCCTCCTGGCGGTAACTGAGCTGGCCAGGAAGCAAATGGATCAAGGCGGCACTACAGCAATTATGTTGCTCGACCTTAGTGCCGCCTTCGATACCGTTAATACCAGCATTCTTCTTCACCGCCTCAATCGGATGGGAATCTCTGGGAAGGCCATGCATTGGCTCCAGTCAATCCTGGAAAATCGATCCTTCAGGGTAGTTGAGGGTACCATTCACTCAAAAGTCTGGCCCTTGGATCAAGGTGTACCTCAGGGCTCTTCATTGAGCCCTACCCTTTTTAATATTTACATGCAACCGTTAGCTGACATAGTGCACTCTTTCGGCCTTGATATAATCACCTACGCCGATGATACACAATTAGTGGTATCTATGAACCAGGCAGACTCTTCCTCATCCAACTTAAGTAACTGTTTGGTAGCGGTAGCTCAGTGGATGGCCACCTCGCATTTAAAATTAAACGGCGAGAAAACTGAGCTCATGGTGTTGGGCAATTCAACCATTCCCAGCCCTCTGTCAGATTGGCCACCGTGCATGGGTCCCATACCCCAACCAAAGTGCCACATAAAGAGCCTAGGCATTTGGCTAGACTCCAATCTCAGCTTTATGCAGCAAGCTACCACTCTCTCTGCCACATGCTTTGGACTAATGCGTATGTTGAGAAAAGTGTTGCCCCTTCTCCCCTTTGAAGCCCGCAGAATAATGGTTCAAGCCATTATTCTGTCCCGCCTAGACTACGGGAACTCGTTATATCTAGGTGCCCCCGCATTTACAATAAAAAAACTACAGGTGACCCAGAACGCTGCAGCCCGCCTCCTGTTGGGCCTCAACAAACGAGAGTCAGCCACCACTGCCTTGAAGAAACTGCACTGGCTCCCTGTTAAGGCCAGAGTGCTGTTTAAATCTCTTTGTCTTATGCACAAAGCTATGTGGAAGAATGCCCCCACTATGATTTGTTCTTTGGCAATACCCTATCTCCCTCATAGATCCCTAAGATCCAGCACTGCCTTTCTGGCTACTGTTAGCAAAATCAGACGGACCAGATGGGGCGGACGCTCCTTTTCTTGGAATGCCGCGAAAGAATGGAACTCTCTGCCCACCTCCCTTCGCAGTGAGCCTAGTCTTTTAAAATTTCGGAAGGATCTGAAAACTTATCTGTTCATTTAATCCCTTCCCTTTAAGTATGACGGTACTTAGCGCTACGAGGCCTCCGGGTTGTTTGCGCTTTATAAAACCTGATTAATAATAATAATAATAATAATAATAACACCTGGTATGACCAAATGGTTCATATTTGCAAAGGTGCGGAACAAGCATACTGGGTATATAACCAAATTGTAATGTATATTGTTTAAATGGGTGTACAACACCAGTAAATACACTACTAACTCACACCGAGTGGTGCATGCGCGGCACACACTCACTAGACACTGTAAATAATTCTTTACAGAACACATGGCCTTCCTTGTTAGTATTCAATTACTGGGCACTCTTATAATGCCTAGGTCACCGCCTGTGTTTTGCGTGCCATTATAAAAAATATTGCCACATTTCACTTCTATCTGTCTCTACTCTTCCACTCAATCTGTTCTTCATTCTTCATCACCGGTCTTTCCTTCATTTCTTCTGTTGACATCGGAAAACCGGATAACACCGTTAGGTGATAATCGCAAGTGATGCCTGCGGTGAAACTATGAGCCGGTTTTAGCATGATCCCAGTCCATTTTACTGTTGCCTTCACCGTGGGCACATTGTTATCCGGCCCTGGCAAACAGACACACCCTGTTCTGCCGCTACGCGTTGCATTTACACGCGGCACTGCTCTCTAATTGTTTTACATAATACGTAAGACCTTCTCCCATCCGCTATGAACTGTACAGACCGTACACTGGAAGGAACCCCTTTCTAAATCTTACCCTCCTGTCATTTTACAGGAATCACCACCCCTATGACTGAATAATTAAGGCGTGACCTTCATTCAAAACCTACTGGACGGAGCGGCTGCACCTCCTGTATTATCCATCTACGGGTCATATTCTCAAGGACTTATTGACAAGTTATCGGCACTTTATTGCAGCCAAAGCGGCAAAAAATGTATTGCCCCATTCATAAGCTGGTGCTACCAGCCGATATCACTAGTTTACCTGCGAAAGCAGCCACAAAAACCATCGCCACAGATGAACCCGGCAAATAACGCTAATGAGATACAGAGTAGGCGTTCCTGTGCAAAAGCCGCTACAACACCACTCCGCAACATTCTCAACAACCAGCCAGATCGGCGATAAGAAACCAAAACAGGCGATAAGGCGCGTTAGCAGCAGGAATTTAACACCTGCTCTTACCTGGTGTAAAGTTGAACGACAACCTGCATCAGAAAAGGGATCCCTGCCCAGAGCCACACCTGAAGAACAACAGATGCCATGGGGCTACTGATCATGCATCCCGGAGCCCCAAGAGGGCAACAACACCCACCGCCACCACCCCTGGACCTCCCCACCGCGCCACCGCCCCCATCTCCCCAGACTACCACAGAGGCAGGGCAGACCAAGACAGCGGACCTTCAGGAAATGCACCAGCCTCACAGACTTAACACCAGAGGATGCCATTGCCCACTACAGGCACAAAAGGAAAACCATCCTACACATCCTGACCATCATTGCCCACAGGCTGATGGTACCAACACAGTGGACAACACACATCCCACCTCAGACAAAGCTGCTGGCTGTGCTTCATCTGTTGGCCTCTGGTAGCTTTCAACCAACAACTGCCTGTGTCAGAGGAGTCACAGCCAGCCCCTCAAAGT
This sequence comes from Lissotriton helveticus, assembly GCF_964261635.1. Taxonomy (NCBI): domain Eukaryota; kingdom Metazoa; phylum Chordata; class Amphibia; order Caudata; family Salamandridae; genus Lissotriton; species Lissotriton helveticus. The sequence goes on along the minus strand of NC_136069.1, from coordinate 1,670,296,890 downwards.
TCAACACAACTGTCTTGGATGCCATCATCAGCTTGGTACCCCAGCACCTTCACTACCCCTACACTGCGCAAAAACAGCTGGAGACCAAGCAAGGCTTTTACACCCTAGCTGACTTCCCGCATGTGTTGGGGACAATTGACTGCACACATGTTCTACTTGTGCCCCCCTGCCGACACTGCACACAATTACAACAACAGAAAGCACACACAGTCCATGAATATGAGGCAATAGTGGGCCACTGGGACTCTTCACCAATGTTGTCGTCAACTACCCAGGCTGTGGGCATTATTCCTACATCTTCCGACAGTCCATCATCAACCAGTGCTTCCAGGATGGCACCTACGGAAATGCTCGGCTCGTTGGCAAATACCAAATGAACACACCAAACACCCAACTCTACAATCATGCAACTCACAACTCTGGGAATACACACGTAACAAACTTACATACAACATGACAAACAACATGTCCACCCACCAGACACGACAGCACAACTTACTGTGGTAAACTGGGCTAGCCATGTACATGAACCATCAACGGCATGGCACCTCAGCCACACAATAGCAGATTGGTGGGAGAGGCGGGAACCAGGCATGTGCGAAGGAGGCAAGTGACCCATGAATGAGAATGTACACAATGCCAAGTTTGGCGTGGATGTGCGGGCCAGACTGCAGTATGCATACCACAGACATATCCATATCGACATACAGTCGGAGTGTAGTGGACAGTGTACGCAACCATGTCACCCCAGCCAGTGGGGAAGATTGCGGAAATGTAGCTTGTTACGTCCCCCCTGTAACGGTGAGTGGAGTGGGCTGGCCCGGCATACGCCAGGCCAGCGTACGGGTGTGAATAAAAAGCACGTAGCTCTGAGCTTGGTTCTCTTACGGAATGCCCAACGTGTCTGCCAAGGCGGCCCCTCTCACCCCGCCACAAGGCCGATGCCCTCGTCATGAGCGGTGTTGTCTGCGATCCTGTGCGCCTGCTGCACCCTGGGCGGCTGGTCCCCGGACCCGTCTTGCCCACCCCTGCGCACCCAGGCCTCACTGCTCACCTGCCGACACAGGCGTGTGTCAAAGAGGGCCCACCACGTGCTGGTGCATGCTCCAAGCCCGAGGCCCGGGACCTTGGCAGCCTCCTCAGATCATCACGGCCTCCACGACACAGGCCTGCAGTACTCCTTTCTTGTTGACGTACTCCACCGCTGCCTCCGGCCTACACTACGGTCAAGTAGGTCACACATTTGGTACTGAGTCTTGATATCCTGATGGCCGAGTTCATATGTTCATGGGACGTATGATATCACTGTACTCCCTCGATGTGGTGCCACCAACTCTTTGAATAGCATCCAACCACACGTGTCTGTGGTCCCTTGCTGACTACTGCCTTCAGCCTACACTGCGGTCCAGTAGTTCACACATTTGAAACTGAGCCTTGATTTCTCAATGGCAGAGTTCATATCATTGCACGCAAGGAGAGGCGTAATAGGACAACGCGTTTCAGTTCGGAGGAAAAAAGGATCATCGTTACGGAGGTGATCGAACACTACGAACAACTGCTCTGGTGTCACTAACTCTGTGCATCGCAAGTCAACAATACGTGCCTCTGGTCCCCTGCTGACTGCTGCCTCCGGCCTACACTGCGCTCGAGTAGGTCAAACATTTGGAACTGAGTCTTGATTTAATCATGGCTGAGTTTATATCATTGTACAGGCCTCATCGCAGACTACATCCCCTTTCAGCTATGGTGCCACTAAGTCTCAGCCCCGACATTCATGGACACTCTATGGTTGAACTTAGGTGGGGATCTGAGTCTATGGCCTGGGGGTTGTCTTCATCATCATGTTGGTGATACTGACTTGGTGGTAAAAAGTGAGGCTGTAGCATTCCACTCCTCCATTTGCCTGTTTCTGCCAACTTCAGCCCTCTGCATCATGCCCTGTAAGGACACCTTCCAATGTCCCACGCAACCCTCTGTGACATTCCCCTTCGACATTTACGAGGACCCGCTCAGCTCGCTTGGCTCTACCTCAGTGCACTGTAAGTCACTGTCCCGTGGTGGTGTGCCTGTGCCAGCCGCAGTGCATTCAGGGCCACTAACTCTCTGCAGCTCAATTCAAGGACCCTGTCTGATATAATATTGGATGGCTTCTGGGTCGATGGCCTTGGGGCCATCAACGCCATGTACCTGTGGCCCTGCACTGTGCACTGCCTCCAGCCTTAACTGTGGTCCATCAGGGCACACATATTAAATCGATTCCTGACCGGCCCAGACGTCGCATCACCGCAGGATGCACACGCCACCACCGCCAGGACCACCTCCAACCAACAACTGCCAGAGTTGAAAGAGTCTTACTGCCAGCGTATCAGAGTTGCTCAAACCTGTCGTGGATGCCATCATCTGCTTGATACCCTGCTCAGCTCTTCAGGTGCCACTAACTCAGTGCACCACAACTCATGGACCATTTCTGATTGAGTTTTGTGCTGTGGACAGCTCACGCTAACCAACAAGAAGAGTTTGGCTTAAGCGCAGTAAGGCTACCCCTCAATAATAATAAACAAAACAACTGCCAGTACTGCTCAATCGATTCAAATATTTAGCAAAAGACAATAAACAAAATACTGTCCTGCAAAGACTAGTCATTCAGTCTGCAATAATCCTTCAAATCTATTTTTATTATTCAAATGTTTGCCTTTATACAAAGTTACTGATATTTAACATTACATTGTGGAAACATAATTGGATTTATATACAAGGGGAGCTCCAATTTATATGTACTACTATATACAACAAAGAAGGAAAATAAATAATAATATAAATCAAGAAGAAAAAGATCGTCAAAAAAATACATTCATTCACTCTCAATCGTATCTCATACAAACTGAACTCTGTAGTGAAAAAGGAAATCAAGAAAGAAAAAAGTAGGAAAAGATTGGAAAAGATTTGGAGGGAACTAAATGTGTGTGTGAACGTGTCCCTATACTGGTTATTTTAAATCTTTTTGATCAAATGGGGACACCTAATACACAGTCAATCAAAATGCGAATAACTTATAGAACAGCCATCACAATTACATCATTTGCAAACAAAATCAATAGTGCTATGATTGGCCATTAGACAAACACACACATGGTCGACGCCTTTCAAATCCCCAAAATGTGGGGATTATCCTCAGGACCACAGTGGAAAACAAATCTGAAAAGGGAAAAACAAACAAATTCTTATTATAAAAAGTACACTTAGCGACCTTCAAACTTAATGCTCAGTCCAGTACAACACTCAAAAAGTACCTGTGACGTCTAGTTGTCTGCATGGAATCTGTGGATCATATCAAAGAGAGAAATGGGGATAATCAGATTTTTGAAGACTTTCAAGAAGTATGATCTAAAATTAAAAGAGCACATCCTTGGGTACTCACTGTTTGATTAAAAGATGAAAGTATTTAATAAAGTTACAATTTTTCTTTGTAATACTTTATTCGAAAAAATATTTCATAAAAGTACAGACATTCAAACATACACAAATACATAAACAGTATTACAAGTATTACAAATCCCATTACATTTAAGATGACATTTACTTAAGACAGATAATAAATGAAATGGAACATTTATAAAAGGAGTTTTCCTTAATAATACTAATCTAGCATTGGGTAGCAATTTAGACCTAATATACCAAGCACTTGCCAAATATTTAGCGACCCCACAAACAATATACATAGAAGATGTATTTGTTGAAATGATGCGCAGAGCTGTTCTGTAGTCCCTAACTCCTAGCTCTCTACAAACCGGCTTCAGCCATTTTGCTCTAACCTGCTTGTATGCAATACAAGCAAACAAAAAATGGCCAAGGGATTCTTTGGGACATGAACAACCTGGGCATTTTAGGTCAGATTCCCTCCTGTCCTTGCCACTGTGCGCTCAATAAATACCTTATTCATTCCTTCCACCCTTCCATAAACGTTTTAAGAGGAAGGGTGCCATATCTTAGTTTCAGGAACAAAGCTCTATCACGGGGAGTCTGAATAAAGTCCAAAAATGACTAACTACCTGATGGGTTTGTGTTCAAGGAAGTTATTCGTCAGTGTACGCCAGTTTGAGTTAATTAGTTCCTTTGCCTCAACCCAATCCCAATATAGTTTTTTAACAACTTGTTTCGGGGGAGTGGGGGGGGATTGAGTGGTCCAAGAGTCACACAGGCCTATAGATACCACCAGGTTCTTTAATTTGTTCAGCCATTTTATTTTATCGGCTACATTCAAACTAATTAGCTCATCCAGCACTAGAGCATAATTAACTAGTTCGGGGATCCTTCTGAGGCGCACCCAAAATAACAAGGGGCGAATTTGGACTAAATCAGAGATCGATCTTTGGCCCATGTCAAAGAATAATGGTTTCAAAGGGGTCGATTGGGGCAGCGAGACTATGTCTCTCATGAACTTGTTCTCAGCCACTGCCAATGCTTTGGTGTTCTCCAGGCCCCAAAGTTCAGAGCCGTAAACTGACGATGCTCGAGCTTTCCCCTCATAGACTGCCAAAGCCGGGGCTATAGATCTACTAGTAGAGAGGCGCTGATTCTTTAATATCACCCCGGAAGCCCTTTTAAGATTTAAAACCATTTTCGATATATGGGAATTCCATCTCATTTTATTACAAAGCCTCACTCCGAGGTAATCGAATTCATCCACTACCTCGAGAGGGGTGCCACTCAGGGAGAGATTAGCCTTCCTATGCTTTTTATTAGCGGATAATACCATCAACTTGGTTTTTAAGGTGTTAATTGTTAACCCTCGATCTTTACAGAAATTGCTGAAACGATCGAGTAATTTCTGCAAGCCCATTGGGGTTTTGGACATCAGGAGGGTATCGTTAGCAAAGAGGAGTGTAGGTGTTTTCTCCCCGGCAAGGACGGGGGCATCCGCAGGGTCCTCCCTCAGATGGTCCACCACACCGTTTATAAAGAGGGAGAACAGGGTCGGAGCCATCACACATCCCTGCCTCACTCCTCTGTTGACCGGTACCCTCCCTGTCAGTTGGCCCTGACTTCCCCAGCGAATCCTTGCATAATTTCCTTCGTGGAGTTTAATAATAAACTGCAGCACGTAGCCGGGGAAACCCATATCAGATAGAACTGTCCAGAGTTTGGTGCGTGGTATAACATCGAATGCTGTTTTCAAGTCTATGAAAGCCAGGTATAAGCTACCCTTGGCAATTGTTACTGACTTCCAATACACTGCACATAATCGAAAAACCTGGTCCATTGCACCGATGTTGCGCCTAAACCCTGCCTGGAAATGGGACAGAATGTCTTTGTCCAAAAGCCAGGCTTCAGTTCGATTTATGATGACCCTGCCAACTACCTTTTGGATGGTGTCTATTAGACTTATTGGTCTGTAGTTGGCAGGGTCCTCTCTATCGCCTTTTATATATATGGTAATGACCTCTGCACCCTTCCAAGATTCTGGGACGGGGTGACCAAGCTGTATTAAATTCATTAGACATGCTATGAAATCTGCCCATAATTTAGGATCATGCAGTAACAAATCCCCCGGGAGGCCATCTGGGCCAGCCGCCTTCCCAGGTAATATTTTTGAGATGGCATCCTGTACTTCTCGCTGAGAAAATGAATGATCCTTGGGGTCTGACTTCATGCAGGGCTTGCTTTGAAATTCAATGAATGGGGATGTCGTTGATCCTTTAAGGCTATCATCACAATATAGGTTTAAAAAGTGGGAATACCATTGCTGTTCAGTTATGTGATTTAAAATTGGCTCTACCCCCCTTCTATCGAGAGCATTAATCAGTTTCCAAAAAATAATGGAATTTTTCCCACGGGCTGCAACCTTAAGCTGTTGCCAGTGCTCCTCCCCCCAGTCTTTTTTAGCTAATATTATACTGTTGCGGTACTCCTTTCTAGCCATTCGGACTGCTACCGGGTCCTTACTTTTAATCGCTAGAGTAATAGCTTTTCTTTTTTTCCTACAATTTGCCGTTTACCAGGGGTTACTCTTTAAAGATTCATGGGTGGACCTTGGATTCTCCTGGGGTCTTTTGCAGAAAAAAGCTCCTAGTTTAATTATTAAATTTTTATAGGAGGCTAGCAGATTGGGCCCGTCGGTGTTAGGTGTTACTAGAGCCATGGCTATGAGGCTACAGGTTTATACTGAGACTAACTCTTTGATGTTTTTAAGTTTCTCCTCTTCACACTTGACCACATTCCATTTTAGTTTCCGATTACTATTAGTGGGAAAAACCTCCTTAGTAATCATCCCTGGTTTTTCGATTGTATCAATCCCGTTTTCCCATTGAATTTTCATGCATAATGGATTATGGTCACTATCTGAAGATTGCCTTACCTCCATGTCTACTAGGGCAGACCATGATTGTATATCTAAAAGAATGTAGTCAATTCGAGATGGGCAACCTAGCCTATTCTAGGTCCTTGCACCATCGCGATCCGACGCGGTCCGTCCATTAAGAGCCCGTAAGTTATGTTCTAATACCAGAGCATTCAGCTGGATTGCTTTGGATGTCCATTTCTTAATGGGTACGAGAGCTAAAGGAGGTATAGTCTGTCTCCAGTCCTCTGAGTTTAAGCCCAAAATGTCTTCATCGTCTAGGGGTTCAAAAGTACAATTAAAATCCCCCCCCCCCTACTAGTATTTTGGATCTGGGTGGTAGTTCTGATAACCTTCCATATAGCAGCTCTATTGTTGGTGAGGCAACCCCGCCATGAAGGCCTCTAGCATAAATACAGAAAATTTCAAATTTAAAACCCCCGGACTGACTCAAAAGGGCGATATACAGAATGTCATTAGAATCAGTTTTATGGGTGGTAACGGCACAGTTCAGGTTCACCTTAACCCAAATAAGGAGGCCACCAGACGGGCGACCTTTCCCCGCTGTGACTGCAGGGATAAAAAAGGTGGAATAACCATTTTTATATTGCGGGGACAGGCACCAGGTTTATTGAAACATACATATATGGAAATCGTTAATAAAATCATTCCATTCAGGGTTAGCAAGATTTTTCTTTAGTCCTGCTATATTCCATGACAAAATGTTGATGGGAGTAGAGACTACAGATGCTGCCCTGGTTATGCCCAAGGTGCTGGGTTCCAGTTCTCCTGGACCTTGACTAGAGTTTCCTGGACTGGCTGTACCAACCATAGCTAAATTAGTTTGTTCTCCGGTGGTGGCTAACACTTCCCTTTTTCCCAATCGACCAGAAGACTGGAATGGGAGTCAATCGACTCCCTCCAGACCACTGAAACGATTATAACATGGGATTGGATAATTAAGCTGTGGGCCCAACCATTCCTCATTAAACTGTTTACCTCCATTGGTGGGCCTCCCTGCACCATTTCGTGTTATGTTCCAACCTCAGTTACCATCCCACCCCAATTACAAGGGTACTGCCCCCCCAGGTGCTCGGGTCTCATCCTATCTCTTTCATGGTTAGGTACCCTCAACCAACTCCACCTATTGTCACAATGTTCCGGGAACATGTAGAAGTATGACAGAGGTTTAACCATAATCGTGGAGTCGATTTTACATCGATGCCCAGAGCAAATGTACTCCACTAATCGCGGGTCTTAAAATGTTACCACGACACAGTCTCCCTGTAAACTTTTCTTGTTCTCTCCTACCCATGGGGCTCTCTCCACCATGAGCATTTTATTGTTAATATTAGGTGGGGGAGGGAAGTTTCTATTTAACCAATAGCAAACTTTGTTTTTAAGAGCCCAAAAGGGTTCAGAGGTAGCAGGTGCAAGCTCCGGGACGCCTGTTAAAACTAAAACATAGGGAGAAGCGTCGGGTGGTAAACTAATGTTCCGCCGTACCCTGGGTTTCTCAAAATGAGAAGAGGGGGGGATTAGGGACTGAAGTAACGGGGCCAGCTGGTTTCTGAGGTTTGGTTGGAACAGTGGGAGCTGGCTGAATAGAACAAGCTTTATTATCCTTTTGGGAGGGGGTTTTAGGCGGACGTTTCTTAGAAGTAGAATTAACCCCTGCAGAATGAGTCTTAGTCAAAGACGGAGGTTTGCCAGTGGGAGCTGGTGTATTAGAATCCCCTTGGGCAATATTTCCCCCCTTGGGTTTTAGTTCCTGACAAAGGGCCTGGAGCTGATGTTCTATCCCTTGGAGTCTAGTCTCCAGGGGCGAAAGTAAAGACCTAATAAGGGCAGTTAGAGAACTTAAGAGTGGTGCATTCTGGTCCTCCAAGTCTTCTAGAGATTCATCAGGGCTGCTATTGTCAAGGATACTGACCAGACTAATGTTCGAAACTGTGTCATCTGGAATACCCATTGGTAGGGGGTGAGAAACATACTGTTCCTTTGCTTTCCCTGAGATTGAAGCAAGGGAAACCCTTCCCTCCTCAATACTGCCACTGGCGCAAGCCACATTTCCTAAGGAACCCAACGTGTTTTGGTTAGATGAAATTACACCAATCACCTGGGGGGATATTTGATTAGGATTGTGAGTTGCTCCTATCAGTGTATCTCTTTTGGTTTGGGTGTTCTCCCTATGAACCGAAGCGGATGTAACTACTAAGTTGTTGACAAGGGGGGTCGGTGTTGGAGATGTTGATAAGGACACGGGAGAAGGATCTAGAAGGGGTGATTGGGGCCTAATAGAACTGAGGGTCGCAGATTCAACCTGCGAGGGAAGTGGAGCAGAGTTACTCATAGCTTTCGTTGGAGTACGTGCGGACGCTATGCTCCCTAATGACGACCTTTTGGCCTGTGCAAGGTCTTGTGATACCCTCCTTTCCATAAGGTCAATACCCTGATCAATTAGAGAATTTGTACGTAAAATAAAATTATCTAATGTGTTAGTCAATTTTTTGGTTTTGTTTTTTGTTCCTGCCGCAGCCTGACTGCGGGTTTCGCGGGAGGACATAACTTTTAAAACAATACGACCATCAGCAAAAAAACACAATCAGGTTTATACCACATAGGGAACAAAAGAAAAAAAAACAATGTTACTAAAGCTAGATGGGACCAACTAACCTAGCAAAATATCGGACAAAGACTTAAATGGGCCTATACAAAATAATGGAGTTATACTTGCAATTGAGCGGACTCGAAATGGTACGAAACTGCAAGGGACCTGGCCCAGTCCAGTCTCTACAGTCCTCGGAGGGCCTCAGAGGGCCCGCCCTTTGCCCGGGCTTAGCCCCGGCTGGGTCCCGCGCGCGTCATGCGAGCGCGGGGTTAGATGGGTTTAAAGAAGGGAGTTGGGGGCGGGACGAGACACCAGGTGCGCTGTGGTGATGAAGCGCTAAGCACCCTGGGTCTCGCAGTCCCTGCCCCGACAGCAACGGCGGTGAAAGCCCCGAGGTCCTAGATAATCAGGCTCCAGATGCAGGGCGGTCCGTGGAGAAGTTAAAAGCAGAGTCCAGCAAAGGTTAAAATAAAGTCCAGCTAAAGTATCCCCACTTCAAGGCTGCGAGCGGCTCCCGCGAAGCGGGGGCCGCGAGCCGTTTATAGCCGCGAAGGAGCTGGGGGCGGGAAGAGACACCAGGTGCGCTGTGGTGATGAAGCGCTAAGCACCCTGGGTCTTGCAGTTCCTGCCCCGACAGCAACGGCGGTGAAAGCCCGGAGGTCCTTGATAATCAGGCTGCAGATGCAGGGCGGTCCGTGGAGAAGTTAAAAGCAGAGATCAGCAAAGGTTAAAATAAAGTCCAGCTAAAGTATCCCCACTTCAAGGCTGCGAGCAGCCCCCGCGAAGCGGGGGCCGCGAGCCATTTATAGCCGCAAAGGAGCTGGGGGCGGGAAGAGACACCAGGTGCGCTGTGGTGATGAAGCGCTAAGCACCCTGGGTCTCGCAGTCCCTGCCCCGACAGCAACGGCGGTGAAAGCCCCGAGGTCCTTGATAATCAGGCTCCAGATGCAGGGCGGTCCGTGGAGAGGTTAAAAGCAGAGTCCAGCAAAGGTTAAAATAAAGTCCAGCTAAAGTATCCCCACTTCAAGGCTGCGAGCGGCTCCCGCGAAGCGGGGGCCGCAAGCCGTTTATAGCCGCGAAGGAGCTGGGGGAGGGAAGGGACACCAGGTGCGCTGTGGTGATGAAGCGCTAAGCACCCTGGGTCTTGCAGTTCCTGCCCCGACAGCAACGGCGGTGAAAGCCCGGAGGTCCTTGATAATCAGGCTGCAGATGCAGGGCGGTCCGTGGAGAAGTTAAAAGCAGAGATCAGCAAAGGTTAAAATAAAGTCCAGCTAAAGTATCCCCACTTCAAGGCTGTGAGCGGATCCCGCGAAGCGGGGGCCGCGAGCCGTTTATAGCCGCGAAGGAGCTGGGGGCGGGAAGAGACACCAGGTGCGCTGTGGTGATGAAGCGCTAAGCACCCTGGGTCTCGCAGTCCCTGCCCCGACAGCAACGGCGGTGAAAGACCCGAGGTCCTTGATAATCAGGCTCCAGATGCAGGGCGGTCCGTGGAGAAGTTAAAAGCAGAGTCCAGCAAAGGTTAAAATAAAGTCCAGCTAAAGTATCCCCACTTCAAGGCTGCGAGCGGCTCCCGCAAAGCGGGGGCCGCGAGCCGTTTATAGCCTCGAAGGAGCTGGGGGCGGGAAGAGACACCAGGTGCGCTGTGGTGATGAAGCGCTAAGCACCCTGGGTCTCGCAGTCCCTGCCCCGACAGCAACGGCGGTGAAAGCCCCGAGGTCCTTGATAATCAGGCTCCAGATGCAGGGCGGTCCGTGGAGAAGTTAAAAGCAGAGTCCAGCAAAGGTTAAAATAAAGTCCAGCTAAAGTATCCCCACTTCAAGGCTGCGAGCAGTCAATTAACACATATATGAGAAGTCTGCTGTTGAAGGTCGTGTCGGCGCCGAGGATGGGAGATGTTTCCCTTCCGTCTTGCATGTTTTTTTCGGAATCCATTTGTTAGAAGGGGGAATTAATTCCAACACTATTGCCCCTTTTCAATTTGCAGTCTGCACGAGTGAAGGAATCTGAAAGAATATATAATGTCCTTTAAGAATCTTGAATTGTCTCGAATGGATCGATAAATAAAATTGGTGCGCGCTTGGTAACCAAAGGGAAGACCCACACTCTTTGAAGTGTTGTCGGCGGGCTCAGAGTAACACTAAGCATGTCGGGGAAACGCTGTTGTTTGGAAGCATCTCACTCAGACCGTTTTGACAAGTAGCGTTGTTGTATAATGAGTCGGTAATGTTATTTTGGTTTGACGCTGTGAAACAGCGTCTGGCGTGGCTGATAATGTTTACAATTTGAGACAAGCTAATTCTTTTTAAATTTGGCTTACCTTCCTCATACAGCAGAGTCACTCTATACACGCCGGTGTTGTTTGGATCCCATTGCAAAAGTTCTTTGGTCTAGCGTGTTTTGAAAGAGCGCGAGATCAGGGTGGAATGTTGGGAATTGTAGTCAATGTTCTAGTATTCCTGATGGGAAAAAACTATGTATCGATAATAATTGTCCTAATGGTAAAGCTTTGGACAAGTGATTCTGAGACAGAAAAGCGGGTTCAAAGGGTGGTAATTGGCCTTAGTGGAAACTAAATAACTTTGATGTCAAAAGTTACCAGTTTTATTGAAAAAATGTTATTAAAAAAATGTTTGGGAGATCGTGCGCAAACGCAACTTGAAAGTGAAGCCTATGATGGTGTAATAATTACATGGATTGGTTTTGAAATCGCCAATTCAAGGAGAAATTCGTCTATAAAAATAATCAATTTTTACAGCGGATCGGTGGATGGATCCGCTTTATAGACAATGTCTTCCTCACCTGGACAGGTGACGAACAGGAACTTTGGGAATTCCACACGTGGTTGAATAATCGGACTTTGGACATTGATCCAGCGCTCCTAATGAAAAACTGTCTCACCAACTCTACCTATCTCCAGAATACTCACCATTAACCAAGAATCACTTACTAAGGCCCATAAACCATTGAGACAATTTTTGAGCGACTGAATCATGTGACCTAATTAAACAGATCCATACACTAACTATTTACACATTTATATACAACTGCAGTATAACGTTTCTTACCATGGTTTTAAAACATTTATCCTTTTAATTAAGTCACTAAGGCAAATGGATCAACTGATGGTAACACGACCATGAATAAACAAGACCAGCTTGTCGTTTCAAAATCTTATTTATTTACTTTATTACTCAAAGAAAGAGCATTTTTGATTAAATCTTTATTTTATTAGCAAATAAGCAGCATTTTATTGAGGAAAAGGCATATTAGACTGACATTATCAAGGCACATCAAATAGCATGAATTAAAGCTAAATAAACAGTTTCCATCACCTAAGTTCTATTTCCCTGTCTAAAACTCGCTCCACCTAAAAGAAAAGTCATTAAAGTCTGCTATCCTTACGTGCAGCAAATGTCCATCAGCACGACACGCCCTTCAGGAATCGGAAAGCGAAAAGCGCCCTTCTGCCCAAGGGGCTAGGTTTTATACCTTTCTAACTAACTAATCTCCACTTAAAAGAATACTTTCTTTTGCCACCCAGTTTTCTTATTGCCTGACTGATGTCAGTCCATGTCAGCTTGTCACGTTTCCAACCCAAATTCGAACCACTACTTTGACTCTATTGTCCAAGAAAATACATGACTTTTGGCTTCCTCAAAAATGCAACATTCTGCGAGTAACAGCCCGTTACTTCCTTAGCTTGGCAGACTTTGCCGCATCCTGTCCTTCGGTTTGTCATTCTCAGAGCACGTCTTGCACAGTTTATTTTTTTGTTTCTTTGTCAAACATCAATGTGGAAAAACACTTCCTTTGTGCATGGCTCTTCACGACAGGATTCCAAACACCGACTAAACAAGCCTTAGGCCTCCTTTTCAAAACTGTCATTTAAACAAACACAAAACATTAATTAATTAAAGAATTAAGATTCATTCTGTTACCCATCCCCCTTTGCTAATTATTAACCCATTAATTTATGTTACCTAGCTGAGCACACAAAGCAGCGTTTATATCTACCTTCTTCTTTTAGGCCGCAGGATTCACCACGAGCTTTTGTCACAGAAAAGACATAACATAAGCACACACAAATAAGCACATGCCATTAGTTAAACAGCCGCATTTAATACTGACAAAGACAATAGACAAGGTTAGTTTATTATTTTTCACATACTTGCAGTTGCAACATAAAGCACATGAATTAGTCCCTTGTGTCGTGTATGCATTTTAAACTAGGTTGATTAGTACATTTCATTGCGATTATTTCTTATGGAAGTTTAACTTTGCGAGTCAGAATAAAATCTTACTCTGCATCTCGCTCCATCAACTCCCTCATCTGGTGATTTCAAAATCACCAAACTACACCCACAATTTTCAGCAAAAATTTTAACCCTTGAACATGTTTTGGACAATCACGGTATTAGTATTTCTAAACCTTTGATTCTGTTTGCTTGTAACTCTCATATTGTGTTCTATGAAACTCTTCTAATTCTATTTCTTTTTCCTGTTCTTTTCTAAGTTTATAAATTCTTCTCTTCTCCCTAAGGTATTTCTTTCTCTTGTGTAACATGCAACTAATTTTTAACAAAAGTATCACAAAGACTATAACTAATAAAGGTGTCAGTATTTTGCCTAAAATTGAACTACCAATCTCTTAAAACCATTTTTTGATTACTGCAAATCTTTTACTCAAACGTTCAGAAAAATCTTCATCTTCCAAAGGAACTATTTCGGAGTGCAACTCAGTAATGTTTTTAATGTACAATTCAATATTATGGCTCTTATCTGGAATATATGTACAGCAATGCTGAACATGCAAAATTCCACAGACTCCTCCTTCTTTAGCTAACAGAATGTCTAAAGCAAGACGGTTCTGCATTACCATCGATCTCATGGCAATACGTTCTGTATTAACTAATTGGAAACCACTAGCAGTGTCAGTTGATAATCTATCAACAATCGTGGACATTTTTCTGATTTTTACAGCATTCAGGGTTATACCCACCATAGGTATTACTGCACCAAATATGTCACCAACAATTTCTGAAAAGCTTTCCCTTCTGAATCTGCTCAGATGATTGCTAATTTCAAATGAACCCTTTGCATTTCTGTCAACATGAAGAATTTTTGGAAAAACTAAACCAACAAAGCAAGTCCCATACCAGTGGTCTTGGAGATTATAGTAGGCTTTGTCCCCCCACACAAAATAAATTCCAGGAAAAATTGGATCTTTACCACCTTTGAATCCCCAACCACCTAAGATTTGATAAGTATCTTCGCATTGACTAGCACCTACGAAATAATTGTCAAAAAGCGTGTTGTCTCTTCTAATACAAAGCTTTCCACTCACTACCTCGAGAGGGGTGCCACTCAGGGAGAGATTAGCCTTCCTATGCTTTTTATTAGCGGATAATACCATCAACTTGGTTTTTAAGGTGTTAATTGTTAACCCTCGATCTTTACAGAAATTGCTGAAACGATCGAGTAATTTCTGCAAGCCCATAGGGGTTTTGGACATCAGGAGGGTATCGTCAGCAAAGAGGAGTGTAGGTGTTTTCTCCCCGTCAAGGACGGAGGCATCCGCAGGGTCCTCCCTCAGATGGTCCACCACACCGTTTATAATGAGGGAGAACAGGGTCGGAGCCATCACACATCCCTGCCTCACTCCTCTGTTGACCGGTACCCTCCCTGTCAGTTGGCCCTGACTTCCCCAGCGAATCCTTGCATAATTTCCTTCGTGGAGTTTAATAATAAACTGCAGCACGTAGCCGGGGAAACCCATATCAGATAGAACTGTCCAGAGTTTGGTGCGTGGTATAACATCGAATGCTGTTTTCAAGTCTATGAAAGCCAGGTATAAGCTACCCTTGGCAATTGTTACTGACTTCCAATAGACTGCACAGAATTGAAAAACCTGGTCCATTGCACCGATGTTGCGCCTAAACCTTGCCTGGAAATGGGACAGAATGTCTTTGTCCAAAAGCCAGGCTTCAGTTCGATTTATGATGACCCTGCCAACTACCTTTTGGATGGTGTCTATTCGACTTATTGGTCTGTAGTTGGCAGTGTCCTCTCTATCGCCTTTTATATATATGGTAATGACCTCTGCACCCTTCCAAGATTCTGGGACGGGGTGACCAAGCTGTATTAAATTCATTAGACATGCTATGAAATCTGCCCATAATTTAGGATCATGCAGTAACAAATCCCCCGGGAGGCCATCTGGGCCAGCCGCCTTCCCAGGTAATATTTTTGAGATGGCATCCTGTACTTCTCGCTGAGAAAATGAATGATCCTTGGGGTCTGACTTCATGCAGGGCTTGCTTTGAAATTCAATGAATGGGGATGTCGTTGATCCTTTAAGGCTATCATCACAATATAGGTTTAAAAAGTGGGAATACCATTGCTGTTCAGTTATGTGATTTAAAATTGGCTCTACCCCCCTTCTATCGAGAGCATTAATCAGTTTCCAAAAAATAATGGAATTTTTCCCACGGGCTGCAACCTTAAGCTGTTGCCAGTGCTCCTCCCCCCAGTCTTTTTTAGCTAATATTATACTGTTGCGGTACTCCTTTCTAGCCATTCGGACTGCTACCGGGTCCTTACTTTTAATCGCTAGAGTAATAGCTTTTCTTTTTTTCCTACAATTTGCCGTTTACCAGGGGTTACTCTTTAAAGATTCATGGGTGGACCTTGGATTCTCCTGGGGTCTTTTGCAGAAAAAAGCTCCTAGTTTAATTATTAAATTTTTATAGGAGGCTAGCAGATTGGGCCCGTCGGTGTTAGGTGTTACTAGAGCCATGGCTATGAGGCTACAGGTTTATACTGAGACTAACTCTTTGATGTTTTTAAGTTTCTCCTCTTCACACTTGACCACATTCCATTTTAGTTTCCGATTACTATTAGTGGGAAAAACCTCCTTAGTAATCATCCCTGGTTTTTCGATTGTATCAATCCCGTTTTCCCATTGAATTTTCATGCATAATGGATTATGGTCACTATCTGAAGATTGCCTTACCTCCATGTCTACTAGGGCAGACCATGATTGTATATCTAAAAGAATGTAGTCAATTCGAGATGGGCAACCTAGCCTATTCTAGGTCCTTGCACCATCGCGATCCGACGCGGTCCGTCCATTAAGAGCCCGTAAGTTATGTTCTAATACCAGAGCATTCAGCTGGATTGCTTTGGATGTCCATTTCTTAATGGGTACGAGAGCTAAAGGAGGTATAGTCTGTCTCCAGTCCTCTGAGTTTAAGCCCAAAATGTCTTCATCGTCTAGGGGTTCAAAAGTACAATTAAAATCCCCCCCCCCCTACTAGTATTTTGGATCTGGGTGGTAGTTCTGATAACCTTCCATATAGCAGCTCTATTGTTGGTGAGGCAACCCCGCCATGAAGGCCTCTAGCATAAATACAGAAAATTTCAAATTTAAAACCCCCGGACTGACTCAAAAGGGCGATATACAGAATGTCATTAGAATCAGTTTTATGGGTGGTAACGGCACAGTTCAGGTTCACCTTAACCCAAATAAGGAGGCCACCAGACGGGCGACCTTTCCCCGCTGTGACTGCAGGGATAAAAAAGGTGGAATAACCATTTTTATATTGCGGGGACAGGCACCAGGTTTATTGAAACATACATATATGGAAATCGTTAATAAAATCATTCCATTCAGGGTTAGCAAGATTTTTCTTTAGTCCTGCTATATTCCATGACAAAATGTTGATGGGAGTAGAGACTACAGATGCTGCCCTGGTTATGCCCAAGGTGCTGGGTTCCAGTTCTCCTGGACCTTGACTAGAGTTTCCTGGACTGGCTGTACCAACCATAGCTAAATTAGTTTGTTCTCCGGTGGTGGCTAACACTTCCCTTTTTCCCAATCGACCAGAAGACTGGAATGGGAGTCAATCGACTCCCTCCAGACCACTGAAACGATTATAACATGGGATTGGATAATTAAGCTGTGGGCCCAACCATTCCTCATTAAACTGTTTACCTCCATTGGTGGGCCTCCCTGCACCATTTCGTGTTATGTTCCAACCTCAGTTACCATCCCACCCCAATTACAAGGGTACTGCCCCCCCAGGTGCTCGGGTCTCATCCTATCTCTTTCATGGTTAGGTACCCTCAACCAACTCCACCTATTGTCACAATGTTCCGGGAACATGTAGAAGTATGACAGAGGTTTAACCATAATCGTGGAGTCGATTTTACATCGATGCCCAGAGCAAATGTACTCCACTAATCGCGGGTCTTCAAATGTTACCACGACACAGTCTCCCTGTAAACTTTTCTTGTTCTCTCCTACCCATGGGGCTCTCTCCACCATGAGCATTTTATTGTTAATATTAGGTGGGGGAGGGAAGTTTCTATTTAACCAATAGCAAACTTTGTTTTTAAGAGCCCAAAAGGGTTCAGAGGTAGCAGGTGCAAGCTCCAGGACGCCTGTTAAAACTAAAACATAGGGAGAAGCGTCGGGTGGTAAACTAATGTTCCGCCGTACCCTGGGTTTCTCAAAATGAGAAGAGGGGGGATTAGGGACTGAAGTAACGGGGCCAGCTGGTTTCTGAGGTTTTGGTTGGAACAGTGGGAGCTGGCTGAATAGAACAAGCTTTATTATCCTTTTGGGAGGGGGTTTTAGGAGGACGTTTCTTAGAAGTAGAATTAAGCCCTGCAGAATGAGTCTTAGTCAAAGACGGAGGTTTGCCAGTGGGAGCTGGTGTATTAGAATCCCCTTGGGCAATATTTCCCCCCTTGGGTTTTAGTTCCTGACAAAGGGCCTGAAGCTGATGTTCTATCCCTTGGAGTCTAGTCTCCAGGGGCGAAAGTAAAGACCTAATAAGGGCAGTTAGAGAACTTAAGAGTGGTGCATTCTGGTCCTCCAAGTCTTCTAGAGATTCATCAGGGCTGCTATTGTCAAGGATACTGACCAGACTAATGTTCGAAACTGTGTCATCTGGAATACCCATTGGTAGGGGGTGAGAAACATACTGTTCCTTTGCTTTCCCTGAGATTGAAGCAAGGGAAACCCTTCCCTCCTCAATACTGCCACTGGCGCAAGCCACATTTCCTAAGGAACCCAACGTGTTTTGGTTAGTTGAAATTACACCAATCACCTGGGGGGATATTTGATTAGGATTGTGAGTTGCTCCTATCAGTGTATCTCTTTTCGTTTGGGTGTTCTCCCTATGAACCGAAGCGGATGTAACTACTAAGTTGTTGACAAGGGTGGTCGGTGTTGGAGATGTTGATAAGGACACGGGAGAAGGATCTAGAAGGGGTGATTGGGGCCTAATAGAACTGAGGGTCACAGATTCAACCTGCGAGGGAAGTGGAGCAGAGTTACTCATAGCTTTTGTTGGAGTACGTGCGGAAGCTATGCTCCCTAATGACGACCTTTTGGCCTGTGCAAGGTCTTGTGATACCCTCCTTTCCATAAGGTCAATACCCTGATCGATTAGAGAATTTGTACGTAAAATAAAATTATCTAATGTGTTAGTCAATTTTTTGTTTTTGTTTTTTGTTCCTGCCGCAGCATGACTGCGGGTTTCGCGGGAGGACATAACTTTTAAAACAATACGACTATCAGCAAAAAAACACAATCAGGTTTATACCACATAGGGAACAAAAGAAAAAAAAACAATGTTACTAAAGCTAGATGGGACCAACTAACCTAGCAAAATATGGGACAAAGACTTAAATGGGCCTATACAAAATAATGGAGTTATATTTGCAATTGAGCGGACTCGAAATGGTACAAAACTGCAAGGGACCTGGCCCAGTCCAGTCTCTACAGTCCTCGGAGGGCCTCAGAGGGCCCGCCCTTTGCCCGGGCTTAGCCCCGGCTGGGTCCCGCGCGCGTCACGCGAGCGCGGGGTTAGATGGGTTTAAAGAAGGGAGTTGGGGGCGGGACGAGACACCAGGTGCGCTGTGGTGATGAAGCGCTAAGCACCCTGGGTCTCGCAGTCCCTGCCCCGACAGCAACGGCGGTGAAAGCCCCGAGGTCCTTGATAATCAGGCTCCAGATGCAGGGCGGTCCGTGGAGAAGTTAAAAGCAGAGTCCAGCAAAGGTTAAAATAAAGTCCAGCTAAAGTATCCCCACTTCAAGGCTGCGAGCGGCTCCCGCGAAGCGGGGCCCGCGAGCTGTTTATAGCCGCGAAGGAGTTGGGGGCGGGAAGAGACACCAGGTGCGCTGTGGTGATGAAGCGCTAAGCACCCTGGGTCTTGCAGCTCCTGCCCCGACAGCAACGGCGGTGAAAGCCCGGAGGTCCTTGATAATCAGGCTGCAGATGCAGGGCGGTCCGTGGAGAAGTTAAAAGCAGAGATCAGCAAAGGTTAAAATAAAGTCCAGCTAAAGTATCCCCACTTCAAGGCTGCGAGCGGCTCCCGCGAAGCGGGGGCCGCGAGCCGTTTATAGCCGCGAAGGAGCTGGGGGCGGGAAGAGACACCAGGTGCGCTGTGGTGATGAAGCGCTAAGCACCCTGGGTCTCGCAGTCCCTGCCCCGACAGCAACGGCGGTGAAAACCCCGAGGTCCTTGATAATCAGGCTTCAGATGCAGGGCGGTCCGTGGAGAAGTTAAAAGCAGAGTCCAGCAAAGGTTAAAATAAAGTCCAGCTAAAGTATCCCCACTTCAAGGCTGCGAGCGGCTCCCGCAAAGCGGGGGCCGCGAGCCGTTTATAGCCTCGAAGGAGCTGGGGGCGGGAAGAGACACCAGGTGCGCTGTGGTGATGAAGCGCTAAGCACCCTGGGTCTCGCAGTCCCTGCCCCGACAGCAACGGCGGTGAAAGCCCCGAGGTCCTTGATAATCAGGCTCCAGATGCAGGGCGGTCCGTGGAGAAGTTAAAAGCAGAGTCCAGCAAAGGTTAAAATAAAGTCCAGCTAAAGTATCCCCACTTCAAGGCTGCGAGCAGTCAATTAACACATATATGAGAAGTCTGCTGTTGAAGGTCGTGTCGGCGCCGAGGATGGGAGATGTTTCCCTTCCGTCTTGCATGTTTTTTTCGGAATCCATTTGTTAGAAGGGGGAATTAATTCCAACACTATTGCCCCTTTTCAATTTGCAGTCTGCACGAGTGAAGGAATCTGAAAGAATATATAATGTCCTTTAAGAATCTTGAATTGTCTCGAATGGATCGATAAATAAAATTGGTGCGCGCTTGGTAACCAAAGGGAAGACCCACACTCTTTGAAGTGTTGTCGGCGGGCTCAGAGTAACACTAAGCATGTCGGGGAAACGCTGTTGTTTGGAAGCATCTCACTCAGACCGTTTTGACAAGTAGCGTTGTTGTATAATGAGTCGGTAATGTTATTTTGGTTTGACGCTGTGAAACAGCGTCTGGCGTGGCTGATAATGTTTACAATTTGAGACAAGCTAATTCTTTTTAAATTTGGCTTACCTTCCTCATACAGCAGAGTCACTCTATACACGCCGGTGTTGTTTGGATCCCATTGCAAAAGTTTTTTGGTCTAGCGCGTTTTGAAAGAGCGCGAGATCAGGGTGGAATGTTGGGAATTGTAGTCAATGTTCTAGTATTCCCGATGGGAAAAAACTATGTATCGATAATAATTGTCCTAATGGTAAAGCTTTGGACAAGTGATTCTGAGACAGAAAAGCGGGTTCAAAGGGTGGTAATTGGCCTTAGTGGAAACTAAATAACTTTGATGTCAAAAGTTACCAGTTTTATTAAAAAAATGTTATTAAAAAAATGTTTGGGAGATCGTGCGCAAAGGCAACTTGAAAGTGAAGCCTATGATGGTGTAATAATTACATGGATTGGTTTTGAAATCGCCAATTCAAGGAGAAATTCGTCTATAAAAATAATCAATTTTTACAGCGGATCGGTGGATGGATCCGCTTTATAGACGATGTCTTCCTCACCTGGACAGGTGACAAACAGGAACTTATGGAATTCCACACGTGGTTGAATAATCGGACTTTGGACATTGATCCAGCGCTCCTAATGAAAAACTGTCTCACCAACTCTACCTATCTCCACAATACTCACCATTAACCAAGAATCACTTACCAAGGCCCATAAACCATTGAGACAATTTTTGAGCGACTGAATCATGTGACCTAATTAAACAGATCCATACACTAACTATTTACACATTTATATACAACTGCAGTATAACGTTTCTTACCATGGTTTTAAAACATTTATCATTTTAATTAAGTCACTAAGGCAAATGGATCAACTGATGGTAACAAGACCATGAATAAACCAGACCAGCTTGTCGTTTCAAAATCTTATTTATTTACTTTATTACTCAAAGAAAGAGCATTTTTGATTAAATCTTTATTTTATTAGCAAATAAGCAGCATTTTATTGAGGAAAAGGCATATTAGACTGACATTATCAAGGCACATCAAATAGCATGAATTAAAGCTAAATAAACAGTTTCCATCACCTAAGTTCTATTTCCCTGTCTAAAACTCGCTCCACCTAAAAGAAAAGTCATTAAAGTCTGTGTGAGAAGTTGGCCTGATGTGCAGTGTTCACTATTCTAGTGATCACTATATATATCAGTCCAAACAACCCTTATTGATGATTGGTTGTAAGTCAACCTTATAGACCAGCTATCCTAGTAGCATGGATACGAGCAGTCTAAGGCTAAGACTCTAGAGGGCGTGTTAAGCCAGCTGTTTTACCATCACATTACCCCTTGAACACCCAGTGAAAGGACACCACACAAGTGTTATGAAAATAAACAGTGTATTTATTAGAATCATAACAACCCTGTACTCTTTATGAGGACAGGGTGCTAAGCACACAACAAAACTCTTACGAAAATACTTAAGTTAGCACGGTATACACAAATGCCCGAGGGGCACGAAAAACCATATACTCTAAAACTGGAATGCGAAATTACTAGCAGGTAAGTACAGTACTAATAGGCTTTGGAATCGCTAGGACTTGACTATGGAATCGTTAGATTACTTCTAGGAAGCCTAGGGGACTCGGGTGCAGAGTGTGCACTCTCACGCGGGATGCGGGACAAAGTCTATGGAAGCTAGTAACGCTAAAGTTAGTGTTCACGGGCGAACCCGACCTGGTAGGGAGAAAACGACAGTGGATCCTGACCCTTGGATAGTGAGGCTATGCTGGGGCACCGAAATGCCGAAGTTACCTAGCCCAGGGGCTGCAGCTGCATAGGTCTCAAAAGACGTCGGGAATCCTCGTTGCCGGACCAGGAGCCTGGAAGAAAAGATGCTGGCAGGCGACCAGTGAAGATAGTTCGAGTTGATCCAAGCCTGGATCTGGAAGATGGATGACACCTGAAAGTAGAGGGGACCAAGTTCGTGACTACTAGCCAGTAGTCAGTGGGCACCAGGAGGGCACCGGATGGTAGTCACATCGACTAGGTGAGTGGGCGACGCTGGCTCTGCAGATCTCACGGACCAGGAGGCGTTGTCGGCGACCAGGATGGAGAGGCGAGCTGTCCCACGATGGATGAAGCTGTCGGCGTCGAAGTTACCCAGGATTGGGCAACAAGCCTTGGCTAATTCAAGCCCACGCGGTGGACTCAAAATGGCGTCTTGAGTGGACCAGGAGGGTCTGGGGTGCTCCTCTTCGGGAAGGGAGCAAGGGCCAGTCTGGAGCAACCAGACCAGCAGCAGTGATGTCGTCGGGCGTCGTTCAGAAGGCCACAAGCCAGCGGGCTAGTAGCCAAACAACGCGGTGAGCAGCAAAAAGCAGAAGGGCCCCACGCAGATCGTGGAGATGCTGGGAGGCTGCACTTCGGTGCTGGAGCTGCTCAGGGTCGGGGCTTCTCAGACCCCAAAGCACTCACCAGGAAATTACTCGGCGGGCTTGCTGTGCAGAAGTCGTGCAGTCTTGCAGATGGCCGGTCCCTCGAGGTCTCGTCGCACCCACGGTTCTCAGCTGGGCTGTAGAGGTGGGTAGAGGTCAGAGGTGCCAGGGAAGCCGGTTCTCGTCGAGCTGGGCAGTCGGATTCCGGAGGAAGGACTTGCAGCAGACCGCAGTGTTCTTGATGGTGCCTGCGGATGCAGGGTGACTACTCCTTAGACACAAGGGAGAATCTTGAAGAAGGAAATCTTGAAGTCCTTTCGTAGAAAGTCGTGTCTTGATTCCAAAGATGATCTAATTTGGAAGGGGACCTGCTCCTACCTTTATCTGGGAAAAGGGGGCTGGCACGCGACTAAGTCCTGCCCTAGGGGTGGGACCAGGAGGGGGGTGGTTACACCCACTTCCTTGGCGGGCTTTTCCCCAGCACAGGGTCTGGAGTGTCCCTGGAACTGGTTCAAGCCAGCCTATGCACAGTGAGCACCGGGGTGCCACGTGCAGTCACCTTCCTCTGAAGCCCTGCCTACCTACAATACACAAAATCCTGTCTGGGACGGTGCTGGCACCGCCCCTGGCAGGAAACCCTTTGTCCTTATCTCCTGCTCTGGGAGGACTCCCAGCAGCAGGAGGGCAGACTTGTGTCTCGGTGGCAGCATCCATTTTGTGGATGCTAAGGCTCTGTCTGACTTTAACCGGGGTTAGGGGTTACATACATGTCGTGTCCCTCTAGAAGGGTGGAATGCTAACCCCGTCGCCAGAATTGGCGAGGGGTTAGTATTCCAATTCGTATGACACCTTACTCGACATGTTTTGATAAAGCGATACCAGAGTTGGCATATAACCGCGAGGATTATAATGCACTTAAGAGTATATGGTATGCGATATCATGGAAACGGCTAATGGATGGATCCCGAAAGCCGCAGACAGGCTCAGCTCATGCCAGAGCACCATTTCACACGATTCCAAGCACTCTGCCTTCAGGATTGTTAAGGCCTGCCATAGGAGTGACTGATAGGAGATCTGTGTGTCCATTTTAGGTTAGATATAGGTATACTATATCTAAAGCAAAGGGTGAGTACACCACCTTGCCCCAGCTGTCGTGCAGCCAGTTGTGTCAGTTTAGTTAGTCAGCCCAGGGGTGGCATAATACATGCTTCAGCCCCTGGGAGACTTCTGAGTACACATCAGCCCTGGGTACAGGGACTTGGAGAGGGCCCAGTGCCAATTCAGTACCTGAGTACAATTTGGATAGAGAGAACAGCTAGGCTGTGGGTCTGATTAGCAGGCCCACAGCCAGGGAAAGTCGTAAACCAGTGCAGCAAAAAGCAAAAATCTGGGTGATCATAGGATTGCAGACCCTACTCTCCTACATGACCCCCCCCCCCAAACTTTGGGACAATAAACTAACCTTGACCAGGTGACTTACCTGAGAGCAGCGAGGGGGCCCACGAACGCCGTTTCCACCGCCAGAGAGTCAAACAAGGCATTTGCATCGCGCCGCCGCCCCGGGACCACAGTTCCCGGAAGCCTCAGCGGCGGCGCGCACCAGTGACCTCACACCAGCGCCCGGAGGCGCTTAAATCCGCGCAGAGGTCGGCGGAGCTTGGGGACTTACCTGAGAGCAGCGAGGGGGCCCACGAACGCCGTTTCCACCGCCAGAGAGTCAAACAAGGCATTTGCATCGCGCCGCCGCCCCGGGACCACAGTTCCCGGAAGCCTCAGCGGCGGCGCGCACCAGTGACCTCACACCAGCGCCCGGAGGCGCTTAAATCCACGCAGAGGTCGGCGGAGCTTGGGGACTTACCTGAGAGCAGCGAGGGGGCCCACGAACGCCGTTTCCACCGCCAGAGAGTCAAACAAGGCATTTGCATCGCGCCGCCGCCCCGGGACCACAGTTCCCGGAAGCCTCAGCGGCGGCGCGCACCAGTGACCTCACACCAGCGCCCGGAGGCGCTTAAATCCGTGCAGAGGTCCGCTCCGCGGGACGCGAGCGGGACGCCCGGGGCTAAGCCCGGGCAAAGGGCGGGCCCTCTACGGCCCTCATCGGCAGGAAGAGGCAGGGGCAGGGCCTGACCCCCTGTCTCACCAGAGACGCGTCCACAAGTAAGATCTAGCTGCTCTGTTGTTTACCGTGTTATATATATGGCAACTAAAAAGAAACCTGCTGTTGTGCCAGCTAATACCATGGATAATTATGTTGTGCAAACTGTAAAGAAAATAAACGAACAAAGGAGGGAATCACTTGGGCTAAGCCAGTCACCAGATTTGCGAAGGTTAAGCCCTACTTTACCTATGTCAGCAGAGGATAGTCCTTTTGTGATGGTGGACACAAGGGTTTCAACTAATGATTCACCAATGATTGAGTCTGACAGTCAGCCACTGATCACGTTAGTATCCCCTGTTATTTTGGATGTAGACTTTGATAGCGTTATTGATTCAGACCCAGACACTGTTACTGGTCCTGTGGAGAGCGATTTACCTCTAATAGAGCACACACCTCGACCTGTGCGTGCCTGTGTGAAGAATCAGCGGAAACAGGGTGGTCAAAGACCAAGAGTGAAAAGGAAAAGAACATTATCTCCAGGTTCCTTGAGAGCTCCCCTAAAGGCAGTAGGGGACGGGACTGCAAGAAACAAAGGAGAGGATGAATTGTTTGCTAAACTGCTTGAGGTTGTAGAGGGTAAACTTATCGAAATTGTAAAACCTCTGATCTCTAAAATAGATAAACTCCAGGCGGAAGTAAAAAGACTTGGAGGTATGCAAACTAAGCTGACGGAGGAAATATGTAGTCTCAATACTTCGTTATCAACAAGAAACATTATAGAAGGGGTTGATCATGCCGGAGAAGGGATACCTGGTGTGTTGACTGATCCAGCCCATATGTTGGCCCCCAAAGTTAATCATAATATTACATCAGTAGAAGGGTGCCCGTTGATAGTTAATATCCCACAAGCACAAGTTCACGGTACTGACCCTTTGCAATTTATTGAGGAAGCTTCACCTGTCGTATTAGTGTTAGCTAATGTACCCCAGTTGGATGACGGTATCACCGAATCAGCCAGCTCTCTGAGTAGTAAGGCCCTTCACTGGCTCTCTGGTAATATGAGGTTAGCGCCTGGTGGGTTACAGCAACTGGCGCATGATATCAAAGCAGTTAAACGTATTCCCTGGATAGGGAATCGCCCCAAAAGATTTAAAGGGGATTGCGTGGCGATAACATTTGCACATCCCAATATACTTCCTAATGTTTTAACACATATTTTTCCACCTCAGCGTAGAAGAGGTACGGTGGTTCCCCTAACACTAAAATTTTTTCATGGGGAACAGCAAAACGTAACCCTACCAAAAACGCCAGCATTAGGATGGGATAACAATTTGATTAACAACCTGAATTTGCATAACCGCTGGGCATCCCCCCTAGTCCCAAGTCTGCTATTGCACAATAGATTTGATGCCCTGTCTGGTCTTAACAACTGCGATTGACAAGAGGTCAGACATGCGTCTGTCGCAGTGGTTGCAGGAGTAGATTTACATCAGCCCTTAATTACAACTGGTAGTATACTGCCTAAGTCTGTGGGCACATCCTGCAATACCCTAGTGGGGGCGTCAACAACTTGCCTTATTGCCAGTTGGAATATAGCAGGACTAGTTTCTAAACTAAATGTACTAGGGTGGCTAGAACTAATTAGAACGTTTGATATCTTATGTTTGCAAGAGACCTGGTGTTTAAATTTTAAGGGCCTCGATGGTTTTGTAGCCTATGAGTTACCAGCAGTGGCAACTACCTCAGGGAGGGCTAAAGGTGGTTTGCTAACTCTGATATCTGTGAAAATGCGAATCCGGGTGAAGGAACATATTACTGTGGGCAATAATTCCCAACTGCTATGGTTAGCGGATGAGGCAGGCAAAAACATACTGTTGATTAATATGTACAATAATGTTTTTGATGCCAGTAGATATACGGTTATTTTAGAACTTGATGTCGCAATCAAACAATTGATGAAAGCCTCCAATACGGTTTTTGAATACATATATGTTGGAGATTTTAATATTTCTGTTTGCCCCCTCTCTAATCAAAGGTTGTGTGGTACTTTGAATCGTGTTGGAGAGCCAGCTATGCACTTCCAACACAATACATATGGAGAAACTTTGAACTCTTTCCTCCTCGCCTATGACTTGGAGATTTTAGAGATTGAACAGGATGGGAAGGGTGATAGTTTGCCAACCTTTGTGGGGCGAGGGGCGAACACTGTGATTGATTTTATTTGCATGTCTTCCGAATTAGCTGATTTTAGTTCTGTTGTCAAGGTTGTAGATCATATGGTTAGTGACCACAACTGTCTTGTTATTGAAACTAGGTTTTGGGAAGCTTGCATAATTCCAGATAGTAGTGCTATTTTAAACATTGAAGTACATAGGCCGAATGGATTTAGATTAAGGTGGGCAGGGGATAAGGCTGAAGTAACTTCAAATTGCATTATCTCCTGTTGTTTAAATGATATCACTTCTATTATTGATGAGAAATCAAATATGAAGGCCTGTATCTCCCATTTTACAAAAATCAATGTTTTTATTAGTAGTAAGTTTACTAGGTCTGCTGGAAATTTCAACTACAAAGCTAGGGGATGGTTTGACAACGCATGCACTGTGGCATTGAAGACATTAAAAAAAGCATTATCCACCAAACCTAGAGATAAAACAGTTGTAGTTAAGCTTAGATCTGACTATAATTTGGCTCTTAGGCAAAGGAAAATTGAACTACGTGAGGAAGCTTGGGAGCGATTTGATCTAGCGGCTGTATCGAATAATTGTACGCTTTTTTGGGCAGCAGTAAATAGCCCTTTTTTAAGAGATGATAAACTTCCCATGTTAATTTCAAACGTGGGTAAGGAATCATGGGTACAGCATTTTTCTGCCATTTTTAATCCCGATATGGTAACGTTGCCGTTAAGTTGCTCTTGGCCAGTACTCAATTTAGATATCACCTTACAGGAGGTCCTAAGTAGTATTAGGGCTAGTAAGGGCGGTAAGGCCCAGGGACCCGATGGTGTACCAGTTGATGTATACAAATTTGCGCCCGAGACTTGGGGGCCAGTACTAGCCAAAGTTTTTAATGCTGCCGTTCGCTATACTATTCCATGTACCTGGTCCGAATCTATAATAGTCCCAATTCATAAAAAAGGGGACCGAGGAAACGCCAAAAACTACCGGCCAATCTCGTTGTTGGATTCGTCGGTCAAGATCATGAGCCGTGTACTCCTCGTCCGATTGGAAGAATGGGCAGAGTCTAACAAAATAATGACAGACTGCCAATATGGGTTCAGGAAAGGGAGGGGTTGCATTGAACAATGCTTAAATCTTGAGCTACTGATTGGGAAATACACCCGTGCAAAAAAGGGTTCACTTTACCTCTGTTTCGCTGATCTGAGCAGCGCTTTTGACCTGGTGGATCACGCCATACTATGGACTACCTTGCTAGAAATGGGAGCACCCAGGGAAATTATATATTTTCTGGCCCGTTTATACGAGAGGCTTAGCTCGAGTGTCCGGTATGGGCCTTTGGGCGAATGCACAGACAAATTTAAGGTCAGGAGAGGTATCAGACAAGGGTGTGTATTGGCACCCTTGCTCTTCACTCTGTTTATTAATGAAATAGACTCGATCTTACAGAGGGCGCCAGCTGACGCACCTAGAGTAAACACAAGTACCATCCCCGTGTTACTCTATGCGGACGACGCTGTGTTGCTCTCTAGGACTCCCCGGGGTCTACAGCTTTTAATAGATAAATTTGTGGCCTTCATTGAGAAAAGAAAGTTGGTCATCAATAAAAGCAAGACATTTGTGATGGAGTGCGGAGCTAGTAAGGTAAAAACTAAAAAGCCCTACAGGTATCTCATTGACGGCCAAGTGGTGCAGTCTGTGGAAAACTTCTGCTACCTGGGAGTTAATTTTTCCAAAAATGGCCACTGGGATGTCGAGCACAAGGTGGTGCGCGACAAAATGATCAGGAGTTCCAATGGAATATTTGCTTTTGCAAGTAAATTAGGTAGTAGAAGGCCTAAAGAAATGCTTAAGATTTTTGAAGCTAGGTGTCTCTCGGCTGCCCTCTACGGAGCAGGGGTTTGGGGGGTATCCAGGGTAGAATCCCTACAGGTAGAGGAGAATATGTTCCTGAAAAAATTGCTGTGTCTCCCGACCTCTACTGCTAATAGTTTGGTCCATAAAGAACTAGGAATACACCATATAAACGATCTATTACTGTTGAGACCTTTGATGTTGTGGCGCTCAGTCTGGATGAAAGACGAAACCTCATTTAATAGGGCTATCATTGAGGACTGTTTACGCCTAGACTATTTTCTTAAAATCCCATGGATCAAGTACACAATTGATTCTTTCTCTAGTGTATTTGGGCTTAACGTTACATTAGATCACTGTTCTGCCTCGGATCTCTCTAAGGAGAGTCTGAAATCAATTTTCTTAAATCATTGTGCAGAAAGACGAGCTACGGATGATCTTAAGCTTTCCACTTGTATACGTTATAACCATTTGAATGAATTTGTGGGCCTACACCCTTACCTCATCCAGGTGACTAAAGGGCAACATCGGTTTGTTCTCACCAGGTTGAGGATGGGTACGGTCCACCTATTGGTTGCATTCCCTGAGATTAAGAAGCGCCCTACTGGTCCATGTCGGTGCGACAATATTTCGGAACAAAGCACAGAGCACTTTCTACTTATATGTAACCTGTATAGCGAATGTCGTAAATTCTTTTTAAAACCTTTATTTATCAAATTTGGAGCAAGAACTGTTAAAGCGGCAATGATATTACTTTTTAATTTGCATCACCCTGACATCTGTTTTTACACGGCCAGTTTTTTACTTAGGGCCATCAGCTATAGGAAAAGCATGATTTTTTAATTATATTTATCAAATTTCTTATTCTATTTTAATTATTGGGAAATTTTTACGTGTGTCATTTGATGTTATATGTATCTTACTGTATTTGTAGCTGATTGCGATTGTCAAAGTGTACTTTCTTTTTAATATGTATTGTATGTATGTACTTTTATGGACATGATTTACATGTTTCCGAATAAAGTTTTTGAATTGAATTGACCAGGTGAGTCTTCTTGCTCTAAGTGGAAATACCTGGAGAGCCCATCAGCATTGCTGTGATCAGTACCAGGTCTATGCTCCACTGTAAAATCCATCCCCTGTAGGGAAATGGACCACCTAAGCAGTTTGGGGTTTTCACCCTTCATCTGATTTAGCCACAAGAGGGGCTTATGGTCTGTCTGAATGGTGAAGTGAGTGCCAAACAAGTAGGCCCTCAGCTTCTTCAGGGCCCAGACCACAGCAAAGGCCTCCCTCTCAATAGCTGACCAATTTTTCTCTCTGGGTGTCAACCTCCTACTAATGAAAGCAATAGGCTGATCATTACCATCAAAATTCAGTTGAGACAGAACAGCCCCCACACCCAACTCAGAAGCATCTGTTTGGACAATGAATGGCTTGGAGTAATCTGGACTCTTTAGGATAGGTGCTGTGCACATGGCCTGCTTTAGGTCATTGAATGCTTTCTGACAGCTTGCTGTCCACTGAACTTTCTTTGGCATCTTTTTGCTTGTCAGGTCATTAAGAGGGGTCACTATGGACCCATAATTTCTGGCAAACTTCCTATAGTACCCAGTCAGGCCCAAGAAAGCTCGAACCTGAGTCTGGGTGATTGGAGGAGTCCAGTCCTTGATGGCCTGTATCTTACTCTCCAGTGGCTGAACCTGGCCTCCACCTACAAGGTGGCCCAGGTATACAACCTGTGTCTGCCCTATCTGGCACTTTGTGGCCTTGATAGTGAGGCCTGCCTTTTGCAGAGCCTCTAACACTTTCCTCAGGTGGACCAGGTGATCCTCCCAGGTGGAGCTAAAGACAGCAATATCGTCTAGATATGCTGCACAGAAGTCATCCAGCCCAGTGAGGACTTGATTCACCAACCTTTGGAAGGTGGCAGGTGCATTTTTCAGTCCAAAGGGCATTACCACAAACTGATAATGCCCTCCAAGGGTAGAAAATGCTGTCTTGGGTTTGGCCTCCTCAGCTAACCTGATTTGCCAATACCCAGCTGTCAAATCAAATGTACTTAAGAAGTTGGCAGAAGCCAATTTATCTATAAGTTCATCTGCTCTTGGTATTGGGTGGGCATCAGTCTTAGTGACTGCATTGAGGCCTCTGTAGTCTACGCAAAACCTCATCTCCTTCTTACCACCCTGGGTGTGAGGCTTTGGCACTAGAACTACTGGGCTAGCCCAAGGGCTATCTGAGGGCTCAATGACTCCCAGCTCCAACATTTTCTGCACTTCAGTTTTGATGCAGTCTCTAACATGATCAGGCTGTCTGTAGATTTTACTCTTGACAGGCAGACTGTCTCCAGTGTCAACATCATGGGTACACCAATCAGTTTGGCTGGGTGTCAGAGAGAACATATGTCTGAAGGATTGCAGAACTTGCCTGCAATCCTGTTGCTGATGTTCAGTGAGGCTGCCACAAAAGACAACACCATCAACTGATCCATCATCAGGATTCTGAGTGAGCAGGTCTGGGAGAGGGTCACTCTCTTCCTCCTGTCCCTCATCTGTGGCCATGAGCAAGCTCATGTCCTTCCTGTCAACATATGCCTTGAGCCTGTTAACATGGAGCACTCTGAGAGGGCTCCTGGGAGTTCCAAGGTCCACCAAGTAGGTAACCTCTCCCTTTTGCTCAATGATGGTGTGGGGCCCAGACCATTTGTCTTTCAGAGCTGCTGGGGCCACTGGCTCCAGCACCCACACCTTCTGTCCTGGCTGGTAC
This sequence comes from Lissotriton helveticus, assembly GCF_964261635.1. Classification (NCBI taxonomy): domain Eukaryota; kingdom Metazoa; phylum Chordata; class Amphibia; order Caudata; family Salamandridae; genus Lissotriton; species Lissotriton helveticus. Next base: position 1,670,265,292 of record NC_136069.1, on the reverse strand, counting down.
ACAGTCAGAACAGCCTTTTGGTCATGCCAAGCTTTTTGAAGTTCTTGGCTGGCCTCAAGGTTTTTGGATGCCTTTTCCATATACTCAGCCATCCTGGAGCGGAGACCAAGTACATAGTCCACTATGTTGGTTGCAGGCTTTTTGAGAGGTCTCTCCCATCCTTCCTTCACCAAACACAGGGGTCCTCTTACAGGATGCCCATACAGAAGCTCAAAAGGGCTGTAGCCAACCCCCTTCTGTGGGACCTCTCTGTAAGCAAACAAGAGGCAGGGGATCAGGACATCCCATCTTCTCCTAAGAGTTTCAGGTAGCCCATGAATCATCCCTTTGAGGGTCCTGTTGAATCTCTCAACAAGCCCATTGCATTGTGGATGATAGGGTGTGGTGAACTTGTAGTTCACACCACACTCTTTCCACATTGCAGTCAGATATCCTGACATGAAGTTTGTACCTCTGTCAGAAACGACCTCCTTAGGGAAACCCACTCTGGAGAACACTCCAACTAGGGCTCATGCCACTACAGGTGCTGTAGTGGTCCTAAGTGGTATAGCTTCAGGATACCTGGTGGCATGATCCACTACCACCAGTATAAACTTGTGCCCTGATGCTGTCTGGGGTTCCATTGGACCAACAATGTCAATCCCCACTCTTTCAAAGGGAACCCCCACCACAGGTAGTGGTATAAGGGGGGCCTTTGTTGTGCCACCTGACTTACCACTGGCTTGGCAAGTGACACAGGAGCGACAAAACTCCTTGGTATTCTCATTCATATGGGGCCAGTGAAAGTGTGAGACAAGCCTGTCCCAAGTCTTTGTCTGACCTAAATGACCTGCAAGGGGAATCTCATGGGCCAAGGTGAGAAGGAAACCTCTCAGAGACAAGGGGATGACCAGCCTCCTGGTTGCACCAGGCTTGGGGTCTCTTGACTCAGAGTACAGGAGTCCATCTTCCCAGTATACCCTGTGGGCACCTGTGGCATTCCCTGCAGCCTCAGCAGCGGCCTGCTGTCTGAGGGGTTCAAGGGAAGGGCAGTCTAACTGTGCCTTCCCCAGGTCTGCTCTGGAGGGTCCCCCTGAGCCCAGAAACTCAACTTGATCAAGTTCAAGCTCTTTAGGCTCAGTTTCCCTCAGTTCTCTCAGATCAGCCTCCTCAGAGACTTGATCCTCAACCTGGGGCAAGGGGGAAGGCAAAGCCTTAACCCTACTACTCTTCTTCTTGGAAGGTGTCTGGTCCATAATTTCAGGATCCAGCACCTGTTCAGTGGGGCATCTTCTGGCCTGTGACCTAGTCACAGCAAGCACATGTGCTGGCAAGCCTAACATTTCCATGTGAGTCCTCTGCTCCACTTCTGACCATTGTGATGACTCCAAATCATTGCCCAACAAACAATCAACTGGGAGGTCTGAACTGACTACAACTTTCTTTTGTCCCTTCACTCCACCCCAGGAGAAAGCCACAATTGCCACACTATGACTAGTAGTGACATTGCTGGCATTGGTCACCAGGAAATCAGTACCTGGCATGATCTGTCCAGGGTCCACAAAGTTAGGTGTCACCATGGTGACACTGGCACAAGTGTCCCTATAGGCCTGAGCCATTTTGCCATTAATTAAAGGCGTCTGCCTGTATTTGCCCAAAGTATTGGGACTTATCTCAGGGGATATATCCATATCCCCTGTACAGACAAGGACAGCCTGAGTGAGTGTGCCAACTAAGTTGTCAGACCCCTCAGTTCCCAAGGTTAACCCAACTAATGCCTTGGGAGGTACACTACCACTACTGACTGTACTAGGGGGTGTAGTTGCCTTAGGGGCTGTAGTGGCAGGAGTTTGTCCTCCTCTTTTGGTGCACTCACTAAACCAGTGAGATTTACTTTTGCAGTACTGGCACCACCTTTTTGACTGGCCTTCTTGAGTCTTCTTCTTCTGGGAAGCCTGACCCCCACCCTCTTTGGGTTGTTGGGGACCTGGTGAAGACTTCTGGTCATTTTGTTCACTCTTTGCATTACCCTTCTGGTCTGCTTTCTTCTGACCACCCTGGTTCTGGTTCTGGTTCTGCTTGATCCTTGTCCTGACCCATTTGTCTGCCTTCTTTCCCAATTCTTGGGGAGAGGTCAGATCTGAATCAACAAGGTGCTGGTGCAACAACTGGTTCTGACAATTGTTTAAAATCTGTTCTCTCATCATAAGATTATACAATCCTGTGTAATCTGTAACCTTGCTACCCAGCAACCAGCCCTCCAAAGCCTTAGTGGCACTATCCACAAAGTCAGACCAGTCCTGAGACTGAGTTTTCTGGGTGTCTCTGAACAGCAACCTGTACTGCTCAGTGGTTAAACCAAACCCATCAATCAGTGCATTTTTCAGGACCTGGTAATCATTAGCATCCTCCACTCTTGTAGTGAGGAGCTTATCTCTACCTTTACCATCAAAGGAGAGCCACAGTATAGCTGCCCACTGACTTCGGGGAATGCACTGCACAGTGCAGGCCCTCTCCAAAGCAGCCATCCATTTCTGGATATCATCCCCTTGCTTAAAGGGGGGCACTATCTTAGTCAGGTGTTTAGTATCTAAACCCTTCTCTCTATCTCTTGGGAGATTGCTGCCACCAGTGGGAGCTAGCCCACTCATCTGCTGCTCTCTAGCAAAAGCAAGCTTTTCTTTGGCCAGGGCAAGTTCTTCCCTTTCAATCCTCAGAGCAGCCTGTCTCATTCTAGCTTCATGCTCTATTCTCTGAGGGGAAGTCACTCTCCTCTGTGGAGAGTTTCTCCTCCTCTGGGAAGAGGCATTAGAGTGCAGAGATCTATTGGAGTCCCTAGAAAGAGATCTATCTCTCCTAACTCCAAGGTTAGGCCCACTTCGGGTTAGTACTGGGGGGCCCCCAGATCCTAGCCCAAGTAAGTCTAAGTTGGCCCTGGTTAGCCTTCTGACTACCTCAAGACCTTTGTCTACCTCATCCCCAGAGAGTTCCTCTTGATCCTCCTCCTAAACTGCAGTAGCAGTGTTGGGGAGGTCTGGATCCCCAGAGGTTCCCTCTAAGGCTGGCATATTCTCATGTAACTGAGAAATCTTTCTGGCATCATATGTTTCTAAGAGACCTATCAGAAAGGGAATGGTGGGGTTAGACCCCTGCTTCAGTTTCCTGGAGGTACAGACTTGTCTCATCTCCTAAAAAATGAGAGCTGCATATCTTGAAGTGACCTGTGGAGGGTCAACACTGACCAGGGGAGTCTCAGTAGATTCTCCCTGGGTAGAAATGCTTTTCTAGTGAGGTGTAAGTGGTGCACTTACCTACACTATGTGTTTGCCTACTGATCCCTTGCTAGAGTTGTAGTTTAGGGTGTGCTAGGCCCTAGGAGCTACAACAGCTGGTTCAGTAGAACTCAGAGTATTCTAAGCTAAGTTATATGTACCTTTAGTACTTATGTGATCTTTCACAAGATATTCTTAGGATATGTGTGGTAAAACAACAGCAAGCTCAAATCCCACCGCTGCCACCAATGTGAGAAGTTGGCCTGATGTGCAGTGTTCACTATTCTAGTGATCACTATATATCAGTCCAAACAACCCTTATTGATGATTGGTTGTAAGTCAACCTTATAGACCAGCTATCCTAGTAGCATGGATACGAGCAGTCTAAGGCTAAGACTCTAGAGGGCGTGTTAAGCCAGCTGTTTTACCATCACATTACCCCTTGAACACCCAGTGAAAGGACACCACACAAGTGTTATGAAAATAAACAGTGTATTTATTAGAATCATAACAACCCTGTTCTCTTTATGAGGACAGGGTGCTAAGCACACAACAAAACTCTTACGAAAATACTTAAGTTAGCACGGTATACACAAATGCCCGAGGGGCACGAAAAACCATATACTCTAAAACTGGAATGCGAAATTACTAGCAGGTAAGTACAGTACTAATAAGCTTTGGAATCGCTAGGACTTGACTATGGAATCAATAGATTACTTCTAGGAAGCCTAGGGGACTCGGGTGCAGAGTGTGCACTCTCACGCGGGATGCGGGACAAAGTCTATGGAAGCTAGTAACGCTAAAGTTAGTGTTCACGGGCGAACCCGACCTGGTAGGGAGAAAACGACAGTGGATCCTGACCCTTGGATAGTGAGGCTATGCTGGGGCACCGAAATGCCGAAGTTACCTAGCCCAGGGGCTGCAGCTGCATAGGTCTCAAAAGACGTCGGGAATCCTCGTTGCCGGACCAGGAGCCTGGAAGAAAAGATGCTGGCAGGCGACCAGTGAAGATAGTTCGAGTTGATCCAAGCCTGGATCTGGAAGATGGATGACACCTGAAAGCAGAGGGGACCAAGTTCGTGACTACTAGCCAGTAGTCAGTGGGCACCAGGAGGGCACTGGATGGTAGTCACCTCGACTAGGTGAGTGGGCGACGCTGGCTCTGCAGATCTCACGGACCAGGAGGCGTTGTCGGTGACCAGGATGGAGAGGCGAGCTGTCCCACGATGGATGAAGCTGTCGGCGTCGAAGTTACCCAGGATTGGGCAACAAGCCTTGGCTAATTCAAGCCCACGCGGTGGACTCAAAATGGCGTCTTGAGTGGACCAGGAGGGTCCGGGGTGCTCCTCTTCGGGAAGGGAGCAAGGGCCAGTCTGGAGCAACCAGACCAGCAGCAGTGATGTCGTCGGGCGTCGTTCAGAAGGCCACAAGCCAGCGGGCTAGTAGCCAAAAAACGCGGTGAGCAGCAAAAAGCAGAAGGGCCCCACGCAGATCGTGGAGATGCTGGGAGGCTGCACTTCGGTGCTGGAGCTGCTCAGGGTCGGGGCTTCTCGGACCCCAAAGCACTCACCAGGAAATTACTCGGCGGGCTTGCTGTGCAGAAGTCGTGCAGTCTTGCAGATGGCCGGTCCCTCGAGGTCTCGTCGCACCCACGGTTCTCAGCTGGGCTGTAGAGGTGGGTAGAGGTCAGAGGTGCCAGGGAAGCCGGTTCTCGTCGAGCTGGGCAGTCGGATTCCGGAGGAAGGACTTGCAGCAGACCGCAGTGTTCTTGATGGTGCCTGCGGATGCAGGGTGACTACTCCTTAGCCACAAGGGAGAATCTTGAAGAAGGAAATCTTGAAGTCCTTTCGTAGAAAGTCGTGTCTTGATTCCAAAGATGATCTAATTTGGAAGGGGGCCTGCTCCTACCTTTATCTGGGAAAAGGGGGCTGGCACGCGACTAAGTCCTGCCCTAGGGGTGGGACCAGGAGGGGGGTGGTTACACCCACTTCCTTGGCAGGCTTTTCCCCAGCACAGGGTCTGGAGTGTCCCTGGAACTGGTTCAAGCCAGCCTATGCACAGTGAGCACCGGGGTGCCACGTGCAGTCACCTTCCTCTGAAGCCCTGCCTACCTACAATACACAAAATCCTGTCTGGGACGGTGCTGGCACCGCCCCTGGCAGGAAACCCTTTGTCCTTATCTCCTGCTCTGGGAGGACTCCCAGCAGCAGGAGGGCAGACTTGTGTCTCGGTGGCAGCATCCATTTTGTGGATGCTAAGGCTTTGTCTGACTTTAACCGGGGTTAGGGGTTACATACATGTCGTGTCCCTCTAGAAGGGTGGAATGCTAACCCCGTCGCCAGAATTGGCGAGGGGTTAGTATTCCAATTCGTATGACACCTTACTCGACATGTTTTGATAAAGCGATACCAGAGTTGGCATATAACCGCGAGGATTATAATGCACTTAAGAGTATATGGTATGCGATATCATGGAAACGGCTAAGGGATGGATCCCGAAAGCCGCAGACAGGCTCAGCTCATGCCAGAGCACCATCTCACACGATTCCAAGCACTCTGCCTTCAGGATTGTTAAGGCCTGCCATAGGAGTGACTGATAGGAGATCTGTGTGTCCATTTTAGGTTAGATATAGGTATACTATATCTAAAGCAAAGGGTGAGTACACCACCTTGCCCCAGCTGTCGTGCAGCCAGTTGTGTCAGTTTAGTTAGTCAGCCCAGGGGTGGCATAATACATGCTTCAGCCCCTGGGAGACTTCTGAGTACACCTCAGCCCTGGGTACAGGGACTTGGAGAGGGCCCAGTGCCAATTCAGTACCTGAGTACAATTTGGATAGAGAGAACAGCTAGGCTGTGGGTCTGATTAGCAGGCCCACAGCCAGGGAAAGTCGTAAACCAGTGCAGCAAAAAGCAAAAATCTGGGTGATCATAGGATTGCAGACCCTACTCTCCTACAGTCTGCTATCCTTACGTGCAGCAAATGTCCATCAGCACGACACGCCCTTCAGGAATCGGAAAGCGAAAAGCGCCCTTCTGTCCAAGGGGCTAGGTTTTATACCTTTCTAACTAACTAATTCCCACTTAAAAGAATACTTTCTTTTGCCACCCAGTTTTCTTATTGCCTGACTGATGTCAGTCCATGTCAGCTTGTCACGTTTCCAACCCAAATTCGAGCCACTACTTTGACTCTATTGTCCAAGAAAATACATGACTTTTGGCTTCCTCAAAAATGCAACATTCTGCGAGTAACAGCCCGTTACTTCCTTAGCTTGGCAGACTTTGCCGCATCCTGTCCTTGGGTTTGTCATTCTCAGAGCACGTCTTGCACAGTTTATTTATTTGTTTCTTTGTCAAACATCAATGTGGAAAAACACTTCCTTTGTGCATGGCTCTTCACGACAGGATTCCAAACACCGACTAAACAAGCCTTAGGCCTCCTTTTCAAAACTGTCATTTAAACAAACACAAAACATTAATTAATTAAAGAATTAAGATTCATTCTGTTACCCACCCCCCTTTGCTAATTATTAACCCATTAATGTATGTTACCTAGCTGAGCACACAAAGCAGCGTTTATATCTACCTTCTTCTTTTAAGCCGCAGGATTCTCCACGAGCTTTTGTCACAGAAAAGACATAACATAAGCACACACAAATAAGCACATGCCATTAGTTAAACAGCCGCATTTAATACTGACAAAGACAATAGACAAGGTTAGTTTATTATTTTTCACATACTTGCAGTTGCAACATAAAGCACATGAATTAGTCCCTTGTGTCGTGTATGCATTTTAAACTAGGTTGATTAGTACATTTCATTGCGATTATTTCTTATGGAAGTTTAACTTTGCGAGTCAGAATAAAATCTTACTCTGCATCTCGCTCCATCAACTCCCTCATCTGGTGATTTCAAAATCACCAAACTACACCCACAATTTTCAGCAAAAATGTTAACCCTTGAACATGTTTTGGACAATCACAGTATTAGTATTTCTAAACCTTTGATTCTGTTTGCTTGTAACTCTCATATTGTGTTCTATGAAACTCTTCTAATTCTATTTCTTTTTCCTGTTCTTTTCTAAGTTTATAAATTCTTCTCTTCTCCCTAAGTTATTTCTTTCTCTTGTGTAACATGCAACTAATTTTTAACAAAAGTATCACAAAGACTATAACTAATAAAGGTGTCAGTATTTTGCCTAAAATTGAACTACCAATCTCTTGAAACCATTTTTTGATTACTGCAAATCTTTTACTCAAACGTTCAGAAAAATCTTCATCTTCCAAAGGAACTATTTCGGAGTGCAACTCAGTAATGTTTTTAATGTACAATTCAATATTATGGCTCTTATCTGAAATATATGTACAGCAATGCTGAACATGCACAATTCCACAGACTCCTCCCTCTTTAGCTAACAGAATGTCTAAAGCAAGACGGTTCTGCATTACCATCGATCTCATGGCAATACGTTCTGTATTAACTAATTGGAAACCACTAGCAGTGTCAGTTGATAATCTATCAACAATCGTGGACATTTTTCTGATTTTTACAGCATTCAGGGTTATACCCACCATTGGTATTACTGCACCAAATATGTCACCAACAATTTCTGAAAAGCTTTCCCTTCTAAATCTGCTCTGATGATTGCTAATTTCAAATGAACCCTTTGCATTTCTGTCAACATGAAGAATTTTTGGAAAAACTAAACCAACAAAGCAAGTCCCATACCAGTGGTCTGGGAGATTATAGTAGGCTTTGTCCCCCCACACAAAATAAATTCCAGGAAAAATTGGATCTTTACCACCTTTGAATCCCCAACCACCTAAGATTTGATAAGTATCTTCGCATTGACTAGCACCTACAAAATAATTGTCAAAAAGCGTGTTGTCTCTTCTAATACAAAGCTTTCCACTCACATGTTTATCTATGTGAATAGCAAAATTTTCTATTGTTCCCCCATTTAGATTTTTATCTTCAATCTGCCAAAACCTAGATTTGGTTTGTTTCAGCATTTCATTTCTCTTATAAATTGCCCTTCTCTCTTCAACCATATTCAGAAAAGATTTCTCTTCCGACCTTAATTTGCATGTTAGATTGTTTCTAAAAGCATACTCATAGGTAAGTTCATTAGTTACTACGATAAATTCCCTCATCTGTTTAGCATGTTTTAGTTTATTCAGGCTGTTGTCAACTTTTAGATTAGCAAAAATGTCATCATAATTTGAATAATAATACTCTAAACGACCTGTCCGATAAAACAAACTAGCTATTGCACTACAAGTAATGCAATAAGTAAGAGGTAGCATGTTATAAGTAACGCCTTCAGAAACAGAAGTAGGTAATTTCACACAAATGTAACAATCTTTCAAACTCATCACTTTAACATATTCAGATAAAAGTCTTGAAAAGGTATTACTAGAAAAATCACCAACAGATCTATCTTGGTGTATCTCTGGCTTATGATCAATAACTCTGTTAGTTTTGCCAACTGCACCATGATTATCTTGTTTAGCCATAGCTTTACTTGTCATGTTAGCTTTGTACAGCTCCTTGTCAATTCCAAAAGGGAAAGTGACAGCTAAAATTAACCGGAGCAAAATTATTAGAATCACACAAATAGAAGACATTTTGCAACATCTTCTTGGAATAGAACATCTCGAATTGCTATTAGTAGAAGGAATGTTTACTTTGAAACAAGAGCCTTACAAAGAAAACAAAAATCAAAAATCATTTTTTTTTAAATTTCTAACACAAATTTCTAAACAATTTCTAAACAAACATATACCCCCCTATTTTTTTTTTTAAAGAAAACCCTACTTTCTAACAGCTTTTCTTCGACCTTGCGTCTTACATCAATGTGTTTTTCCAACTAACACAATTTCTTCGACCTTGTGTCACCTAACACAATTTCTTCAGCCTTATGCCAAATACAAATTTTAGCTCTACATTGAATCAAATTCAATCATTGTCACTCATGTCATCTAAATATTCCTGACTACTACTATTTACTTCCACTACTGGTGGGATAAATATATATGTCCACTCAGGGGACTTATACTTCTGATTAGGTTTTAACACCCTCTTTGCTCTACTGCTAATTACTTCTATTTTCTTTCCTGCTTGATTTTTCTTTTCAGAGACACTTTTCTGACTTGAGACTTCATTCACTTGCTCTTTTGATCTGTTCACCAATTAGAATTTTAGGCCTTCATTTTCATTTGGCCAGTTATCACCTTTTCTTGGTAGTTTCTTCTTTGGTTCCGTTAAATTACTTTCAACTCTCCAAGCTCTTTTCCTTGGTCTTTTCACTTTGGATTCATCATCACTTTCATCTGTTTCACTATCTGTGATAACAACTCTAGATTCAGGTACTTCTTTACTCGGCAGCTTCACTCTGTTAGGAACATCATCCGTATAGCTGGTACTTGGTAATTCATCTTCTTCTTCTTCAATTACTTCCAATCCACCAGTTTCAGAATTTTCGTTCCTTCTTCCAGAGCTTCCAATCTGCTTTTCAATACTTTCCTGATCTTGAATCTCTTCTTGTTCAGACTCTTTTTCTGCTTCTTTTTCTAGCAGATCTTCATCATTTTCAGAGTCTAGTTCCACAATCTTCAAATCTTCTTCATTCAATGCCTCATTCGCATTTGAATTTTCTTCCAGATGTCGACCTTCCTGTTGATCTTCAGGATCTGGATTTCTTTCAGGTTCTTCCTCAGAATCTGAATCAGCTGTAGTGTCACCTTCGTCAGGATTTTCAGGTGGGGGTACACGAATGGTGTGACTAGCATGAATCCACCTTTTCAGACCTTTACACTTCACTGCATTAGTTGTGACAAGAATCACCTGTCTTACCTTTTGCCACCTGGGTACTAGACAGTTTCTTCTTCGGTGAACTTTTGTCCTCACCCAGTCTCCTGGTAACAGATCACAAGCTTGCTCCTTTTCTTTAATAATCACTTCAGTTCCCACCTGATAGAACACAGAAGTCACCACGTCAGTTAGGTTCTTGCAATATTCCAATATGACGCTATCATTAATGCTCAGTAGTTTGTCAACTGGAACAAATGCTTGTCTCATGACTCTGCCCATAAGAATTTCATGTGGGCTTAAACCTGTCTTTCCATCTGGAGTACTTCTCAAAGACATCAAAACAAGTGGAAGTGCATCTGTCCACTTCATTCCTGTAGCTAAACACATTTTGGCTATTCTATTTTTGATTGTGCCATTCACTTGTTCAACAACTCCTGATGCTTCTGGCCTGTAAGCACAGTGCAGTTTTTGCTTTATGCCCAATGCTTCACAAATCATTTGCAACAATCTGTTTTCAAAATGTGTTCCACGATCAGTCTCAACAGTCACTGGAAATCCGTACCTATGTATGATTTCCCTTAAAAGTAGTTTCGCAACAGTAACTGAATCATTGTGACTTGTTGGGAACGCTTCCACCCATCTCGAAAACAGACAGATTATCACCAGTACATATCTCAACTTATTATGGGGTGGCATGTCAATGAAATCCATTTGTAATTTTGTGAAAGGACCACCCTCCCGTCCTATGGTTCCCATGTTCATAACAGTTTTTCTGCTCGGACTGATCTGTTGACAGCTCAACATCTCTGACAAAAAGATTCTGCAATTATTCTGAATTTTGGATTGTACCATGTCTGCCTAAACAACCTAATCATTGAATCTCTCCCTAAATGTCCTGGACCATGATACATTCTTGCCATGTCAGCAATCATGCAGTCTGGCATAACTGGTCTGTCATCTTTGTAAACCCAAATGTCATCCTCTTCTCGCTGTCTGCAGCCTGCTCTCAACCATAAATCTTTTTCCTCATCATCTGCCTCATTTTGTAAATCTTTCACTCCTTGCCATGTCTAAACTACTGATGTTAGCATAAGTGAGTTCAAAACATGTTCATTGTCTTTTTCCCGATTGATTGACATATTGTTCTTTGCACAGAACGTTGCTATTTCGTCAGCATAGGCATTACCCTTAGTCATATAATCCTCTCCTCTTTTGTGTGCTGTGCATTTCACGACAGCGTTTTTCTCTGGTAGCTGAGTACCATCGATTAATCTCTTGATCAATTTAGCATTCCTGATTGGAGTTCCCGCAGAAGTTAAATAACCTCTTTGGGGCCAGAGCTGACCATAGTCATGGACTACGCCATATCCATACTGACTATCAGTCACTATGGTAACCTTTAATTCTTTTGCTCTTTCACATGCACGAATCAAAGCAATCAATTCTGCTACTTGAGCTGAACGAATTCCTTTGAGACAAGATGCTTCAACTACATCTGCAACTGTACAGACAGAATATGCTGCACTCAGAACACCTTCATTTGTTCTCAAACATGAACCATCAACAAAATAAACAAAATCTGATTCAGGTAATGGGACGTCTTTAATATCCTGCCTAGGTTTGGTGCAATATTCTAAAACATCCAAGCATTCATGATCAATGTCATTCTCATTTTTGATTTCTGTTACAGTACCATCAGGCAATAGTGTGGAAGGATTTAAATTCACACACCTCGCAATCGAGACGTTATCTGATCCCAGAATAACTTTCTCATATTTTGTTAACCTGTTACTTGTCAAATGCTGTGTTTTACTTCTTGTAAGAAGAATTTCAACTGAATGGGGTACATATACTTTAACAGGAAATCCCATAATTATACCCTCGCTTTGTTCAAGGCTTACACTTGTTGCAGCTACTGCTTTTAAGCAGCCTGGTAATGCTTTTGCAACAGGATAAAGAACTGCTGGGAAATAAGCTATTGGCTTTCTCAGTTTTCCATGTCTTTGAATTAGAACTGATAATGCACAACCTTCCCTTTCACTGCAATACAGCTCAAACTCCTTCTTGTAATTTGGCATACCTAATGCTGGAGCTTCACACAAGCTTCTTTTTAACTGTTCAAAAGCTTCAACTCAGTTTCTGTTAGGTTAATTGGGTCTTTTATGTCTGCTTTTGTCAGCCTCTGCAAAGGTTTTGTAATTACTGAAAATCCACTAATCCATTGGCGACAATAACCAACCATTCCTAGAAACATTCTGACCTGTCTCTGTGTTTTCGGAGGTTGCATTCCCTGAATCATTTTTATTCTCTCAATTGTTACTTGTCTAATTCCTTTAGCGATTCTGTGACCAAGATATTTTACCTCCTGTTTGCAAAATTGTAATTTTGCAGGAGACACTTTATGTCCCTCATCTGCCAGATGATTCAACAGAGTAATAGTATCTGTTACACAGTTATCTTGTGTTTTTGCAGCTACAAGGAGATCATCTATGTATTGCACTAATGTTGGTTTTCCAGGTAAGTCTAGATTTTCTAAGGATTTCTTCAGCAATTGATTAAAAATAGATGGACTCTCTGTATACCCTTGAGGGATACGACACCATGCTAAGATACTCTCTTGGAACCTGAACGCAAACATTTGTTGGCTATCTGGATGCAATGGAACAGTAAAGAATGCATTGCAAAAGTCTATAACTGTATACCATTCTGCATCATGCGGAATCTGATATAAAATTACTGCTGGGTTTGGTACAACTGGGCAACATGGAACAACTATTTGATTAACCTTTCTTAGGTCTTGAACAATCCTGAAAGTTCCGTTTGGCTTTTTAACTTTAACATGGACTGCTTTCAATTTCTTTTAGAACACCATGTTTTATGAAATTGTCAATTATAGGTATAACACCTTCAATAACATCTGCTTTCATTTTATACTGTGGGATGTTTGGAAAATCTACTCCCTGCTTCACTGTTGTTTTTACTGGATCAACATTTTTCATCAAGCCCATTTCATCTCCTGTCAAATCCCAGATTTTAGCATTGACTGTCTCTTTTAATTCTTCAGGCAAATTATTTTTATCAAATGCAGGAAATAATTTACTTTCCTCTGCTTCAACCATTAACATTGTTAACCTGTAAAGCCCATCTTCTTCCTGAGTTTGTAGCTCAATACCATCCGGTGAGCAATATATTTTACAGTTCATCTTGCATAAAATGTCCCTTCCAAACAAGTTTACAGGACTGCTGTTACAAACTACAAATCTATGTTTGTCTTTAAATTTTCCAATTTAAACTTTAACTGGTTCTGCTAAATCTGTTTTAATTTGTTGATTAGCTACGACAACTACTTGGATCGTGTCCCCAGAGAGAGGCAGGATTTCTATTTCCACTGATCTAACAGTAGAACGGGTAGCACCTGTGTCCACAAAAAAAGTGATTTCTACATCATTCACTTTACCATTTACAAATGGACCAGATTGGTCTACCTCAAGAGTGGCTCCAAGCACACACTCTTCCTCCTCTCTCAGGCACCGTCATAAGTAATCCTCAGAATCACTCCCTCCATTTTCTTTTATCCAAAATTGTTGAGCAAAATTTGGCAGATTCACTCTGCAGTCTGTTTACCTGTTCACCTCCGGAGAATCCAGTTTCTGTACTGTATCTCTGCACATTCACACAGTTTGGTAGTGGTGGTTGTGGAATTTGACTTTACTGATTCACTACCTGTCGCTGTAGCTGTTGCTGCTGATTTATCTCATTCTGCATCTGTGGATTTAATGACGCATTTTCTGGACGGATTTTTACATTCGCGCTTCCAGTGTCCAATTTCGCCGCAATTAAAACATGGGAGTTTCTGCTTTAGCTCTTCAATATTCCATATCAATTTCTGCTTATTAAAGTTACCTTTAAATTTACCTTGATTCTGGTGACCATTTTTATTTTCTAATGTTGCTATCTGCTGTTCAGCCACGTTTAACTGTGCCCACATAGCTTTTTCTTTTAGCTTCTTTTACTTGGCATCTATCTCATCACTGCAGTATTTTGCTTTTCTCAAAATGTCATCAACTGAAAGCGATTGCCAGCCAACTATTCCATATCTAATCAGGTTTTAAACCATATAAAAACCTGTATATAAAATGGCTCATATCCTTCTCACTTAATTTTTCATAACGACTGTATTGTTTAAATACCAGCTGTAATCTTTCATAAAATGAATGTACTGATTCTTTTGGCTCTTGATTTGTTCTATTTTACCCCAATCAACTTCTTTTGGGGGAATCTTGTTTTTCAACCACACCATTACTTTTTCATACCAGTCCATAACATCTGGTGAAGGAACACCTGTTATTTTATCTCGATCAGGTTCTTCTTTGAGCCAACTTATAGAAATTTTACATTCTGTCCAAAGATCCGATGGGACAACAATGTCAAAGAATCCATCAAGATCAATCCACAGAACTTCTGAGACTTTAACAAATCTATCTACTTGTCGATACCATTCCACAGGCTTTTCTCTCAACCGAGGAAAATCATTTGTGAACAGTAAAATTTCCTGTCTTGTCCATGGAACATGTACATATCCACCTCCTACTATTTCTCTCATTGGAAACTGATTTGCTATTTCCCCCTATCTCTTCTTTCTTCCTCTCTTTTCTTTGTCCATTTTACTCTCCATTTCCTTAATTCACCTAATCTTTTTAGAAAAACAATCAATTCTTTTATATGAATTATTCTACCTGTGGAATTCAGGTTTTCAATGTCTTTTTCAGTAAAATGTACTCTGTAATGCTTTCTCAAATTTTTCTGTCTGCTCAAATCAACTTCTAATTCTGTAGCTAATTCTTCTAATTGTTCATACTTGGTTTTCGTTTTCCACTGTATGCTTTTGCAGATAAACAATAATTCATCATCCTGATATAGCTTCAAAATGTCAGGTCCAATTGTGCCAGTAATTCATTCCTCCAAATCTGCTTTCAATTTTGCAACATCAAGTAATTTAAATTCTGGGTTTTTCGGGGTTTGCGTTAAATCTATTTTATCAATGCTCTTTTCTGGAGAACCAGCATCAGATTCTGCACCAGCTGGAGTCCTACATGTCAGACTTTGATTAAAAGTTAAATCGGGCATCATTGTTTTTTCTCAGTGAATTTCTGATTATTCTGAATAAAAATTTTCAGCCACTTTCTGAATTTCCGCATTTAATGGAACAGTTAAAGCTGAATGTCTAACCTCCCTTTGATCAAATACTGGAAGAACAGGTCCAATCGTTACTGGTACTGTTACTGCTTCCATGCTTTTAGTTAACTGTTGTATTAATTCATCCTTTGATCGAAAATATTCTGAGGTACTTGGTGTTTCCTCACATCTTTCTGTTCTCATTACATTTCTTGGGGTTTCCTTTCTCAAAGCTGGGGTTTCAGGATAATTTCTATTTTCACCTGATAAACTGGAATTAGTTCTTGTTTCTACTCTTTCGAAGTTTTTGCATTATTCTGATTTAATCTGGGTGGTGTCTCATTAAATACTTCTCTAGGAGGAGCACTTGGAGAAGTTCCTGTGGGAATTCTCGGAGAAGAAAATGAACAAACTGGTTGATAAGGTGGCAGTTTCTGTTTTGTCATATAAATTTCTTCTAAAACCGCATCTTCTAAATCATTATCCTCAGCATTAATATTTTTCTTTTGAGTACTTTTTTGACTAGTAGGCTAACTGAATCTTGCTGGATACAGACCATCACACATGTCTGCACGTCTCCATCGACGCATTCTATCTTCATGAGTTTCCCTATTTATATCCAATCTAGTGCCTTTTGTAACTCCTCCGTTTTCTCGTTCTAGTTCAAACATCTCATCCTACCATTCTGCTAAAGCCTCAAATTGAGTAGGTCTTGGCTTTGGTACAAGTATCATCATTTTTTCTCTTAAGTTTTTCAGAACCTTAATGTTAAATGACCCATCTTCTGGCCATGCCAATACACCATCATCTTTGGTATATTCCATCCAATTCTCAATCCAAAGGCATGTATGATAACCATATTCACCTAACATATAAGCTGCGGGTGTTTTGTACTTATGGATTAATCTTCCACCACGCGTTTCAATTTTCTTGTCAGGTTTAAATACATTTTTCAATTTCTGAAACCATGAAAGCTTTTTTTCCTGTTTCATGTAGTAATAATTCATGTTTAAATCAATTCCGATTGCTTAAGAGACGATTGTAAATATTCCCTGTTTATTCTGCAAAACCAACCAATCCGTGCGCGAAACTCACCAACAAGTCAATCAGGTTAAGCTACGTCACTATTCTGCTGAACCAATAGAATTATTGCTTTTCAGGATAAGCCAATCAGCTGCAAGCTTGTCTAGTCACATGAGCCAATCAGTGCTCGAATACTGTGACGTATGCTAGCCAATCACAGCACGACACCAGTGACTTACTCTGCCGCAGCAGCTTCGGACAGAGAGATTTTGCTCCATAAACTCACCCCTCCTTTACAAAATATTTCACATCGCCATTTTTACAATACTTTTCAATGGAATTCAGTTAGTAACTACAGAAAAACAAACCATTTGTCTGTTTCACTAAAAATAAAGTGATAGCTTTGTCATTCATTCAAGTATTCTTTTGCGTGAAATAGACAACGCTATTCTCATAGAATATTCAATCGTTGATAAAGTAGTAGCCTTACTCTACTCTTACCCTTCTAGCTGGTAATAACGAACTCGTTTCCCTCTGAATGCACATAAGGTGACAATTCAAAGTTACCCTCGATCATAATTACAAAATCATTTACGCACATTCCAACGAAGAAAACCCTAAACATACATACATACATGAATCTTGGTAGGACTTTAACCCACAGAGACCTTCATTCGCCAGTAAGAATAGACAACGCTTCCTTACCCTTCACACATGCTTGGATAAACCCTACTACTCTTTTCACAGTGAGTTTTTGACCAGACAGTTGTCCCTATACTCGAAAGCTACAATTTCATAGACAATCCATACTATACATTCTACCTAGCACACCTAAAATCCCTAAACTTATGCTGTACGTCCACAACACTAGTGATATATGACAATACCACTATTTTGAAACCGAACAAATGCACTGTGCAACTTCACCTGTTACACCACACCTTTGCCGGCAATCCAGGAATTTTCACACTGCTGGAAAAAACCTTTAGACTACATATAACAACTGGACAAACTTAACATGTTTTAGTCATCAATCCTATGTAACTACCATGTAACATGTCAGTTACCATAGTGACCGGAACTCTGCTACCAAGTAATTGATGCAGCGCTACTAATGAAAAACTGTCTCACCAAACGCTACCTATCTCCACAATACTCACAATTAACCAAGAAACACTTACCAAGGCACATAAACCATCAAGACAATTTTTGAGCGACTGAATCATGTGACCTAATTAAACAGATCTATACACTAACTATTTACACATTATATACAACTGCAGTATAACGTTTCTTACCATGGTTTTAAAACATTTATCATTTTAATTAAGTCACTAAGGCAAATGGATCAACTGATGGTAACAAGACCATGAATAAACAAGACCAGCTTGTCGTTTCAAAATCTTATTTATTTACTTTATTACTCAAAGAAAGAGCATTTTTGATTAAATCTTTATTTTATTAGCAAATAAGCAGCATTTTATTGAGGAAAAGGCATATTAGACTGACATTATCAAGGCACATCAAATAGCATGAATTAAAGCTAAATAAACAGTTTCCATCATCTAAGTTCTATTTCCCTGTCTAAAACTCACTCCACCTAAAATAATAGTCATTAAAGTCTGCTATCCTTACGTGCAAAATGTCCATCAGCACGACACGCCCTTCAGGAATCGGAAAGCGAGAAGCGCCCTTCTGCCCAAGGGGCTAGGTTTTATACCTTTCTATCTAGCTAATCTCCACTTAAAAGAATACTTTATTTTGCCATCCAGTGTTCTTATTGGCTGACTGATGTCAGTCCATGTCAGCTCGTCACGTTTCCAACCCAAAATCGAGCCACTTCTTTGACTCTATTGTCCAAGAAAATACATGACTTTTGGCTTCCTCAGAAATGCAACATTCTGCGAGTAACAGCTCGTTGCTTCCTTAACTTGGCAGACTTTGCCGCATCCTGTCCTTGGATTTGTCATTCTCAGAGCACGTCTTGCACAGTTTATTTATTTGTTTCTTTGACAAACATCAATGTGGAAAAACACTTCCTTTGTGCATGGCTCTTCACGACATGATTCCAAACACCGACTAAACAAGCCTTAGGCCTCCTTTTCAAAACTGTCATTTAAACAAACACAAAACATTAATTAATTATAGAATTAAGATTCATTCTGTTACCCACCCCCCTTTGCTAATTATTAACCATTAATTTATGTTACCTAGCTGAGCACACAAAGCAGCGTTTAGACCTACCTTCTTCTTTTAGGCCGCAGGATTCTCCACGAGCTTTTGTCACAGAAAAGACATAACATAAGCACACACAAATAAGCACATGCCATTAGTTAAACAGCCGCATTTAATACTGACAAAGACAATAGACAAGGTTAGTTTATTATTTTTCACATACTTGCAGTTGCAACATAAAGCACATGAATTAGTCCCTTGTGTCGTGTATGCATTTTAAACTAGGTTGATTAGTACATTTCATTGCAAACTCATTAATACGATTATTTATTATGGAAGTTTAATTTTGCGAGTCAGAATAAAATATTACTCTGCATCTCGCTCCATCAACATCAAATTCAGTCTACAACATTCTAAACAAAAAATGGCATTTTTAGACGTGGAAGTGTATTGTTCAAACGGAGAATTGGTGACTACTCTTTTTAGAAAAGAATCGGATAGGAACAAAGCCCTACATTATACCAGCAACCATCCAAGGAGCTTAAAAGATAATTTGCCATTTGGCCAGTTCCTTCGTATCAGAAGGAACTGTGCATTCAAAGATGAATATATGGAACACGCCAATACCTTAAAAGAGAAACTACTGAACAGAGGATATCCGTCTAAACTTTTAAAGCATGCCATAAAAAGAGCTTGGTGGACACCACGCGAAACTTTACTGTCTAGAAAAGAAAAAAAGACCCAGACACTCATTGTATGTGTATTCACTTTCTGCCCCACATCCAATTGGTTAAAAAAAGCCATTCAACAAAATTGGCACTTGATAAAAGGATTAGATTCACAGTTCACAGAAGTGCCTCTTTTCGCTTTTAGAAAAGACAAAAGCATTACGAATCAGATCATAAGAGCAGCACTACCAAAAACAAAAAATGCCACCATACGTGACTATGTCAACCTACCTCCAATCGTTGGCCACCATAAATGTGGTACATGCCTATGCAGTCCCTCTACTGTGGAAGGAGTTCTTTTTCAACACGATGGGATTTGTTGGAAACATGAACGTTTTACGAATTGCAAAACAAAGTATGTTGTTTATGGGATAGTTTGCCCGTGTAAAAAATTTACATTGGTAAAACAAACCAAGAGATCAGACAACGTATTTCTCAACATAAATCAAGGATTTGCAAAAAGACGTCCTTACCGCACCGCTAGTTCAACACTGGAAAGATTGTGAACACAGTGAAACTGACCTGAAGTGGACAGTAATATCCAAAATTGAACCAGACCCAAGAGGCGGTGACATGGAAGAAAGACTGTCCAAACGTGAAGCATTACTGATTTTGAAATGTAATACTGCTACCAAAGGACTCAACGAAATGTCCGAGCTTTACCACCTGTGATGTGATATTAAAAGGATCTATCAGAAGATAATATAGGGATACACTATAAGTGGACAGTCTTTTAATATAAGCACTGATGGGAATAATCTTGCCAATCATTTACCCTCCGGTAAATTGTGGCGATTTCAAAACCAATCCATGTAATTATTACACCATCATAAGGCTTCACTTTCAAGAGGCCTTTGCGCACGATCTCCCCAAAAAGTTTTTTAATACATTTTTTTTAATAAAACTGGTAACTTTTGACATCAAAGTTATTTTGTTTCCACTAAGGCCAATTACCACCCTTTGAACCCGCTTTTCTGTCTCAGAATCACTAGTCCAAAGCTTTAGCATTAGGACAAATATTATCGATACATATTTTTTTCGCATCGGGAATACTAGAACATTGACTACAATTCCCAGCATTCCACCCTGATCTCGCGCTCTTTCAAAACACGCTAGACCAAAAAACTTTTGCAATGGGAGCCAAACAACACCGGCGTGTATAGAGTGACTCTGCTGTATGAGGAAGGTAATCCAAATTTAAAAAGACTTAGCTTGTCTCAAATTGTAAACATTATCAGCCACGCCAGACGCTGTTTCACAGCGTCAAACCAAAAAACCATTACCGACTCATTATACAACAACGCTACTTGTCATAACGGTCTGAATGAGATGCTTCCAAACAACAGCTTTTCCCCGACATGCTTAGTGTTTCTCTGAGCCCGCCGACAACACTTCAAAGAGTGTGAGTCTTCCCTTTGGTAACTAAGCGCGCACCAATTTTATTTATCGATCCATTCGAGACAATTCTTGATTCTTAAAGGACATTATATATTCTTTCAGATTCTTTCACCTCGTGCAGACTGCAAATTGAAAAGGGGCAATAGTGTTGGAATTAATTCCCCCTTCTAACAAATGGATTCCGAAAAATTTAAACTTTATTAAAGACTTTCATCTTTTAGTCAAACAGTGAGTACCCAAGGATGTGCCCTTTTAATTTTAGATCATATTTCTTGAAAGTCTTCAAGAATCTGATTGTCCCCATTTCTCTCTTTGATATGATCCACAGATTCCATGCAGACAACTAGACGTCACAGGTACTTTTTGAGCGTTGTACTGGACTGAGCATTAAGTTTGAAGGTCGCTAAGTGTACTTTTTATAGTAAGACTTTGTTTGTTTTTCCCTTTTCAGATTTGTTTTCCACTGTGGTCCTGAGGATAATCCCCACATTTTGGGGATTTGAAAGGTGTCGACCATGTGTGTGTTTGTCTAATGGCCAATCATAGCACTATTGATTTTGTTTGCAAATGATGTAATTGTGATGGCTGTTCTATAAGTTATTCGCATTTTGATTGACTGTGTATTAGGTGTCCCCATTTGATCAAAAAGATTTAAAATAACCAGTATAGGGACACGTTCACACACACATTTAGTTCCCTCCAAATCTTTTCCAATCTTTTCCTACTTTTTTCTTTCTTGATTTCCTTTTTTCACTACAGAGTTCAGTTTGTATGAGATACGGATTGAGAGTGAATGAATGTATTTTGAATGTTTAAGTCTTTTTTTACGATCTTTTTCTTCTTGATTTAAATTATTATTTATTTTCCTTCTTTGTTGTATATAGTAGTACATATAAATTGGAGCTCCCCTTGTATATAAATCCAATTATGTTTCCACATTTTAATGTTAAATATCAGTTACTTTGTATAAAGGCAAAAATTTGAATAATAAAAATAGATTTGAAAGATTATTGCAGACTGAATGACTAGTCTTTGCAGGACAGTATTTTGTTTATTGTCTTTTGCTAAATATTTGAATCGATTGAGCAGTACTGGCAGTGGGCAGCTCACGCAGCAATGTCACCTCAGGCAGTGTGGGAGACCTGGGACGATGATGAGGAAGATGATGCAGGTGTAACACACCCCACTGCAGCTGCATCAGGAATATCCCGAAGGGGCACAATCCTAGACAATTTATTCACATGAGCTCGCTCAGCTTTAGTGCCCCAACCTCAGTGCACTGCAACTCACTGACACTTCTGTTCGCATATTGGGTGACCTCTGTACTTGCTCTGGCTACCACCAGGATGCTTCGCAATCGTTTATGTAATACTGGTGCCTTCTGTTTCCATTTTAATAGTGATCACTGTTTAAGTTGTTGCCAGCACCGACCACTCCATGACGGCTGGCTTACACTCACCCCACATACATCCTGCACGGGCGTCAGTGTACATGTGACCCTGGCAATAAAGGTGGCAGGCGCACATGCCCGTAGCCAGTTCCACAACATATCTGAGTGTGTCCGTGTGGTCATAATGTATGCATGAGGGCCCCGGGCCCTACAACATTACATTGTGCTGTGTACAGCGGACGCAACCATGTCACCTCAGCCAGTGGGTAAGACTGTGGACATATAGCTTTGTCGTACCCCACTCAATACATAAGAGGTATGGACTGGGCTGGGGTACGCAGGTCCAGTGTGAGGATGTGAAGGGTTATCCCGGGGCTCTGGGCGTGGTTCAGTACAGGAAATGTGCAAATAGATGTGTCTCTGTCGCAGTGTGCGTCTCCGTTGGGGAATGTAGGTGGTCCCTGATGGGACTTAGACACCCAAATATACAATTTATTACGGCTTCCATTAGGTCGAACCCCACCCGCACCTTTTTGGCCACCTCCTTCTGACAGTCTAACACCTGGCCTTGGAATGCGATGTGTGCTTCGGTGAGGTGCTGGGAGCCAGCAGTGGTGGCGGGTGCTTCCTGCTGTGTATTTTGTGCAGGGGGTGGGGTCTCCTCGATGCAGCTGGGCTGCCCTGCTCCTGGAGGTGGGTTGCCTAAGATGTCCATGAGCTGTTGTAGGGCGTCAGTGTCGAAGGTGTGGAGGTCCTCTTCAGCAGCACTGATGAGTTGTCTGGTCTTCTCTGCTGGAGGTGTTGTTTGTCCCTCTGCAATGTGAAAGGAAGAAGCATTTTGACATTGTGTTGACATGTATGTTGGCGCATTGTTCAAGATTACATGCAGACTGTATGGCAATGTACATTGTGACTGTTTGGGAGGAGCTGACTACTTGATACTGATACGGGACAGTGGACATTTGGACTACATGACGGAAGTGAGGTTGTACATGTACATTTTCATCTCACAGTTTCCTGATATGTCAGACGTGATTTGCCAGTTTCTACACACAAGCGGACCCAGTTGTGTCGTCTGTTCTGCAGTGTAAGTGTTGCACTCTGTACCACATTGTAATCAATGTGGATGTTTCCTTTATTGCTATATGTGTGAGCTGCATTGGGGGAGAGTCGCCCCTGCTGCTGTGATTTTTCTGCCCCTTATCACTTTGAGGCCGTGAGCCTTTGACTTTTGTGCTTTCACGTGCTGAGATGTTGGCAACTTGGGTCATTTGTGCTCTTGGATGGTTATTGTACTCTTGTGCATTGTTTGTCTGCAGATGTATTGTTGACGTCAGGGGTTGTTTGTGCACGTGGATGTGTCAGAGTGTGACCTGCTCCTTTCCGGATGTGGTCCACACTCAGCCACCTCAGTGTTGTGGCGTGCACAATGTCATGATGATTGTACTGCAGCCATGCTGATCGTCCTGTAGTGTCACTTGCATTGTCAGTATGGCTAACAGTTGCACATCTTTGCAGGGTTTCGCACATGTGAATGTGTTGGTTGTGGGATTGTTGGTTGTGGGATTGTTGATGAGTGGGGTGGGACCCCCTTTGGGCACATGGTGGACGGGGGCCTACTTGGTGTTTGTATGTGTGCTGTAGTGTGCCACGGGGATCAGGGTTATGATCCAGGGTCATTGTGGGTATGCAGTATGCTACACATCGTTTTGCATGTGTGCCATTGTGCCCATCTTCCCCTGTCCCCCCGAGTCCCTGGTCGTTACTCACCCTGTTGATGTTGTGTCAGGTCCTATCGAGCTGTGTCCGGACTCCCAACTCCTTGCACCGACTCCACACTGATGACTATGGCCACGATATTTCCGTTTGTGTTTTGGCAATGACAGAGTGGAGGTGACGAACACTTGTTGGCAGTGTTCTGTCACCTCTGTGACGCTGATCCGGTTTTCATGCAGACTGAACCCCGTCTTCCTCTTCCCCTTGGCCTTCCCTAACCCCGAGGTTCCTTTGCTGGTGGTCTGTGGGGCTTGTGGGGTTCGCGTAAGCCTCTGCACTCGGTTTGGGTGCATCCATGGTGCTACGCTGTTAATTTTTTTTTCCCTTTGTTTCTTTTCTGCTTTTATGGTGTATTTTCCCACATGACGCTTGGGAATTGCAGGCCTGTCGCTAGTTATCACAGATTTTTGTATTGCGATTGGCCTCATTGCAACTTTTTTGGGGTTCATGTTTCACATTTTCGCTGGATCGCAATGATTTTAACGCGGTCTTTTGACGCGTTATCTTGAGCCTATCTCATGGTACCGCCGTGTTGAGAATACAATGTTAACACTGCGTTATTTTCCTGCGATGGACTGCGATGTGAAGAGTTGTGTTAAGCTAATTTTGCGCTATTTATCACTCGTTCTTGTGAATATGCCCCTACATTGTATAATAGGAATCGCCACATACAAGACTGAATAACTAAGTCGTGAGATTCATTTAAAACGCACAGGACCGAGTGACTGCACCTCCTGTGTGTGCATTATTTCCTTTGGGTAAGATAATATATTGTCTTGCTTCTTTACCGCTGATATACCGGATGCAATGCAATATTTCTCACAGACATCCCCTTTTTCCTACTGCAATCGAAACAGGATAGCACACATCGTGCGCCCTAGATTGAGTTCCACCACGGTATCTCTGCTTCATCGAGCTGTGCTATTAATTAGTTTACCAGCCCTCCCCTACCCTTACAATGGGGTAAGCTCTCATGTATTAGCATAGTATGCACTATGGTTATATTGCTGACACTGACTCTTATATTACCGGTTCCTCTCTAATGTACTACATTTCTCTTCTCACATGTGCAGCACGCAGCTGGGTCCCTTGTGAGTATCCTTTCCTTCTTTTTTTCACTTGCTTGTGGCACCTATCCATCAACCTGCTGCGCAGACACTCTCTCAGGTACTAAGTGACCCTTGGCGCTCCAATTAAAGCACTACTACTATTATCATGGCCATATACGTATAGTCTCCTTCTCTTAATAGATGTACCTACATTTCTAGGTCCTGATGAGACCCTACATCGCACAAAGGGTCGAAACGTCGTCGACAAATAACTAAAGCAAACCATTAACCAGCGCTTATCATTGTATAGAGACGCAGTTTATATTCTGTATATTTTGAAATGGTCGACTTTTTGAAAAATTGGAAATGATGCACATATTCCACTAATATGTCACAATTGTTTTAGGTTCCATTCTCACTGGGGACATCACATATTGTTTTATTGCTTCCTGTATATATTTGATAAACTTTTCAAAAACATGAAAATCGATTGTGAAAAACAGAAACAAAGGTGTATGTGGTCTTTTCTCCCTTTGACATCATCCTAACCCTTTCCGTTGCGATTGTGCATACCCATATCAGTATAGTTTATTATATTAATCCACAGGAAACATTGTTTCTGCTAATAATTTAACTACCCTGGTTCCTCATGAGTAGGGTCTCCCTTGTCTTTTGTTCTCAATTATAGTTATAAGCAGTACTGGACACTAACAACACTCATGATGAACATTAAATTGAAAGAAGCACAGATCAAACAGTGTTAGATTAGAATGTGGATAGTGCCGACACCTATAATATGTGTTTGTATTTTCTCTTTTTATGTTTCAACTATGCATTGTTATTATACATGTCACGTGCCATATGTTATATGCTATACCTGGTGGATCAGTGGACTAATTCATCCACTCCAGAAACCTGTGGTTGACTTCATGGATGCAGGTTCCAATCCTAGGGAGTCCACTCAGCCTTTCATCCTAATGAGGTCAATAAAATGACTCCTACTGAGTTGGGTAATACTAAACCCTTGTTTTTCAGTAACAGGTACCTAAGGCTTAAATATGTGCGTTTACAAATATGTGTGTTATGTCAAATGTTCTGGAAGACTTCCAATGTGGAGGTGAAGCATTTGCTAACCTTTCAGGAGGGCCATAGCGACATCCACATCCCGTGCGCTGCCTTTCTCCTCCCTGAAGATGGTGATCAACTGCCTCCTGCGCACAATGTCCTGGATCTGGAAAATAATGCAAACATCTTAGGATAATCCCTAATGTGCACACTATCATAGCCTGAGAAGATCAGCAATCAGTAACAGAAGGGTTTTCAAGGAGTTGTTGATGATCAAGAGATATCCTACTCACACCGTATATTATCACTAGGGCTCCTGGTTTTATGGTATTTATTTTTTTGCCATTTCTGTCTGTATTTATCCATATTTATTTTTCACTTGACAATGCACACATGCGCTCAGTTGTTATTGGTCAACACTATACATTCATCTGAAAACTTTGCCATTTGCCAAATGTCCCAAATATGCTTAAAAGTGCTATCACAAGCTATTTGTCTCAGAGCCTTGCAGTTTCTGTCAACGGCAGAGTGTCACATCCTCTCCCCCACTGAACACCATACTGCCCCACTGAGAGAAACTCACACTGCCTTCAGCTGCAACCCAATTGTGCCCCACTAGCGCTAAAGCTGTCCCTGGCCAACACTATGAGGATTGATGTTTTGTGTGTGCAGAAGATAACAAGCATTTGCAATGCAATAGGTCACGCATTTACGCCTGTTTAAGCTATTGGCATTGTAAAGGACAACACCTTTTATTTATCTGTTTTAAAAACCAAAACATAAATAAAAGACATTGTCATTTACAATGCCAATAGCTCAAACTCAAGTAAATGCGAGACCTATTGCATTGCAAATGCTTGTTTTTAAGTGAGTGCTTGAAGTAAGAGGACACAAAAACAGACTCAACAAAGAACAAGCATTTGCAATGCAATGGGTCTTGCATTTAAGCGAGTTTGAGCTATTGACATTGCAAATAACATTGCCTTTTAATTTTGGTTTTATTTTTAAACATAAATAAAATGCTTGTTTATTACTCCTTTGTCTGCCCATAGCATGTTCCAGGGAGACTGGCAAGCTTCTAATAACACTACTTGAATAGAAAATATGGTGCGTCTTGGCTGTTCCAAGTCTGTTGCTAAAGATTTGCCATGCCCTGTGACATAAGAAGATGCACCCGTTCCCCAGCGTGCTGTCAAGGGACAGGCTAGTACAAGACAGCATTGTGCCCTATGTCCGAAATGATTAATGCAACCATTGAAAATGAACAAAGAGTCCATTTAAACTGCGTCCATGCTGCTGCAGGGGCTACTAATGCAACAGCAGCGCGACCCCCCACCAATGACGTTGTGATGTTGTAAATTGTAGAAAAATACGTTTTAAAAAAGATGCAACATCGGTGCTTCTATGTAAATCATGTGTTGCTTTTTACCCCAAGCAACATACACGACAGTGTGAGAAGCCTCAATTTTAGTAGGCGAGGGGGGAGGCAGGGTGAGTAAAGATTTGCAGGTAGTGTTATGAGGTTTGGTTCTATGATGGAAGTGAAGGCCTGGTGACCTGGTGTGGAACGTGGGGACGAATTGAATGGGAGGCGGTGCCATTGAGTTGGTGCGAGTGCAGGGTGGTAAGCACGCTCAGTAGGATTTAGAGGATTGTATGGGGTTGGGGGGATTGTTTGTAGTGTTGTGGAAGGGGAAGCTATGGTTTGAATGGAAGGCTGAATGATGTAGGGTTCGACGAGAGAAACACCTAAATGGTGATATTAGAAGCACTGTCTCCATAGCAGAGGATGTCCAAAGTGAGTTTAAGAGGGCCGCACTGTGCAATACACCTGCTTCTATGTGTCAGAACATGTATTCACCAACAGCGCTCCTGTTTCGAGTTCCCTACTGGCTCACAGCCCGGTCTGCTGCCTGCAGCAGCAGTGCAGCCCAGTGCTCCAGATCACACTGAACAGAGACATATCAAATAACACCCAGTCTCTGCACCCACATACAACCACCATCAGCCACATTACACACACACACCAGTGACTGCTGCTCTCACTGACATTACATTACAGAAAAGGGTAGCTGATGTACACACATGAGTGCGAAAGAGATCAGCTGTGAAGGGGCCACAAGACAGGAAGAACAGTTATAGCTTGCCGTCTAGAAAGGGGGAGATAGGCACTTTTCATATCCATGTGTCAGGCACTGGCTCTGCATCCCCAGAGGCAGCTGCTGCTTCCCAGACCTGCTAATTCCATCAGGAAGCGGAGTCCCACCCTGTCACCAAATGCTTCATTGCTGTAGTCGTGCTCACAAAATGGTGCAAGAGCCACAACTCACACACAACACTCCTAATCTGACTCTGGCAGGGGCTCTAAAAGGGGTGAAATAACAACAAAGCCTCATAAACAAGTACATGGTCTTTCAAAGACCTGTGAAGTACTCGGGTGCGGCTGGCAGCTCTGTGTGTGCCCGGGAAGCTGTCTCTGCCTGGGCGGACACCTCTTAACCCTCTAAGGAGGTGGAGACACCAGACGGCAGCACCACAAAATGTACTAGTATTTTCCCGTTTTTATACATGAACTAGCTGTACCCGGCCACGCTTTGCTGTGGCTCAGTCTGGTTAAGTGGAAGAGAAAGAAAAGAGTAAGCGCATGTTCAAATATGTTTCATTTCACAATGCTTGTGGGTATACAATATGTTTTTGTCCAACTCCTCCCCCTCCCTCCACCCACTTCCCGGTCTGACACGTTAATGTTGCAAAGTGAACCAACTCCTCCCCCCTCCCTCCACCTACTTCCAGGTCTGCCATCCTCACACCAACTGTCCATCCTAATCTAATTCTACTATTGTCTCTATGCGTCCTTTCTTAATTTTGCAAAGTGAACCAACTCCTCTCCTCCCCACCTCCACCCACTTCCCGGTCTGCCAACCTGACACCAACTGTCCATCCTAATATATATAGACTATTGTCTATATGCGTCCCTTGTATGTTTCATTTCACAATGCTTGTGAGCATACAATATGTTTTTGTCCAACACCTCCCCCTCCCTCCACCCACTTCCTGGTCTGACACGTTAATGTTGCAAAGTGAACCAACTCCACTCCCCTCCCTCCACCCACTTCCAGGTCTGCCATCCTGACACCAACTGTCCATCCTAATCTATTTCTACTATTGTCTCTATGCGTCCTTTCTTAATTTTGCAAAGTGAACCAACTCCTCCCCCTCCCTCCACCCACTTCTCGGTCTGCCTACCTGACACCAACTGTCCATCCTAATATATATAGACTATTGTCTATATGCGTCCCTTGTATTTTTTGCGCAGCAACCAAATCGATAGGGTCTGTTCGGCCTTTCAATTAAAAACACGTGCGTTTTGGACATGCGCGTATTCTAATCCAACGTTGTGTATATATAAACACGTGCTAATGTTGCAAAGTGAACCAACTCCTCCCCACTCCCTCCACCCACTTCCTTTAGATCAAAAACACACGCATATTTGACACGCAAGTATTCAAATCCAATGTTGTGCATATATAAACACGTGCGTATTCGAAATCAACGTTGTGTCACAATTTCAAATCAATCGTTGAAGAACTTTCGTAGATTTAAGATTTTTATCAAACGCACATTGACATTTTTATGTGTCTGTTTGTGCTTTCGATTAAAAACACGCGCGTATTCGACACGCGCGTATTCGAATCCAACGTCGTGTATCTAAAAACATGCGCGTATTCGAATGCAACGTTGTGTCAAAATTTCAAAGCAATTGGTGAAGAACTTTTGAAGATTTAAGATTTTTATCAAACGCACATTGACATTTTTATGTGTCTATTAGTGCTTTCGATTAAAAACGCGCGTATTTGACACACGCGTATTTGAATTCAACGTTGTGTATATAAAAACATGCGTGTATTCGAATGGAACTTTGTGTCAAAATTTCAAAACTTTTGGTGAAGAACTTTGGGAGATTTGAGATTTTCAACAAATGAACAGTTACATTTTTATTTATATAGATACAGATAAAGGAAAACTTGTTTTCCGTCTGTATTTATATGTAAAAATCCATAAAAACTGAAAAACGGGAGCCCTAATTAGGACTGCGTTCCTGCCTCCATGGCTCGCGCATGAGGGACAGTGGCACAGCGGAACAACTCTCCATGTCTTGGTGGAGCAGCAAGGTGGCCTCCTGAAATGTACAGGCTGACCATAGTGTCAACATGAATCCGCAAGTAGTGAATGCTGCCATTTCATGACAGACCGGTTGTAACCAGGCAGCAAGCACCAAGGAGGAGCATGATTTACATGTCCAGGGAAAGCCACAGACCTGGAGCTCATCACGGTCTGGTTTTTCACCCTAGAGAGTGCTCTTCAATGATATGGGGCAATGTTATGAATTGTGGGGCCCTAGGGACAATACAGTTGGAGACTGTTTGCTCTGACACTCCCCAGGGGCACATGGCAACTACTTTCAACCACAGATTCACTTTTGTTATCACGTTTTCATTTTTCAGACTTTTCCAGGAGAAGAAAAGGATCTCAGTTAGAAAGATGCCTTGGTAGTTTTAAAAAAAAACAGGCTACTGTTGACCATAGGATCTCTCAAGGAAAACCATTGGTGGATTGTACTACTGAATATCGAGGAACTGAATGAGAATTAAAAGAAATTCACTAAAAAAACACAAAGGTTACAAGGATGTTGATTTTAGTAAATAGAATTCAGAAAACTTTGAAATGCACTAAAAAAACAAAGGTTACAGGGACGCAATAGTTAGGTTCACATTTTACACACACAAAACATTAGACATTCAGCAGTTATAGTTATCTCAAGTAACTATCTTGTGTCTCCCATGCAGTTTTCTTATCAATGATTTTAATGTATGTAATATTTGGGGTAATTAGCAGTGCCGAATCATCCCAAAACTTTCCAGACAGCAGCTGAAGTAAGTGGGAAACTAATTTTGGAAATTTTGTGAAGATTTGTCAAATGGCGGCACAGATATTAGCAAAAGAAAAAAACGCTTTTCCTATGGAAACTGCATCCTAACTATAACTACCTACTGACAGTAGGAAACATATATCTGTGTGTGTGTATGTATATAGACGTGTGTGTATGCATACAGATATATCTATATAAATAAA
The DNA here is from genome assembly GCF_964261635.1 of Lissotriton helveticus. Classification (NCBI taxonomy): domain Eukaryota; kingdom Metazoa; phylum Chordata; class Amphibia; order Caudata; family Salamandridae; genus Lissotriton; species Lissotriton helveticus. Next base: position 1,670,234,320 of record NC_136069.1, on the reverse strand, counting down.
AATGTAACTGTTCATTTATTAAAAATCTAAAATCTCCGAAAGTTCTTCACCGATTGCTTTGAAATTTTGACACAACGTTGCATTCGAAAACACGCATGTTTTTATATACACACGTTGGATTCGAATAGTGCGTGTCAAATACGCGCATGTTTTTTAATCGAAAGCACAAATAGACACATAAAAATGTCAATGTGCGTTTGATAAAAATCTTAAATCTACAAAAGTTCTTCACCGATTGCTTTGAAATTTTGATACAACGTTGCATTCGAAAACACGCATGTTTTTATATACACAACGTTGGATTCGAATAGTGCATGTCAAATACGCGCATGTTTTTAATCAAAAGCACAAATAGACACATAAAAATGTCAATGTGCGTTTGATAAAAATCTTAAATCTACTAAAGTTCTTTAATGATTGATTTGAAATTTTGACATAACGTTGAATACGAATAAGCGCGTGTTTATATATACACAACATAGGATTCGGATACGCGTGTGTCAAATATGCGCGTTTTTTTAATCTAAAGGACAGACAGGCCCTATCGATTGGGTTGCTGCGCAACAACTACAATAGACGCTTAGAGACAATAGTCTACATATATTAGGATGGACAGTTTGGTGTCAGGATGGCAGACCGGGAAGTGGGTGGAGGGAGGGGGGAGGAGTTGGTTCACTTGGCAACATTAAGAAAGGACGCATAGACAATAGTCTACATATATTAGGATGGACAGTTGGTATCAGGATGGCAGACCAGGAAATGGGTGGAGGGAGGGGGGAGGAGTTGGTTCACTCTGCAACATTAGCGCATGTTTATATATACACAACATTGGATTTGAATACGCGCATGTACAAAACGCGCGTGTTTTTAATCGAAAGGCTGAACAGACCTTATCAATTTGGTTGCTGCGCAACAAATACAAGGGGCGCATATAGACAATACTCTACATATATTAGGATGGCCGGTAGGTGTCAGGATGGCAGACCGGGAAGTGGGTGGAGGGAGGGGGAGGAGTTGGTTCACTTTGCAACATTAGCGCGTCAGACTGGGAAGTGGGTGGAGGGAGGGGGGAGGAGTTGGACAAAAACATATTGTATACCCACAAGCATTGTGAAATTAAACATATTAGAAACATGCGCTTACTCTTTTCTTTCTCTTCCATTTAATCAGACCAGACTGAGCCAAAGCAAAGAGTGGCCGGGTACAGCTAGTATATATCAGGCTCAAATTTCCCTTGCGCAGCAAAAGAATAGACCATACTCGTAATAAAGGTGGATTATACAGTGTTTATTACCGTATACAAACAAGCAGGACACGTTTTGGCTTCGCGCCTTTTTCGTACTGTGTAACGCACACGCCAATAGTCGCCATTTTTAACCATTAAATTACAGAAATGTTTCCAGGGGAAATTTCGTCATTTCTGACCGGCAGGTAAACACAAAAGTTAATACACTCTTTCTGACACATATTCATTGATTCATGGTGGCCATCTTAAGCTAGTATGTAGAGCGATTACAATCATAATGTGTATTCACCGCTATTTACATAGACTTTCAGCGTCTTTCAAAAAAGATGAAAAGAATTAGCCCTGAATGGGCCATGTGTGTAAAGGTGCATTGTGCAAACATATTTACAGTGATTATGAAATGCAAACAATCTTCAATCTCTTGCCCTCTATCGGCAAAATGTGTGATAATATTTACAGTGTGACAATAAATTTCAACTGAGAATCATGTTTCAGTTCCATCTGAACCAATTTCCAAGGTATACATGATAGTGCTTTCATGATCATTTATGTATTGATACTGTGTTGCATATCATAATACAATGGTATATAATACACTCAAACCTCTGCATGAATAAAAAAGATAAATCTCATAAGGGAGAGGAAACAAATCAAATGATCTGAACATGATTTGGACGATTAAAAAATAATAATATGATCATGAATAGTATCCCAATACATCAACTTCACAAATTGATATTTCATTAATAACAAGATTGATCACGCCCTGAATGAGCTGATTTCAATTCATATCTCATTAAAACAGTTCACGATTCAAGAGGATCACTGATTCTTAGACTCCCTGAGAATACGTACTCGTCAAATTATATCACTAGAAAGTTATTATGATCCTGGATTTTACAGTGCTGATTGTGAGTAATAATGTTTCGCACGGATCTACAGTGGTGGCAGATAAATATGAGGCAGTGATGATAAATAGAGAAGCAGACTACTAGGGTGGAAAAGTTAGCCCAGATGAATTGCTAGTTCTTCCATGTTTAAGTCAAATGGGGTCTTAGTTTGTAGATCTATTATGTATCTGGATTCCAGTATGCGTAAATGAAGTTCTCTGTCTCCTCCACATTCTTTGGCTGGAACGTGGTCCAGACAGAAGAATCTAAGTGGATTTCAATTACTCTGGTGGAGCTAGCGAAATGCCGCGCTACTGGGTAGGTTGAGTCATTGTGTTCAATAGCCCTTGTGTGTTCGAATATCCTGCGCTTTGTGGGGTGTATGGTGCTGCCAATGTATTGTAAATTACATGGGCACACAAGACAGTATACACAGTAAGGCATGGTGCATGTTAAGAATTTAGTGATTCTACTTTGGCCAGACATTCCAGGTATCTTATATGTCGTCACTTTAGTGCTATTTTTACAGGCTTTGCACCTGTTACATGGGAAAAACCCAGTTAGGTTCCCCAGCCTGGGATTACGTGGTATTGATTCATAGTGGCTGTGAACCAAAATATCTTTCAGGGAACGACTTTGTTTGTATGTTGTTCTTGGGTAATCTGGTATATCATATCCGATGACAACATCAGATTTCAGGATGTGTCATTTTTGTGTCAAAATATGTTGCAGTCTTTCTGAGTCCCTAGTAAAGGTGGTTATGGAACGAAAGGTATTGCTATCTCCTTCAATAGGTTTAGCTTTATCTTTCAGTAGAAATGATCTTGGAACCTTAATTACCTTTTCAAGGTTCTTCTGTAACAGTTGACTTGTTTATCCTCTCATTTTAAACCTCTCAATTGTCTCACTTGCTGCTATTAAGAAATCTTCCTCTCTTGTGCAGTTTCTCTTAAGTCGCAGTAGTTCCCCATAGGGGATACTGTTTTTAAGAGGTTTAGGGTGACTGCTATTCACTTCTAAGATGGAGTTCCCTGCTGTTGTTCTGCGAAATAGGGAGGTACAGCTTTTTCCTTCACTGATGAGGACTTTCAGTTCTAAAAAGTTTACCTCTTTGTCACTTATATGGCCACTGAAATGTAAATTCACTGTGTTAGTGTTTAAGTGTGCAACATAAGATTCATCATTTATTTTTGTCCCCTTCCAGAAAATGAAAAGGTCATCGATATATCGGTGGTGTATCAAACAAGGACCCCCTGAGCAAAAAATATATTTCAACTCCTAGGTCAGGGAAAAATACATATATGAAACCATCAACCTAGGCAATCGTAACTGCTTGTCTTAAACAGTAATTTAAGGGCAAAAGACCATTCCCGAAGACAAAATTACAGTTTTTATTGTCAACACATCAGTGAGTTATCAACAGACAAATAAAATCAAGGATTTAATAAACCAAGCGTTAAAAATAGTTCAAAGAACTATGCATTAAATATCAACATAAAAAACAATAAATATACAAAGGAAAAAGGGGAAACCTAACAGGGTATAAAAGAAAAATATATGTGGCACAATAATAAATAATCAACGAACATTTCGGCGACCAGCGCCTTCTTCAGGAAAAGCCACTCGATTACATAAACAATAAACAACATACACTTCAAGTTAAAATCAAGAAAAAACATATCATTCAACAGAAAATAGTCATGGTCATATTTCATCTTTCAGATGTCGTTATGCTCAATTACAATGCAACATGTGACATAAAAACTAATATATCAACATTTTCAAGAGAATTGGTCAAGGGCCCATCTGTGGACAAGTCTAACTCATAAATACACATGAGTTCAAATTATGGATTTCTGTGCTCATTAAGAAAAGGAACCAGACAATCTAAGAATTTGTTAGGCATTAATAGCAATGTTCAGAGACAATTTTGATTAAGGCAAAATTCATAATGGTAGTGAGGATATAAGGACTACTTTCACACCTAAAATGATACAGACTAGCAATATATAAAGATAGTATACATATATGTCGCCAGGGTTAAATATAGCTAAAATACCTGTTTAAAGAGACTACCTATAGGAGAGGCTTTTAACCTGTTAACCTGTTAATCCGTATCAGTGCAGATCACAAATACTTACTTTATTCTGTAAGAGGTAAATAGTTGATATATCTTCTCATTTTGATTAGAGGCAACAAATGTGGGTAATTTCTTATAGGTATACGGGTACAAAATTCCGTTTCTGTTAATGATAAAGGTGTGGTATGAGTCTCAGAGTTTATATAATGACTGTAGGCATTATTATCAAAATTCACTATAAGACTCCCTCTCACTATCGCACAATGTCACATGAAATCTAGAACTGCAAATAGAATGAACTAATCCCATTCCGATTCTAGGACGTAATAACTAATTTAGGAAAATGGTTACCTAATTTATTAACTCCACCAGGTTCGCCTTCTGATAATTGTGCAATATTTGTACAAAGGATGCAACACCTACGGGAGACCTTAAAGTGGAAGAAACAAAACTTTCCCTATGGTAAAGTAGCGGTAATTCCCAATTCTAGAAGTTGCGTGAGTAAGTTGTTAGAGGCTACAATCCTTGTACCCAATAGTACCTAGCTAAAGGAAAATTATGTTCCTTTTCTTAAAAGGCGAAACTCGGGCAGCATGAGATATCAGAAGGAGATACGAATTCAGTTCGACGAAATTACTCGGGTAAAAAATTTGGTTGATAGAAAGATCTATAATGGACATAATAGCGGGCGTGTCAAACAAGTGAACAGAAAAGTGATTCAACAGTAGGTGCTCAGTAGTATTTGCTTCAATTACCTGAATCTGAATGTAGGTATGCCTTGCCCCCGCGCTCGTTCATTGATATGGGATTTGCCGAGCTATTGGATAATTAAAGGGAAGAGAGATAAGTACCTTGTCGAAAATAATCGAAAAGGAATTAATTAAAAACGACCATGTTAATAATATCTTTCAGTTACTAATATAAAGAATTAATGTTGAGATAACATACGAGATCGGGAGAAAAAACTGATGAAAAAAGGGTCCCCCCCCCCTTTTTTTTACGTAAACAGATGCCGGGCAAATATCTACACGTACCTGCGGTAGAATTACAAGGAGTGTAGACGCGGAGGCTAGCCACAAAATACAGGACCTCGCGTCCTGATGGTCAGAGTAACGATGTGATATCAACGTACGCTTTACGGTTGAGCCTTTAAATTTTCAGTCTAATTGGCACGTACCGAACGTAACGGTCACATGACAAACTCCGTCATATGTACGTAGGCTGCAACATAAAAATAGAAATAGGACTCGCTAAATAAATAAGCCTCAAACTAGAAGCGAATAATAAAGAGTTACTAAGTATTATGCAGCAGCTCTCGATCATAAATTCAGTCGCTATTCGCAAGATCAACCACAATAATCAGAAGGTGGTATCATAGATTCCCTTTGTCAAGCATAATAAAGTAAAATATTTATATTAGTCCCTACATTACGGGCAAACGGCCAAAAAATAATTTAAAAAACGATCATTCCAAAGTTGTAAAGTATGGAATAAATAAAGAAAATTCTGCGGATAATATATAAAACAGCATTCTAACTGTTGTTCTTGTCGGTGACTCTAACATACTCACTTCATACAGTCAATATAATAAATTTCCCATATCCATGGTCAAAGATTGCGGCGAAATTTATATAACAGCGGTTCAAGAATGAAAATTGTCTAGCGGGAGCCCAAAAAAACCAACAGTTTGAGAGAACGAATAGTGCCTACAGCAGAGACATCTCCGTCATGGCACAATAATCAGTTTTTTCTCTTTCTTCCCTCACATCATATAACCGTGTTTTCTCAAGGGATCTCACTATTTAATCCATTCCTAAAGGTGTCAAGAGTAAAGATTAAAAAAACTTCACGTTTTTTTCTGATCCGCTCGCCACCTTTAGTATCGGGCATGTTGATTTTTTCCAGTATACGCCATTTGAAACTTTCTGGGCTATGACTGCAGTCTAAGAAATGTTTCACCATAGGTGAAAGTAATTTCTTTGTTCTAATTGCATCTTTATATATTGCTAGTCTGTATCATTTTAGGTGTGAAAGTAGTCCTTATATCCTCACTACCATTATGAATTTTGCCTTAATCAAAATTGTCTCTGAACATTGCTATTAATGCCTAACAAATTCTTAGATTGTCTGGTTCCTTTTCTTAATGAGCAGAGAAATCCATAATTTAAACTCATGTGTATTTATGAGTTAGACTTGTCCACAGATGGGCCCTTGACCAATTCTCTTAAATGTTGATATATTAGTTTTTATGTCACATGTTGCATTGTAATTGAGCATAACGACATCTGAAAGATGAAATATGACCATGACTATTTTCTGTTGAATGATATGTTTTTTTCTTGATTTTAACTTGAAGTGTATGTTGTTTATTGTTTAGGTAATCGAGTGGCTTTTCCTGAAGAAGGCGCTGGTCGCCGAAACGCGCGTCAATTATTTATTATTGTGTCACATATATTTTTCTTTTATACCCTGTTAGGTTTCCCCTTTTTCCTTTGTATATTTATTGTTTTTATGTTGATATTTAATGCATAGTTATTTGAACTATTTATAACGCTTGGTTTATTAAATCATTGATTTTATTTGTCTGTTGATAACTCACTGATGTGTTGACAATAAAAACTGTAATTTTATCTTCCGGAATGGTCTTTTGCCCTTAAATTACTGTTTAAGACAAGCAGTTACGATTGTCTAGGTTGATGTTTTCATACATCGATATATCTGTACCATCCAATAATCGATGTGACCCACTGATTGTTCTCATCGACCCAGGCTACCTGCTTCTCCCACCAGCCTAAGAACAAGTTTGCGTAGCTGGGGGCGAAGCAGGTCCCCGTTGCCGTACCTTTAATTTGTCAGTAGTGTTGTCCCTGGAAAAGTAAAATATTGTTGGTTAGGCAGAAATTCAATGAGCATGATGTTATGTTGCACCAAATTCAAAGAGTGACCTTTAAAAAAATATTTCACTGCATTTATGTCATCCTGATGAGAGATACATATGTAAAGACCTGTGACGTCTAGAACAATCATGATCATATCAGGTTACCAGTTGATGTGTGAAATTGTCCGTATAAAGTCTGTGGTGTCGCGAATGCATGATGTTAACATTTTGACAAAATCAATTTAAAAAAGTCAAAGTACTGTGACATTGCTTCTGTCATACTGCCTTTGGATGAACTTATAGGTCGGCCTGGTGGTGCTGAAAAGTTTTTGTGTATATTTTAGGCAGATGATAAAATGATGGAGTTACCTGTTGTTGGCAGCTCAAAAATATATGTTTGTTGACATCCGTGCGTGAACCATTTGTTTATTAGCTCATGATATTAAGTGATGCTTTTGATGTATTTGTCTGGTGATTTTACTGTAGCATGTGGTATCTGTTAGTTGTCTTAGGGCCTCAGTGCAGTAAAATTATCTTGTCATAAGTATGATGTTCCCTCCTTTGTCTGAGGGCTTGCATACTAGATTTGTGTCAATCCTTATCCTTTTTAACACCAGTTGTTGTTCTCTTTTCAAATTTGCTTGTTTGCGTTTGAATTTTTTTGTATTGGTGTTTCTCATTTTGAATAAATAATTTTTGACTGCTTCTTCAAATGTATCAATGTCATCATATGGCGTGTTTGGTATAAATACTGAACGTGGTGTGAAATGAGTTTTGGCTTTTTTCTGGATGGTGTCAAAACTATCTGCAGATGCTATCGCACTTGTCTCTTGTTCTTGCGTGTTTTGAATCTGTTGGCTTGTGAGTGTTCATAACACTTGTAGATCTTCCCCAACTAAATTGTCCACTGATGCACCATTGCTTCTACTGTTATCAATTTGGCTCGGTGTGTTCTTAATTTTGTGGAATTTATGAAGCTTTAGTTTCCTTGTAAAGAGAAACAAGTAAATCCTGGTCTGTGTCAATTCAAAATTATGCAATGGACAGAATGTCAGTCCTTTTTTGAGAGCAGTTTTTTCATGTTTGGTCAATTTGTGTGGCATTATATTGATAATAGTAAGGTTGTCTGTTGTAGTTATCTTCTGCTTCCTCTCTTGCTGCACCTTAGTGAGGCTATTCCTTGATATTCTTCTGTTGAAGCCCTCTCTTCGCATCTCTCTTGTCTTCTTTCCGGTGGTTTGCCTCTGGTTCCTCTCTGCCATGTTTGTCGCATAAGTTGAAACTCCTCGCGAAAATGGGACTGTGGGCTGCTGTTCTCGGGGTGTTAATCTTTCATAGCCTGATTGTTCGGTGTCTGTTGTGACATCCGATTCCAATGTCGCTGCTGTATCTTTGTAGTGTAGTTCCTATCATCCCAATAGGCTCTGCGCATTGGAATAATACCTACAGCAGTAAAGGCCTAGGCCAGACGTTAACTAGGTCTACTACTGTCGATACTAGACTTAAAGTTTTGGGTTTGCCAGCTTAGCTCAGAGTTCACTAGAAACTTTCTTGAATGTTCAGGAAAGAATTAACTCCCCTGATTAGACAAGAAGGGATTTAGTTTCTGACAACCATAGAACATGACAACTTTGCTCTCCCCTAATCAAGAGTATATCTCGAGAGTCGTGTGAACAAAAGGCAATTTATTTTACTCAGTCAGTACGTGCATTCTTAGTCTCATCAGAATGTAGAGAAAAGGAAAAGACGGGCGTGTTCAATAAAAAGGTGTTATTTATTGATCAGTCTCTTTTCTCATACAAGAGAAATGGATCGATATTATTGCAATACTTATAGCTAAGTAAAGTGCATACATTAAAAGCAATAGTATAAAATAATACTGTAAAAACATTGATATGGTTTCTAAGCCATAAGATGTTTTAAAATGAATAAAATATATTACATACACATATACATTTGACTAAACGTACTCAACTGGTGTTTCTAGATACGCCTACCCCGTGTACCTGACCTAAGTCTAATACGTGGGCGGGAATAAAAAGTTACAGTTTAAGTTAAGTTTGTTTTTGCCAAGTGACTGACTAAAGAATTCTCTGTGAGGGGTCATTCAGTTCTGTACCTGGAAGTTAGGATGAACGAGGAATGGTATCTCTTTCTCTGGTCTCGATATTCCAGGCTGCCTGCGAGGGCGGCCCAGAAACGCCGGTGCTGGATTTCTCGGCAGGAGAAAGCAGCGCGTCTCTCAGCGCGTCAGGAAGGCGGGGCTGCTGCCAGCGGGGTCTGCTCTGCTCTTGGCTTCGGCAAGTATGGCTGCTCCGTCTCGTCACCACGCGTGTGTTTGCATAGGGCAAGATCGGTAATATTTATACCTTTAAGGTGCCGAGATTGACGTAAGGATGGACATAGATACGTCAATAAGGATGTCATACGACTTGCTCGTTAGCACATTCTTTTACTGAAGTTCTCGGTGAAATCAAAACAATGGCCGCAGGGTTTTGCCCAGGTTGTCATAGGTTTGATTTGTTATGAGAACTCCGTATGCCTTATCAGGGGCTGGAGGAATATCGCTTGTCTAATTAGATCGCAAGCGTTATGACCTAATCAGATAACACGTTCCTGTGCCGTAGTGTGACTGCGTCAGATAACGGTATCTGCATCATGTGGGTTTTCTGCCTCATGGGCTGACTGCTAGTTAACTTGTTGGTTTGTTTAACTAGAATAGGGTCAGGAATAGGGGGATCGATTCAGAACCTATAGGAATACATGACACCCACTCCACGCTAACTATGGACATATTTACTAATCTAGGCATAGTATAACATAGTACAACATACTGTATACCTTACCACCCCAAAATACATAAATGCATTTTGAAATTCTTCAAATATACGGAAAATTTGCAGACATATATATCGTATGCACTCAAGCTATGGAATAATGCTAAAGTAATCACGCATTTGTATACATTATTGCTTATTTGGTATATGAGAATTACACATGAAATGGTTTCTTAAATACAGAAAAAAGTTTCGAGACCATTCCATCACAGAATAAAATATTTGTGAACATACCAGCGGGCAGCTAAAGTCTATAAAGTATCTAAAAATAGAAATCTTAGTTCTTTAGGAATAGTTTCTTACTTTAAGCAGAAGATAAGTGTCCCGAAAAACCGAAAAAATGAATTGGGGCTTCTGAAAGAGTTGCTGTCCGTGAACTGGAGTGAAAAATAGTTCATGTGACTTTATTATTTAAAGTTGAAGGCCGAATTCAGGGAACGCCGTGTGTTAGCTTGCTCAAAAGTCTCTATTTCTGTTCGGGTGAGAACATCATATCATTTAGGCTTTCGAAAAAACTGTCAACAGCTTCCTGGGAAAGTTCCACTAACTCGGAAATAGGTGTAATCATGCATTCTTGTGCATGATTGTCTCCATTGACATTCTGATTCGCATTGCTGACAGAAGGTCGTACCTGTTCGATGCTGCTATCATCTTGAACTTCACTACCCATCAATCGTAGTGGAGAAGCTTCCACGAATGCCGTCATCAGGATTGGTAGCCTTTGAGGGCAGCACAAAGCATGAACCTTGATCGGGCTCAACAATGTTTCTGCATCCATCGGCGCATCCGATTGTAGCGTCAGACAGGTGTCTAACACGCATTCTTCTCCGCATAGCAGACACCTTAATACAGGTAAAACACATCTTTGCCACATTGGTCGAAATGATAGAAACCAAGTCATGTTCAGGTCTCTAAGCAGGGAGAGTCCCAGGATTTTTGATATCCGGTCCCGGTATCCAATGGCTAGGATTGTTTCTTCCCTTGTCGCAAGAGTTTTGTCTGTGACATGGGTTGCCATAACGAAAAATAAGGACTAAGAATAGGATTCCTGCAATTAGTCCCAAGATCAGGGGAAGTCCGCCAAAAATCGAATGGACGAAATCTGGAAAAATACCCAGTATGGCTTTGAATGGTGTTAATGCCATCGAAAATACTGTCTTAAATACCTTTGAGACCCCATTGGTATCAGAAATATTTAAGATTTCATTCAGGATTTCCGCGAAATGTACGGGGGAATTAGTTGATAATAATGTATGTATCTCTGCAGTCGTCCTTGCGACTTGTAGATCATACGTTTCTTTTGATGACGAGAGCCTGGTAGGCGTCTGAAGAAGCACTGTTTTCATTCTGCTTAAAGTATCTATTCGAATAGAAGTAATTTTCAAATCGGGCCATGCCCTTGCCTCCCTGTCTGGGAAGGAGCTGGGGAACAACGAGCGTCCACAGCACTTGACCTTCGCAGTAGTAGTTACTAGATAAGGAGTCCCGGGCATAAGACTACAACATCTGCGGTCTACAATAAGAATGTAACTCCCATTATAGAGTCTTTGAAAGAATGGTTCTATTTCCGTTGCAGGTGCGCCTTGCTGGTGACATGAAAGGTTGTATGAATTCCCTTCACAGGCTCCATGCAAACTAATTCCGTTACACAGAAGGGTGCCACTTAGTGACATCGCACAATTGTTGCCACTAAGAAACACTTTCTGTCCTTTATTACTGACACATGCATGTGAATAGGGCAGGTTCCATGTTGTTTTAAGGTACCCCTTTCCCAATTTCTCGTACATGCCAGCCTGTATATATTTTTGGCAGTATTGAAACCTGAAGGTTGAGATTGGAATATTTATTATCCCATGTATTATCCATTCACTGACAGGTCGTTCTGACATTGTCACTGGTAATCTTTCGAGTTTTTCAATGCTCAAGATTGTATAATCAGCACCCTTTTGTGCCATACTGATTTGTCTATCAGTAAGGTTAAAGATTTAGAATAATGACGTTGTGTTGATTAGACGCCAAGGCACATAGCCTGAACGCAGATTTTGTAACGTCCAGCCAAGCTGTACAATAGAACGCAATTGTGACGGACCGTGTTGTAATAACAGTAAGTCTTGCGATAATATATCGATTGCTGAAGACACAATGCTGTCCAAAGAAAAAATTCTGGAGGACAGAGTCATTAACCCATTGTCCACTACAGAAAGTGATTTTTCCAAATTAATACGGTCAATTTCCCGTATTCTCTCTGCTGTTTCAATTTGAGTAACCTTCCAGGCCTCATTGTATGCTGCATATACAGAGGCTGCTATGAAACGCTTTTGACGCTGTTTGCGTGGTCCCATAGTGAAATCACGCAAGTCAGCACCATCAGTAAGTAAAGTTAGGTGTTGCTTAATTTCTGCCAGTGTGGAAGTTTGTAGCCATTGAAGGCATAATTTGCCCACACTGTAGGTGGTTATTATCCCTGGGTGATGTCTTTGGGGATATCTAGGGTCTGGCCTGGTCATTTTGAACCCCTGCGTTTTGTTCAGGAATCTGTCTTGACAGTTATTAGTATCTGTGGGCCAGATCAACCACTGTTTCCAATCAGGATGTGTTCTGTTTTGGTTTAATATATGGTTTACGTCTATCTCTTCATCTGTATCAGAGTTATTGCTAAACATTGTTGGCTTTGGAATAGACGGTTTATTTAAATCTTTGATTTTGGCTAAGCCAAGACAGGTGGTCTGTTGAACAGTGTCATTTAAAAATATAATTTGTTCTGGGATCATGCAGGCTCTAAACAAAGCTTCTATACCCTGTACTTGCCATTCTTTTGTACCCCAAACACTTTTCAATTCAACATTTTTGTCCCAATAATCAAATCCAAAGGTATTCATTTTTTCAAAGAATGAGTCTGAATATAACAATTTTGTGTTGGTTATCATGGTCTTGGTCCCTCTCTTGTTTGACAATTTAAAATAAAATGCTTCAGCATTACTTGTGTTAAAACCTGAAAAATATGAATATTTGTCGTAAACGGTTCTTGAGCTCCCTTTTGGAGGTGTTGCACAATGTTCCCATTGATTATAATTTAAAACATTTCTAGGTTGTGCAGATCTATGTAAAAAATGGTTACCATAGTGGTTATAACAGTACATACTATCATAATTGGTAGAACCCTGCAAATAATCATGTTTGGTAAATTTAGCAGACATTACTAAATCAGACATCATATTATTAATGCTTTCGAAGTCCCAATCATCAGCAAATGAGTTTGGTTTTACAAAGTCACTCAAGGAGATCTTAATTTGGTGTGGATATTTCAGGATCTCGACCGGACCATAAATTTCATAGTCAGTGTTGTCCCAGGCTACCCCACCAGGTATCGGATTGGCTGTGAAGTTGGCTGAAGAAAGTTCTCTTTTCTCGACGTGTGAAGATGTGTGTGGTTTGAGGATCAAGTTGATTTTCTGACTTGCTGTGTCCATTTTAGCATATTTTCCCTCAATGAAGCGTCCCAAAGTAAGTACCATGATGAGCCAAAGTATGAGGATAAATGCACCAAAACCCACCCAAAATTCAATCCATGGAGAAATCAGATATGTTTCTTTCAGTTGTTTCAAAAGTTCTTTAGCTTTATCTTTAAAGGTTTTTGATGATGGCTGTGTCTTTGATTCAGTGAAGCCTTCAGAGGAATCATCGAAGTTTATGAAGTAGCCGGAAGCAGTTCTGTCAATTGTTCCAATTGGTTCATTGGTTGCATTTTCACTTGGTACTTCATTATAGATTGGTGTGTCTCTGCTAAATGTTTTTATTTGGGTTTTCAGAGGTCTGAGTTCTATTGCATTGCTGCATAGTCCTTGTTGTTCTTCTGTAGGCGTTTCGAATGTGATGAGCCTCTTCGTAAGAACCTCTGTACTGGTAGCAAACCTTGGTGTTCTGCTACTTATTGGGAGTCCACTTGGCCTACTGTTTGTTATCGGCCACATGTTGTGGTTTTACCAGGTCGATGGATACAACTCGGTTCTCCTTTTTACCAGCAAGTGGCGGTAGTACAACTGATCTTGTCCCGTTGACAGACAAGACAGGAACTGCTTTTCTGTAAGAAGGCCCAAATTCCTTCTTTACCGCGATCTTCTCCCTGACTAGATCCCCGACTTTTGGAATCCAGACAGGTCTTGCTGGGACAGGTGGTGGTTCTTCAGTGGTTGTTGGCTGTTGTTTCAACTTTATGTTGCTCAGGTCTTTTCTTGTTTTGTTTAAGTCCTGCAAAATAGCCAAACGGTCTTTGATATCAAAGCTTTTTTCTTTCACCACTGAAGTCTGACTGTCAAGGTCAGAGATAATCATCCTAGTTCCGAATAATAATTCGTACGGACTGAATCCCTTCAGAGAATTTCTTGGCAAGTTATTGAGACTACGTTGGACACTTATTAGATGTTTGACCCACCCAGCTCCCGTACCTAATATCCTTTCCGTTATAGATTGCTTTATGCCTTGGTTTTTTCTTTACACCATCCCGTACCCTCAGGAAGGAAGTGAGAAGATTCCCGCTGGGCTATGCTCATTTGGCCATGTTTCCCCCCATGCTTGAGGGCTAGAGTGGAGACAATGGTCAAACATAGCATGCTCTTAGCGTATATGCCATTTAGACTCGCAAATCTTTGTATAACCGTCCGGACGTCAGCCGAGTGCTGGTGATCTACATTATAAGTGGAACTAGCCTGTATAAGTTAATCGCAACCCTTCCTTTTTACTCCTGATTTTTTCTGGAGTAGAACGACGAGGTATTAAACTGTTTCTCTCCCCACTGCGATCTCTGTTGCAGTTTGGGCAGTTTTTTACAAACATGGTGTGACGCAGACTCATGCCTGGCCACCAGTACCGTGATTGTAATTCTTCCAGAGAATCTTTTAGTTTGAGGTGTCTGAGACCCTCGCCCATATGTGCGTCTGCGATTAACAAGTTTCTCCTGTCCATGTTTGGAATCACTCTATCCCCCACTCCAGGGATTCGAGCAAAAGGAACGGAGTTTGCATCGATTATGTATGTATAATTGAGTGGATAGTTGATCGGTAACGCTGAGCAGTCGCCTTTTGATGAGGTTTTCACTGCCAGCACTGTTTCACCGTCAATGTATTTTAATGTACGCTTTTTTCGATCTACGGGAGCCGATTTAGTGGCTGCCGCTGTGGCTGTCTCAGCCAATGAATTCCCTGCAACGTGAACGCCATCACGCTGATGACTCAGTGAGTGTGTCACGTGAGTCTTTGGTAGTTCTTTCTGTAAAAGAGCTATTTGTTCCCAGAGCAGTTTCTGCTTTATTGGTGCATCTGTGTCATCTTTGTAACCGTTTTGAATCCATGTCTGCAAATCCTTGTTATATGATCTGACGCAGTAATATGAATCTGACACTATAAGTGTCGGGAATTCGCGATCCGCATTATCTAGCGCCATTTTCAAAGCTACTATCTCAGTTTGTTGTTCTGAATTAGTTTCTACTGAGTGTGTTTTTGTTAATAGAGGTTTTAGTTTACCTCCGCGCCACACTTCTTTTGTAATCCCACATGTGGGGTTGTATGCTTGTTCTCCCCAAACGGGAGGTTGAGCATGTCCGTCTGTATAGATTACACAGGCGTAATGTCGTAAAGGCAGAATGTCGATTGGCAGAGGGTATGTTTTTTCATATTCTAGATTTTTCAACTCTTCTAGTTCTGGATCAAGGTAATAGTATACTTTGTCCGTTGTGATTGAATTCACCCATTGTATCCACTTTGGATTCAATGTTGTTGTTGGTAAATTACACGGTGTTGTTAGTGCCTCAAAGGCTGATTCTGCTGTTCTGACTGTGATATGTCTACCGTCAGCTTGATCTTTTTCTCTAGCTATTGCGGTTTGAACTGCATGAACAATTCTTTCTGTACTGCTGAACTTCTTTTCAGCTTCTGTGTACAAGTGTGATTTGAATGCAATTGGTACCTTTTCTCCCTCATTAGAGGTCAGGTATGTGAATCCGCATCTCCCTGGGATGACTCGAATCACAAGATTGCATGTGTTATCACGTGTTTCTAATTTTGTTTTAATTAGCATGTCTGTTTGTAGGGATCTCAAAATTTCTGTGTGTATTTGAGTCCAATTGGATCTTTTGAAATCAGGTTTTATCAGATCATAAAGGGGTTTGACCCTTTCTGCGTAATTTGCAATGTATGTTCTTCCGAAATTTAGGAAGCCTAGAATCGACTGTAAGTTTTTTAGTGTTCTAGGTGCTTGGAGTACGGCACATTTCTCTAGGAAATTGTCAGCCAGGCTTTTGCCTTCACTTGATAACTCATATCCTAAGAATAGGACTGTCAGATGGGCAATTCTGGATTTTTTAAAGTTGAATTTGTAACCCTCTGCTGCGAACCCAAGTATTATGGTGTTCACTCTTTTCAAGTGAGTCTCCAAGTCGTCATCTGTTAAGTAGATGTCATCGACATAAGATAATGCTTCATCATCATATAGTTGTAGTAATTCTGTTACTCTTGCTGAGAATACCCCCGGGCTGTTCTTGTACCCCTGGGCTAACCGACAGAATTGTTTTTGAGTGCCATTTATTGAGAATGCAGTTAAATATCTGCTCTCTGGTGCTATGTTTTGACAAAAGAATCCATTAGAGATGTCCAAGGTTGTTTTGTATTTTTTGCGCACTATGTTATTCATTAGTGCAGCACTGTGTGAGTTTTGCACTGCAAAAGTTTTGCAACATGTGTTAAGGTGTCGGTAATCCAAAACTAGACGATATGAATTGTCTGGTTTGGAGACCGGAAACGAAGGGTTATTCATTTGTGAGGTGCAAGTTTCAATCACCCCCTGGTATTCTAGCTGATCTAGTATTTCATTTACCTGTTTTTTAGCTTCTTGCTTAATTGGGTACTGCCTTTGTGCAGTTGGTTGTGATTTTAACTGGATTTTGTGAGGAGGAGAGTCCTCATCCCATCCTACATGATTTTTATATAAGGCAGGAGCTAAAGCCACTGCCCATTTTCTGGCAAGTGTGTATTTTTTATGAATCGGGATATGATTCGAGAAGGCAGGCATAATTATTTCTTCGCCATGAGGGCACTCCCTAACAAACTCTGGTGGCCAGTCTTTTTCAGCTAGAAGGATGTCATAGCCCTCGGATAGGTTATCCCAAAATAGTCCCCTTATTTTCCTAGTCTTATCTCCCTCTATACGTAATGTTATCTCGTATATCTTGTGAGGTTTGCTAACTCTGGTGTCCGCAGTTTCCACTTGAAGATATTCATTCGTGTCCACTGTCTCCAGATGATTCATAAGGACTTTGCGAGCTATGCTCACTTCTGCTGCACTGTCTAGCATTGTCTGAGCCCACTCTCCGTTTTTCAGTTGTGTCCTCAGTATTCTCGGCATTGTTAACTACCTTGATACTGGCTACCTTCTTTTTTGGAAATTGTAATTTCTTTTTTAGCTGAGCAGGTTCCTTGTCTTTGGACTTGGCGTGCTCTTCTCTTTGTTCTGATCGTCCTCTTCTTTCCGATTTCTGCGAGGAAGTCTGAAAAGATTGAGAGGGACGGGTATCAAAGTCTTGATATCTATCAGGCTTTTTTATATTATCCCTATTTCTAAGGTTATATCTTTTCCCAGAGGGGTCACTCTGGGGTGACCTGTGTCTTTGGTTCGGAGATTTCTCTCTTCGCCTAGGAGACCTTCCTCTGGACTGGAATTTCTTTTCTTTAGGATTGGATTGTTTGTTTCCATCCCAGTTCTTTTTTGGTGAATTATTATTAAAAAATATTTTTTCTGGACTTTCAGTCAGTTGTGGTTTTACTGGTATTCCACCTAAACTATCTCTACCTAGTTCCTCATAGGATTTTTCTATGATTCTGGCAATTTCAGCTGGTTGGTCTGCTATATCTGTCTCTTTTAACCTCTGGCGGATCGCCACGTTTGCTGCTTCTCCCTTTATGTTGGCTAATAATATAGCCGAGACCTGCTTGAAGTCTTTTAGTAATTTCATACCAAGAGTTAAAGCGGGTTCAGGACCATATTCATCTTGAATTTGTTTTAGCACATCTGGTATTACCGAAATGGATGGAACACCGTGCGTTTTTGTGTAGATGGAAGCAAAGACTGTACCCCAAGTGTCACAGTCCTCTATGTGTGGTGCGATTCCCATTGGGAGACAGATAGTCAGAATCCTGTGCTTTTCTAGCGGGGTGGTGTCAGGAAACACCGCCTCTATTTGGGTAATTTTCTGTGCCAACCAGAATGGTATTTGTTCCCGTTTAGCCGGTACTTTACCTAGGCAGGATTGGATGTAGTTGTGTGTGTAGTTGAGCTTATATAGCGCACATGGATGTTCTGTGGTGTAATTTTATTTGTGTTCCCCTGGTGAGGGGTCAGCTGTGGAAGTTTAATCGCTGGCTGAATTGTTGATGTCCGCATCACATACTGAACTAATTGTCTATGAATTTTTATTAATTGTTTTAGCTGTGTTAAAAGGTTTGGTGCAGACATCCCATCGATGTCTGGATGTGGTGTGTATCCGGCTAGGACCGGCCACGTTGCTCCTGGTCTACCTAAAGGACCGAGCCTGGTGATGTGATTGTTATGTTTTAGGGCGCCATCAAATAAGAGCAAATGCTCTTGAAATTTGAGTGGTACTTCCACCTCCTCGAAAGGAGTGTACTCATTAGGAGGTTCCTCTATTTTGTAATAGTGGAAGTACTTTGTTACAGCATTTGCTGCTGGAAAATGTATCCATGAATAGTATACCTCTGTCTGCCGATATTCGTGAGCCTCAATTACGAATATGACTGTGCCACCTCTAGGTGTCAGTCCATTTTCTATAAGTTTCAGGGTTATAGATCTCCTTTTGATGACCGGGATGAGTATTATATCCCCGTCCGCATCTAGTGCTGCAGCATCAGCCGCTGCGAGTTCAGCTGCTAATCTAACTGCCTCTCTTTCTTCTTCATTGTCTGACATTTTACTGTCCTGAAGGTTATTTCTTTTGTTTGCAGATCAGGTTTCTTATGGAAACAAAGATTAGATGCACAATATTTTGGAACAGTGTATCCTTCAACGTTGACTATACCAAGAACCATACATAGGAGTTCCCTCCTGCGAGGTCTGGCGGATATAACCTTTCACCCACTCCAGACGTCTTTGGAGTATTTGGGAAAAGGGGTCTGAGTGAGAAAGCACGACTGAGTTACTCTAAATGTCTTACGTTAGTTTTATCGCCCTTTCCAAACGCGTTGGGCGCCATGTAGTGTAGTTCCTATCATCCCAATAGGCTCTGCGCATTGGAATAATACCTACAGCAGTAAAGGCCTAGGCCAGACGTTAACTAGGTCTACTACTGTCGATAGTAGACTTAAAGTTTTGGGTTTGCCAGCTTAGCTCAGAGTTCACTAGAAACTTTCTCGAATGTTCAGGAAAGAATTAACTCCCCTGATTAGACAAGAAGGGATTTAGTTTCTGACAACCATAGAACATGACAACTTTGCTCTCCCCTAATCAAGAGTATATCTCGAGAGTCGTGTGAACAAAAGGCAATTTATTTTACTCAGTCAGTACGTGCATTCTTAGTCTCATCAGAATGTAGAGAAAAGGAAAAGACGGGCGTGTTCAATAAAAAGGTGTTATTTATTGATCAGTCTCTTTTCTCATACAAGAGAAATGGATCGATATTATTGCAATACTTATAGCTAAGTAAAGTGCATACATTAAAAGCAATAGTATAAAATAATACTGTAAAAACATTGATATGGTTTCTAAGCCATAAGATGTTTTAAAATGAATAAAATATATTACATACACATATACATTTGACTAAACGTACTCAACTGGTGTTTCTAGATACGCCTACCCCGTGTACCTGACCTAAGTCTAATACGTGGGCGGGAATAGAAAGTTACAGTTTAAGTTAAGTTTGTTTTTGCCAAGTGACTGACTAAAGAATTCTCTGTGAGGGGTCATTCAGTTCTGTACCTGGAAGTTAGGATGAATGAGGAATGGTATCTCTTTCTCTGGTCTCGATATTCCAGGCTGCCTGCGAGGGCGGCCCAGAAACGCCGGTGCTGGATTTCTCGGCAGGAGAAAGCAGCGCGTCTCTCAGCGCGTCAGGAAGGCGGGGCTGCTGCCAGCGGGGTCTGCTCTGCTCTTGGCTTCGGCAAGTATGGCTGCTCCGTCTCGTCACCACGCGTGTGTTTGCATAGGGCAAGATCGGTAATATTTATACCTTTAAGGTGCCGAGATTGACGTAAGGATGGACATAGATACGTCAATAAGGATGTCATACGACTTGCTCGTTAGCACATTCTTTTACTGAAGTTCTCGGTGAAATCAAAACAATGGCCGCAGGGTTTTGCCCAGGTTGTCATAGGTTTGATTTGTTATGAGAACTCCGTATGCCTTATCAGGGGCTGGAGGAATATCGCTTGTCTAATTAGATCGCAAGCGTTATGACCTAATCAGATAACACGTTCCTGTGCCGTAGTGTGACTGCGTCAGATAACGGTATCTGCATCATGGGGGTTTTCTGCCTCATGGGCTGACTGCTAGTTAACTTGTTGGTTTGTTTAACTAGAATAGGGTCAGGAATAGGGGGATCGATTCAGAACCTATAGGAATACATGACATCTTGATGTGCCACGATCTTCTTATTCGCAGTGCTTCTCAATGCCCTGCATTGTGCATCAAATTTGCACGCAAATGTCAGAATACATCCTTGTTCATAGTCCCCGGCGTCTCTCCGAAATCTTTTTGTTTGCACCTTCTTATTTTATCCTCATATGCGAGCAGTCGTTTTTTCATACTTTCTCGCAGATCATCTTTGGATTTTGTATCCAGATCCTGTGCTAAAAGTGCCTCCAGCTCTTCAAAATCCTTTTGGCATTTTGCTCTATCACTCCACGCAAACTTTAATACAATTTTCAGCATACCGCCTGACATCTCTGCGTTGTAGCTTGCCCATTCGTCGAGTAGTAGTGGGTCCGGATTTTCATACGCGGGGACAGTATAGTTGTGAAGCCCGCGTGGAATGCGTTGTACTTCAAGATAATTTTGAAGCAAAGTCGCTTTCCACCATTTGCGAATTTCGCGTTCAAACAGTCTTTCCATTTTCACAAACAATGATTTAAGGGTTCCCTGTGCATTAGATGCTGTTCTACTTGTGGATCCGTGTTGTCCAGCTTCTGTTTTGAATATATCAGCCGCCGAATCGCTGTGTGCGTGGTCGGAGTACATTCAGTTCAGAAATATTTTGGTGTTCAATGCGTGTTTACAGAGTATTGCTACCACCTTCAATTGGACGATATATATATATATATATATATATATGCACACACATATATTTTTTCACACAAAGTAGAAATATACCGCTGCGCACTAGTCTCCAAAGTTAAGAACACTTTATTGCTCCAACAAACACCAACACGTTTCGACTCACAAGGAGTCTTGTTCCCCCGACAATGTGTGAAGCCGCCCGCTTCATCTGAATGCAGGGGAAAGTAAATAAAGAGGGGGCGGAGCTAGCTGGTGTCCATGCTGGACGTGTGAGCTCGGAGCTCCCGGCCAAGGCCCCGACTTCATCCTCCTTAAAATATCCTGCAGGTGCCTAAACTACTGCTGCGGAGGTGTGGTGCCCCCCCCGCTGTTGCTGGGGCGCCTGGACGGTCCGAACCTAAGCTGCGCGGCTGCCGTGTGAAGAGCCCCGTGGGAGGACGATCGAGGTGGCGGAGCCTGGCAGTGCAGCCCGCCGACGTCACTCGACGTGCGGCCCAGGGGGCCCGGACCGGCCCGGTACCATGTTCGTCACTGGAACTTGGTTAACGGATAGCTCTGGCCCTGACATCGCCATGGCTCTTCCCGATGGTTACACCTTCATTGGGCGTAACCGTGTTCTCAAAGACGGTGGGGGAATTGCTATCATTTTCAAGAGAGAATTCTCTTGCAAATGGGAAGATCTCGATCTCCCAAATTGTGAGGCGGGTTTGTTTAAGCTCTTACTCTCCCCTCAATTTACCTTAACAGGTACGCTGATCTATCGGCCACCGGGTTCCGCTAGCAACTGGGCTTCTTCCTTCCCAGAATTTATTTCCCCATTTTTAGCGCAATCTACTAATTTCATTATCATTGGCGATTTAAACATTCATTTTAATTCTGAATCGTATGCTACTGCTGCACGTCTCTTACAGGACCTGGCAGCCTTAGACCTTCATTTGCACAATTTTGATCCAACTCATAAAGCCGGCAATCTCTTAGATCCTATTATCTCAAATCTTGCTGGCATCGCCTATCAATCCTCAACACCAGTTATCTGGTCAGATCATTTTATTGTAAATTTCTCAATTGAAATAGGGATGGTTAAACCTTCGAACCCCGCTCTCCCTCACAAAGCTAGCAGGAACTGGAAGCACCTGGATATTGATAACCTCAATTCCCTCCTTGTCAAGGACAAACCTGTGCTTTCTAGTATATCTACTAAGGAGCTGCCAGCCATAAGACGATGGTTGACAACGGCCTTAGATATTTGTCTTCCAACTCAAAAAAACAAACATCAAATCCATCATCCACCAGCACCATGGTTCACTGATGCGCTCCGTCAAGAAAAATCGAACTGCAAAAAATTGGAACGCATTTGGCGTTCAAAGTACAATTCTGACCAGAAATCAAAATATAAGGCAGCTCTTAAAGCTTATCACTTGTCTTGTGACACCGCCAGAGCCAATTTTGCCAGTTCCTCTATTCTTACGGCGCAAAATAGACCTAAGGCGCTGTTTAAAATTGTTAAAGAGCTTTCAGGTGCATCTACGGCACCCAAAGACCCCTGTTTAAACTCTGCTCAATGTGAGGTTTTGGCCAATTTTTTCATTGATAAAATTGATAAAATCTACGATACTTTTAACTCTAATTCTGTTGGATCTACTAATTCTGATCCAATTTTAGGCACTCCCGTTCTTGATACTAACCTTGGTTCCACTTTTGCATCTCCTCTTTTGTATGCTTGGGATTCCATTTCTCCCACACTTTTAAACAAATATCTTCAAGATATTAAATCTGGCTCCCCTCTTGACCCAATGCCTCCTCAAGTCTTGAGAGCCCTAGATCCAGCCTTGCTTCAGATTATCCTAAAAATTCTGAATGCGTCGCTAACTGAAGCTATCGTTCCCAATGAATGGAAGCATGCTATGGTGGTTCCTTTATTAAAAAAGGCCAATGCAGATCCTAACATCCCATCGAATTTCCGCCCCATCTCCTTGCTTTCATGTTTTTCCAAAATTTTGGAGAAACACGTTAATTCTTTACTTACCTCTTACGTTGAAACTTCTAATCTTCTTCATGGCTCTCAATCCGGGTTCAGGGCTGGTTTTTCCACTGAAACCACGCTTCTCGGAGTGTCGGAATCCATTAGACTAAAGGTGGACAATGGGGAGTCAGTGGCACTCATATTACTTGATTTGAGTGCTGCATTTGACACCGTCTCCCATTCCATCTTGTTGTCCACCTTGAAATCTATGGGTGTCGGTGGTTCCGCCCTGGCCTGGATTGCTAATTTTCTTTCTGATCGCACATTTCAAGTGTTTTCTCCCTCCTCTGTTTCATCTATCCTTCCTTCTAAACACGGTGTTCCACAAGGTTCTATCCTCAGTCCCCTCTTTTTTAATTTATATGTGAGACCCCTGGCTTTCCTGGCAGAACAGTCAGGACTCACGATTTATTCTTACGCTGATGACACGCAAGTCATCTATTCACTCTCCACCAATAAAAATTCTTCTTCCTCGTCCCTTCAAAATGGACTTCGACATATATCTGCATGGATGCATGATCACAAATTAAAATTAAATGGGGATAAAACTGAACTGCTTCTGTTTGGCCAAGACATCTCGCTATGGGGCCCACAACATTGGCCTATGGTGATGGGTCCTCTCCCTATTCCAACTACGAATGCTCGTAATCTTGGGGTTCTCCTCGACAATCAGTTATCTTTTAAGCAGCACGTCGTGAAAGTCTCCGCCACCTGTACCACCATCCTCAGGTGGCTGAGGAAAATCACGTGGATGCTGCCTGCTGACACCCTGAGGACGGTAGTCCAGGCTCTTGTCATCTCACGCCTGGACTACGGGAACATCTTACTCTTGGGTGCCAGTAAGGAGGTAACTAGGAAATACCAGGTGGTACAAAATATGGCTGTTCGCCTTATTTGTAACCTTCCTGCTAGAACTTCAACCTCGTCTCATATGCGTAAACTGCATTGGCTGCGCATTGAGAATAGGATTAAATTCAAGGCTTTGTGCCTTATGCACAAAATCCTGACTGGAATAGCTCCACACTATCTATCTGTTTTAGTGCAGCGCTATGTTCCCCCTCGTGCACTTAGGTCCTCTACCCAAAATAAAGTGAAGGTACCGCGTATCAAGAGAGCTAAAATGGGAGGTCGGTCTTTCTCCCTGCTAGCCCCCTCTCTTTGGAACTCCTTACCTCTATCCCTACGTTCGGAAATGTGTTTTCTGACCTTTCGTAAGGGTATCAAGACCTGGCTATTTGATATGTAAGAGGTTGATCTAATGCTCCCTTCACCTTGTCTACTTTGTGTCTACTATAGCGCCGGGAAACCTTCGGGTAGCTGTGCGCTTAACCAAGTGTAATTATAAATAAATAAATAAATACCTCGAGACGGACGCCGGAGAGTGGAGAGCCTGACCTCTGCGCCAGCCGATATCTGGGCCACACACCGTATCGACGAAGGGAATCTGAGGCACGGCGGCACAGGGTCCGGGTGAGAGCCGCTAACGGATCGGACGCACATAGCCCGGGAGCGCTCCAGCTGGTGCCCTGCATTGACTCTCCGAGCGCATATCGGCCCCCCCCCCCGGTCCAGACGGCGTCGCAGGGGCAGTTTGACGATCGCTGCGACCTACTGGGTGCTTGCCGCAATACATGGGATCCGGTGGCCTTAGCGACACGGAGACCAAGCCTTGAGCAGTGGACATTGGTGATCGGACCCTGGGGGCCCCGGCAGACACGCGGCGCTGGGAGAAGATCAGCTCTTGCTGGGCCAGGATTCCTGCTGTGTCCCACGCGTCTCCTGCCCCATTGCGTGTGTGCCTGGTGTTGGACATAGTGCTGCGGCGCTTCCTACTGTGGCCTTACTAGTACTTCCCCACACACTAGCCAGCCGCCATTTTGTAGGCCGGATTGGAACTGCGGCGGCCATTTGCCCCACGCTTGGAAGGCCTGGGATTGCGATCTTGTGACGAGTGCAGTGTGGAGACCAAGTGGACTGCGGATACTAGGGGGAAGGCTGACCTACTGCATTTGAGGAGCGTGGATCATTGCTCAGCTGCTGAGAGGTAGAGCGAAGTCACGGACTCCCCGCCTGGCACCCCATAGAGGTTCCCTACACACAAAGCGGTGCACTGAGGAGACACTTCACCTAGGACCAGCGGCTTGCCAGAGAGCTGGGGCCCCGGGAGGTGCCAATATCTACTTCAAACGAAGTGGTGCTGGTCACTGCTCGGTCCTCCCGGCCTGCCCGGACGAGGAGCGTCAACCTTGTACTATAGCCTGGAACGTACAGTGCACGTGGGGACCGACGGGCCCCGGGTTCGACGCGGCAAGTTGCGGCCGCCAGTGGTGCGGCCCACCTAAATGTCCACCAGGCTAGCCATGGGCAAGAACGATAGGTCGCAACCAAAAATCACCTTTGAACAGCGCCGGACCAAGGGACCCGAAATGCCGGCCACGGCGACTTCTCCGAAGGGGGCAGCTGCTGAGAGCTCCATCAGCTCAGATATTCGCGAACTGCTGGTCGCGATGGAGAAGGGGATACAGGACAGTATTGCAGCGGTCGGGTCAAAAATTGATGCCCTGTCCTACCGCATGGACCGCATGTCGGAACGTGTGGACAAACACGCTGAGCGCCTTGACATGGCGGAGCGGCGGCTGACCGAGGCGGAGGAGGCCCAAACTGAGTGGGACAAGGACCGTAAGCAATTCGGCAGACTCCTTCAAGTGATCCGGGACAAGTCCGAGGATTTGGAGGCGAGATCGCGAAGATCCAACATTCGCATTACTGGTGTTGCAGAGTCTACGCAGACCGGTAAAATGGAGCTCTTCGTGGAGAAACTATTGAAAGCCCTACTCGGGGATGAGGCCTTCTCCCCGATGTTCATAGTGGAGAGAGCCCACCGCACACTGGGCCCCAGACCAAAACCGGGGATGAATCCGAGGCCCATCATAGCGAAGCTCCTGAACTACAGGGACAGAGATACTGCGTTACGCCTAGCTAGGGACAAGGGCAAACTGCAGTACGAGGGGATGGACATCTCACTTTATCCGGATTTCACGGCAAAGGTCCAGGAGGAGAGGAAACAATTTGCACCTTACAAGAAGCAGTTGCGCGAACTGGAGTTGGACTATGCGATGTTATATCCTGCCAAGCTTCGTATCAACAGACAAGGGCATTCGCACTTCTTTACGGACCCAAAAGATTTGCAGAGATCGCTGAAGGAGTGGTCCAAAGAACATAGATCCAGTCCGAGGGGAGACCGGGGAGACCCTGATGCCTCCACACTGATGGAGGAGCAAGACTGAATATACTTCTGGACGTTGCATCCTGGACTTCCAGTTGGGTGAGATCTTTTTGACTTAACTGAGGGAGTGCGGGGGGCCAGGTGTGTTCCCTTCCTGAAAACAGCGGCAAACGGACACAGTGCTTGCTGGCCAAACTGGGGCACTGCGCTGCTGTTGAGACTTGAAGAGGGGTGGCGCCGTTGAGGATAGGGGGAGCCGCACTATGTTATTTGTGCATTGTTTTTGTATTAAGGCACAGACAGTGAGAAGGGGGCTGGGTGCTGGAGGGCGGTTGTGGAGCGGCTTTGATTTGATCGATACTTGTTTTGTCGGCTACGTCTGCCCCTGCGCTTTTGGCTCACAGACTCTGGAGAGAGTTGCATTGGGAACTGCTTCCGTGGGTTGACGGGGGTGTTTGGGGAGTGGTAGGGAGTTCTGATGTCAATGGGTGGGAGTGAGTCCTGTCAGGCCAGGTTGGGGGTGGTCTGCTGTGGGAGGGGGGGGGATTGTGATGGTTACTTTAACTGTGGTCCCACTGTTCTTGGGCGAGGGGGGTTTTGTGTTGGGGGTATTGGTTGTTTTGATGGTGGGACTTTGAACTTTACGCCAAGCACTGTGTTGTCTGATGTTCAGCCTTGGGAGAATGTTGCGACTGCCTGTTTCCCATGGTATTTGCCGCCAGGATGACTGACGCTGACACTGCTCGCACTACACGCACCTTACAGGAGCTGAACCTGTTAACATGGAATGTGAGGGGGCTAAATGATCACCGTAAGCTACGTAAGGTCCTCAGTTATTTGCATAGACATCGTGTTGACCTTGCCCTCCTGCAGGAAACACACCTACCTTTCACCAGTAGAGTGCTGCAAGCTAGGGGATTGGGGGGTCACAGTGTAGCCGCGGGTTTTACAACGCACTCCCGGGGGGTTCTCACCTGGGTCAACCCTTCCTCACAGTTAAAACTGACTCCGCTAGCATCAGACCCTGAGGGCCGGTATGTTGTCACCAGATGTGTGGGCAGGGGGCACGACTGGGTGGTGATCAATGTTTATGGGCCAAACTATGATAGTCCTGCCTTCTACACCACACTAGCCACGCTTAGCAGAACATATTCCCCCTCTAGGATGTTGTGGGGGGGAGACTTCAATTTTGTATTCAACCCAGCACTAGACAGGTCGGCGGGGCCTATCCGGAGGCCCGCGGCCTCAGCCCTGCACATGGAAGCGGAAATGATCAAACTTGATCTAGTGGACGTATGGAGACGCAAGCACCCCACAAGAGGTGGCTTTACTCACTATTCTGCCTTCCACAACATTCACACTAGAATAGACCACTGGCTAGTGACGCAGACTCTACTAGACGACATCAGGACCTGTGAGGTGCTGCCCCGTACCCTTTCCGATCACTCTCCGGTATTACTCCGCCTAGTACTCCCGAAGAAAACAATCCCTCCGTTCACCTGGAGGTTTCCTCCCTATTCTCTCTTAGACGATGCGTTTCGGGGTGAACTAGCGGAGGACATTGATACATTCTTTGAGAAGAACCTGGGGTCTGTCGACAGCTTCCAGACAGTGTGGGAGGCCTTCAAGGTCTTCATTCGTGGCATGGCGATGTCCAAACACTCTAGCGTACTTAAATCTATAAGGCGAGACTTGGCACAACTTGAAGCCAGACTGTCGGTTCTAGAGAGGCGCCTACGGGACGGCCCTGATGCAGCGGACGAGGCCCAAATTAAACTCCTATTGTCCAAATACCATGACCGGGCTGACAGAGAGGTGCTTCACATGGGCAAATATGCCACAGCGCGATCTTACGGAGAGGGGGAGCGGCCGGGGGCACTGCTAGCTCGAATGATGCGGGGTTCTAGGAAGCCCCTGGTGGTGGACGAACTGCTCTCACCAGAGGGTGAGGTGGTTACCGACGACGGTGAGATCCTCCGAACGTTCCGGCAGTACTACGCCGACTTGTATACATCTAGATCACTGCGAGTAGAGGCGGAGATTGATGACTACCTGGAGCATATTGCTATGCCCTTTCTGTCAAACTCGGACAGGGAGTTCTTGATGTCCCCGATTCAGGAGGACGAGATTCTGGAAGCACTAGCGAGCATGCGCTCCGGCAGCGCCCCGGGCGCGGATGGGTTGACGGTGGGCTTCTACAAGTCGTTCAAGGACAAGTTGATCCCGCACCTGATAGCCCTGTTTGATGACATATGTGAAGATGGCACTATGCCCCATTCTATGAGGGAAGCCCTTATAATCACCATTCTGAAACCCGGGAAACCCCAGGAGGTCTGCAGCTCTTACAGGCCGATCTCCTTGATCAACGTGGACACTAAAATATTTGCCAAGGTTCTAGCCACGAGACTCGCTCTCCTGGTACCGGAGCTGGTGGCACCCGAACAGGCCGGGTTTGTCCCTAATAGAAACTTGACTTATAATATCCGGACCGTACTGGGAACGATGCAACATGTGCGCCAGGAGAACACGGCCCTAGCGGTTTTTCTGGACATGGAAAAAGCGTTTGACTCAGTGGAATGGCCCTTCATGCTTAGGGTCCTCAGGAAGCTGGGCCTGGGGGAACCCTTTTTACAGATGCTGGGGGCCCTGTACTACCGGCCCACCGCGAGACTGCGGCTGGGGGATAGAGTCACGGACCTATTTGATATCAGCAGAGGCACCAGACAGGGTTGCCCCCTCTCGCCTCTCCTGTACGCGCTAGTGGCGGAACCTCTGGCATGTGCTATCAGGGAATACCATAGTTTAGAAGGCATTAGTTTTCCTACGTATAAAATCGGCATATCCACATATGCCGACGATACCCTTCTCTACGTACGCGACCCGGAAAAGAACCTTACGGCCGTTCTACGGGAAGTTGTGCGCTTCGGCGCCCTTTCCGGACTCAAGGTGAACTGGGATAAGTCCATTGCTTTCCCGCTGACCCCCACGACCCAGCCCTTCGACATGGAGTACCCCCTGAAATGGACCACCGACTCGGTGAGGTATCTGGGCATACAGCTTCATCCTGATCCAGATGTCCTGGTCCGGGAGAATTACGGAGTAGCTTATACGAAATTGGTTGAAGACGTGAACGTGTGGTGCAGGCTTCCGCTGTCCTTAATGGGCAGAATAGCCATCATGAAAATGGTGGTGCTCCCCAGGTTCCTCTTCCTCTTCAACAATCTACCGGTGGTGCTCTCGAAGGCGTTCTTTCAACAACTAACGCAGGTACTTGTAAGACTGGCATGGGGGGGCAAGCAGCCCAGAGTCAAATGGACGACGCTTCTGCTCCCTTATGACATGGGGGGACTGGGAGCCCCAGACATGGAAAGATATTACCGTGTGGCACAGGCGGCCCATTTACATTCCTGGATCCATGGGGACCCCCGTATCCCTCATGTGACGTTGGAACGCTTGTTTGCGGAGCCCCTTCCCCTTCCGGCCACTATCTGCCTCCCGGTGGACCGAGCTGTCGGTCAACTAGACTCGCTTAAATCTACCAATCATGCATGGCACGCATTAGCCCGGGCGCGGGACTGTAGCATTCTATACTCGCCACAGATGCCGATCGATTGGGCACTCTGGCTCGGCCCACTGCGGGAAAAGGGGGTCTCAGAGGCACTGCGTGCATTGGGACTCGCCAAAATGGGAGACCTATTCCTCGAAGGCGTCGTCGGGTCATGGGAGCAGCTATTTGCCTCGCACCCGGAAGCCACGCTGCTACAACGCTTCCAATTCCACAGGACGCGGAGCGCGTTGAAGGATCTGTTGGGCCCTGAGATGGCGGAGCCACCTGAGATCCCTGAACTCACACATGTGATTAACACGCCCTCATCTACCAGATTGGTCTCCACCTTAAACAAACTAGGGGTGTCGCACCTGCATCCGCAATATTCAAGAGCCAGAGAGGACTGGCAAAGGGATTTGCAACTTCCGATCGATGACGATATGTGGCGATACTGCTGCGCCAGCTCTAAACGACTTTCCCTCAATGGACGGCACAGGCTGGTGCATTTCAAGTTTCTTCAACGGGTGTACTACACCCCAGAGAGGCTGTACCGTTACGGGCTCCGGCAAACAGCGGAGTGTGAGAGGTGTCACACGCAGACGGCAGACTTTATTCACATGGCGTGGTACTGTCCGGGAGTTCATAAATTCTGGGTTGAAGTCTTCGCGGAACTTAGTGCGATCCTGGGCTCAGAGCTGGCCATTAGACGGGACCTCGCACTCTTGGGCTTCTCGAAGCCTCTCCCATTATCCCAGAGACGCATGGTGGATATAGCTCTACTGATGGCTAGAAGAGTAGTGGCCATATGCTGGATGCGAGGCCCACTTCCCACAAAGAAAAGATGGGCCGGTGACTTGCTCTACTGCTGTACGCAGTGCGAACACTATAGTGCGCTATTGCCACCCAGGAGCAGGCCCAAAAATTTCTGGGGGCTATATCAGGCTTATATCCAGCAAAGTGAGACGGAGGAAGCAGACGGCGCAGAGGCACGGGAGACCCCAGAATCCCCGGAGGGACGGGAGGAATAGTGAACATGGGGCTTTGGGTGGCCGTGGGGGTTCCCCGGCAGTGGTTCCCGCAGCATAGATCTACCTCCATATTAGGCCCGGGTGGGCGCCTTCGCAGTAGTGTACTGTGGGTAGCTCAGTATGCATTGGCTGATGATGCAACATGACCATGACATTAGACACACAGCAGTTGGCACTGGGGGGAGGGTGGGGGTTAGTTGGGGTAGATAGTTTACAACGTTAGGAAACTCCAGAGATTATTAGGTACACAAACAACAGAGTCACTGGTCATGCGGCCCGCGGGCCCTGGCGGAGCACATGCAGACTGAGGACAGCGCGAGGCCTCCGCCACACTCTGCGCCACTAATGCACTAGCTTTGTTATGGGTCGCCGCTGCTGGCATTGCATTCTTGCTGTACTGTTTGCCGCCGGGCCTCCGGGATGCCGGCTAAAAGGCTGTGTTCAATATATTCACACTACGATGCTTAACGTTCATGCTTTGTCCCAAGGTATGAGGCGATCTGAGATGTATAACGTGTACCTTGCAATATTTTTGAATAAAGTTCTAATTTAAAAAAAAAAAAAAAAAAAAAAAGTAAATAAAGAGATCAGTTAGTGGCACTGCTTCTCTCCAGTAGGCCACAGTGATTTATGTCCTGATTGTACTCAATCTGTGCTCCCTACACACCGTAGTGCATCTGAATGTGCCCAGGGTAGTAAAAGTTTGCATAGGCCCTGCCTAGAGTGCTCTTCAGGTGACTCCTTCCACATTTAATTACCTGATTATTCGCCAGCAGGGGTTCTGCACTCCCCCTGACTGTAGCCCTCGGCTACCCTGAATGTGGCACTTTGCTGTCTTATCAGCCTCATAAAGTATGTAATATGTTACAATAAGAGCCTTTTGAGGATGATGAATATTACCAGGAGGGTATGCAAGCCTCTTTGGAGGAGATCCTAGTCAACGCCTTGGACAATAGTGGCCAGTTATCCGTTAGAGCCCTGGATAGGGCTCTGGGTGCCCTCACTCACCAGTTTAAGGGTTTCCTTTGTCAGCAGGGTTGGATCCCTCCTCTCACACCTGTGAAGGGTTTATAGGCCCCTCCTTGGAGGCCTAGTAAGGGGAAAGATAAAGCAAAATGGTGGACGCATACAGAGACGATTATGGTTACAGCACCACTGAACCTCATGATGTGGATGACTCCCTTAATCCATCTGGCCTAACAGATTTACACTCTTCTTCCCCTGACCCCACTAACAGCAATGAGGAAGATGCTCCTGGGCCTAGTAAGAGCAAGCGCTGTGGCACCCCCTGGCATTCTGATCAAAGACCCTGAATGTTTGGACCTTCAACCCGGGGGATATCGTCCACCCTCAGCTGTCTAGCTGGACACCACCCCCCAGGAGGTTGCTGAGTACATTCAGGACCATATCATGCAACGTTTCGAGAAAAATGTGGGTGCCAGGGTTGGATCCCACCATGGTAACTTTTATGAAATAGTGGGCCAAGGGCTCTTAAAAGGCATTGATAGGGCCTGGTAACTCCCAGGGCAATCTCCTGGACGTCACTGGCCCTTACGAAAATTCTGGAGCTGGCCTTTCAGGCTAAGGAATTCAACAGGCCCTTGGACTCAGATCTCCTGGTTGGGTGGTGGTTGCGATCTGTCAACTGGGAAACACCAATGTGGCCATCTCCACTGACCGCAAGCATTCTATCTTCCTGCAAATCAACCTGCTGTTAAATGATGTGGCTTCTTCGGAGGCAGGGTCAGTGGCTCATGGTGGTCCCTTTGTTAAAGATTTTGGAAAATTTGCATTGACCTTCAGCTCCATGGACAAGTCCCAACTGTCTCTGAAGCAACTTTTCGGCAAAACCCTTTTTCCAAGGGCAGGACGATTTAGGGGCCGTTCGTCAAGCCGTAACTGCTATCAGGGTACCCAGCACAACTTTTCCTACAGCAGTGGCGGATATGGATAAGGCCAGTTGGCAGAAAATACCTTTTACCCCACCCAAGCTCGTGGAGGACAACAACATTTCTGCAAGGGATACAACGAAGTTCAGCAAGGAGCCTCCAAAGACCCAGGTTATGCAGGTGAGACCTATTTCTCTTTCTGAGGTAATGTTGAGGGGAGGACAAGATTGTTTTTTCCAAATTGGCAACGTCTGACCTATGACCATTGGGTTCTACAAACTAGAATTTTACAGCACCCCCTCTCAACTGTGTCCTCCTCAAGAACTATATTTTTCCCTACAAGAACAAGAGATCATCTTGGTGGAAATGTAGGCACTCTTAGTAAAAGAGGCCTTTTGCTTTTTCTGGTGGATACAGTATCTGCTTGTGGATTCCTCACCTTTTGAATTACCCCTTGTGCAGCATGCCATGGAAACTTTTTTCATAGCTCTCGAACTTCGGCGAGGACATAACAATGAAACAACTCCTCAAGCGACTCTACGTGACATCATCAGAGTTTTAAGAAGGCCTCGTCGGCGTGCAAACATCAGTTTCACCCTTTTTTTCTGTGCCTTCGAGACGAACGGGTGAACCGACTACATTTAAATACGTATACAAGGTACACAACAATTTTCAAGTATTCCTAAAACTTCCCAATAGAGAAGAGAGAAACATGGAAATTCTATAGAATAGACATTTCATAGACATTTCCTAGCAAATAAGAACAGAACATCATCTAAGAAAATTGAAATACAAGAACTTCATGAATAATAATCTTTTTGGTGTCAGTAGACAGGCAACAGGGAGGTGGGTGGATCAGTGAGGAATCCACAGTCAGATACTGTATCCAACAGAAAAAGCATTACTGAAGGTAAGTATTTTGATCTTATGATGGCTACATCTGCCTGTGGATTCCTCAGTTTTTGAATTGATTCCCCAAGCAGTCCTGCTCCTGGAGGAGGGTGCCCACCTACCTACACCAAAAAATCCTCAACACAGAACGTGCAAAGTGGCTGTTCTCCCTCACCTCTGAGTCCAAGCAGTAATGTTTTGCAAAAGTGTGGACGGAGGCCCAAGTTGCTTGCTTGCAGATGTCTACAACAGGGACACCTCTAGCCAAAGCCGAAGAAGAAGACTTAGCTCTAGTGGAATAAGCTCTAATACCTTCAGGTGTCTCCTTCTTGGCCAGGAAGTAGCAGATCTTGATGAACAGGATGATCCACCTAGACAGGTTCGCTTGTGGACAGCTTTGCCCTTCATTGTTTCCACGTAACCAATGAAGAGCTGGTCATTCACCATTAAGTCCTTGGTTCTGCCCAGGTAGAAGCTGACCGCCCTCTTAGGATGTGAAGCCTCTCTCTCCTCCTCCTTGGAAGGGTGAGGTGAGGGGGGATAAAAAGTGGGTAAAATCATGGACTGCCCTAGATGAAAAGGAGTTACCACCTTAGGCAGGAAAGCAGTCCTGGTCCTGAGAAACATCTTATCTGCATATATAGTAGTGAAAGGAGGCTTAGCACTATGAGCCTTTAGTTCACTAACCCTCCTGGCAGAGGTAACCGTAATCAGAAAAATTGTTTTGAATGAGAGAAGCCTCAACGGAAAACTATGTAGAGGCTCGAAAGGAGAACCTATTAGGAAAGTAAGAACTACATTTAAATCACACTGAGGTATACTAAAAGGGGTGGGAGAAAATCTATTAGTGAGACCCTTAATGAGTCTCATGACTGTTAGGTCTCAGGCCACATACTCTCTGTATACACTACACAACCCATAATGCCTTGCAAAGAATTCAGGGTTGTGTGCTATCCCATGGGATTGGTCTGTTGAGAGGGAGGTTCTTAAGCCTTCAAGGGTCAGTATGCAGCGCTTGGCTTTCGCGCTAGCACCTTAGATTCATTTTCCTGCCTCTGCCTTACCCTGAGCCTCGAGACTGTTTTTCTGAATATCTTCAGTGGCTACAACGGATTCTGTGACCTGCTTTCTGACCTGCCTGGTCTTCTAGTTCTGGATATTGGACCCCCTTTTGTGCCTTTCTTTCCTCCTGATTTTTTGTGGTTCCCTTCTCCATTTTTCCCAATTCAGTGGAACCTTGTTGCTTGCGTTCTCGGCCCCTCCCGCCTCATTGTTTAGTTCTGCTGATAGTTTCTGCAGATTGTTTAAAGAGACTCGTATTTCTTGCAAGTACTCGCGTGAGGATTTTAACGCGCATTTGCATTTCCTCCGTGGCTGTGAAGGACATTAAATTGATTAAACACCACCGAACACTGCTGCCTGAATTTCTCTGTGTGAACGTTTCACTTTCACCGAACTCCGAGTTGGGAGCAATAAAGTAGAATTATGTTCGCCTGATTTTCCTTCGTTTTCTTCGCCACAGGAAAGCTTCTTAGGAGGAATATTTATTTTTTGACGGAGCAGTATTGCCTCAATATTTTTCTCGTCACCCCTTTAAAGGGCACCACCTTCCTTCGGCCTTGTTTATTTGGAGACCCTGAAAAAAGAGACATTACATTAAAACTCATCTGGCAATTATACCCAGCGAACCCGCCCTGTCCTGGAACCACCTCCTTGGAAGTCATTTGATGTATGAGGAAATACATACGTTTTTGGGTCTCTTCATTTTCGAGGACTACTTCCAACCTGTTAGTTATATGTTTTAGCAGAGAGGTGGTAGTTCTTGGAAAGGTAAGACCACAGCTTCGCTCCTGTGGAATTCCACCTTGTGCCTGGGATATCTGCAAAACCCGACAGAAAGCCAAGCCCACATTATTTATTCCTCCCGAGCGAAGGCACTAGAGGTATTTCATCTCAAGATGGATGATAATATGTTAGGGAAAGCAACAGAAACCACGATGAGGGAATTGGCTGCTGCAGTAGTCAATTTACAAACAGAATTGAAATTAGTAAAAGGGGAAAACCAACGCTTAGTCTCTGAGATTACAGTTTTAAAGACACAAAGACAGTTATAGGGCAAGACTCTGGAGACCACCCCTAAATTCAAACGTAGTTACATACAACCAGCTAGATTTCAGCTACCGCACACTGGTCAGTCAGACGTTCCAACAGACCCTTCTCCTGTCCTGTCAATGTCACCGTAGTCACTCCTCCCCAGACACCCCTAGCCATGCCCGAGAGATTTAATGGGGATAGTAGTAGATATGGGGTTTTTATGTACCAGTGTCATCTGCAATTTCTCTGTAGGGTTGCTTCCTTCCCGGATGATGCAGCCAAAGTGGCTTTCATTATTTCATATCTAAGTGGTAATGCAGCTCTCTGGGCGGTACCACTCGTGGAAAACGATGATCCTATTCTATATAATTTGGCCCTGTTTAAAGAAAGGATGAGGAGCCTGTTCGCAAGGCACTTGTACATGCAAGCAAGTGATAATGAGTTATTAAATCTAAAACAGGGATCGAAAGATCTGCTAACTTATATCACCACATTTAACAGACTGGTAACTGAGACTCATTGGCCAGAAGAAAAGAGGACCTCTTTATTTTATAGAGTACTCAAAGACGAGCTTAAGGACATTCTCTCCCAGATCGTGGATCCTCCTGAAGAATGTTCTGCCTTTATTGACTTGGTGGTTAAATTAGATCATCGCCTGTCAGAGAAAAAAGGAGAAAAAACTAAAGGAGACTATACTAAATTATTTTTAGCCAAAAGTGAATAGAAAGAACCTAGAGACACTAGTGAGCCCATGCAGATAGGTGGAGTCTGAGGCCCCTTAACATCAGAAGAAAAAGAAAAGCGTAGGAGATTGAACCTGTGCTTATATTGTGGAAAAGGGGGGCATTTTGCTCGAGAGTGTCCTGTCGCACAAGTTACTACTTGTGTAACGATATATCTGTAAGAGACATTAGTTAGTATTAGATTCCTTACCTTAGAATATCCCCAGGCGTCAGACTGGATCCGGAAAATTTTGCGTAGCAGTACCCTTGCGCGTCGGTAGGCGTCGCCTGCGGCTCCGCGTCCGTCGTTGGCGTCGTGGGCGCCGTGATTACGTCGTCGGAGTACTTAGACGCCGCCTCCGCGTGCTGACGTCAGTTCTTAGACACAGCTTTTCCGCGCCAGAAACGCAGAGCCATGTCAAAAAACCAACACTGGTGCCATTGAAACTAGGGCCCTGAAGGGGACAACTCTATCCCTAGATATTGGTTCGCAGAACGGGGAGGATGGGTGGGTCGGTAAGGAATCTAATACTAACTAATGTCTCTTACAGATATATCGTTACACAAGTAGTAACTTGTGCATCTGAAAGAGACACATTAGTATTAGATTCCTTACCTTAGAATAGATACCCCAGCAATACCAACCCCGGTGGTGGGTCTGCGAACCAATAATCACACCTGAAAGTCCTGGAGGACGGAACGGCCAAAGAAGCCATCCCTCCGGACTTGGCTGTCCAGGCAGTAGTGTCTAGCAAATGTGTGCAGCGATGCCCACGTAGCTGCCTGACAGATATCTTGTAAGGGCACACCCCTGCCCAGGGCAGTGGTAGTAGCCGTGGCTCGGGTGGAATGAGCCCGCAATCCAGCAGGGGGCTCCTTCCTAGCCAAGGAGTAGCATGCCTGGATACACAAGATGATCCACCGGGAGATGGTCCTCTTGTGTACCGCTTTCCCCTTCTTAGCACCCACGTAACCAACAAAGAGTTGGTCATCCACCCGGAACTGGCGTGTGCGATCCAGATAAAATGAGAGCGCACGTTTTGGGTCCAGACGGTGGAGCCGCTCTTCCTCTTTAGAGGGATGCGGTGGCGGGAAGAAGGTTGGCAAAGTGATAGACTGCCCGATGTGAAAGGCCGTGACAACCTTGGGCAGGAAAGAAGGACGAGTCCTCAGAACAAACTTGTCCGGATGGACAGAGAGGAAAGGGGGTTTAGAAGATAGAGCCTGGAGCTCACTCACTCTCCTGGCAGAGGTGATGGCAACCAGGAAAGCAGTCTTCAAAGTCAGAAGGCGAAGAGGACAGTTGTGAAGTGGCTCAAAGGGAGCGCACATCAGGAACGTCAAAACCAGGTTCAAGTCCCACTGAGGCATCACAAACGGAACAGGAGGAAACGTGTGAGTGATGCCCTTAAGAAATCTGTTAACAATAGGGGACTTGAACAAAGAAGGCTGATCAGGTAGCCTGAGAAAGGCTGAAAGGGCAGAAAGGTAGCCCTTGATAGTGCCCAGAGCAGATCCCTGCTGGGCAAGAGAAAGAAGAAAGAGAAGAACCTCAGAAAGAGGGGCAGAAAGAGGATCCACAGCCTTTGCTGTGCACCATGCCACAAATCTGTTCCACCTGCAGGCGTATACCGACTTCGTGGAGGGACGCCTGGCTGCCAGAATGATGTTACAGACTTCAGGAGGCAAGTCAAATGGCCTCAACTGTCGCCGCTCAATCTCCAAGCATGGAGGTGGAGACTGGACAGGTTCCGGTGGAGGACCGTCCCCTGCTGCTGCGACAGAAGGTCCTCCTGAAGAGGCAGACGAACCGGGGGATCGACTGACAGACTGAGTAGCTCTGGATACCAGTACCTTCTCGCCCAGTCCGGAGCCACAAGGATGACTTGGGCCCGGTCGCGCTTGATCTTCTTCAGCACTCTGGGTAGAAGTGGTATAGGCGGAAAGGCGTACAATAGACCGCAACTCCACTCGCGACGAAAAGCGTCTCCGAGCGAGTGCCATCTTGGAAATTCCAACGCGCAGAACTGATGACATTGCGCGTTCTCTTCGGTGGCGAATAGATCTAACCAAGGCTCTCCCCATCGCTGAAAGAGGCCTTGCGCCACGTCCGAGTTCAGACGCCATTTGTGATCCATCATGCACCGACGGCTGAGCTCGTCCGCCCTGGCGTTCAGAGAACCCGCCAGGTGTTGAGCCACCAGGGTCACGCCCTGGCGTTCCAGCCCTTGCCAAAGGCGAAGAGCCTCTTGACAAAGGATCCACGACCCCAACCCGCCTTGTTTGTTGCAGTACCACATGGCGGTGGTGTTGTCCGTGAAAACCTGCACTACACTTCCCCGGACAGAGGGGAGGAATTCCTTCAGTGCTAGACGAATCGCCCTGAGCTCCAACAGGTTGATGTGGATCCGGGTCTCCGCCGGAGACCAGAGGCCTCTGATCTCCGCTTCTCCCAAGTGGCCTCCCCAGCCCTGGAGGGACGCGTCCGTCACAACCACGTGCTCCGGTTGGGGAAGGGAGAGGGATCTGCCGCTGACCCAATCGTGGTCCGTAAGCCACCACTGCAGCTGTCTCGCAGTGCCCTCCGAGATCAGGACGTGGTCGGATAGGTTGCCCTGATGCTGGGCCCACTGAAACTTCAGGTCCCACTGCAGAGCCCGCATCCGCCACCTGGCGTGATGCACCAGTAGGATGCAGGAGGCCATCAGCCCCAGAAGCCGCAGCGTCAACCTGACCGAAACCCGGGATAACGGCTGAAAGATGGGAATCAGAGCCTGAAAATCCCAGACCCGCTGTTCGCGTGGATGAACTCGAAACCGCGCCGAGTCCAGAACCGCTCCGATGAAGAGGAGCTTCTGAGAGGGACACAGGTGTGACTTCGGCACATTGATGGAGAACCCCAGCTGGTGCAGGAGGTCTGCCGTCATCTGAAGGTGGCTGACGACTGTCTGGGGCGAGCCCGCCTTCAACAACCAGTCGTCGAGGTAGGGGAAGACTGAAACCCCTAACCGCCGCAGATGAGCTGCGACCACCGCCATCACTTTTGTGAACACCCGTGGGGCGCTGGTAAGGCCGAATGGGAGCATGGTAAACTGAAAGTGCTCGTGGCCTACCGTGAACCACAGGTAGCGCCGGTGGGCAGGCAGGACGGGGATATGAAAATAAGCGTCCTGCATGTCCAACGCTACCATCCAGTCTCCTGGGTCCAGGGCAGCAAGGACCTGAGCCAGTGTCAGCATCTTGAACTTCTCCTTCCGGAGGAAGCCGTTGACGTTCCGTAGGTCCAAGATAGGGCGTAGGCCCCCTTTGCCCTTCTTGGGTACCAGAAAGTAGTGGGAGTAGCAACCACACCCTACTTCTGGCCCAGGAACGCGCTCTATGGCCCCCTTGGCCAAGAGGGCCGTAACTTCCTCCTGCAGTAGTCGCAAGTGATCCCCCGATACACGGTGGTTCTGCGGTGGCATGGCTGGAGGAGTCGCCTCGAAGGGGAGGGAGTAGCCCCTTCGGACGATTTGCAGCACCCACCTGCCCGACGTGACAGTGCGCCAGTGGAGGTGGTGATGGCGAACCCTGCCCCCAACTGGCGTCACATGGGCCTGAAAGCACGGACTAGGAGGGTTTTGAGGCGGATGCTGCGGGGGAAGGTGTGGACTGACCTCGCCGTTTCCCCCGACCGCCCGGACGGCGGTTCCCACGGCCGCCACCGCGTTGGGTATTGCCCTGCGGTGCGTGGCTGGCGGCGCGTGTGGGCGCACCCCTTCCGTGGCCACGAAAGGAGTGATAGGCAGCCGTTTGCTGGCGTTGGCCCGAGAGGCCTAAGGACTTGGCCGTAGCCCTGGAGTCCTTAAAACGCTCAAGCGCATGGTCTGCCTTGTCGCCAAAGAGGCGACGGCCATCGAACGGCATGTCCATAAGTGTGTTCTGGACATCTGCCGAGAAGTTGGCGGACCTCAGCCAGGCGTGGCGTCTGACCGCCACCGTCGTTGCCATCGCTCTGCCTAGCGAGTCGGTGGTATCCAGCCCACACCTAATAGAGTACTTTGCTGCGTCCCGGCCCTCCACAAGGGCTTGGCCGAGTTTGGTCCGTACCTCCAACGGACACTCTGGCAGCACTTCCGCGACCTTATCCCACACCGAGTGGGTGTAACGTCCCAAGGGGCAGGCGGTGTTGGAAGACCGCAGGCCTAGGCTCAGGGATGAGAAGATCTTCTTCCCATACTGGTCATACCTCTTGGATTCCAGATCCGGCGGGGCCGATGGGAATGCGGTTTGGGAATTGGAGGCCTGGATGACCAGGCTCTCGGGGGTGGGGTGGGTGGACAGGAAACATGGGTCGCCCGGGGCTGGGCGGTGGCGTCTGGCCACGTTCCTATCTACGGGCGAACCCGTAGCGGGCCTGGACCAAGTGCCCAAAAGAACGTCCGTCAAGGCCTCATTAAAGGGCAGCAGAGGCTCGGCCGAGCTTGACTGCGGTTTAAGGACCTCAGTGAGGAGGTGAGTCCTCACGGCCGCGACGGGGAGTTCAAGGCCCAAGGCCTTGGCAGCCCTCATCAGCACCACACTATAAGTTGCCCCCTCCTCCGAAGCCACGGTAGGAGGGGAGACAAAACCAATGTCTGGAGAGGTGTCCAGGCCACTGGCATCCCCAAGGTCTCCTGACCAGTCCTCATGAGACACTCCCTGGTCAGAGGGTCCTCAGACCCCTCCCAGTCCTCCTCATCACCCATCTCCTGAAATTCAGGGTTCTCAATCAATGGGGCCTGTTCATAAAAGTGAAATTCACCAAACGACGTCTGGAGCGGCGCCCATCGGTGCCGTCCCGACTTCTGAACAGGAATGGGGACAGGACCGGGGTCGGCGCCGCCCGGAGCCGGCTCCGTAGGCGACACCTGAGGGTCCGACGCCGGGGAGGTCGTCAGATCCACTGGCGACGAACCAGATCCCGAAGGGGGCCAAGCGGCGTCCTGCGGCGCCGGGCCCGAAGGCGCCAGCGGCGTCGGAACAACTGGACCCCTCGGCGCCGGGCCCGAAGGCGCCGGCGGCGTCGGGATAACGGGGACCTGCGGCGCCGGGCCCGAAGGCGCCGGCGGCATCAGGGCCGGAGCCGCCGACCCGCTAGGGCTCCCAGACGGGTCCGCTGGGCCCGGAGGCGCCGCGTAGCCCGTCGGAGGAGAGAGTTTCCTCATGGCCATGAGGAAGCGCTCGATCTCCTCCTGCGTCGCGTTCAGCCCAGGGACCGGAGGGTGTGGAGCCGAACGCGGCGCCCGCGACTCCGACGGAGCCGCGTGGGCGGTGTCACCCGAACCCCCGGCCGCATCGTGCGAGCGTCGGGGGGAGTCAGAAGAGCGATGACGCCACTTGGACTTCTTGTGCCTCTTACCTGACGACTTCGAACGGGAAGAGTGAGGCCTACTCTCGGAGCTGTGGTGGCTCCGGGCCCGCGACCTGTCCCTCGACCTCCCGTGGGATCGGGACCTCTCACGGCGCGGGACCGACTGTCGGAGTTCGAGGCGCCTACGGGACCGCTCCCGCCTGGCTTACGAAGAGAGGGCCCGACAGTCGGAACAGGCCTTGTCGTCGTGGTCGACGCCCAAACACGACAAACACACGCGGTGAGGATCCGTGACCGACATCAGCCGGTCGCAATCGTCACAATGCTTGAAGCCGGGCATCTCTAAGGCACCGAGTCGGAGTCGAGAGACTTCGAAACAGGAATCAAAAAGGATCAAAAAGTTAGTCAAAAATTGACTAGGGTTACTGCTTTTTCCAGATCTGCGCTTGCTGGCGCGGAAAAAAGAAGAACTGATGTCAGCACGCGGAGGCGGCGTCTAAGTACTCCGACGACGTCATCACGGTGCCCACGACGCCGACGACGGACGCGGAGCCGCAGACGACGCCTACCGATGCGCAAGGGTACTGCTACGCAAAATTTTCCGGATCCAGTCTGACGCCTGGGGATATTCTAAGAAAAGGAATCTAATACTAACGTGTCTCTTTCAGATAAGCCGAAATCTATAACAAAGGTACCATCCGGTAAATCGAGTATGGCAATACAGTCGGAAAACTGAATGACTTAGGACGTAACAGGAGGTCGTCTTCCCAAGTCCTACTCTTGTGCAGACCTCACATTTCCTGGCTAACTCCCTAGCCTCTGTCCCTAGACATTTTACAATTAATGTTGTCTTCATTCTACCTTCTCAGTTAAGACATACCATGGTGATTCTATTAGACTCTGTAGCCACAGGAGATTTTTTGGATATCTCAATGGCTAAAGCATTGGGGTTAGAATTTATTCCCAAGACTCATCCAGAAACCGTTGGAGCAGTGGATGGGTCTGAGTTGTCCTCTGGTTTAATCAAGTATCAGACTCTTGATATTATCCTGTTATGCGACAATGGCCATTCAGATGTGGAAAAGTAAATTTTGTCATGTTCTATGTCCCTACGTGTCATCCATCATATGTTATGTGTGCATGATTAAATATGCATATGCATTCCCCATGTCTGATTAATGACACAATTATAGTTGTGTCCACCTCTGGTATGCCAGTTTCCAGTCTTCGTGAATACTACGAATATTAGGCCTATGTAAAGCTACGTTGCCACGTTTCTCTGTGTGCACGTTATTTCATTGTAAAGTCCCCGTTTCTAGGCCTCAAAAGGGCCCGGACACCAGATTCAGCTCCTGTCTCCTGAAGCCTCGCTGAGGAGCGATACAGCCCCCACCTGTATCCTCGACCCTTCACTTACTTCCTGCCTCGCAGTGCCCGGTCCAGCCTGGCTCAGTCTCTGAGTCTGCCAAGAATATGTTATGATTCCAGTTATCAGTTCAGTCCTCCTTCTCTGCATTCCCAAGCTACTGAACTGCATCAATAGTTTCCGTCATTGTCTAGCCTATTCGGCCCCATGTTAAGAGAAATACTGTATTTAATGGTCATTTAATATTCTTCATCACGCACTACATGTAGAATAAATGCATGCTCTAGCCTTAGAGTCTGTTAGCTTTTCCCCTCATGACTTCTAGTTTATATCAACATGTTCCCTAAACATTAGATACCAGATAGGGTTTAGGTACATGTCGCTCCGACCCTCCAGACTTTAGTCTC
This sequence comes from Lissotriton helveticus, assembly GCF_964261635.1. NCBI lineage: Eukaryota > Metazoa > Chordata > Amphibia > Caudata > Salamandridae > Lissotriton > Lissotriton helveticus. The sequence goes on along the minus strand of NC_136069.1, from coordinate 1,670,190,587 downwards.
TGCTCCTAGCACAGAGTTCATAGCCCCCAGCTTCTCCTAGTAACACGTCATTGCCAGTTTGCGCGCACCATCAGGTTAGAGGTCCCGGCTCCTTAGGTAGCCCCCTCCAATGTTTCCGCCCATTCATGACATATTCTGTTACATTTGCATCACATGTCTATGTGCACACCCAGTTACACCCTCTTTAGCCCTTATCTTTCGCGACTGTTTCGCGTCATGCCTCTTGCTCCACCCACTGCTACGCCCATTGCAATGTAATGCTATGTGTTGGCGTTATGTATATATGCTCATGTATTGTTATTAAAAAGTGTTCCCAGTTCCGATCCTGTTGGTGAGCCATTCTAGACCCTGACCGCGGCAGCGCTGCCAGGCTTGCCATCCTATTCCGTGCAGGTTGTCCTGTTCCTGTCCTTATGCTGTAATAAACCTGCAAAACTCCTACTACCTCGAATTTTGACTCTTATTTATTGAGCTATCTGTTATTCATTCATTCATTCAAAAATAGATCCGGTATTATTTATTTATATAAGACATAATGGCGCCCGAACAGGGACTTGCCCTTTCCCCATGCGTCGGTGAAGCCACGCCGACCCCCTGACCCTCTGCAGTCGTGACGGAACTCTTCTGCGCAGTGGCAGATATTTCTGCTCAAGTATTCCTCAGGCCCACGGAGGAGACGGAGGAGGCGGTCCAGCATCCAGACGAGACGGTGGAGGAACGCGGCGAGTCCCGACCAGAGCCCAAGCCAAGAGTCCAAGGTCCGAGGTATCCGGAGGTCCACCCGTAACTGAAGTCCGAAGTCCGAAGTTCGTCGTCCGTCGTCGTAGCAGTCCAGTCCAGTCCGAGGCCTTCCGTTCTTGCTGCCCGGTGAGTACCGTTACTGGGGTGGTATCTAGACAGGGTCAATTTAAATTGACTCTGGTCTGTGGGTTGGTGGTACACAGTCCCACAAACGAAGTGTCCACTTCGGTGGATGCGGGTCCTGACGTGTCTCTTTACGAGACCGGTAAGTTTCGTACTGTTTCAGCAGTGCATCTAGTTTCTGTTCTAGTCAGTTTCTGTTCTCGAGAAAATTTATGTGTTCTGTTCTCAGTATTTCCAGGTAGTATTCTGTTCGAACTGTTATTTTAAATGTTTTTCATGTATTTTAATGTCGTGGTATGAATGGGGGATAAGTATCGTGTTCATTGTGTATTGTATTGTGTCTAGATTACAGTTCAGTCATGCCCATATTTTCCAAGTTACGTCAGTTAAAAACTAGAAAGGGTCTGCTGGAAGCAGCAGTTCCCGTCCCGCCCAGGGACTGTCCAGGTCACTTTATGTATCAGAAACATGGCATAAGTGCCATATTGTATCTAGACTTATGGGTAGAGTATACCAAACAGTTAGAAGAAAAGTATAGATGGCCCGTATCGGGTACATGGGATGCTGAGTGCATCATGAGACAGACAGAGGCATGCCCTTATTAAGGGTATGTACCCTCTTCTTGCCGAGGGCTTGCCAAAAGCGACCCCGGAGGCATCCAGTAATTTCCCGCCACCATTAGTTCCGACCAAGCTACGTCACAAACCGACCGCAGCTGATATTTTTATTTCGTCCTATCTGGACGACACAGTCCCTGAATATGCAGATCCTGTTCGCGCTCCGCCAGTCCCTGTAAATCAGGCACATCCTGCTCCTCCAGACACCGGGGCACCCCATGCAGTACCTGCTACGGTACCCCCGGTCCAGCCAGCATTTCAATTTCCCGCTCCGCCACGAAGAATATCAGTCGACGATTCTAGTCTAGGGGCCGCAGGAGGAGGTCCTCCTCAAACCCCGCCGCCACGCAAGCGTTTATCAGCACTCGAATTACATGCTCAAGCATCACAGCGTACTCCCAAGAGTAATAAGTCTGTCGCAGAAATCAGGCAAGCCCTTGGTGAATGTGCCTATGACCCAGTCCCAGGCGAGAATAATATGGTTTTATATTCAGTACGCGTAAGGAGGGTGACCGAGTATCTAGTCACCCTACCCAATATGAAAGAAGATCTAGACAGAATTTATCGTTTCATCCGTACAGGGGATGATCCAGAAAGTATTAGTGATGCCATGTCTCAAAGGAAAGCTGAGATCCAGCGTATGATATTAAAGTTTTTAATTAACTGTCTAATAAGAGAACAAGATTACCCGTCTAAAGATCCGGCCGAAATGAAAACCCTGACAAAGTGGAGTGATAATATAGCCGAGGGTAAGCACAATACCATTAGTGCCATGGAGAGTATGTACAAGAAAATCCGTAGAGAAATAATAAAGATACACGAACAACGTAAAGCAGCACAAGTAAGCGAGAAAGAAAGTACCTCTGATCCTGAAGAAGAAGACGATGAGAATACCGCCAGAATAGCGTATGTAGGAAAACCTAGATTTCCAGATCGCCATTTACGTCTAGAACACAAGCCAATTTCCCATCATTCAGCACCAGAACAAGGTTCCCTAGAACAAGTATTCCAAGCTACCGATCACATTCTGAAATCACGAATCGGTTATAGTGAGTTAAGTACTATGCATGAACAAGAAATAGTTCGGTCAGCAGTCCGATGGATTACTGATTCTACCACTTTTCCAGACGAAATAGTGGCACAAATGTTTCTGAAAATGCCCCCAGCCGAGCAGCGACTGGTGGGTATGTATATGATTCAGCACCTCATTACTCTGTATGAGGGTCAACATTCTGATCCAGGCCCGTTACATGATATCCTGAACGAGTTACTCCAGTACAGATGGAGAGGTCTAGGTACCGATTTAATTAGTGTCATTCTAGAACAACGCCATAAATATAGAATGTTCTTGAACCCGCATTTCGTTCATGTCTCACCCCCAGAAAGTAAATCATTCTACATAGACAGACAGAATCCGTTACGAGAAGTCCACCCAGTCAGAGGAGCGGGTGGCGAAATGCAGCGAGTGTTTGTATACACTCCAATCACAAAGATGGAACTTCTAGAGATGAAGAAATTAATTCCCTGTCATGACAAAGATCCAGCAGGGTACCATAGAGAATTAAAAGATATGCTCCGTATGGGAGAATACACATACCCGGATATAATTAAAATGTTAAAGGTTCTGTTGCCCGCAGGGGTGTATGAAAAGCTCAAGGAGAAAGAATGGGAGGTGGGAGAGAAAAAGATAGATTGGGCAGTCCTAGAAGCAGAAGATAAGATACGTGTACCAGGTACTGGTCTAGGAGAGAAATGTAAAGAATTACCAGAATTATTGATTCAAGTTTTACCCAGATTATTGACAACTAGAAAAGAAGACTGGGATGCAATCTCAGCCTGTAAACAGAAACAAGATGAAGATATTAGTGATTTTTATTCTAGGTTTGAAAAGTGCTTTAGTATCAACAGTGGTCTCAAGACAAGTAGTGAGTCGTACCCTCACCTTTTCGTTACTAAATTAGTCGAGAATTCAAGTCCACCAATTAAAAACCGAGTTCTGAAAGTCGAAAGTACCTGGCAAGCTAATACTCCGTCCCAGATGCTCCAGATGCTCCAGTATCACCAGAATAGAATCAGAGAAGAACAAGAACACGAAAGAAAACGTATGAAAGACACAAAAATGAAAGTGCTAGTTGCACAATCTGTTCCTCACGACAGTCAGAAGAGGGGTCCGAATCAAGTCAGTCATCCTGCAGCTCCCGTTAAAGGGAACTGCAACTATTGTAAACAGCCAGGTCATTTTATAAACGAGTGTGCAGTTCTGAAACACAACATAGCTACTGGTAAGACTAAAGAAAGACCACGTCCGCCTAGACAAGAGCAAGTTTCACAGATTCCTCAGTCACAGAATGCACCACAGACAGTTACAGCTCCGCAGCCTATTGCTGCAACACAGCACGTTACACAGCAGATGTACCAGTATGCACAGTCTGAGTATCCAGAGTACCAGCAGTATTCATGAAACAGCCTAGAGAGGGAGGTAGGCTTGCCTCTCATCGAGATACCTGTAGATCAAGAAGGTCCCTATGTTCACAGTCAAGTATTAGGGAAAGACAGAAAGTTTTTGATTGATACAGGGGCAAGTAGGACCACAATTAGTCACGCCGAAGTTCCAGGGGCTCCGCTCTCAGGCTCAAGAAATGTTTCCCTTGGATTTTCAGGAAAACCTATCGTAAATGAGATTTCAAAGCCAGTTACTCTAGAAGTAGGTCCATTGTCCCGCACTACTGATCTGTTACTTACTAAGTCATGTCCAGAAAACCTATTGGGCATTAAAACACTGAAAGAGTTAGGTGCAGTTATATGTTGTTCCCCAGAGGGAATACGATTGTTCCTACGTGACTTCAAGGGTCACTATGTATTACGAGATTTTGATTCAAGACTGTCTAATGTTCCACAGCATTTATGGGCGCAAGGTCCAACTGATGTAGGTTATATGCAAATCACACCCTATCGTGTGACTCTCAAGCCAGGTGTAGTGTTACCACGAATCAGACAGTACAGATTGCCACCTGAGGCTGTAGCAGCCTTATCCAAAATTATTGACGAGCTCATCGCTCAAGGAGTAGTTGTAGAAACTGACTCCAATGTATGCAACTCTCCGATCATTCCAGTCATGAAACGTACTGATCCAAATGCACCCCCAGTATATCGATTAGTGATCGACCTACGAGAACTTAATAAATGTATTATTCCTCAGTATCCAGTTGTCCCAGACATCTCTTCCCTATTGACAGCCATTGATTCCGAAGCCATGTTCTTTACAGTAATCGACCTCAAGAATGCATTTTTTAGTGTTCCAATTCATCCAGACAGCCAGTTCCTTTTCGGATTCTGTTTAAATGGAAGGAGCTATATGTTCACACGCGCTCCTCAAGGTTTCACAGAAAGTCCTAGTATTTATAGTCAAGCACTCAAGAGACAACTAGACAACATTCACATGCCCACTGACACTGCCCTGCTCCAGTATGTCGATGATTTACTGATCACAGCCCGTTCCGAACGTGCTTGCGAGCAAGCATCCCTTACAGTGTTGTATTTCCTAGCCGAGATGGGGCACAAGGTGTCCCCTTCGAAGCTTCAATTCTGTGTCCAGCAAGTGGTCTACTTAGGACACTTGCTGTCCAAGAGGGGTAGGCAGTTGACACCAGACCGTATCCAGTTAATAGCGAGTCTTCCTCAGCCCAAGACCCAGAAGGAGGTGCGTGCTTTTATCGGCCTTACTTCTTACTGCAGACAATGGATTCCTCAGTATGCATTTCTAGCCAAACCACTGATACAGTTAACGACCCAGGAGGCAGCCGTATCGACTGTCCTCCCTTGGACATCTGAACATACACTTAGTTTCAATGAGTTAAAGAAAGCCCTATGCCAAGCTCCAGTTCTAGCGACACCGAACTACAGTAAGCCTTTTACACTTTTCGTCACAGAACGCGAAGGTACAGCATTATCTGTTCTCACACAAGATCAAGCAGGACAATACAAGCCCTGTGCTTATTTTTCAAGCACATTAGATCCAGTCGCCCAGGCTCTGCCTGCGTGCCTCAAGTCAGTTGCAGCCACAGCACTAGCTATCAGACAAAGTGATTCCATAGTCTTAGGACATACCTTGACAGTACAAGTTCCACATTCTGTGGAAGTTCTTCTGAACCGAACACAGACTCAGCACTTGACAATTGCACGTTTAACAGGTTATGAATTGACACTGTTCCAGCCACACATAGAAATCAGACGCTGCAACGTCCTGAACCCTGCTACACTGTTGCCATCAGCTAGTTCAAATTCTGCCGCACACAATTGTGTGGAAGTAGTCAACATTACGACAAAGCCAAGACAAGACCTGACAGACATTCCGTTACTAGATCCCGACCTGACACTTTATGTGGATGGGTCATGTATGAGAACTAGTACAGGAGATTTAGTTGCCGCGTATGCAGTGACTACTGACACTGAAGTTATTGAGACACACCGCATTGACACTCTGTCCGCTCAAGCAGCAGAGCTAGTTGCTCTGACACAAGCTTGTATACACGCCAAGGAAAAGAAAGTTAATATTTACACAGATTCACGCTACGCATTTGGAGTCGTTCACGACTTTGGAGTGCTCTGGCAGGAGAGAGGTTTCATGACTTCTCATGGAACCAAAATTCAGCATGGTTTCCTTATTCAAGCTCTGTTAGATGCCATACACTTACCGACATCTATTGCTATCATGAAGTGCAAGGCACACACGAAAGTTACTGACATTATTTCCCAGGGTAACGATCTAGCAGATCGCACAGCCAAGCTTACAGCACAGACTCCAGACATTCAAGTTAATCCGACACAGACACAAACTCCAGATCTGACTACATGTATGACAGTTAAGGACCCCACCCAGGATGTCATAGATATCCAGTTACATGCTACTCCCGATGAAATCAAGAAATGGTCTGAACAAGGAGGGGTCCAGACAGATCAAGGATGGGTGACGAAGGGAAGAACCATATGGTTTCTCCCCGACTCTATGGTTCAAGTCATTATTAATACCGCACATAGTCCAGCACATCTAGGAGAAAAAGCTATGTTAGACAGTATCCAGAACATTTGGTTCAACAAGCATTTACGAGCTGCAGCCAAGCAGAAAGTCCGTACCTGTATGATATGTTGTCAGTTTAATCCAGGTAAAAGTGTCCCGGTGGAACAAGGGGGATTCCAGCCTCCTGACCACCCTTTTGAGGTCCTCCAGATGGATTATATTCAGATGGAGCGATGTCGAGGTTTCAAGTATGTTCTTGTAGTTGTATGCGCTTTGTCCAGATGGACAGAAGCATATCCAGTCCCAGATTACACAGCCGCGACCACTGCCAAGCAGTTGGTTCGTGAATTCTTCCCTCGTTATGTACTCCCTAGAGTCGTATATTCTGATAACGGCCAGCCATTCTCCTCAGAGTTAATGAAGCACGTTTCCCTGTTGTTAGGGTACCAGTGGAAGTTTCATTGTGTACGCCATCCTGAAGCAGCTGGTCTGGTCGAGAGACATAATCAGACTCTGAAAATCCGAATTGCCAAAATATGTAAAGAGAAAGGTGTGGACTGGCTAGTAGCTCTGCCAGTTGCTTTGTTTTATATGCGCATGGTCGCACATTCCAGATCAGGTCTGTCCCCGTATGAGGTCGTTTTCGGCCGCCCCCCTAACATGTGGGGTACTCCTAGACCCCGAAGTATTACTGATGTTTCATGTAATATGCTGACAGATTACCTAGCTTCCTTGATGTCTGCCCTCAACTCATGTCGTTCACAGGTTGCCGCCGCATTTCCAGACAATACCGAGGTGGCCCCGCATGAAATCGTTCCAGGTTCAATGGTCCTCGTACGTAACTTCGACAGATCAAGTCCGCTGGAGCCACGTTGGAAGGAGCCCCGTCAGGTCCTCCTCACCACCCGTACAGCCGTGAAATTGGAAGGACGCCGCGGCTGGGTACACCTTTCGCACGTCAAGAAATTCTACGGATTAAAGCCGGTCTCCAAGAACATTTCCCAGGATTTAAAAACTTGTCAAAACATTGTTCCTAAGGACTGTCCCGCAAATGACATTGGCACAACCCCTCCCCTGTTAGAGAAAACTCCGCAGCAGGAGTATAAGCAAAAGCTACGGTCTAGTAAAATAAGTCAGCCAGTTTGATTGTCTAAGTCCTCCCCTAGGTGAAACGGTTAGACTGTTTCTGACATGTATAAAATAGACCCCCATAGTGAGAGAGTCAGTCAAAACTCAATCCGATGTATCGTTTTTCTAAGTTTCATATTATTTCTCAGCCTTTTGACTTCCTGCACTAGTTACGCATTTTATCTGTGTTTTCCAGTTCCTCATGTAAATAAGCATTCTAATATCACAGTAGAGCACACGTTTAGTGATCTGCCTCCTCATGAATATTCATACCGCCTCGCTATGCGTAACAATACTTTTATCCGCATGTTGCATTATTCACACCAGACCAGCAATGCCACTAATTGTTGGGTGTGTGGTCGACTCCCCCCTTTCCAGACGTCAAAGGGAGTTCTGCCACTCTTTCCTTATCCTTTTTCACATAATGGTTCGTGTGGAGCATGGTCCACGTTAACGTCATCCTCAACAGATATGTTTTTTCTTAACAGCACATGTTTCCCAGACAAGCATGGTCCCCCCCACAGAACAGGTTTAGATCTAGAAAATGAAGTGTACAATTTAGGTAACTATTCGTCGAATTTTATGGTCCTGAATGTTCAGTCTGATACTACTCCAGACTCACCTGCTATTTCAGTGTTACCAGTCAAAGGCGAATTATGTGTTCGTAATTATGGTTCTGTACATGTAGGACATAGTGATTGTACTACTATTATCAAGTATAGTGACAGTGGGAAATCTATTTTTAAAGCTTCACGTCATTCTTATTTTGTTTGTGGTCAAACTGCATATGTTCGTCTGCCCCTCGATTGGGAGGGAACCTGTTACATTGCCTTCCTACTGCCACCTGTTTTTCTAGCCCCACCTGACTACCATAGGAATTCCTACCTAGTACATACTAGACACAAGAGAAATCTCCCGATTGTCGACTATACTGAAACTGCTGCAGAGCAATTCATTGATATTGATAAAGGTGTTTTCCCTTATTTAGGTACAGTTGTAAATAGTAAGCTAATCCGTAGGTTAACAAGAACCCTTGAAGCTGTAGTAGATGAGACTGCCTCCGCTCTAGGTAACTTAACCGAAGAGCAATCCTTTATGAGAATTGTTGTGCTCCAGAATCGTCTCGTCCTTGACGTCATACTGGCCGATAGGGGCGGGGCCTGTAGACTCATCGGATCCAGTTGCTGCATTTTCATTCCAAATAACGCGCCGTCTGTTTATTCAGCTATAACCAGACTTCATAAAATTGCCCATCTGTTACACCAAGATCCAGGCACCTGGACATGGTCCGGTTGGTTCTGGAATATAATTTCCGCCTGGGGATGGAAAGTCCTGTCCTTTCTAGGTATCGCAGTAGCGATCATATTCAGCTGCTGCCTCTGTATACAATGTGGCCCTGCGATTTGCGGCATGTGTGCTACCTCTTGTATTCCTAGTCCCAAGCCCCGTTCTAAATCTCGTTCCAAGACAATTCGAGATGAACAAATGGTACTGTATGAAATGATAGATGGCATCATGAATATTGATGTTTCCTGATGGAAACGTAGTGACAAGGAGGGAATGTGGAAAAGTAAATTTTGTCATGTTCTATGTCCCTACGTGTCATCCATCATATGTTATGTGACCCCTAGGTGAAACGGTTAGACTGTTTCTGACATGTATAAAATAGACCCCCATAGTGAGAGAGTCAGTCAAAACTCAATCCGATGTATCGTTTTTCTAAGTTTCATATTATTTCTCAGCCTTTTGACTTCCTGCACTAGTTACGCATTTTATCTGTGTTTCCCAGTTCCTCATGTAAATAAGCATTCTAATGTCACAGTAGAGCACACGTTTAGTGATCTGCCTCTCATGAATATTCATACCGCCTCGCTATGCGTAACAATACTTTTATCCGCATGTTGCATTATTCACACCAGACCAGCAATGCCACTAATTGTTGGGTGTGTGGTCGACTCCCCCCTTTCCAGACGTCAAAGGGAGTTCTGCCACTCTTTCCTTATCCTTTTTCACATAATGGTTCGTGTGGAGCATGGTCCACGTTAACGTCATCCTCAACAGATATGTTTTTTCTTAACAGCACATGTTTCCCAGACAAGCATGGTCCCCCCCACAGAACAGGTTTAGATCTAGAAAATGAAGTGTACAATTTAGGTAACTATTCGTCGAATTTTATGGTCCTGAATGTTCAGTCTGATACTACTCCAGACTCACCTGCTATTTCAGTGTTACCAGTCAAAGGCGAATTATGTGTTCGTAATTATGGTTCTGTACATGTAGGACATAGTGATTGTACTACTATTATCAAGTATAGTGACAGTGGGAAATCTATTTTTAAAGCTTCACGTCATTCTTATTTTGTTTGTGGTCAAACTGCATATGTTCGTCTGCCCCTCGATTGGGAGGGAACCTGTTACATTGCCTTCCTACTGCCACCTGTTTTTCTAGCCCCACCTGACTACCATAGGAATTCCTACCTAGTACATACTAGACACAAGAGAAATCTCCCGATTATCGACTATACTGAAACTGCTGCAGAGCAATTCATTGATATTGATAAAGGTGTTTTCCCTTATTTAGGTACAGTTGTAAATAGTAAGCTAATCCGTAGGTTAACAAGAACCCTTGAAGCTGTAGTAGATGAGACTGCCTCCGCTCTAGGTAACTTAACCGAAGAGCAATCCTTTATGAGAATTGTTGTGCTCCAGAATCGTCTCGTCCTTGACGTCATACTGGCCGATAGGGGCGGGGCCTGTAGACTCATCGGATCCAGTTGCTGCATTTTCATTCCAAATAACGCGCCGTCTGTTTATTCAGCTATAACCAGACTTCATAAAATTGCCCATCTGTTACACCAAGATCCAGGCACCTGGACATGGTCCGGTTGGTTCTGGAATATAATTTCCGCCTGGGGATGGAAAGTCCTGTCCTTTCTAGGTATCGCAGTAGCGATCATATTCAGCTGCTGCCTCTGTATACAATGTGGCCCTGCGATTTGCGGCATGTGTGCTACCTCTTGTATTCCTAGTCCCAAGCCCCGTTCTAAATCTCGTTCCAAGACAATTCGAGATGAACAAATGGTACTGTATGAAATGATAGATGGCATCATGAATATTGATGTTTCCTGATGGAAACGTAGTGACAAGGAGGGAATGTGGAAAAGTAAATTTTGTCATGTTCTATGTCCCTACGTGTCATCCATCATATGTTATGTGTGCATGATTAAATATGCATATGCATTCCCCATGTCTGATTAATGACACAATTATAGTTGTGTCCACCTCTGGTATGCCAGTTTCCAGTCTTCGTGAATACTACGAATATTAGGCCTATGTAAAGCTACGTTGCCACGTTTCTCTGTGTGCACGTTATTTCATTGTAAAGTCCCCGTTTCTAGGCCTCAAAAGGGCCCGGACACCAGATTCAGCTCCTGTCTCCTGAAGCCTCGCTGAGGAGCGATACAGCCCCCACCTGTATCCTCGACCCTTCACTTACTTCCTGCCTCGCAGTGCCCGGTCCAGCCTGGCTCAGTCTCTGAGTCTGCCAAGAATATGTTATGATTCCAGTTATCAGTTCAGTCCTCCTTCTCTGCATTCCCAAGCTACTGAACTGCATCAATAGTTTCCGTCATTGTCTAGCCTATTCGGCCCCATGTTAAGAGAAATACTGTATTTAATGGTCATTTAATATTCTTCATCACGCACTACATGTAGAATAAATGCATGCTCTAGCCTTAGAGTCTGTTAGCTTTTCCCCTCATGACTTCTAGTTTATATCAACATGTTCCCTAAACATTAGATACCAGATAGGGTTTAGGTACATGTCGCTCCGACCCTCCAGACTTTAGTCTCTGCTCCTAGCACAGAGTTCATAGCCCCCAGCTTCTCCTAGTAACACGTCATTGCCAGTTTGCGCGCACCATCAGGTTAGAGGTCCCGGCTCCTTAGGTAGCCCCCTCCAATGTTTCCGCCCATTCATGACATATTCTGTTACATTTGCATCACATGTCTATGTGCACACCCAGTTACACCCTCTTTAGCCCTTATCTTTCGCGACTGTTTCGCGTCATGCCTCTTGCTCCACCCACTGCTACGCCCATTGCAATGTAATGCTATGTGTTGGCGTTATGTATATATGCTCATGTATTGTTATTAAAAAGTGTTCCCAGTTCCGATCCTGTTGGTGAGCCATTCTAGACCCTGACCGCGGCAGCGCTGCCAGGCTTGCCATCCTATTCCGTGCAGGTTGTCCTGTTCCTGTCCTTATGCTGTAATAAACCTGCAAAACTCCTACTACCTCGAATTTTGACTCTTATTTATTGAGCTATCTGTTATTCATTCATTCATTCAAAAATAGATCCGGTATTATTTATTTATATACCACACAGAAACCATCGTGTTTGACCTGATTGATAAACCCAATTTTGGGGCTATATTACGAGTCCCAAGGCTTCAAAAACATAATACCATGATAGATTGGGTGGCAAGGACTGTTACCTTGCGCTCCTCTTATTGTCTGACTCATTGTTATCGTGAAAGAGCACATTGGCAAACGCCAATATATTGTGCTTTATCAACACTTGAGGATCCTAGGTTACCAGAAGAGTATAAACAATATTCCGACGTGTTTGGTGAGGTGAAGGCTACAGCATTACCTCCCCACCGACCGTATGATTGTCGTATTGACTTAGTCCCAGGTGCAGACTTACCGATCAGTCGTATATATGCACTTACCGAACCAGAGAACAAATACTTGTATGACTACTTGCAGGACATGGTACATAAGGGGTTCATCAGACACTCCACCTCCCCTGTGTCTTCGCCTATTTTTTTTATCCCAAAGGTAGAAAGTGGCCTTAGGGCCTGTTTGGACTATCACGCCTTAAATAAGGTCACCATAAAGAACAAGTACCCCCTTCCTCTCATCTCCAACCTTCTACATCAGGTACGGAAAGTCACCATATTCACCAAACTAGATCTGAGAGGGGCTTATCACTTGATAAGGATAAAGGAGGGAGATGAGTGGAAGACTGCCTTTGGCACTAAGTTTGGCCTTTTTGAGTATTGTGCAATGCCATTTGGCTTATGCAATGCACCTGCAGCCTTTCAATTTTTCATAAATTACATCTTAAGGGAGTACTTGGATGTGTTTGTCATCGTGTATATTGATGACATTTTGGTCTATTCACAAACATCTCAAGAACATGTGAAACATGTCCGATTAATCTTGTAAAAGCTACAAGAGAACCATCTCTTTGATAAATTGGACAAGTGCTTGTTTCATACCCACAAAGTCACCTTTTTAGGGTTTGTTATTTCACCAGACGGGATCCATATGGATCCAGAGAAGGTCTCTGCCATAGTAAATTGGAAAAGTCCCACCACTATCAAAGAGGTACAATCTTTTTTAGGGTTCGCCAACTTTTATAGGAGATTTATTAGTCATTTCTCTGATCTTGTTCCTCCCATCACACGACTCCTTAAGAAAGGAGTAGAATTCCACTGGGATTCTTCAGCAGAGAAGGCATTTCAGACCTTTAAGAGTTGTTTTTCCTCGGCCCCCATTGTTCGACATGCAGATGAAATTCAACTCTACTATGTAGAAGCTGATGCATCCAAATATGCAGTGAGGGGGTGTTATCAAAGAGAGATACTAATACTGGCACTCTTCAACCTGTGGCTTACTTTTCCAAGACCCTTTCACAGGCCGAACAAAACTACACAATTGGGAAAAGGGAACTTTTAGCCATTAAAATGACTTTTCAAGAGTGGCGTTGTGAGAAGTTGGCCTGATATATGATGCTCACTAGTTTTAGTGATCACCTTGTATCAGTCCAAACAACCCTTATGGTGATTGGTTGTAAGTCAACCTTATAGACCAGCTATCCTAATGGTAGCATGGACAGAGCAGTCTTAGGCTAAACTCTTTTGGCATGTGAAGCCAGCTGTTTTACCACATATAACCCCTTGAATACCAGATGAAAGGACACCACACAGGTTGTTATGAAAATAAACAATATATTTATTACTAACAAACACCTCTGAACTCTTTATGAGATCAGAGGGCTAAGCACATGACAATACTCTTCAGAAAAATACAGTAAGTCGCACAATTACAATGGTGCCCTAGGGGCACGACAAACCATATACTAAGTAAATGGGTTAAGTAGAACGATAGAAGAAATGAGGATGCCCAGAGGCTGTAGAATCGCTGGGGCTACACTACTCTAACCTTAGGTAAGGAGCAGGAGGCGCACGGGACACGTGTGCAGTTTTAGAACACACACGCGGGTTTCAATGCAAAGTCAATGGGCACCAACAAATTACGAAATAGGTAAGTAAGGACAGTTCCGACTGGTTGAGACTAAAACTACAGGATACCTGGACACTAGGAGAGTCACTCTATCTATGAGCACCGAAATGCTCTCGTTACCTCACCCACGGGCTGCGGGTGCATAGGTGTGAAAGTGCATCGGGTTTCCGCGTTGAAGTCAATGGAGCCTGGAAGAATAGATGCTGCGGGCGACCAGGAGGGAGATGTCCGGAGGGATCCAAGGGTGGATCGATGAAGATGGAGACCTGAAAGCAGAGGGGACAATGTTCACAGTCACTAGCCAGTGACCGGTGTGGAACCAGGACGGAACCAGATGGTGTCGCACGCAGTCAGGTGAAGAGGAGACGCTTGACTCTGCAGCCACGTGGAACAGGGGGTGTCTTCGACAACCAGGATGGAGGCACGAGCTGTCCCACGCAGGCTCTCACTGTCGGCAGTGTCTGTTCTGGGATAAGAGTCAACAGGCCTTGGCAAAGGCAACCCACGCAGTGAGTGAAGATGGCGTCTGGTGCGGACCAGGAGGGTCCGGGGTATTTCTCTTTTGGAGCGAAGCAAGGGCCAGTCTGGAGCAACCAGACCAGTGGTGTAGATTTCAAGGATCGTCGTCTAGGAGGCCACAAGCCAGCCGGCAAGTGACCAGACAACGCGTCGAGCAGCAATCAGGCAGAAGGGCCCCACGCAGATCGCAGATCTCGTGGAGGCTGGAGGGCTGGTCTTCGGTGCAGGAGCTGCTCGGGGCTGGGGCTTCTCAATCCCGAAAGCACTTACTCGAGGGTGCCTCAGAGGTCGTGCTGGAAGCGAAGTGCAGTTTCTCCGGGATGGCCGGTCCCAAGTGTCTCGTCGCACCCACGGGGTCCCAGCTGTGCTGCAGATGTGGGTAGAGGTCGGAGAGGTCTGGGAGTCCGGGTCTCGTCGAGCTCTGAGGTCTGGTTCCGGCAGGAAGGACAACAAAGTGAACCGCTAGGAAGCTTGATGGTGCCTGCAGTTGCAGGATGGACACTCCTTGCCCACAAGGGAGATTTCTTCAGTCTTCTGTGGAGCAGAACGTCGAAGTCCAGAGTTTCTTCTTGTAAAGTTGTTCAGGATAATCTAATTTGGAATGGGACCGGCTCCTACCTTTATCCTGCTAAAGGGGGCTGTACTATCGACTAGGTCCCTCCTAAGGGTGGGACCAGGAAGGGGGGCGGTTACACCACCTATCCTTTGTTAGGTTTTGCGCCAGAGCTGGGGCTGGAGTGCCCCAGCAACTGGTTTGAACCGGGGTATGCACAGGGACACCTTGTGTGCCCCAGGCATGTCTCATTCCTTTCAGCCCTCCCTACCTCAATACACAAAGTCCTGTCTGGGGTGGTGCTAGCACCTCCCAAGGCAGGAAACCCTTTGTCCAGGCCTCCCTCGCTGGAAGGACACCCAGCAGCACGAGGTCAGACTTGTGTCTGTGGTGGCAGCATCCATTTTGTGATGCTGAGGCTCGAATTACCTTTAATCAGGGTTACAGTTACATACATGTCTTATCCCTCTAGGAGAGTGGAATGCTACCCCCGTCGCCAGAACTTGCGAGGGGGTAGTATTCCAAAGCGTATGACACCTTACACGACATGCTTTGATAATGCTATACCAAAGTTAGCAATAACCGCGAGGATTATAATGCACTTAAGAGTATATGGTGTAGCGTTATCATGGAACAGCTATAAGGACATGGTTCCGCAAGCTGCAGACAGGCTCAGCTCATGCTAGAGCACCATCTCACATAATTCCAAGCACTCTGCCTTCAGGATTGATAAGGCCTGCCATAGGAGTGACTTATAGGAATCTATGTGTCCATTTGGTGGTTAGATATAGGTATACTATATCTACAGCAAAGGGTGATAACACCACCTTGCCCCAGCTGTGTTATCAGCCAGTTGTGTCTGTTTCGATGGCCAGCCAGGGGTGGCATAATACATGCTTCAGCCCCTGGTAGGCCCTGGGTACACCTATGCCCTGGGTACCTAAGGTACACTGTACAGGGGCTGATAAGGTGAGCCAGCATCCAATTAGGTATGTACCTAAGGTACATGGAGTCTATTTTACAGAGAGAGCAATTAGTCTTGGGTCTTGAATAGCAGGGCCCCAGGCCAACTAGGTCGAAAACCAGCTAAACACTAGGCAAAAAGTTGGGGGCAACCATAGTCAGATATCCACCTTCCTACAGGCGTCATTACCTGTTAGGATTCCCTCACGTGATCACCATTTATTCTGATCATAGAAACCTGCAACACTTTCGAAAAGCCAAAGCCTTGTCACCTAGACAATTGAGATGGGTGTCCTTTTTTTTGTACGATTTGTGATACACTTCAGACCGGGTAACCAACAAGGGAAGGCCCATGCCCTATCCCGGTTAGGGAAAGAAAACAAACCTCTAGTAGAAACTCCTGTCTCTATTATTCCTGAAGAGAAAATCATTGCTCTAGGGGACAGTACTCTAGATACCAACACCTTGTTTAATCATCTGGAAAAGGCTTACTCTTCTTTGGATAAAGAAGAATGGTTAAAGAACACCAGTAACTCTATATCTGACAATTTGTTTTTTCATCATAAAAGATTGTTTCTTCCCACAAAAGAAACTCAGACTATGATTATACGCTGGTGCCATTCTCTCCCTTTAGCTGGACATCCAGGAGAACTTAAGACAAGACAAACATGTCAGAGATGGTTCTGGTGGAAAGAGATGATCCAGGACATAGCTGGTTATGTTAATGCTTGTTCCGTTTGCGCCAGACAGAAGGCATCACACTGTGCTCATGCCGGCCTTCTACAACCCTTAGCTGTTCCTACTATGCCATTGTCAACTATTAGCATGGACTTTATAACAGACCTACCTGTAACTAGAGGATACATGGCTATACTAGTGGTGGTAGACTTATTCTCTAAGATGGCCCATTTTGTTCCTCTGAAAAAGATACCCTCGACCTTGGAACTCACTGAAGTATTTATACAAAATGTAGTACGTCTACACGGCCTGCCCTCTGTGATTATTTCAGATAGAGGCCCTCAGTTTGTCTCCAAATTCTGGCGTAGCCTATGTAAGGCTCTTCACATAGATCATTGTCTATCCACTGCCTATCACCCTCAGACAAATGGGCAAACAGAAAGAACCAATCAGACTTTAGAACAATATCTTAGGTGTCCGATTACTACCATCACAAGTGATTGGGTTCGAGCCTTGCCTTTGGCGGAGTTTGCCTAAAATAACACCACACATTCAGCCTCCAAAAACTCTCCTTTCTTCTGCACGACAGGTTATCACCCTAAGTTCCTGCCATTAGAATTACCTCCTGCCATTTTCCACACTCCTGCTGTTGTAGATCACCATGCCCATCTTTTAAAGATATGGAAACTGGCCAAGCTTGAATAAGACATAGCAAAAGAAAAGATGAAGGAACAAGCAGACAAGCACAGACGCCCTGGTCCTAGTAATAACATCGGGGATCAGGTGTGGTTAGCATCTAAGAATCTCAGATTGGAAGGGCCTCGTAAACTCCAGCCCAGATATCTAGGTCCCTTCTCAATTGCACGGATCATTAATCCAGTGGCAGTGAAACTGAATCTCCCTCCTGAAATGCAAGTACATCCTGTCTTTCAACTTCCCTTCTGAAACCCTACACACCTCCAGTTGACCCTGAACTTCCACCCCCCCATTGAAGTAAGAGGAGAAGTGGAATAAGAAGTTCAACGCATCGTAGATTCCCATAGATACAGAGGTAAATTGCAATATCTCATTGATTGGGTAGGGTATGTCCCTGAAGACAGGTCATGGGAACCCGCTGAGATGTAGGAGATTTCATGCCCTACATCCATCTAAACCCAGACCAGTTAGGAGGCCTTTAGGGGGGAGAACTGTTAGGTCTCGAGCCACATGCTCTCTGCATACACTACATAACCCATAATGCCTTGCAAAGAACTCAGGGTTGTGTGCTATCCCATGCTGCCATGGGATTGGTCTGTTGAGAGGGAGGTTCTTAAGCCTCCAAGGGTCAGTGTGCAGTGCTTGGCTTTCGCGCTAGCACCTTGGATTTTTTTTCCTGCCTTGTGCCTTACCCTGAGCCTCAAGACTGTTTTTCTGAATATCTTCAGTGGCTAAAACGGATTCTGTGACCTGCTTTCTGACCTGCCTGGTCTTCTAGTTCTGGATATTGGACCCCCTTTTGTGCCTTTCTTTCCTCCTGATTTTTTATGGTTCCCTTCTCCGTTTTTCCCAATTCAGTGGAACCTTGTTGCCTGCATTCTCGGCCCCTCCCACCTCATTGTTTAGTTCTGCTGATAGTTTCTGCAGATTGTTTATAGAGACTCGTATTTCTTGCAAGTGCACACGTGAGGATTTTAACGCGCATTTGCATTTCCTCCATGGCTGTGAAGGACATTAAAGAGCCACGTTATATTTTTTTGTGTGGAGAAAAAGTCTTCAGTTCAAAACACACGAACGCGGTCCTAATTGCCTGCAGGTGTGAATTGACTAAACACCACCAAACACTGCTGCCTGAACTTCTCTGTGGGAACGTTTCACTTTCACCGAACTCCGAGTTGGGAGCAATAAAGTAGAATTATGTTCGCCTGATTTTACTTCGTTTTCTTCGCCACAGGAAAGCTTCTTAGGAGGAATATTTATTTTTTGACGGAGCAGTATTGCCTCAATATTTTTCTCGTCACACCTTTAAAGGACACCACCTTCCTTCGGCCTTGTTTATTTGGAGACCCTGAAAAAAGAGACATTACATTAAAACTCATCTGGCAATTATACCCAGCGAACCCACCCTGTCCTGGAACCACCTCCTTGGAAGTCATTTGATGTATGAGGAAATATATCAGTTTTTGGGTCTCTTCATTTTCGAGGGCTACTTCCAACCTGTTAGTTCTATGTTTTAGCAGAGAGGTGGTAGTTCTTGGAAAGGTAAGACCACAGCTTCGCTCCTGGTGAATTCCACCTTCTGCCTGGGATATCTGCAAAACCCGACAATGACTATGGGAGACTTAAACAGCGATAGTTGGTCTGGCAAACAAAGAAAGGCTGACAAGGCCGACAAGTAGTCCTTAACAGTCGCTACAGCACAATAATGCTGAGCCAAAGAAAGCGAAAAACTAAGAATATCACACACATAGGCCTTCAAAGGATCAATTGAACTCACTCCAAACTATTTAACAAATCTGGCCCACCTACTGGAATAGATAGATTTGGTGGAATGTCTTCTGGCCGATAATATAACATCCACCACATTCCAGTGGGAGAAAAGAAAGGACTCTGGTTGCCCCGTTCAATCTCCAGGCATGGGGGTGGAGGCTTTGGAAGTGGGGGGGGGTGTAGAACATGCCCCTGCAATTGCGAGAGGAGGTCTGCCCTAAGAAGGAGACGGAACGGAGGGTGCGAAGAGAGAAGAAGGTCTGTATACCACACCCTTCTTGGCCAATCCGGGCCAATTAATATGACCTTGGCCTGGTCTTGGCAAATCTACCTCAGAAACCTAGTAAACAAGGGTATGGGAGAAAACGCGTAAAAAAGCTGGAAACCCCAATCCAGTTGAGACACGTCCCTCAACGCTCCTAAGATCGGATACTGGAGTCTGCAGAACGTCAGGCAGTGCTCGTTCTCGTGAGTGGCAAACAGGTCCAACCAAGGAAACCCAGACATCCTGAAAATGAGGTGGATGCCTCCGGATGAAGACGCCACTGGTGATCGGCCAAGTATTGCCAACAGACTTTCCGCACACACATTCAGCACCCTGGCCAGATTATTTGCAACTACGCAAATCCAGTGGTCCTGAGCCCAGGACTAGAGCAGCAGAGCCTCTCTGCAGAGACAATACAACAGTACTCCTCCCTGTTTGTTGATGTCCTACATCGCGGTAGTGTTGTCGTCAGGACCTGAATGACTGACCGCAAAGGGAGGGAAGAAAGACCTTGAGAGCCAAACGTATAGCACATAGCTCCATAAGACTGATGTGAAGCGATCTTTCCTCTGGAGACCAAAGGCCCTTGATCTCAAGATTCCCCAGATGAGCTCCCCAACCCAGAGTGGAGGCATCTGTTATCACTGGCCACCGGAGAAAGAGGTTGAAAAGGCTTCCCTTGAGACACGTTGCCTGGGACACTCCATGCTTTTTCTGGTGGATACAGTATCTGCCTGTGGATTCCTCATCTTTTTAATTACCCTTTGAGCAGCATTCCACCGAAACATTTTTCATAGCTCACCCACTTCGACGAGGACGTCACAATGAAAAGAATCCGAAAGCAACTCCGTGTGATGTCATCGGAGCCATAAGAAGGCGTCTTCGGCATACTGATGTCAGTTCCACCCATTTATTCTGTGCCTCCGAGGCCAACAGGTGAACCGACAACATTTACACAAATTTTTTCATAGCTCACCCACTTTGGCGAGGACGTCACAATGAAAAGAATCCGCAAGCAACTCCGTGTGATGTCATCGGAGCCATAAGAAGGCCTCTTCGGCATACTGATGTCAGTTCCACCCATTTTTTCTGTGCCTCCGAGGCAAACAGGTGAACCGACAACATTTACACAAGTATACATGGTATACAACAACTTTTAAATATACCTAAAATATTCCAATGGAGAAGAGAGAAAACTGGAAATTCTATAGAATAGACATTTCCTAGCAAAAAATATCAAAACATCATGGAAGAAAATTGAAATACTAGAACTTTATAAATAATGGTTTTTTTGGTGTGAGTAGACAGGCAACCGGGAGGCAGGTGGGTCAGTGAGGAATCCACAGGTAGATCCTGTATCCACCAGAAAAAGCATTACAGAAGGAAAGTAAGTTGTTTTTCTGATGACTACATCTGCCTGTGGATTCCCCATCTTTTGAATTGAATCCCAAGCAGTCCTGTTCCTGCAGGAGGGTGCCCGCCTACCTACACCAAAAAATCCTGCAGCACAGAACGTGCAAAGTGGCTGTCCCTCCTCACCTCTGAGTCCAAGCAGTAATGCTTCGCAAAGAGAAAAATTAAGAATATCAGACAAATAGGCCTTCAAAGGATCAACTGAACTCACTCCACACCAATTAACAAATCTGGCCCACCTACTGGAATAGATAGATTTGGTGGAGTATCTTGAGGCCGATAATATAACATCCACCACATTCGGTGGGAGAGACAAAGAACTTGTGTTGTCCCGTTCAATCTCCAGGCATGAAGGTGCATGCTCTGGAGGTGGGGGTTTAGAACATGCTCCTGCGATTGCGAGAGGAGGTCTGCCCTGAGAGGGAGACGGAGCGGAGAGTACAATGAGAGGAGAAGAAGGTCTGTGTACCACACCCTTCTTGGCCAATCCGGGGTGATCAATATGACTTGGGCCCTGTCATGGCAAATCTTCTTCAGAACCCGAGGAATCAAGGGTATGGGCGGAAACGTGTAAAGAAGCTGAAAGCCCCAATCCAGTTGAAACGCGTCCCTCAATGCTTCCCAGATCGGATACTGGAGACTGCAGAACAATGGGCAGTGTGCCTTCTCGTGAGTGGCAAACAGGTCCAACCAAGAAAACCCTCGCATCCTGAAAATGTGGTGGACCACCTCCGGATGAAGACGCCACTCGTGGTCAGCCGATTATTGCCGACTGAGACTGTCCACATGCATATTCAGCACCCTGGCCAGATGATTTGCAACTACGCAAATTTGGTGGTCCAGAGCCCAGGATCAGAGCAGTAGAGCCTCTCTGCAGAGACAATACGCCTGTACTCCTCTCTGTTTGTTGATAACCTACATCGCGGTAGTGTTGTCCGTCAGGACCTGAACTGACTGACCACGAAGGGAGGGAAGAAAGGCCTTAAGAGCCAAACGTAGGGCCGGCAGCGCCAGAAGACTGATGCGAAGCGACCTTTCCTCTGAAGACCACAGGCCCTTGATCTCAAGAGCCCCCGGATGAGCTCCCCACCCTAGAGTGGAGGCATTCGTTATCACTGGGGCCACCAGAGGAGGAGGATGAAAGAACAAGTTACTTACCTTCGGTAACGCTTTTTCTGGTAGATACAATATCTGCCTGTGGATTCCTCACCTTGTGAATATCCCCTTGCGTCAGCAACATTCGGAAATTCTTTTTTCGTAGCCTCGCGCCGACGTGGACTCTGACGTCATAGAGACACGACCTCGCTCGCGACTCCGCTGACGTCACCGACGCCTATAATAGGCCCACGCCGGCGTGATGACATCAGTTCCGCCCTTTTTTCCGTGCCATCGAGGCACACGGACGGACCAATGACAGTAGAAATATACAAGTATACATAGTACACAATACTCAAGGCAAAACACACAGTGTTAAGCAAAAGCAGGAAAGCAATTGAAACATTTCCTTGACAACAAAATATATATACATTACATTACAGTAACTCTGGCATAGAAGAGTGGACAACGGGGAGGCGGGTGGGTCAGTGAGGAATCCACAGGCAGATATTGTATCTACCAGAAAAAGCGTTACCGAAGGTAAGTAACTTGTTCTTCTGATAGATACATCTGCCGTGTGGATTCCTCACCTTGTGAATAGAGTCCCACAGCAGTCCCCACTCCCGGAGGAGGGTGTCCACTCTTCTAGACCAGGAAATCCTGAAGGACAGAGCGAGCAAAGTGACCGTCCCTCCTCACTTCTGTATCCAAGCAGTAATGCCTCGCGAAAGTGTGGAGGGAAGACCAAGTTGCCGCCCTACAAATATCCTCAACAGGTACACCTCTAGCCAATGCTGAGGATGAAGACTTAGCTCTTGTAGAATGAGCCCTTATACCCTCTGGTGGTTCCTTACTGGCCAAAGAGTAGCAGATCTTTATGCAGAGGACGATCCATCTTGATAAAGTTCTTTTATGGACCGCTCTTCCTTTCTTGCAGCCAGCAAATCCAACGAAGAGCTGGTCTTCCAAACGAAAGTCCTTGGATCTGTCCAAGTAAAAGGACACCGCCCTCTTAGGGGCCAGACGGTGCAGTCTCTCTTCCTCCTAGGAAGGGTGAGGGGGAGGATAGAAGGTAGGAAGGGTAATGGAATGTCCTAGATGGAAGGGAGTTACCACCTTAGGCAGAAAAGCAGCCCTGGTCCTAAGAACCATTCGATCAGCATGAATGGTCAGAAATGGGGGCTTGGAACTAAGAGCTTGAAGCTCACTAACCCTCCTTGCCAAGGTTATTGCAACCAGGAAGATTGTCTTAAGGGTAAGAAGCCTCATGGGACATTTATGAAGAGGCTCAAAGGGAGCACCCATCAAAAAGGTCAATACAAGATTCAAATCCCACTGAGGCACAATAAAAGGTGAAGGAGGGAACTTATTAGTAAGACCCTTCAAAAACCTTAAAACCACAGGAGACTTAAAAAGAGAAGGCTGGTCAGGCAAACAGAGAAATGCCGACAGCGCCGAAAGGTAACCCTTCACCGTGGCAACCGCAAGCCCCTGCTGCGCCAGAGAAAGGGCAAACTGGAGAACATTAGACAAATGGGCCTTCAAAGGATCAATAGACCTTTCCCCACACCACGTGACAAATTTCGACCATCTATAAGAATAGATGGACTTAGTGGAGTCACGCCTGGCTGACAAGATGACATCCACAACGTCAGGCGGGAGGGAAAAGGAATTCAGGTTGCCCCGTTCAATCTCCAGGCATGAAGGTGCAATGTCTGGAGGTGGGGGTGTAGAACCTGCCCCTCCATCTGAGAGAGGAGGTCTGCCCTGAGAGGGAGACGGAGCGGCGGGTGAGAGGAGAGGTGGAGAAGATCTGTATACCACACCCTTCTTCGCCAGTCCGGGGCGACCAATATGACTTGGGCCCAGTCTTGGCGAATCTTCCTCAGAACCCGTGGAATCAAAGGTATGGGAGGAAACGCGTAAAGGAGTTGACCTCCCCAACTCAACTGAAACGCGTCCCCCAAGGCTCCTTGCATCGGATACTGGAGACTGCAGAATGACAGGCAGTGCGCATTCTCGAAAGTGGCGAACAGGTCCATCCGCGGAGTTCCCCACATCTGAAAGATGTCGTGAACCACCTCCGGGTGAAGCCTCCACTCGTGGTCGGCAGAGAACTGACGACTGAGACTGTCTGCACGAACGTTCAGCACTCCAGCCAGATGATTCGCCATCAGACAAATCTGATGGTCCTGAACCCAGGACCAGAGACGCAGAGCCTCTCTGCAGAGACACTGCGACCCTACTCCTCCCTGCTTGTTGTTGTACCACATCGCGGTCGTGTTGTCCGTCAGGACTTGAACCGACTGACCGCGAAGGGAAGGGAGGAAGGCCTTGAGCGCTAAACGTATCGCCCGCAATTCTAGAAGGTTGATGTGAAGCAACCTTTCCTCTGGAGACCAAAGGCCCCTGACCTCCAGATCCCCCAGATGAGCACCCCACCCGAGAGTGGATGCATCCGTTATCACTGTGGCCACCGATGGAGGCAGTTGCAAAGGTTTTCCTTGAGACAGGTTGCCTTCCACGCCCCACCAAGACAGATCCGCCGCAGCTTCTCTGGAGATCCTCACTGACTCCCTGAGATCTCCGTTGTGCTGATACCACTGCCTGCGGAGGCACCACTGGAGCGCCCTCATGTGCCAGCGCGCATGGTTGACCAACAGAATGCATGAAGCCAACAGACCGAGCAGACGAAGGACCTTCAGGACTGGAACAACCGCTCCATTGTAAAATAAAGGAATCATTTCCTGTAGTTCGCGAATCCTTTGAGGAGGAGGGAATGCACGACATACAGTTGTGTCCAGTACGGCACCTATGAACAGGTTGCGCTGGGAGGGCACCAGGTGAGACTTGGGTACATTTATCGAAAAACCCAACCTGTACAACAACTGGGTTGTCTCTCGCAGATGATGGAGCACTCTCTCTGACAACTCTGCTTTGATCAGCCAGTCGTCCAAATAAGGGAATACTGGAATCCCTGATCTCCTGAGATGCGCCGCCACCACTGCCATCACCTTGGTGAAGACTCGAGGCGCAGTAGTAAGTCCAAACGGAAGGACCGCAAACTGGTAGTGCTGCGATCCCACCGTAAAACGGAGATACCTCCTGTGCGACTTCAGGATTGGGATGTGAAAGTAAGCATCCTGCAAGTCGAGCGACACCATCCAGTCTTCTTCTTGCAGCGCCTGAAGAACCTGAGCAAGGGTGAGCATCTTGAATTTCTCCTGTCTCAGATAGAGATTCAAGATCCTGAGATCCAGGATTGGACAAAGTCTGCCATCCTTCTTCGGAATCAGGAAATACCGGGAGTAGCATCCCTGACCCCTTTGCTGCTCTGGGACCACCTCTATCGCACCCTTTCTTATCAGAGTCAACACTTCCTCCTGCAGAAGTGACAGATGTTCCTCGGAGCAATACCCCTGGCAAGGAGGGTAATTGGGAGGGAATTCCCGAAAGGGAAGGGCATACCCATTTTCCACAAGATTGAGAACCCAAAGATCTGATGTAACGGATTCCCAATCCTGTAGAAAATGGGTAAGCCGGCCCCCAACCGGACCCACATGATTCTGAATGGCGGATCTAGGGCTGCTTCTCAGGGGCAGGGGGGTTAGAGGAAGTGGAGGAGGAAGAGGCCTGACGTCCACGAGGACGTGCTCTCTGCTTTCCCCTATATGACCTATATAAGGAATTTTGCTGCTGCTGTTGTTGTTGCTGCTGCTGCTGGCCTTGCCGGAAATTCCGAAAGGAAGAGCGACCAAAACCCCTGAATCTTCTGCCAGTCGAAGAACCTCTCATTTGAAGACCTAAAGACTTGGCAGTCGCTCTACTATCCTTAAACCTCTCAAGGGCCGCATCAGCCTTCTTCCCAAAGAGGCCAGAACCATCGAATGGAAGATCTAACAATGTTGCCTGAACATCCGCCGAAAAGTCAGAGGATTTCAACCAGGCGGACCTCCTAGTAGCGACAGCAGTGCCTATAATGCGCGCCACAGAGTCTACAGTATCCAGACCACTCTGAATGACCTGGCGAGCTGCCGCCTGAGCGTCAGAGATGACTTCCTCAAAGTCCTTCCTGCTGTCATCAGGAACTTTTGGAGCAAGAACACGCAAAGAGTCCATAAGTGCATGCAAATACCTCCCCATCAAACAAGTGGCATTTGATGACTTTAATGCCATACTGGCAGAGGAGAAGGTCTTCTTTGCCATCTGATCCTGCTTCTTTGCCTCCTTCTCACAAGGAACCTGGGGAAAAGCACTAACGTTCTTCTTGGAACATGCAGCCTGAATGACTAAACTCTCCGGTGAAGGGTGAGAGGTTAAAAAGGCAGGGTCCTCAGGGGCGACCCTGTACCTCCTGGCTACACTCTTAGAAACAGCAGGAGCCGACAAAGGTTTCTTCCATACCTCTAAAATGGGCTCTGTCAGAGCATCATTAAAAGGAAGAAGAGGTTCCACCACTGAACTTGGAGAATGCAAGACTTCAGTCAGAATATTAGATTTAAATTCTGCAGTCGGCAAAGTCAATTTAAGGAGATCGGCAGCCTTCCTCATAATCAAATGGTAGGGTTGAACATCCTTAGAAGGCGTACTAGAGCCTGAGGGCAACTCCCACTCTGGAGAGAAATCCAGGCTTCCTGCGTCTGCCAACTCCTCAAAACAGTCCTCATCCAATTCACCTTCTTCAATGTCAGAATGTGAATCTAAGTACCTCCTTTCTTCCAACAGGCGCTGAGCCTCTCTTCTGGATCTCACCTTGACACGCTTTGCCACCGGATCCACCACCGGCTCCGACGGATTCGGGATCGACGTCGGAATCGAACTCGATGGCTCGGAGGGATGTGCTCGAGGCCGACTCGGAGCAGGCGACGTCGGGACCGGCGTCGATGGCTTCGGTGGAGGTGGAAAATGCCACGGCGGCGTCGGAGCCGGCATGTAAGGCATAAATGGAGCCGGAGGATAGGAGTGAGGAACTCCTAAACTAAAAGCCAGAGGACCCATGGGACCCGAAGGTGCACCAGAGGGGTACCACGCCCTTGAAAAGACTCCATACATTGCGTTGAGAAACGCAGATGGGTCCTGGCCTGGGGTTGGAAAGGGCGGTTGAAAACCCTCAGGCCGGTCTTGAGGAGTGTTCGGATTCGGCTCATCTATAGGCGCGGAATCCCCATCCACTCGAACCTCTTCCTCATCTCGGGCCGGGGACGGCGCCGGAGACGGATTCGGAGACGGATTCTGAGCCGGAGTCGGAGTCGGAGCCGGAGACGGCGCCCGCGACTCCGATGTAGAGACCTCACCTTCAGGTTCTGGATCCGAAACATCAAGAGTCACCACCTTCGAACGTACCTTCTTCGGTGACCTCGACCTCGATCCCGACTCCTTACCAGTACGACGTCGGGACTCATGTCTCCTCTTCTTATGTTTCTTCTTCTTCGAAACATGATCCGAAGCCGACTTCGAGGATGACCTCCCTCGAGACCCAGACCTCGACCTCGATCTTGACCTCGACCTCGCCCTTCGAGAACGAGACCTCGACGATTTCTCCTTTCCAGCTTTCAGCTTAGCCATCATGAGCTTCGCCTCTCTCTCCCTCAGGGCCTTCGGGTTCATCTTCTTACACGAAGAACAATCATCCACATCATGGTCCGAGCTCAAGCACCAGATGCAGTCGCTGTGTGGGTCGGTAATGGACATCATTTTGCCGCATTCTCTGCAGGGCTTGAAGCCGGTCTTTTTTGAAGACATTGTCGAAGAGACAGGATACAGAGAAGCAGAAAATGGCAACAATATAGACAACAAAGTATCCGTTGGCTACTGAGATTCCCGATAACCGTTAGCGTCGACGAAGTGGAAAAAAGGGAACTGATGTCATCACGCCGGCGTGGGCCTATTATAGGCGTCGGTGACGTCAGCGGAGTCGCGAGCGAGGTCGTGTCTCTATGACGTCAGAGTCCACGTCGGCGCGAGGCTACGAAAAAAGAATTTCCGAATGTTGCTGACGCAAGGGGATATTCACAAGGTGAGGAATCCACACGGCAGATGTATCAATCAGAAAGGCTTCCCTTGAGACACGTTTCCTTGAACACTCTACCAAGACAGCTCCACTGCAGTGCCTCTGGAGATTCTGATAACCTCCTTGAGATCTCTGTTTTGCTGATACCACTGTCTGTGGAGGCACCACTGGAGTGTCCTCATGTGCCAGAATACAAGGTTGACCAACAGTATACAGGAAGCGAACAGACCGAGCAGACGTAGCACTTTCAGGACTGGAACAGCCACCTCATTTTGAAACAGTGGAATCTGTATGTCCAGAATCATCTGAGGAGGCGGGAAGGCACGACATACAGTAGTATACAGTACTGCCCCTATGAAGAGGTTGCACTGAGAGGACACCAGGTGAGATTTGGGTACATTTATCGAAAAAACCCAAGTCGAACAACAATCTTGTTGTCAATTGTAAATGATGCAGCACCATCTCTGGCGACCTCACTTTGAGCAGCCAGTCACCCAGATAGGGGAAACCAGGAATCCCCGACTGTCTGAGATGTGCAGCTACCACTGCCATCACCTTTGTGAAGACCCGAGGTGCTGAAGTAAGACCGAACGGAAGGACTGCAAACTGGTAGTGCTGAGACTCCACAGTAAAACGGATATACTTCCGATGCGACGTCAGGATGAAAATGTGAAAATACACATCCTGTAAATCGCTCGACACCATCCAGTCTACCTGCTGCAGTGCTTTTAGAACCTGAGCCATGGTCAACATCTTGAACTTCGCCTGTTTGAGGTAAAAATTCAAGATCCTGAAGTCTAGGATGGGCCTAAAAACGGCAGTCCTTTTTGGGAATTAGGAAATACCGGGAGTAGCATGCCTGACCCCTTTCCTGCTCCAGAACCACCTCTATTGCAACTTTCTGAAGAAAAGAAAACTTCCTGGTAAAGAAGCAACAGCTAGTCCTCCGAACACCAGCCCTGACAGGGGGGAAAGAGGGGGAAACTCCCTGAAAGGAAGGGTTTCCCAATTTTCTACAAGACTCAAAACCCAAAGATCTGATTTAACAGATTTCCAAATTTGTAGAAAATGGGACAGCCGACCTCCCTCAGATCCAACAGGCTCCAAGATGAGGGATCTAGAGCTACCTCCCTGCAGAGCCAGTAGTGGTTGGGGGGCAGGGGAGGAGGAAAAGTGTGGAAAAGTAAAATTTGCCATGTTCTGTGTCCCTACGCGTCCTCCATCATATGTTATCTGTGCATGATTAATATGCATATGTATTCCCCATGTTCGATTAATGACGCAATTACAGTTGTGTCCATCTCTAGTATGTCTATTTCCAGTTCTCGTGAATACTACGAATATCAGGCCTATGTAAAGCTACGTTGCCACGTTTCTCAGTGTGCACGTTATTCCATTGTAAAGTCCCCGTTTCTAGGCCTCAAAAGGGCCCGGACACCAGATTCAGCTCCTGTCTCCTGAGCCTCGCTGAGGAGCGATACAGCCCCCACCTGTATTTCTGACCCTTCACTCACTTCCTGCCTCGCAGTGCCTGGCCCAGCCTGGCTCTGCCTCTGAGTCTGCCAAGAGTATGTTATGATTCTAGTTATCAGTCCAGCCCTCCTTCTCTGCATTCCTAAGCTACTGAACCGCATCAATAGTTTCCGTCATTGTCTAGCCTTTACGTCTCCATGTAAGAGAAATACTGTATTAATGGTCATTTAATATTCTTCATCACGCACTACATGTAGAATAATGCATGCTCCAGTCTTAGAGTCTGTTAGCCTTTACCCCGATAACTTTTGGATTCTATCAACATGTTCTCTAAACATCAGATACTAGATACTGTTTAGGTACATGTCGCCCTGACTCTCCAGACTTCAGTCTCTGCTCCTAGCACAGAGTTCGTAGCCCCCAGCTTCTCCTAGTAATACGTCATTGCCAGTTTGCGCGCACCATCAGGTTAGAGGTCCCGGCTCCTTAGGTAGCCCCCTCCATGTTTCCGCCCCATTCATGACATATTCTGTTACGTTTGCATCACATGTCTATGTATACGCCCTGTTACACCCACTTTCACCCTTATCTTTCGCGACTACTACGCGTCACACCCTTTGCTCCACCCACTGCTCCACCTATCATATATACTGTAATGCAACTGTTTTACTATATATACTTGTGTATTGTTATTAAATGCTAGCGCGCTCATCCCAGATCCAGCCCCGGCAGCTGCCGGGCCCTGCCATCCTATTCCTATGCAGGTTGTCCTGTTCCTGTCCTTTATGCTGTAATAAACCTGCAAAACTCCTACTACCTCGAATCTTGACTCTTATTTATTGAGCTATCTGTTATTGCTATGCCTAGTCAAACCTAGATCCGGTATTTTTTATTTATATACCACATAATGGCGCCCGAACAGGGTCTTGCCCTTTCCCCACGCGTCGGTGAAGCCACGCCGGCCCCCTGACCCTCTGCAGTCGTGACGGAACTCTTCTGCGCACCGGCAGATATTTCTGCTTTAAGTATCCCTCAGGCCCACGGAGGAGACGGAGGAGGCGGTCCAGCATCCAGACGAGACGGTGGAGGAACGCGGCGAGTCCCGACCAGAGCCCAAGCCGAGAGTCCAAGGTCCGAGGTATCCGGAGGCCCACCCGTAACAGAAGTCCGAAGTTCGTCGTCCGTCGTCGTAGCAGTCCAGTCGAGTCCGAGGCCTTCCGTTCTTGCTGCCCGGTGAGTACCATTGCTGGGGTAGTATCTAGACAGGGTCAATCTAATTGACTCTGGTCCGTGGGTTGGTGGTACACAGACCCACAAAACGAAGTGTCCACTTCGGTGTATGCGGGTCCTGACGTGTCTCTTTATGAGACCGGTGAGTTTCGTACTGTTTTAGCAGTGCATCTAGTTTCTGTTCTAGTCAGTTCTGTTCTCGAGAAAATTCATGTATTCTGTTTTCCGTATTCCAGGAAGTATTCTGTTCGAACTGTTATTTTAAATGTTCTTCATGTACTTTAATGTCGTGGTATGAGTGTGAAGTAATTATCGTGTTTATTGTGTATTGTATTGTGTCCAGATTATAGTTCAGTCATGCCGCTATTTTCAAAACTGCGTCAGTTAAAAACCAGAAAAGGTCTGCTAGAAGCAGCAGTTCCTGTCCCGCCTAGGGACAGTCCAGGTCATTTTATGTATCAGAAACATGGCATAAGCGCCATATTGTATCTAGATTTATGGGTAGAGTATACCAAGGAGTTAGAAGAAAAGTATAGATGGCCCGTATCAGGTACGTGGGATGCCGAGTGCATCATGAGAGTAGAAGAGGCATTATGGAAAAAGAAGGCCAGACAGTCACAGAAAGACGCCATCGAGTTATGGCGCAAAGAATCTCATAAAAGAACCGAAAAAGAAATCAGAAAGTCAGAAATAAGTCGAGAATCCTTAGAACGAGCCCAAGAAAGGGAATTAATCGAGATAGGTGAACGAGTTAAAACCGAACAGTCAGACAGACAGAGGAACGCCCTCATTAAGGGTATGTATCCTCTTCTTGCCGAGGGCTTGCCAAAAGCGACCCCGGAGGCATCCAGTAATTTTCCGCCACCCTTAGTTCCGACCAAGCTACGTCACAAACCGACCGCAGCTGATATTTTCATCTCGTCCTATTTGGACGACACCGTCCCGGAATATGCAAAACCCGCTCCGCCAGTCCCCGTAAATCAGGCACTTCCTGCTCCTCCAGACACCGGGGCACCCCTTGCAGTACCTGCTACGGTCCCCCAGGTTCAGCCCGCCATACAAGTTCAGCCCGCATTTCAATTTCCCTCCGCGCTAGTACGAAGAGCATCAGTCGATGATTCCAGTTTAGGGGCCGCAGGAGGAGGTCCTCCTGGTACCCCGCCACCGCACCAAAGTAAAACGTTGGCCGAATTACATGAATGTGCGTCACAACGTACGCCCAAATATCAGTCCGCTGCAGATATCCGACGAGTCCTTACTGAATGTTGCTATGATCCAGTCACAGGTGATGATAGTATGATTCTATATTCTATACGTGTAAGACGGGTGCTCGGGTTTTTAGACACCCTACCAGATATGAAAGAAGATCTAGACAGAATATATCGTTTCATCCGTACAGGGAATGATCCAGAAAGTATTAGTGACGTTATGTGCCAAAGAAAAGTTGAAGTCCAGCTCATGCTATTAAAGTTTCTGATTAATTGTCTAATAAGAGAACAAGATTATCCGACCAAAGATCAAGCCGAAATGAGAACCCTGACAAGATGGAGTGATAATATAGCCGACGGTAAGCATAGAACTATCGGTAGTATAGAGAGTATGTACAAGAAAATTCGTAAGGAAATAATAAGGTTACATGATCAACGTAAGACAGCACAAGTAAGCGAGAAAGAAAATGACTCTGCGGAAGAGGTAGAGGACGAGAATCCCGCCAGAATAGCGTATGTAGGAAAATCTAGATTTCCAGACCGCCATTTGCGCCTAGAACACAAGTCAACTTTCCATCGTCCAACACCAGAACAAGGTTCTCTAGAACAAGTATTTCAAGCTACCGACCACATTCTGAAATCACGAATCGGTTATAGCGAGTTAAGTACTATGCATGAACAAGAACTAGTCCGATCAGCAGTCCGATGGATTACTGATTCTACCACTTTTCCAGACGAAATAGTGGCACAAATGTTTCTGAAATTGCCCCCAGCCGAGCAGCGACTGGTGGGTATGTATATGATTCAACACCTCATTACTTTGTATGAGGGTCAACATTCTGATCCAGGTCCGTTACACGATGTCCTGAACGAGTTACTCCAGTATAAATGGAAAGGTTTAGGTACCGATTTAATTAGTGTCATTCTAGAACAGCGCCACAAATATAGAACGTTCTTGAACCCGCATTTTGTTCATGTCTCACCCCCAGAAAGTAAACCCTTTTACATAGACAGACAGAATCCGTTACGAGAAGTCCACCCAGTTAGAGGAACGGGTGGCGAACTAGAACGAGTGTTTGTTTACACCCCGATTACAAAGATGGAACTCTTAGAGATGAAAAAATTAATTCCCTGTCATGATAAAGATCCAGCAGGGTTCCACCGAGAATTAAAAGACATGCTCCGTATGGGAGAATACACATATCCAGATATTATTAAAATGCTAAAGGTCCTGTTGCCCGCAGGGGTATATGAGAAACTCAAGGAAAAAGAATGGGAGGTGGGAGAGAAAAAGATCGATTTGGCAGTTCTAGAAGCTGAAGATAAGGCACGAGTACCAGGTACCGGTCTTGGAGATAAATGTAAAGAATTACCTGAACTGTTAATACAAGTTTTGCCCAGACTATTAACCACTAAAAAGGAAGACTGGGATGCAATCTCAGCCTGTAAACAGAAACAAGACGAAGACATTAGTGATTTTTATTCTAGATTTGAAAAATGTTTTATTATAAACAGTGGCCTCAAGACGAGTAGCGAGTCATACCCTCACCTTTTTGTTACTAAATTAGTCGAGAATTCAAGTCCACTAATTAAAAAACGAGTTTTGAAAGTCGAAAATACCTGGCAAGCTAATACCCCGTCCCAGATGTTACAGATGCTTCAATATCACCAGAATAGAATCAGAGAAGAGCAAGAACACGAGAGAAAACGTATGAAAGACACGAAAATGAAAGTACTAGTTGCACAATCTGTTCCTCAAGACAGTCAGAAGAGGGGTCCAAATCAAGCCAGTCATCCTGCAGCTCCCGTTAAAGGGAACTGCAATTATTGTAAACAGCCAGGTCATTTTATAAACGAGTGTGCAGTTCTGAAACACAACATAGCTACCGGTAAGACTAAAGAAAGACCATGTCCGCCTAGACAAGAACAAGTTTCACAGACTCCTCAGCCACAGAATGCACAACAGACAGTTACTGTACCGCAGCCCATCGCTGCAACACAGCATGTTACACAGCAGATGTACCAGTATGCACAGTCCGAGTATCCAGAGTATCAGCCGTATTCATGAAACAGCCTAGAGAGGGAGGTAGGCTTGCCTCTCATCGAGATACCTGTAGATCAAGAAGGTCCCTATGTTCACAGTCAAGTACTAGGGAAAGACAGAAAGTTTCTGATTGATACAGGGGCAAGTAGGACCACTATAAGTCACGCCGAAGTTCCAGGGGCTCCGCTCTCAGGCTCTAGAAATGTTTCCCTTGGATTTTCAGGAAAGCCTATTGTAAATGAAATATCAAAGCCAGTTACTCTAGAAGTAGGTCCACTGTCCCGCACTACTGATCTGTTACTTACTAAGTCATGTCCAGAGAATCTATTAGGCATTAAAACACTGAAAGAATTAGGTGCAGTTATATGCTGTTCCCCAGAGGGAATACAATTGTTTCTTCGTGACTTCAAGGGTCACTATGTATTACGAGATTTTGATCCGAGATTGTCCAATGTCCCGCAGCATCTATGGGCACAAGGTCCAACTGATGTTGGCTTTATGCAAATCACACCCCATCGTGTGACTCTCAAGCCAGGTGTAGTGTTACCACGAATCAGACAGTACAGATTGCCACCTGAGGCTGTAGCAGCCTTATCCAAAATTATTGACGAGCTCATGGCTCAAGGAGTAGTTGTAGAAACTGACTCCAATGTATGTAATTCTCCGATCATTCCAGTCATGAAACGTACTGATCCAAATGCACCCCCAGTATATCGATTAGTGATTGACCTTCGAGAACTTAATAAATGCATTATTCCCCAGTACCCAGTTGTCCCAGATATCTCTTCCCTATTGACAGCCATTGATTCCGAAGCCTCATTTTTTACAGTCATAGACCTCAAGAACGCGTTTTTCAGTGTCCCCATTCATCCGGACAGCCAGTTTCTTTTCGGATTTTGTTTAAATGGAAGGAGCTATATGTTCACACGCGCTCCTCAAGGTTTCACAGAAAGTCCTAGTATTTACAGTCAAGCACTCAAGAGACAACTAGACAACATTCACATGCCAACTGACACTGCCCTGCTCCAGTATGTCGATGATCTACTGATCACAGCCCGTTCTGAACATGCTTGCGAACAAGCATCCCTTACAGTCTTGTATTTCCTTGCCGAGATGGGGCACAAGGTGTCCCCTTCGAAGCTTCAATTCTGTGTCCAGCAAGTGATCTACTTAGGCCACTTGCTGTCCAAGAGGGGTAGGCAGTTGACACCAGATCGTATTCAGTTAATAGCGAGTCTTCCTCAGCCCAAGACCCAGAAGGAGGTACGTGCTTTTATCGGCCTTACTTCTTATTGCAGACAATGGATTCCTCAGTATGCATTTCTAGCCAAGCCACTGATACAGTTAACGACACAGGAGGCAGCCGTATCGACTGTCCTCCCTTGGACATCTGAACATACACTTAGTTTTAATGAATTAAAGAAAGCCCTATGCCAAGCTCCAGTTCTAGCTACACCGAACTACAGTAAGCCTTTTACACTTTTCGTCACTGAACGCGAAGGTACAGCATTATCTGTTCTCACACAAGATCAAGCAGGACAATACAAGCCTTGTGCTTATTTTTCGAGCACATTAGATCC